>NC_091136.1:62454186-63117779 GCF_041381155.1 Argopecten irradians | reverse complement strand
AGGGGACAAACAATCACAACTAGGGAACAAACAATCACATTGATAGGACAAACAATCACATTGAGGGGACAAACAATCACATTGAGGGGACAAACAATCACAATGATGGGACAAACAATCACAATGAGGGGACAAACAATCACGTTGAGGGCACAAACAATCACAATGATGGGACAAACAATCACATTGAGGGCACAAACAATCACATTGAGGGCACAAACAATCACATTGAGGGCACAAACAATCACATTGAGGGCACAAACAATCACATTGAGGTCATAAACAATCACAATGATGGCATAAACAATTACAATAAGGGGACAAACAATCACAAACAATCACATTGAGGGCACAAACAATCATATTGAGGGCACAAACAATCACATTGAGGGCACAAACAATCACATTGAGGGCACAAACAATCACATTGAGGTCATAAACAATCACAATGATGGCATAAACAATCACAATAAGGGGACAAACAATCACATTGAGGAGACATACAATCACATTGAGGGACAAACAATTACATTGAGAGGACAAACAATCACAAAGAGGGGACAAACAATCACATTGAGGGGACAAACAATCACATTGAGGGGACAAACAATCACATTGAGGGGACAAACAATCACAATCAGGGGATAAACAATCACATTGAGGGGACAAACAATCACAATCAGGGGACAAACAATCACATTGAGGTGACAAACAATCACAATGAGGGGACAAACAATCACATTGAGGGCACAAACAATCACATTGAGGGCACAAACAATCACAATGAGGGGACAAAAAATCACGATGAGGGGACAAACAATCACATTGAAGGGACAAACAATCACATTGAGGGCACAAACAATCACAATGAGGGCACAAACAATCACATTGAGGGACAAACAAGCATATTGAGGGCACAATCACATTGAGGGCACAAACAATCACATTGAGGGACAAATTATCATAATGAAGGGACAAACAATCACATCGAGGGCACAAACAATCACATTGAGGGCACAAACAATCACATTGAAGGCACAAACAATCACATTGAGAGGACAAACAATCACAATGAGGGACAAACATTCAAAATCAGGGACAAGCAATCACATTGAGGGCACAAACAATCACAATGAGGGGACAAACAATCATAGTGAGGGAACAAACAATCACATTGAGGAGACAAACAATCATATTGAGGGCACAAACAATCACATTGAGGGACAAACAATCACATTGAGGGCACAATCACATTGAGGGCACAAACAATCATATTGAGGGAACAAACAATCACAATGAGGGCACAAACAATCACATTGTGAGGGCACAAACAATCACATTGAGGGAACAAACAATAACAATGGGGGGACAAACCATCACATTGAGGACACAAACAATCACATTGAGGGCACAAACAATCACATTGAGGGCACAAACAATCAAATTGAGGGCACAAACAATCTTATTGAGGGGACAAACAATCACATTGAGGGACAAACAATCACAATGAGGGCACAAACAATCACATGGAGGGGACAAACACTCACATTGAGGGCACAAACAATCACATTGAGGGCACAAACAATCATATTGAGGGCACAAACAATCACATTGAGGGCACAAATAATCACATTGAGGGCACAAACAATCACATTGAGGGCACAAACAATCACATGGAGGGGACAAACAATCACAATCAGGGACAAACAATCACATTGAGGGGACAAACAATCACATTGAGGGGACAAACAATCACATTGAGGGGACAAACAATCTTATTGAGGGCACAAACAATCATATTGAGGGACAAACAATCACATTGAGGGGACAAACAATTACATATAGGGGACAAACAATCACATTAAGGGGACAAACAATCACATTGAGGGGACAAAAAAAATCACACTGAGGTCAAAAACAATCACAATAAGGGACAAACAATCACAATGAGGGGACAAACAATCAAAATGAGGGGACAAACAATATCACATTGAGGGCAAAAACAATCACATTGATGGCATAAACAATTATATTGAGGGCACAAACAATCACATTGAGGTCAAAAACAATCACATTGAGGGCACAAACAATCACATTGAGGTCAAAAACAATCACATTGAGGGACAAACAATCACATTGAGGGTACAAACAATCACATTGAGGGCACAAACAATCACATTGAGGAGACAAACAATCACATTGAGGGCACAAACAATCAGAATCAGGGGACAAACAATCACATTGAGGGAACAAACAAGAGGCCCAAAGGGCCTTAACGGTCATCTGACTACCTTGGCAATAGTAAAATTAATTACATGTATATATGGTGTGACTTTGTAAGGACCTTGTCAGGATCATTTTCAATTTCTTTCAACAAATTTTATTTCAAACAAGAGGCCCAAGGGCCTCAACATATAGAAAATTAATTAGATATAGTGTTGTGGTAGCCATCTTCGATTTAGGATCAACCAGAGATGTAACAATAATTTGTCGGGACCATGTCAGGATCATTTCATGCAAGTTTCAGCCAAATCACACCAGTAGAACTTGAGAAGAAGTTCAAAATGTGTTTTCATTTCATCAAATGTGGCGGCCATCTTGGATTTCGGATCGACCCGAAAAATAACAACAACACTTTGTCGGGACCATGTCAGGTTCATTTCATGCAAGTTTCAGCCAAATTGCACCGGTAGAACTTGAGAAGAAGTTCAAAATGTGTTTTCAAGATGGCGGCTGTGGCGGCCATCTTGGATTTCGGATCGACCCGAAAAATAACAACACTTTGTCGGGACCATGTCAGGATCATTTCATGCAAGTTTCAGCCAAATCACACCGGTAGAACTTGAGAAGAAGTTCAAAATGTGTTTTCAAGATGGCGGCTGTGGCGGCCATCTTGGATTTCGGATCGACCCGTAAAATAACAACACTTTGTCGGGACCATGTCAGGATCATTTCATGCAAGTTTCAGCCAAATTGCACCGGTAGAACTTGAGAAGAAGTTCAAAATGTGTTTTCAAGATGGCGGCTGTGGCGGCCATCTTGGATTTCAGAATCGACTCGAATAATAACAACACTTTGTCGGGACCATGTCAGGATCATTTCATGCAGGTTTCAGCCAAATCACACCGGTAGAACTTGAGAAGAAGTTCAAAATGTGTTTTCAAGATGTTGGCTGTGGTGGCCATCTTGCATTTCGGATCGACCCGTAAAATAACAACACTTTGTCGGGACCATGTCAGGTTCATTTCATGCAAGTTTCAGCCAAATTGCACCGGTAGAACTTGAGAAGAAGTTCAAAATGTGTTTTCAAGATGGCAGCTGTGGCGGCCATCTTGGATTTCGGATCGACTCGAATAATAACAACAGTTTGTCGGGACCATGTCAGGATCATTTCATGCAGGTTTCAGCCAAATCACACCGGTAGAACTTGAGAAGAAGTTCAAAATGTGTTTTCAAGATGGCGGCTGTGGCGGCCATCTTGGATTTCGGATCGACCCGTAAAATAACAACACTTTGTCGGGACCATATCAGGATCATTTCATGCAAGTTTCAGCCAAATTGCACCGGTAGAACTTGAGAAGAAGTTCAAAATGTGTTTTCAAGATGGCGGCTGTGGCGGCCATCTTGGATTTCAGAATCGACTCGAATAATAACAACACTTTGTCGGGACCATGTCAGGATCATTTCATGCAGGTTTCAGCCAAATCACACCGGTAGAACTTGAGAAGAAGTTCAAAATGTGTTTTCAAGATGGCGGCTGTGGTGGCCATCTTGGATTTCGGATCGACCCGTAAAATAACAACACTTTGTCGGGACCATGTCAGGATCATTTCATGCAAGTTTCAGCCAAATTGCACCGGTAGAACTTGAGAAGAAGTTCAAAATGTGTTTTCAAGATGGCTGCGGTGGCGGCCATCTTGGATTTCGGATCGACTCGAAAAATAACAACACTTTGTCAGGACCATGTCAGGATCATTTCATGCAGGTTTCAGCCAAATCACACCGGTAGAACTTGAGAAGAAGTTCAAAATGTGTTTTCAAGATGGCGGCTGTGGTGGCCATCTTGCATTTCGGATCGACCCGAAAAATAACAACACTTTGTCGGGACCATGTCAGGATCATTTCATGCAAGTTTCAGCCAAATTGCACCGGTAGAACTTGAGAAGAAGTTCAAAATGTGTTTTCAAGATGGCAGCTGTGGCGGCCATCTTGGATTTCGGATCGACTCGAATAATAACAACAGTTTGTCGGGACCATGTCAGGATCATTTCATGCAGGTTTCAGCCAAATCACACCGGTAGAACTTGAGAAGAAGTTCAAAATGTGTTTTCAAGATGGCGGCTGTGGCGGCCATCTTGGAATTCGGATCGACCCGTAAAATAACAACACTTTGTCGGGACCATATCAGGATCATTTCATGCAAGTTTCAGCCAAATTGCACCGGTAGAACTTGAGAAGAAGTTCAAAATGTGTTTTCAAGATGGCGGCTGTGGCGGCCATCTTGGATTTCAGAATCGACTCGAATAATAACAACACTTTGTCGGGACCATGTCAGGATCATTTCATGCAGGTTTCAGCCAAATCACACCGGTAGAACTTGAGAAGAAGTTCAAAATGTGTTTTAAAGATGGCGGCTGTGGTGGCCATCTTGGATTTCGGATCGACCCGTAAAATAACAACACTTTGTCGGGACCATGTAAGGATCATTTCATGCAAGTTTCAGCCAAATTGCACCAGTAGAACTTGAGAAGAAGTTCAAAATGTGTTTTCAAGATGGCTGCGGTGGCGGCCATCTTGGATTTCGGATCGACTCGAAAAATAACAACTGTTTGTCAGGACCATGTCAGGATCATATCATGCAAGTTTCAGACAAATTGCACCAGCAGAACTTGAGAAAAAGTTCAAAATGTGTTTTCAAGATGGCGGCTGTGGCGGCCATCTTGGATTTCGGAATCGACTCGAATAATAACAACACTTTGTCGGGACCATGTCAGGATCATTTCATGCAGGTTTCAGCCAAATCACACCGGTAGAACTTGAGAAGAAGTTCAAAATGTGTTTTCAAGATGTTGGCTGTGGTGGCCATCTTGCATTTCGGATCGACCCGTAAAATAACAACACTTTGTCGGGACCATGTCAGGTTCATTTCATGCAAGTTTCAGCCAAATTGCACCGGTAGAACTTGAGAAGAAGTTCAAAATGTGTTTTCAAGATGGCAGCTGTGGCGGCCATCTTGGATTTCGGATCGACTCGAATAATAACAACAGTTTGTCGGGACCATGTCAGGATCATTTCATGCAGGTTTCAGCCAAATCACACCGGTAGAACTTGAGAAGAAGTTCAAAATGTGTTTTCAAGATGGCGGCTGTGGCGGCCATCTTGGAATTCGGATCGACCCGTAAAATAACAACACTTTGTCGGGACCATGTCAGGATCATTTCATGCAAGTTTCAGCCAAATTGCACCGGTAGAACTTGAGAAGAAGTTCAAAATGTGTTTTCAAGATGGCGGCTGTGGCGGCCATCTTGGATTTCAGAATCGACTCGAATAATAACAACACTTTGTCGGGACCATGTCAGGATCATTTCATGCAGGTTTCAGCCAAATCACACCGGTAGAACTTGAGAAGAAGTTCAAAATGTGTTTTAAAGATGGCGGCTGTGGTGGCCATCTTGGATTTCGGATCGACCCGTAAAATAACAACACTTTGTCGGGACCATGTAAGGATCATTTCATGCAAGTTTCAGCCAAATTGCACCAGTAGAACTTGAGAAGAAGTTCAAAATGTGTTTTAAAGATGGCTGCGGTGGCGGCCATCTTGGATTTCGGATCGACTCGAAAAATAACAACACTTTGTCAGGACCATGTCAGGATCATATCATGCAAGTTTCAGACAAATTGCACCAGCAGAACTTGAGAAAAAGTTCAAAATGTGTTTTCAAGATGGCGGCTGTGGCGGCCATCTTGGATTTCGGAATCGACTCGAATAATAACAACACTTTGTCGGGACCATGTCAGGATCATTTCATGCAGGTTTCAGCCAAATCACACCGGTAGAACTTGAGAAGAAGTTCAAAATGTGTTTTAAAGATGGCGGCTGTGACGGCCATCTTGGATTTCGGATCGACCCGTAAAATAACAACACTTTGTCGGGACCATGTCAGGATCATTTCATGCAGGTTTCAGCCAAATCACACCGGTAGAACTTGAGAAGAAGTTCAAAATGTGTTTTAAAGATGGCGGCTGTGGCGGCCATCTTGGATTTCGGATCGACCCGTAAAATAACAACACATTGTCGGGACCATATCAGGATCATTTCATGCAAGTTTCAGCCAAATTGCACCAGTAGAACTTGAGAAGAAGTTCAAAATGTGTTTTCAAGATGGCGGCTGTGGCGGCCATCTTGGATTTCAGAATCGACTCGAATAATAACAACACTTTGTCGGGACCGTGTCAGGATCATTTCATGCAGGTTTCAGCCAAATCACACCGGTAGAACTTGAGAAGAAGTTCAAAATGTGTTTTAAAGATGGCGGCTGTGGTGGCCATCTTGGATTTCGGATCGACCCGTAAAATAACAACACTTTGTCGGGACCATGTCAGGATCATTTCATGCAAGTTTCAGCCAAATTGCACCGGTAGAACTTGAGAAGAAGTTCAAAATGTGTTTTCAAGATGGCAGCTGTGGCGGCCATCTTGGATTTCGGATCGACCCGTAAAATAACAACACATTGTCGGGACCATGTCAGGATCATTTCATGCAAGTTTCAGCCAAATTGCACCGGTAGAACTTGAGAAGAAGTTCAAAATGTGTTTTAAAGATGGCGGCTGTGGCAGCCATCTTGGATTTCGGATCGACCCGTAAAATAACAACACTTTGTCGGGACCATGTCAGGATCATTTCATGCAAGTTTTAGCCAAATCGCATCAGTAGAACTTGAGAAGAAGTTCAAAATGTGTTTTCAAGATGGCGGCTGTAGCGGCCATCGTGGATTTCAGATCGACCCGAAAAATAACAACACTTTGTCGGGACTATGTCAGGATCATTTCATGCAAGTTTCAGCTAAATTGCACTGGTAGAACTTGAGAAGAAGTTCAAAATGTGAAAAGTTAACGCACGGCGCACGGCACACGGCGCACGGCGAACAACGACGGACGAAACATGACGACTATAGGTCATCCTGACCCTTCGGGTCAGATGACCTAAAAATCATATTGAGGGCACAAACAATCTCATTGATGGGACAAACAATCAAATTGAGGGGACAAACAATCACATTGAGGGGACAAACACTTACAATGAGAGGACAAACAATCACAATCAGGGGACAAACAATCACATTGAGGGCACAAACAATCACAATGAGGGCACAAACAATCACATTGAGGGAACAAACAATCACAATCAGGGGACAAACAATATCACATTGAGGGCAAAAACAATCACATTGAGGGCACAAACAATTATATTGAGGGCACAAACAATCACATTGAGGTCAAAAACAATCACATTGAGGGCACAAACAATCACATTGAGGTCAAAAACAATCACATTGAGGGCACAAACAATCACATTGAGGTCAAAAACAATCACATTCAGGGCACAAACAATCACATTGAGGGTACAAACAATCACATTGAGGTCAAAAACAATCACATTGAGGGACAAACAATCATATTCAGGGGACAAACAATCACAATGAGGGGACAAACAATTACGTTGAGGGCACAAACAAACACAATAAGGTGACAAACAATCACATTGAGGGGACAAGCAATCAAAATGAGGGGACAAACAATCACATTGAGGGGACAAACAATCACATTTAGGGGAAAAAAACAATCACATTGAAGGGACAAACAATCACAATCAGGGGATAAACAATCACATTGAGGGGACAAACAATCACATTGAGGGGATAAACATTCACATTGAGGGAACAAATAATCACATTGAGGGGATAAACATTCACATTGAGGGGACAAACAATCACATTGAGGGGACAAACACTTACAATGAGAGGACAAACAATCACAATCAGGGGACAAACAATCACATTGAGGGCACAAACAATCACAATCAGGGGACAAACAATATCACATTGAGGGCAAAACAATCACATTGAGGGCACAAACAATATCACATTGAGGGCACAAACAATCACATTGAGGGCACAAACAATTATATTGAGGGCACAAACAATCACATTGAGGTCAAAAACAATCACATTGAGGGCACAAACAATCACATTGAGGTCAAAAACAATCACATTCAGGGCACAAACAAACAATCACATTGAGGTCAAAAACAATCACATTCAGGGCACAAACAATCACATTGAGGGTACAAACAATCACATTGAGGGGACAAACAATCATATTCAGGGGACAAACAATCACAATAAGGGGACAAACAATTACGTTGAGGGCACAAACAAACACATAATAAGGTGACAAACAATCACATTGAGGGGACAAACAATCACATTGAGGGGACAAACAATCACATTGAGGGGACAAACAATCACAATCAGGGGACAAACAATCACAATCAGGGGGGACAAACAATCACATTGAGGGACAAACAATCACAATCAGGGGACAAACATCACATTGAGGGGACAAACAATCACAATTGAGGGGACAAACAATCACATTGAGGGGACAAACAATCACATTGAGGGGACAAACAATCACATTGAGGGGACAAACAATCACAATGAGGGGACAAACAATCACATTGAGGGGACAAACAATCACATTGAGGGGACAAACAATCACATTGAGGGCACAAACAATCACATTGAGGGCACAAACAATCACATTGAGGGCACAAACAATTACATTGAGGGCACAAACAATCACATTGAGGTGACAAACAATCACATTGAGGGGACAAACAATCACATTTAGGGGAAAAAAACAATCACATTGAGGGACAAACAATCACAATCAGGGGATAAACAATCACATTGAGGGGACAAACAATCACAATCAGGGATAAACAATCACATTGAGGGGACAAATAATCACATTGAGGGGATAAACAATCACATTGAGGGACAAACAATCACAAACAGGGGATAAACAATCACATTGAGGGCACAAACAATCACATTGAGGGGACAAACAATCACATTGAGGGGACAAACAATCACATTGAGGGCACAAACAATCACATTGAGGGCACAAACAATCACATTGAGGGCACAAACAATCACATTGAGGGCACAAACAATCACATTGAGGGACAAACAATCACATTGAGGGCACAAACAATCACATTGAGGTGACAAACAATCACATTGAGGGCACAAACAATCACATTGAGGGAACAAACAATCACATTGAGGGACAAACAATCATATTGAGGGGACAAACAATCAAAATAGGACGAAACAATCACATTGAAGGGACAAACAATCACATCAATGGACAAACAATCACTAGGGACAAACAATCACAATTGATGGGACAAACAATCACATTGAGGGCACAAATCAATACAATATCACATTGAGGGACAAACAATCATAATGAGGGCACAAACAATCACATTGAGGGCACAAACAATCACAATGAGGGACAAACAATCACATTGAGGGCACAAACAATCACAATGAGGGGACAAACAATCACATTGAGGGCACAAACAATCACAATGAGGGCACAAACAATCACAATGAGGGGACAAACAATCACAATGAGGGGACAAACAATCACAATCAGGGAACAAACAATCACAATGAGGGGACAAACAATCACAATGAGGGGACAAACAATCACAATGAGGGGACAAACAATCACATTGAGGGACAAACAATCACAATCAGGGGACAAACAATCACAATGAGGGGACAAACAATCACATTGAGGGCACAAACAATCACATTGAGGGAACAAACAATCACAATGAGGGACAAACAATCACAATGAGGGGACAAACAATCACAATGAGGGGACAAACAATCACAATGAGGGGACAAACAATCACAATGAGGGGACAAACAATCACAAAACAATCACATTGGGGCACAAACAATCACATTGAGGGCACAAACAATCACATTCAGGGATAAACAATCATATTGAGGGGACAAACAATCACAATCAGGGATCATGAGACAAACAATCACATTGAGGGCACAAACAATCACAATCAGGGGACAAACAATCACATTGAAGGACAAACAATCACGTTGAAGGGATCAAACAAACAATCACAATCAATGGACAAACAATCACAATCAGGGGACAAACAATCAAATGAGACAAATTTGAAGGGACAAACAATCATATTGAATGGGATAAGGGGACAAACAATCACATTGAGGGCACAAACAATCACATTGAGGGCACAAACAATCACATTGAGGGCACAAACAATCACATTGAGGGCACAAACAATCACAATGAGGGACAAACAATCACATTGAGGGCACAAACAATCACAATGAGGGGACAAACAATCACATTGAGGGCACAAACAATCACAATGAGGGCACAAACAATCACAATGAGGGGACAAACAATCACATGAGGGCACAAACAATCACACAATAATGGAACAAACAATCACAATCAATGAACAAACAATCACAATGAGGGGACAAACAATCACAATGAGGGGACAAACAATCACAATGAGGGGACAAACAATCACATTGAGGGACAAACAATCACATTGAGGGACAAACAATCACAATGAGGGGATAAATAATCACAATCAGGGGACAAACAATCACAATCAATGGACAAACAATCACAATGAGGGGACAAACAATCATAATGAGGGGACAAACAATCACAATGAGGGGACAAACAATCACAATGAGGGGACAAACAATCACATTGAGGGACAAACAATCACATTGAGGGACAAACAATCACATTGAGGGACAAACAATCACATTGAGGGACAAACAATCACAATCAGGGGACAAACAATCACAATGAGGGGACAAACACTAAAGGGACAATCAACATACTGACCAGACACACAGGACACACTTCGCTATAGCTACCTGCAGTTTTGATGACCACTTTGATAGTGTCTGGGTGGTTGAGAACAATATTAGCCCTTGGACCTGACCAGAAGCGGTAGTATCGTGGAAACTGTTCAGTGTTCTTCCTGCCGTACTCAAGTCTTTCATGGCTTGTTTTGGGAAGCTGGAAGAAAACAAATTAATGCAAACTTTGACAATACTTAATATCTAACAAATCATATATATATATATATAGACAAACTGTAAATCTTACTATATTTATAACATAAAACAAAGCATTTCTATTACAATATACATTTTATCATTACAACATACCAATCAGGTGGGTTAACCCTGTTGTAACTGCATATATATCTACATGTAGTTTTAGATCTAGAAAGTTACCTGATGGTTTAAAATCCTGTTTTAACTAGTGACTTTTTCGTACAAATGTATGCCTATATATATATCACTTCTTAGGAGTACCTAAACATAACTTAGTTTGCATCCTTCTTAACCTTTAGATATTAGTTGGCTCGTAGATTTTTGTATTGTTTGTAAATTTTGGCAAAATATGCAAAAATTTGTACATTTTAGTATAGAAAGTGAACAGAGTTAGTACATATTTCTATCTATATAACCATGTTATTATGTTTACTAGTGTAGTAAGAGTGCTGGTTTTGGCTTAGGTGGTGGGGTGGGGAAAGAGGGAGGAGAACTGGTTTGACTTTGGTGGTGGGGTGGAGAAAGAGGGAGGAGAGCTGGTTTGACTTTGGTGGTGGGGTGGAGAAAGAGGGAGGAGAGCTGGTTTGACTTAGGTGGTGGGGTGGGGAAAGAGGGAGGAGAGCTGGTTTGACTTAGGTGGTGGGGTGGGGAAAGAGGGAGGAGAACTGGTTTTGGCTTAGGTGGTGGGGTGGGGAAAGAGGGAGGAGAACTGGTTTGACTTTGGTGGTGGGGTGGAGAAAGAGGGAGGAGAGCTGGTTTGACTTAGGTGGTGGGGTGGGGAAAGAGGGAGGAGAGCTGGTTTGACTTAGGTGGTGGGGTGGGGAAAGAGGGAGGAGAGCTGGTTTGACTTAGGTGGTGGGGGGGAAAGAGGGAGGAGGCTGGTTTGAAAGGTGTGGGGGGGAGAAGAGGGAAGCTGGTTTGACTTAGGTGGTGGGGTGGGGAAAGAGGGAGGAGAGCTGGTTTGACTTAGGTGGTGGGGTGGAGAAAGAGGGAGGAGAGCTGGTTTGACTTAGGTGGTGGGGTGGGGAAAGAGGAGGAGAGAAGAGCTGGTTTGACTTAGGTGGTGGGGTGGGGAAAGAGGGAGGAGGGCTGGTTTGACTTAGGTGGTGGGGTGGAGAAAGAGGGAGGAGAGCTGGTTTGACTTAGGTGGTGGGGTGGGGAAAGAGGGAGGAGAGCTGGTTTGACTTAGGTGGTGGGGTGGGGAAAGAGGGAGGAGAGCTGGTTTGACTTAGGTGGTGGGGTGGGGAAAGAGGGAGGAGGGCTGGTTTGACTTAGGTGGTGGGGTGGGGAAAGAGGGAGGAGGGCTGGTTTGACTTAGGTGGTGGGGTGGGGAAAGAGGGAGGAGAGCTGGTTTGACTTAGGTGGTGGGGTGGGGAAAGAGGGAGGAGAGCTGGTTTGACTTAGGTGGTGGGGTGGGGAAAGAGGGAGGAGAGCTGGTTTGACTTAGGTGGTGGGGTGGTGGGGAAAGAGGGAGGAGAGCTGGTTTGACTTAGGTGGTGGGGTGGGGAAAGAGGGAGGAGAGCTGGTTTGACTTAGGTGGTGGGGTGGGGAAAGAGGGAGGAGAGCTGGTTTGACTTAGGTGGTGGGGTGGGGGAAAGAGGGAGGAGGCTGGTTTGACTTAGGTGGTGGGGTGGGGAAAGAGGGAGGAGAGCTGGTTTGACTTAGGTGGTGGGGTGGGGAAAGAGGGAGGAGAGCTGGTTTGACTTAGGTGGTGGGGTGGAGAAAGAGGGAGGAGAGCTGGTTTGACTTAGGTGGTGGGGTGGGGAAAGAGGGAGGAGAGCTGGTTTGACTTAGGTGGTGGGGTGGGGGGAGGAGAGGGAGGAGAGCTGGTTTGACTTAGGTGGTGGGGTGGGGAAAGAGGGAGGAGAGCTGGTTTGACTTAGGTGGTGGGGTGGAGAAAGAGGGAGAAGAGCTGGTTTGACTTAGGTGGTGGGGTGGGGAAAGAGGGAGGAGAGCTGGTTTGACTTAGGTGGTGGGGTGGAGAAAGAGGGAGGAGAGCTGGTTTGACTTAGGTGGTGGGGTGGAGAAAGAGGGAGGAGAGCTGGTTTGACTTAGGTGGTGGGGTGGGGAAAGAGGGAGGAGAGCTGGTTTTGGCTTAGGTGGTGGGGTGGGGAAAGAGGGAGTAGAGCTGGTTTGACTTAGGTGGTGGGGTGGGGAAAGAGGGAGGAGAGCTGGTTTGACTTAGGTGGTGGGGTGGGGAAAGAGGGAGGAGAGCTGGTTTGACTTAGGTGGTGGGGTGGGGAAAGAGGGAGGAGGGCTGGTTTGACTTAGGTGGTGGGGTGGAGAAAGAGGGAGGAGAGCTGGTTTGACTTAGGTGGTGGGGTGGGGAAAGAGGGAGGAGAGCTGGTTTGACTTAGGTGGTGGGGTGGGGAAAGAGGGAGAGAGCTGGTTTGACTTAGGTGGTGGGGTGGGGAAAGAGGGAGGAGAGCTGGTTTGACTTAGGTGGTGGGGTGGGGAAAGAGGGAGGAGAGCTGGTTTGACTTAGGTGGTGGGGTGGGGAAAGAGGGAGGAGAGCTGGTTTGACTTAGGTGGTGGGGTGGGGAAAGAGGGAGGAGAGCTGGTTTTGGCTTAGGTGGTGGGGTGGGGAAAGAGGGAGGAGAGCTGGTTTGACTTAGGTGGTGGGGTGGAGAAAGAGGGAGGAGAGCTGGTTTGACTTAGGTGGTGGGGTGGGGAAAGAGGGAGGAGAGCTGGTTTGACTTAGGTGGTGGGGTGGGGAAAGAGGGAGGAGAGCTGGTTTGACCTTAGGTGGTGGGGTGGGGAAAGAGGGAGGAGAGCTGGTTTGACTTAGGTGGTGGGGTGGGGAAAGAGGGAGGAGAGCTGGTTTGACTTAGGTGGTGGGGTGGGGAAAGAGGGAGGAGGGCTGCTTTGACTTAGGTGGTGGGGTGGGGAAAGAGGGAGAAGAGCTGGTTTGACTTAGGTGGTGGGTGGGGAAAGAGGGAGGAGAGCTGGTTTGACTTAGATGGTGGGGTGGAGAAAGAGGGAGGAGAGCTGGTTTGACTTAGGTGGTGGGGTGGGGAAAGAGGGAGGAGAGCTGGTTTGACTTAGGTGGTGGGGTGGGGAAAGAGGGAGGAGAGCTGGTTTGACTTAGGTGGTGGGGTGGGGAAAGAGGGAGGAGAGCTGGTTTGACTTAGGTGGTGGGGTGGGGAAAGAGGGAGGAGAGCTGGTTTGACTTAGGTGGTGGGGTGGGGAAAGAGGGAGGAGAGCTGGTTTGACTTAGGTGGTGGGGTGGGGAAAGAGGGAGGAGAGCTGGTTTGACTTAGGTGGTGGGGTGGGGAAAGAGGGAGGAGAGCTGGTTTGACTTAGGTGGTGGGGTGGGGAAAGAGGGAGGAGGGCTGGTTTGACTTAGGTGGTGGGGTGGGGAAAGAGGGAGGAGAGCTGGTTTGACTTAGGTGGTGGGGTGGGGAAAGAGGGAGGAGAGCTGGTTTGACTTAGGTGGTGGGGTGGGGGGGAAGAGGGAGGAGAGCTGGTTTGACTTAGGTGGTGGGGTGGGGAAAGAGGGAGGAGAGCTGGTTTGACTTAGGTGGTGGGGTGGGGAAAGAGGGAGGAGAGCTGGTTTGACTTAGGTGGTGGGGTGGGGAAAGAGGGAGGAGAGCTGGTTTGACTTAGGTGGTGGGGTGGGGAAAGAGGGAGGAGGGCTGGTTTGACTTAGGTGGTGGTGGGGTGGAGAAAGAGGGAGGAGAGCTGGTTTGACTTAGGTGGTGGGGTGGGGAAAGAGGGAGGAGAGCTGGTTTGACTTAGGTGGTGGGGTGGGGAAAGAGGGAGGAGAGCTGGTTTGACTTAGGTAGGGGGGGGTGGGGAAAGAGGGAGGAGAGCTGGTTTGACTTAGGTGGTGGGGTGGGGAAAGAGGGAGGAGAGCTGGTTTGACTTAGGTGGTGGGGTGGAGAAAGAGGGAGGAGGGCTGCTTTGACTTAGGTGGTGGGGTGGGGAAAGAGGGAGAAGAGCTGGTTTGACTTAGGTGGTGGGGTGGGGAAAGAGGGAGGAGAGCTGGTTTGACTTAGGTGGTGGGGTGGGGAAAGAGGGAGGAGAGCTGGTTTGACTTAGGTGGTGGGGTGGGGAAAGAGGGAGGAGAGCTGGTTTGACTTAGGTGGTGGGGTGGAGAAAGAGGGAGAAGAGCTGGTTTGACTTAGGTGGTGGGGTGGGGAAAGAGGGAGAAGAGCTGGTTTGACTTAGGTGGTGGGGTGGGGAAAGAGGGAGGAGAGCTGGTTTGACTTAGGTGGTGGGGTGGAGAAAGAGGGAGGAGAGCTGGTTTGACTTAGGTGGTGGGGTGGGGAAAGAGGGAGGAGAGCTGGTTTGACTTAGGTGGTGGGGTGGGGAAAGAGGGAGGAGAGCTGGTTTGACTTAGGTGGTGGGGTGGGGAAAGAGGGAGGAGAGCTGGTTTGACTTAGGTGGTGGGGTGGGGAAAGAGGGAGGAGAGCTGGTTTGACTTAGGTGGTGGGGTGGGGAAAGAGGGAGGAGAGCTGGTTTGACTTAGGTGGTGGGGTGGGGAAAGAGGGAGGAGAGCTGGTTTGACTTAGGTGGTGGGGTGGGGAAAGAGGGAGGAGAGCTGGTTTGACTTAGGTGGTGGGGTGGGGAAAGAGGGAGGAGAGCTGGTTTGACTTAGGTGGTGGGGTGGGGAAAGAGGGAGGAGAGCTGGTTTGACTTAGGTGGTGGGGTGGAGAAAGAGGGAGGAGAGCTGGTTTGACTTAGGTGGTGGGGTGGGGAAAGAGGGAGGAGAGCTGGTTTGACTTAGGTGGTGGGGTGGGGAAAGAGGGAGGAGAGCTGGTTTGACTTAGGTGGTGGGGTGGGGAAAGAGGGAGGAGAGCTGGTTTTGGCTTAGGTGGTGGGGTGGGGAAAGAGGGAGGAGAGCTGGTTTGACTTAGGTGGTGGGGTGGGGAAAGAGGGAGGAGAGCTGGTTTGACTTAGGTGGTGGGGTGGGGAAAGAGGGAGGAGAGCTGGTTTGACTTAGGTGGTGGGGTGGGGAAGAGGAGAGAGAAGGTGTGGGGAAGAGGGAGGAGAGCTGGTTTGACTTAGGTGGTGGGGTGGGGAAGAGAGGAGGAGAGCTGGTTTGACTTAGGTGGTGGGGTGGGGAAAGAGGGAGAAGAGCTGGTTTGACTTAGGTGGTGGGGTGGGGAAAGAGGGAGGAGAGCTGGTTTTGGCTTAGGTGGTGGGGTGGGGAAAGAGGGAGTAGAGCTGGTTTGACTTAGGTGGTGGGGTGGGGAAAGAGGGAGGAGAGCTGGTTTGACTTAGGTGGTGGGGTGGGGAAAGAGGGAGGAGAGCTGGTTTGACTTAGGTGTGGTGGGGTGGGGAAAGAGGGAGGAGAGACTGGTTTGACTTAGGTGGTGGGGTGGGGAAAGAGGGAGGAGAGCTGGTTTGACTTAGGTGGTGGGGTGGGGAAAGAGGGAGGAGAGCTGGTTTGACTTAGGTGGTGGGGTGGGGAAAGAGGGAGGAGAGCTGGTTTGACTTAGGTGGTGGGGGGGGAAAGAGGGAGGAGAGCTGGTTTGACTTAGGTGGTGGGGTGGGGAAAGAGGGAGGAGAGCTGGTTTGACTTAGGTGGTGGGGTGGGGAAAGAGGGAGGAGAGCTGGTTTGACTTAGGTGGTGGGGTGGGGAAAGAGGGAGGAGAGCTGGTTTGACTTAGGTGGTGGGGTGGGGAAAGAGGGAGGAGAGCTGGTTTGACTTAGGTGGTGGGGTGGAGAAAGAGGGAGGAGAGCTGGTTTGACTTAGGTGGTGGGGTGGGAAAGAGGGAGGAGAGCTGGTTTGACTTAGGTGGTGGGGTGGGGAAAGAGGGAGGAGAGCTGGTTTGACTTAGGTGGTGGGGTGGGGAAAGAGGGAGGAGAGCTGGTTTGACTTAGGTGGTGGGGTGGGGAAAGAGGGAGGAGAGCTGGTTTGACTTAGGTGGTGGGGTGGGGAAAGAGGGAGGAGGGCTGGTTTGACTTAGGTGGTGGGGTGGGGAAAGAGGGAGGAGAGCTGGTTTGACTTAGGTGGTGGGGTGGGGAAAGAGGGAGGAGAGGCTGGTTTGACTTAGGTGGTGGGGTGGGGAAAGAGGGAGGAGAGCTGGTTTGACTTAGGTGGTGGGGTGGGGAAAGAGGGAGGAGAGCTGGTTTGACTTAGGTGGTGGGGTGGGGAAAGAGGGAGGAGAGCTGGTTTGACTTAGGTGGTGGGGTGGGGAAAGAGGGAGGAGAGCTGGTTTGACTTAGGTGGTGGGGTGGGGAAAGAGGGAGGAGAGCTGGTTTGACTTAGGTGGTGGGGTGGGGAAAGAGGGAGGAGAGCTGGTTTGACTTAGGTGGTGGGGTGGGGAAAGAGGGAGGAGAGCTGGTTTGACTTAGGTGGTGGGGTGGGGAAAGAGGGAGGAGAGCTGGTTTGACTTAGGTGGTGGGGTGGGGAAAGAGGGAGGAGAGCTGGTTTGACTTAGGTGGTGGGGTGGGGAAAGAGGGAGGAGAGCTGGTTTGACTTAGGTGGTGGGGTGGGGAAAGAGGGAGGAGAGCTGGTTTGACTTAGGTGGTGGGGTGGGGAAAGAGGGAGGAGAGGCTGGTTTGACTTAGGTGGTGGGGTGGGGAAAGAGGGAGGAGAGCTGGTTTGACTTAGGTGGTGGGGTGGGGAAAGAGGGAGGAGAGCTGGTTTGACTTAGGTGGTGGGGTGGGGAAAGAGGGAGGAGAGCTGGTTTGACTTAGGTGGTGGGGTGGGGAAAGAGGGAGGAGAGCTGGTTTGACTTAGGTGGTGGGGTGGAGAAAGAGGGAGGAGAGCTGGTTTGACTTAGGTGGTGGGGTGGGGAAAGAGGGAGGAGAGCTGGTTTGACTTAGGTGGTGGGGTGGGGAAAGAGGGAGGAGAGCTGGTTTGACTTAGGTGGTGGGGTGGGGAAAGAGGGAGGAGAGCTGGTTTGACTTAGGTGGTGGGGTGGGGAAAGAGGGAGGAGGGCTGGTTTGACTTAGGTGGTGGGGTGGGGAAAGAGGGAGGAGAGCTGGTTTGACTTAGGTGGTGGGGTGGGGAAAGAGGGAGGAGAGCTGGTTTGACTTAGGTGGTGGGGTGGGGAAAGAGGGAGGAGAGCTGGTTTGACTTAGGTGGTGGGGTGGGGAAAGAGGGAGGAGAGCTGGTTTGACTTAGGTGGTGGGGTGGGGAGAAAGAGGGAGGAGAGCTGGTTTGACTTAGGTGGTGGGGTGGGGAAAGAGGGAGGAGAGCTGGTTTGACTTAGGTGGTGGGGTGGGGAAAGAGGGAGGAGAGCTGGTTTGACTTAGGTGGTGGGGTGGGGAAAGAGGGAGGAAGAGCTGGTTTGACTTAGGTGGTGGGGTGGGGAAAGAGGGAGGAGAGCTGGTTTGACTTAGGTGGTGGGGTGGGGAAAGAGGGAGGAGAGCTGGTTTGACTTAGGTGGTGGGGTGGGAAAAAGAGGGAGGAGAGCTGGTTTGACTTAGGTGGTGGGGTGGGGAAAGAGGGAGGAGAGCTGGTTTGACTTAGGTGGTGGGGTGGGGAAAGAGGGAGGAGAGCTGGTTTGACTTAGGTGGTGGGGTGGGGAAAGAGGGAGGAGAGCTGGTTTGACTTAGGTGGTGGGGTGGGGAAAGAGGGAGGAGAGCTGGTTTGACTTAGGTGGTGGGGTGGGGAAAGAGGGAGAAGAGCTGGTTTGACTTAGGTGGTGGGGTGGGGAAAGAGGGAGGAGAGCTGGTTTGACTTAGGTGGTGGGGTGGGGGAAAGAGGGAGGAGAGCTGGTTTGACTTAGGTGGTGGGGTGGGGAAAAGAGGGAGGAGAGCTGGTTTGACTTAGGTGGTGGGGTGGGGAAAGAGGGAGGAGAGCTGGTTTGACTTAGGTGGTGGGGTGGGGAAAGAGGGAGGAGAGCTGGTTTGACTTAGGTGGTGGGGTGGGGAAAGAGGGAGGAGAGCTGGTTTGACTTAGGTGGTGGGGTGGGAAAGAGGGAGGAGAGCTGGTTTGACTTAGGTGGTGGGGTGGGGAAAGAGGGAGGAGAGCTGGTTTGACTTAGGTGGTGGGGTGGGGAAAGAGGGAGGAGAGCTGGTTTGACTTAGGTGGTGGGGTGGGGAAAGAGGGAGGAGAGCTGGTTTGACTTAGGTGGTGGGGTGGGGAAAGAGGGAGGAGAGCTGGTTTGACTTAGGTGGTGGGGTGGGGAAAGAGGGAGAAGAGCTGGTTTGACTTAGGTGGTGGGGTGGGGAAAGAGGGAGGAGAGCTGGTTTGACTTAGGTGGTGGGGTGGGGAAAGAGGGAGGAGGAGAGCTGGTTTGACTTAGGTGGTGGGGTGGGGAAAGAGGGAGGAGAGCTGGTTTGACTTAGGTGGTGGGGTGGGGAAAGAGGGAGGAGAGCTGGTTTGACTTAGGTGGTGGGGTGGGGAAAGAGGGAGGAGAGCTGGTTTGACTTAGGTGGTGGGGTGGAGAAAGAGGGAGGAGGGCTGGTTTGACTTAGGTGGTGGGGTGGGGAAAGAGGGAGAAGAGCTGGTTTGACTTAGGTGGTGGGGTGGGGAAAGAGGGAGGAGAGCTGGTTTGACTTAGGTGGTGGGGTGGGGAAAGAGGGAGTAGAGCTGGTTTGACTTAGGTGGTGGGGTGGGGAAAGAGGGAGGAGAGCTGGTTTGACTTAGGTGGTGGGGTGGGGAAAGAGGGAGGAGAGCTGGTTTGACTTAGGTGGTGGGGTGGGGAAAGAGGGAGGAGAGCTGGTTTGACTTAGGTGGTGGGGTGGGGAAAGAGGGAGGAGAGCTGGTTTGACTTAGGTGGTGGGGTGGGGAAAGAGGGAGGAGAGCTGGTTTGACTTAGGTGGTGGGGTGGGGAAAGAGGGAGGAGGAGCTGGTTTGACTTAGGTGGTGGGGTGGGGAAAGAGGGAGGAGAGCTGGTTTGACTTAGGTGGTGGGGTGGGGAAAGAGGGAGGAGAGCTGGTTTGACTTAGGTGGTGGGGTGGGGAAAGAGGGAGGAGAGCTGGTTTGACTTAGGTGGTGGGGTGGGGAAAGAGGGAGGAGAGCTGGTTTGACTTAGGTGGTGGGGTGGGGAAAAGAGGGAGAAGAGCTGTGGTTTGACTTAGGTGGTGGGGTGGGAAAGAGGGAGGAGAGCTGGTTTGACTTAGGTGGTGGGGTGGGGAAAGAGGGAGGAGAGCTGGTTTGACTTAGGTGGTGGGGTGGGGAAAGAGGGAGGAGAGCTGGTTTGACTTAGGTGGTGGGGTGGGGAAAGAGGGAGGAAAGCTGGTTTGACTTAGTGGTGGGGGGGAAAGAGGGAGAGAGCAGGTTTGACTTAGGTGGTGGGGTGGGGAAAGAGGGAGGAGAGCTGGTTTGACTTAGGTGGTGGGGTGGGGAAAGAGGGAGGAGAGCTGGTTTGACTTAGGTGGTGGGGTGGGGAAAGAGGGAGGAGAGCTGGTTTGACTTAGGTGGTGGGGTGGGGAAAGAGGGAGGAGAGCTGGTTTGACTTAGGTGGTGGGGTGGGGAAAGAGGGAGGAGAGCTGGTTTGACTTAGGTGGTGGGGTGGGGAAAGAGGGAGAAGAGCTGGTTTGACTTAGGTGGTGGGGTGGGGAAAGAGGGAGGAGAGCTGGTTTGACTTAGGTGGTGGGGTGGGGAAAGAGGGAGGAGAGCTGGTTTGACTTAGGTGGTGGGGTGGGAAAGAGGGAGGAGAGCTGGTTTGACTTAGGTGGTGGGGTGGGGAAAGAGGGGGAGGAGAGCTGGTTTGACTTAGGTGGTGGGGTGGGGAAAGAGGGAGGAGAGCTGGTTTGACTTAGGTGGTGGGGTGGGGAAAGAGGGAGGAGAGCTGGTTTGACTTAGGTGGTGGGGTGGGGAAAGAGGGAGGAGAGGCTGGTTTGACTTAGGTGGTGGGGTGGGGAAAGAGGGAGGAGAGCTGGTTTGACTTAGGTGGTGGGGTGGGGAAAGAGGGAGGAGAGCTGGTTTGACTTAGGTGGTGGGGTGGGAGAAAGAGGGAGGAGAGCTGGTTTGACTTAGGTGGTGGGGGTGGGGAAAGAGGGAGGAGAGCTGGTTTTGACTTAGGTGGTGGGGTGGGGAAAGAGGGAGGAGAGCTGGTTTGACTTAGGTGGTGGGGTGGGGAAAGAGGGAGGAGGCTGGTTTGACTTAGGTGGTGGGGTGGGGAAAGAGGGAGGAGAGCTGGTTTTGACTTAGGTGGTGGGGTGGGGAAAGAGGGAGGAGAGCTGGTTTGACTTAGGTGGTGGGGTGGGGAAAGAGGGAGGAGAGCTGGTTTGACTTAGGTGGTGGGGTGGGGAAAGAGGGAGGAGAGCTGGTTTGACTTAGGTGGTGGGGTGGGGAAAGAGGGAGGAGAGAGCTGGTTTGACTTAGGTGGTGGGGTGGGGAAAGAGGGAGGAGAGCTGGTTTGACTTAGGTGGTGGGGGTGGGGAAAGAGGGAGGAGAGCTGGTTTGACTTAGGTGGTGGGGTGGGGAAAGAGGGAGGAAAGAGGGAGGAGCTGGTTTGACTTAGGTGGTGGGGTGGGGAAAGAGGGAGGAGAGCTGGTTTGACTTAGGTGGTGGGGTGGGGAAAGAGGGAGGAGAGCTGGTTTGACTTAGGTGGTGGGGTGGGGAAAGAGGGAGGAGAGCTGGTTTGACTTAGGTGGTGGGGTGGGGAAAGAGGGAGGAGAGCTGGTTTGACTTAGGTGGTGGGGTGGGGAAAGAGGGAGGAGAGCTGGTTTGACTTAGGTGGTGGGGTGGGGAAAGAGGGAGGGAGCTGGTTTGACTTAGGTGGTGGGGTGGGGAAAGAGGGAGGAGAGCTGGTTTGACTTAGGTGGTGGGGTGGGGAAAGAGGGAGGAGAGCTGGTTTGACTTAGGTGGTGGGGTGGGGAAAGAGGGAGGAGAGCTGGTTTGACTTAGGTGGTGGGGTGGGGAAAGAGGGAGGAGAGCTGGTTTGACTTAGGTGGTGGGGTGGGGAAAGAGGGAGGAGAGCTGGTTTGACTTAGGTGGTGGGGTGGGGAAAGAGGGAGGAGAGCTGGTTTGACTTAGGTGGTGGGGTGGGGAAAGAGGGAGGAGAGCTGGTTTGACTTAGGTGGTGGGGTGGGGAAAGAGGGAGGAAGAGCTGGTTTGACTTAGGTGGTGGGGGTGGGGAAAGAGGGAGGAGAGCTGTGGTTTGACTTAGGTGGTGGGGTGGGGAAAGAGGGAGGAGAGCTGGTTTGACTTAGGTGGTGGGGTGGGGAAAGAGGGAGGAGAGCTGGTTTGACTTAGGTGGTGGGGTGGGGAAAGAGGGAGGAGAGCTGGTTTGACTTAGGTGGTGGGGTGGGGAAAGAGGGAGGAGAGCTGGTTTGACTTAGGTGGTGGGGTGGGGAAAGAGGGAGGAGAGCTGGTTTGACTTAGGTGGTGGGGTGGGGAAAGAGGGAGGAGAGCTGGTTTGACTTAGGTGGTGGGGTGGGGAAAAGAGGGAGGAGGCTGGTTTGACTTAGGTGGTGGGGTGGGGAAAGAGGGAGGAGAGCTGGTTTGACTTAGGTGGTGGGGTGGGGAAAGAGGGAGGAGAGCTGGTTTGACTTAGGTGGTGGGGTGGGGAAAGAGGGAGGAGAGCTGGTTTGACTTAGGTGGTGGGGTGGGGAAAGAGGGAGGAGACCTAGTTTGACTTAGGTGGTGGGGTGGGGAAAGAGGGAGGAGAGCTAGTTTGACTTAGGTGGTGGGGTGGGGAAAGAGGGAGGAGAGCTAGTTTGACTTAGGTGGTGGGGTGGGGAAAGAGGGAGGAGAGCTGGTTTGACTTAGGTGGTGGGGTGGGGAAAGAGGGAGGAGGGCTGGTTTGACTTAGGTGGTGGGGTGGGGAAAAGAGGGAGGAGGGCTGGTTTGACTTAGGTGGTGGGGTGGGGAAAGAGGGAGGAGAGCTGGTTTGACTTAGGTGGTGGGGTGGAGGAAAGAGGGAGGAGAGCTGGTTTGACTTAGGTGGTGGGGTGGGGAAAGAGGGAGGAGAGCTGGTTTGACTTAGGTGGTGGGGTGGGGAAAGAGGGAGGAGAGCTGGTTTGACTTAGGTGGTGGGGTGGGGAAAGAGGGAGGAGAGCTGGTTTGACTTAGGTGGTGGGGTGGGGAAAGAGGGAGGAGAGCTGGTTTGACTTAGGTGGTGGGGTGGGGAAAGAGGGAGGAGAGCTGGTTTTGACTTAGGTGGTGGGGTGGGGAAAGAGGGAGGAGAGCTGGTTGACTTAGGTGGTGGGGTGGTGGGGAAAGAGGGAGGAGAGCTGGTTTTGACTTAGGTGGTGGGGTGGGGAAAGAGGGAGGAGAGCTGCTTTGACTTAGGTGGTGGGGTGGGGAAAGAGGGAGGAGGGTGGTTTGACTTAGGTGGTGGGGTGGGGAAAGAGAGGGAGGAGAGCTGGTTTGACTTAGGTGGTGGGGTGGGGAAAGAGGGAGGAGAGCTGGTTTGACTTAGGTGGTGGGGTGGGGAGAAAAGAGGGAGCAGAGAGCTGGTTTGACAGGTGGTGGGGTGGGGAAAGAAGGAGAGCTGGTTTGACTTAGGTGTGGGGTGGGGAAAGGGGAGGAAGACTATTTGACTTAGGTGGTGGGGTGGGGAAATAGGGAGGAGAGCTGGTTTGACTGGAGAAATAAAGCTAAGAATTTGTTAGTAACTTCAAAAAGAAACTTTTTCATCAATGCAGTAGAAAACAATAAGAATACAAGTGTTTTATGGAATCACTTAAAATCATTTCGCTCCAAATCTTCAAATTCGACAATACCGTCAACCCTAAAAGACGGGGATGTTACACTTAACCAAAAACAGGATATAATAGAACATCTCAATAACCACTTTGTCAATATATCCCATGGTGTGGCAAAAACTCCCCTAAATGAACAAGATCATACATTACTTGAAAACCATGTACTAAACATGGTACCTAATCATGCTGAATTTTCTATTCCGTTAATTTCTGTACAAGGCGTCTTTGATCTCGTGAATAATCTAAATACTGCAAAGGCCACTGGGATTGATGGTGTTGGACCCAAAATTATCAAGCTGTGTGTTCAACAGCTAGCTCCCACACATAGCGTACATAATCAATTTAAGTTTGCAATCTGGTATCTTCCCCGCTAGACTAAAAGAGGCCAGAGTAACTCCTTTATTTAAAGGAGGTAATGTTGATGAAGCTGGAAACTATAGACCATTTTCAGTTCTACCGACACTTGCTAAAATAATTGAAAGACATGTTACGGATCACTTAAACAGATACCTCCTTAAATATGAACTTCTCCACTCTGCACAATCAGGATTTAGGGAAAATCACTCTTGTCAAACAGCTCTAGTTAAATTAATAGATCAGTGGAGAATTAACATTGATAATAATGATTTAGTCGGTAGCATTTTCTTAGATCTTAAAAAAGCATTTGACTTAGTAGACCATAGAGTTCTATTGCATAAAATTAAAAATAATGAAAATATCAGCACATAGTTTACTTTGGTTTGAATCATATCTTAACCAAAGAAAACAATCGGTTAAAATGAGAACATTAAATCTACCTCCCAACAAGTTATATCAGGTGTTCCTCAGGGATCAATACTTGGTCCTCTGCTGTTTATTTTGTATATAAATGACTTACCATTATACACTAAACACTCAAATATCGACATGTATGCTGATGACTCTACCATTCACATCAACGGCACGACTCTTGATGTAATTCAATCAAAATCTCCAAATTGACCTAAATCATATAAAGCAGTGGTGTACAAATAACAATATGGCTTTTAATAAAGAAAAAAACGACATGTATGCTCCTTGGCAAACCCAGAGCATTACATACTGCTGGAGTTTTAGAGCTAGAATTAGACAATTACATATTAAACTCAGTCACTACACAAAAAGTGCTAGGGATACACATTGATCACAGACCCTTGGATGGAATGAACAAGTTAATAAGGTTTACTCTAAATTGGCAACTAGATTAGCCCTCCTCAGAAAATTAAATACCTATTTGTCAAAAGACGCGAAACTGTTGTATTATCATGCTTATATCTCACCAATTCTTGACTATGCGTCTATTGTCTGGGGAAATTGTACTAAAGAACAGATAAAAAAATTAACAAAAATTCAAAAGCAGGCATTGAGAATAATTCTTAATAAACCACCTCTCACACCTTCTAAGGAAATGTTTAATGAACTCAAAATACTACCCTTTGAGTATAGAATCAAATACCACATGTGTGTGTTAATATACAAATCAATTCACGGAGTGGCCCCTGAATACATATCAACATTATTTACACCAGTCTCATCCAGCTGTTCGTAAGGTCTAATGTCAGCCTGTGCTCCCAAAGCCTCGTACAGAACTAATGAAAAAGTCATTTAGCTACTCTGGAGTGATTAACTGGAATTTATTACCCAGGCAAATTAAAGAATGTGCGCCACTTGCAAATTTTAAATACCGATTAAAAATGCATTTATTGCAAATGTATATTGAAAATTGTTTAATAGTTGTAAACAACACAATCGAGATCCTGTCCATGAATAGTATGTGGTGATGAATCTATTTTTTTACTTTGATTCATTTAACTTGATTTGTAGTCGTAGTTGATATACATATAAATGTAAATGTTTTCGTATGTTATTTTTTTTTATTAATTACCTTAGTTTAGTTGATTTACTTCTATATATACATGTATAATTTGTCATATTATTGTCTGTTGTATTGCATGCTTTTGTGTCGACCCCATGGGAGATGAGCCATTGGCTCAATGGGTCATCGACGTTTAAATAAAGTTATTATTATTATTATTATTATACTATCAAACTCACCAGTTCTGACTGCTCCAGATTTTAATATACAGTTTAAACTGTTTGTTGACGCCAGTGATGTAGGTGTTGGTGCTGTTTTGATGCAAGAAGGTACTGAACAAATTGACCATCCAATTTGTTACTTCTCGAAAAAATTTGACAAACACCAGAGAAATTATTCCACCATTGAGAAAGAATGTTTAGCATTGATTTTGGCCTTGAACCAATTTGATGTGTATCTCTGCACTACAGTTGTGCCTGTGTTGGTCTTCACCGACCACAACCCTTTAACATTCATTGGAAAAATGAAAAACAAAAATCAAAGAATTCTCAGGTGGAGTTTGACTTTGCAAGAGTACAATCTTGACATCAAACATATCAAAGGGAAAGACAATATTCTAGCTGATGCTTTATCAAGGATTTAAATATGACTTAATATGTCAAGAAAGTTTCCTTTTCAAGAAAACTTTCTTTTCTTTAAGGAGGGGGTGTGTTATGTATGACACTAAATACATGTAGTTATGAGATAAGGGAGATAAACTCTATAGCTTTTTTTTATCAATACATCCTATAAAGGTCATATCATTAATCTAGGTTATAGAACTTTCTAGAATATAATCATGTATAAACAAATATGTTTGTAAACATGTTGATTTTAAGTAGAGATCTAGAATGATCTATTTCCAGAAAGTATATGTGTGTTTATTTGTTTACTGCTTTTAGTTAGATATTTCTAGAAGTAGAAGGTTCTCCAATATTCTTGAATTAGGGTTTAGCTATATATACTCCAACTGTCTAAAGCTAATCAGAACTGTAATGAGACCTGTAATAAGACATATCAAGAATTGTACAGCGCCATATAAGATTCTATTGGGAGAGCTATTGTGACTTTATCTGTGGATTATTACAACACTTTGTGTGGATGTATTCATATTGCCTGGAACTTTACAAATCATCTGTGGACATTCATTTTCCTCGTGGATTTTTTATTATTGTTAATTTGAAACCTGGAAGGATCAAGGATTATACCAGGACATTCGCATACATATAAGTAACACTTTAAATCAACATATTACTCTTGTACCACCACCAATTACTTTAGATATTGTAAACCATCTCTGTATAATATTGTATATATAATTAAATTGTGTTTTGAATTTAGCTGCTGGTTTCTCCTTTCTGTTATTCGTTAATGTAACAATAGCTACATCTGTACAATATTTACCTGATGATAGCTACACCTGTAAAACATTTACCTGATCATAGCTACATCTGTACAATATTTACCTGATCATAGCTACATCTGTACAATATTTACCTGATCATAGCTACACCTGTAAAACATTTACCTGATCATAGCTACACCTGTACAATATTTACCTGATCATAGCTACACCTGTAAAATATTTACCTGATCATAGCTACATCTGTTACAATATTTACCTGATGATAGCTACACCTGTAAAACATTTACCTGATCATAGCTACAACTGTACAATATTTACCTGATCATAGCTACACCTGTAAAAACATTTACCTGATCATAGCTACATCTGTACAATATTTACCTGATGATAGCTACACCTGTAAAACATTTACCTGATCATAGCTACATCTGTACAATATTTACCTGATGATAGCTACACCTGTAAAACATTTACCTGATCATAGCTACAACTGTACAATATTTACCTGATCATAGCTACACCTGTAAAACATTTACCTGATCATAGCTACATCTGTACAATATTTACCTGATGATAGCTACACCTGTAAAACATTTACCTGATCATAGCTACAACTGTACAATATTTACCTGATGATAGCTACACCTGTAAAACATTTACCTGATCATAGCTACATCTGTACAATATTTACCTGATGATAGCTACAACTGTAAAACATTTACCTGATCATAGCTACATCTGTACAATATTTACCTGATGATAGCTACACATTTACAATATTTACCTGATCATTGCTACACCTTTTACAATATTTACCTGTTCAAAGCTACACATGTACAATATTTACCTGATCATAGCTACACATTTACAATATTTACCTGACCATAGCTACGACTGTACAATATTTACTTGTTCAAAGCTACATCTGTACAATATTTACCTGATGATAGCTACACCTGTAAAACATTTACCTGATCATAGCTACACCTGTTAAATATTTACCTGATCATAGCTACACCTGTACAATATTTACCTGATCATAGCTACATCTGTACAATATTTACCTGGTCGACTGTACAATATTTATCTGATCATAGCTACACCTTTACACGAATTTACCTTATGAATCGTTATACACTTCATTTTGTATTTTACCTGGTGAAGATGACCATACAGCCAGTGTGCCCCTTCAGGCCCAGGTAAATCACGGTAGGTTTTAGACACGTATCGCACGTGTAGCAGGAACCGTATGACTTCGTACAGTACGTAAATTACTAATCCGAGAAAAACAGTCCCCACGATGTTTCCGGGGGTCAACGCTGTGTTGAATAAAAGACTTGATTTTAACATTGTCAACCCACAGAATAGTTGTAAACAATGTGGCTGGTGTTGTAAACAATGCTCCCTTTCTTGTCAACCGGGATATGTCACAATGATGATATCGGCGGTAGGTGGACGATGCATAACAACAAAGCTGGCTACATATCTAACAATAAATATCAGCACAAATCACGTTCATGCATCCGGATCCACGGCGCATAGTTCACAGGGGTTAAGAACTAGATCGTTTGTGTAGCTATAGGCCTACATATACATACGAGTAATCTCCCTTGGTACGTTAAAAGACCATGTATGTGATACTGATGATGATCGAAGGATGTCATATTTATGTTACCAACACATGTCGCTGTAAGTCTTATGTCTGTATTAATTCGTAGTTTACGTTTTATCACACCAAAAACAGTTTAAGTACACTATACACACTTGTCGGTATGCATATTACATGAAAATAAAAACATGTTTACGAACATAAAATTCGGGCTCTTTCCCCATGTGCGCATCCGTATCAATACACAATAGCAGAAACATATCTATACATATTTCTGACAATAGACAATATAGACAAAATACAATGTTTATTAAACCAATCAAGGTCCCGCACGGATCATTCACATACAAAACATTTATGATTACATAAAGTAGACATCATACAGGACAACTTTTAAAGTGAAAACGCACTTATGACTAGATAACTATAAAGGTTATATAATAGTAGATATACAACCAACAGTAGATACATGTAGATAGTTAAAATTATACAATTTGATAATTAGATTCCTAACTGTTAGCGACAACGAGAAGTGGCTGTGTCTTAAAAATCAGACAGAGGCATGAGGATACTCATGTTTTCGTTGTTCATGAGCCATATAAATCAAGGACGTATATGAGAAGGATAAGTCACACTGGGTTTTGGGGAAGTCCAAGGCAGGCGCTTTTGTGTTTGTGCACTGACCGTGACGTTGGGCGACGACTGATTTTCCTTTGATATCCGCCGGCGCAGCCTTTGATGTAGCTTGCGGGTGCGAGGGTTACCGTCTTACTTTCTGAAGCGGGGCCGTCATTTCATGAGCTGTCGATCTTTTTTAACGAAAATTTAAGACATATCCTCTAAATATTCCGTCTTTAAAGCAAGTAATATACGTCGTGAAATTTAATAAACTTTACAATCTATGTAACAAAACAGTCTTTTTGCAGTCTATGTAACAATACAGTCTTTTTGCAGTCTATGTAACAAAACAGTCTTTTTGTAGTCTATGTAACAAAACTGTCTTTTTGTAGTCTATGTAACAAGACAGTCTTTTTGTAGTCTATGTAACAAAACTGTCTTTTTGCAGTCATTGTAACAAAACAGTCTTTTTGCTGTCGATGTAACAAAACTGTCTTTTTGCAGTCTATGTAACAAAACAGTCTTTTTGTAGTCTATGTGACAAAACAGTCTTTTTGCAGTCGATGTAACAAGACAGTCTTTTTGCAGTCTATTTAAAAAGACAATTTTTTGCAGTCTATGTAACAAAAACAGTCTTTTTGCAGTCGATGTAACAAGACAGTCTTTATGTAGTCTAAGAAACAAGACAGTCTTTTTGCAGTCTATGTAACAAGACAGCCTTTATGCAGTCTATGTAACAAGACAGTCTTTTTGTAGTCTATGTAACAAGATTGTCTTTTTGCAGTCTATGTAACAAAACTGTCTTTTTGTAGTCTATGTAACAAGACAGTCTTTTTGTTGTCTATGTAACAAAACTGTCTTTTTGTAGTCTATGTAACAAAACTATCTTTTTGTAGTCTATGTAACAAAACTGTCTTTTTGTAGTCTATGTAACAAAACTATCTTTTTGTAGTCTATGTAACAAAACAGTCTTTTTGCAGTCTATGTAACAAAACTGTCTTTTTGTAGTCTATGTCACAAGACAGTCTTTTTGTAGTCTATGTAACAAGATTGTCTTTTTGCAGTCTATGTAACAAAACTGTCTTTTTGTAGTCTATGTAACAAGACAGTCTTTTTGTTGTCTATGTAACAAAACTGTCTTTTTGTAGTCTATGTAACAAAACTGTCTTTTTGTAGTCTATGTAACAAAACTGTCTTTTTGTAGTCTATGTAACAAAACTATCTTTTTGTAGTCTATGTAACAAAACTGTCTTTTTGTAGTCTATGTAACAAAACTGTCTTTTTGTAGTCTAAGTAACAAGACAGTCTTTTTGTAGTCTATGTAACAAAACTGTCTTTTTGTAGTCTATGTAACAAAACTGTCTTTTTGTAGTCTATGTAACAAAACTATCTTTTTGTAGTCTATATATAACAAGACAGTCTTTTTGCAGTCTATGTAACAAGACAGTCTTTTTGCGGTCTATGTAACAAAACAGTCTTTTTGCAGTCTATGTAACAAAACAGTCTTTTTGTAGTCTAAGTAACAAGACAGTCTTTTTGTAGTCTATGTAACAAAACTGTCTTTTTGTAGTCTATGTAACAAAACTGTCTTTTTGCGGTCTATGTAACAAAACAGTCTTTTTGCAGTCTATGTAACAAAACAGTCTTTTTGTAGTCTAAGTAACAAGACAGTCTTTTTGTAGTCTATGTAACGAGACAGTCTTTTTGTAGTCTATGTAACAAGACAGTCTTTTTGCAGTCTATGTAACAAAACTGTCTTTTTGTAGTCTATGTAACAAAACTGTCTTTTTGCGGTCTATGTAACAAAACAGTCTTTTTGCAGTCTATGTAACAAAACAGTCTTTTTGTAGTCTAAGTAACAAGACAGTCTTTTTGTAGTCTATGTAACGAGACAGTCTTTTTGTAGTCTATGTAACAAGACAGTCTTTTTGCAGTCTATGTAACAAAACAGTCTTTTTGTAGTCTATGTAACAAAACTGTCTTTTTGCAGTCTATGTAACAAAACAGTCTTTTTGTAGTCTATGTAACAAAACTGTCTTTTTGTAGTCTATGTAACAAGACAGTCTTTTTGCAGTCTATGTAACAAAACAGTCTTTTTGTAGTCTATGTAACAAAACTGTCTTTTTGCAGTCTATGTAACAAAACAGTCTTTTTGCAGTCGATGTAACAAAACTGTCTTTTTGCAGTCTATGTAACAAAACAGTCTTTTCGTAGTCTATGTGACAAAACAGTCTTTTTGCAGTCGATGTAAAAAGACAGTCTTTTTGCAGTCTATTTAACAAGACATTTTTTTGCAGTCTATGTAACAAAACAGTCTTTATGTAGTCTAAGAAACAAGACAGTCATTTTGTAGTCTATGTAACAAAACAGTCTTTTTGCAGTCTATGTAACAAAACTGTCTTTTTGTAGTCTATGTAACGAGACAGTCTTTTTGTAGTCTATGTAACAAGACAGTCTTTTTGTAGTCTATGTAACAAGATTGTCTTTTTGTTGTCTATGTAACAAGACAGTCTTTTTGCAGTCTATGTAACAAGACAGTCTTTTTGTAGTCTATGTAACAAGACAGTCTTTTTGTAGTCTATGTAACAAAACAGTCTTTTTGTAGTCTATGTAACAAGACAGCCTTTTTGCAGTCTATGTAACAAGACAGTCTTTTTGCAGTCTATGTAACAAGATTGTCTTTTTGTTGTCTATGTAACAAGACAGTCTTTTTGCAGTCTATGTAACAAGACAGTCTTTTTGTAGTCTATGTAACAAGGCAGTCTTTTTGTAGTCTATGTAACAAAACAGTCTTTTTGTAGTCTATGTAACAAGACAGCCTTTTTGCAGTCTATGTAACAAGACAGTCTTTTTGCAGTCTATGTAACAAAACAGTCTTTTTGCAGTCTATGTAACAAAACTGTCTTTTTGTAGTCTATGTAACAAGACAGTCTTTTTGCAGTCTATGTAACAAAACTATCTTTTTGTAGTCTAAGTAACAAGATTGTCTTTTTGTAGTCTATGTAACGAGACAGTCTTTTTGTAGTCTATGTAACAAAACTGTCTTTTTGCAGTCTATGTAACAAAACTGTCTTTTTGTAGTCTAAGTAACAAGATTGTCTTTTTGTAGTCTATGTAACGAGACAGTCTTTTTGCAGTCTATGTAACAAGACAGTCTTTTTTTAGTCTATGTAACAAGACAGTCTTTTTGCAGTCTATGTAACAAAACAGTCTTTTTGTAGTCTATGTAACAAGATTGTCTTTTTGTAGTCTATGTAACAAGACAGTCTTTTTGCAGTCTATGTAACAAAACTGTCTTTTTGTAGTCTATGTAACGAGACAGTCTTTTTGTAGTCTATGTAACAAAAGAGTCTTTTTGTAGTCTATGTAACGAGACAGTCTTTTTGTAGTCTATGTAACAAGACAGTCTTTTTGTAGTCTATGTAACGAGACAGTCTTTTTGCAGTCTATGTAACAAAACTGTCTTTTTGTAGTCTAAGTAACAAGATTGTCTTTTTGTAGTCTATGTAACGAGACAGTCTTTTTGTAGTCTATGTAACAAAACTGTCTTTTTGCAGTCTATGTAACAAAACTGTCTTTTTGTAGTCTAAGTAACAAGATTGTCTTTTTGTAGTCTATGTAACGAGACAGTCTTTTTGCAGTCTATGTAACAAGACAGTCTTTTTGTAGTCTATGTAACAAGACAGTCTTTTTGTAGTCTATGTAACAAAACTGTCTTTTTGTAGTCTATGTAACAAGACAGTCTTTTTGTAGTCTATGTAACAAAACTGTCTTTTTGCAGTCTATGTAACAAAACTGTCTTTTTGTAGTCTAAGTAACAAGATTGTCTTTTTGTAGTCTATGTAACAAAACTGTCTTTTTGCAGTCTATGTAACAAAACAGTCTTTTTGCAGTCTATGTAACAAAACTGTCTTTTTGTAGTCTATGTAACAAGATTGTCTTTTTGTAGTCTATGTAACGAGACAGTCTTTTTGTAGTCTATGTAACAAGACAGTCTTTTTGTAGTCTATGTAACAAGATTGTCTTTTTGTTGTCTATGTAACAAGACAGTCTTTTTGCAGTCTATTTAACAAAAGAGTCTTTTTGTAGTCTATGTAACGAGACAGTCTTTTTGTAGTCTATGTAACAAGACAGTCTTTTTGTAGTCTATGTAACGAGACAGTCTTTTTGTAGTCTATGTAACAAGACAGTCTTTTTGCAGTCTATGTAACAAAACTGTATTTTTGCAGTCTAAGTAACAAGATTGTCTTTTTGCAGTCTATGTAACAAGACAGTCTTTTTGTTGTCTATGTAACAAAACTGTATTTTTGCAGTCTATGTAACAAGATTGTCTTTTTGCAGTCTATGTAACAAAACTGTCTTTTTGTAGTCTAAGTAACAAGATTGTCTTTTTGCAGTCTATGTAACAAAACTGTCTTTTTGTAGTCTAAGTAACAAGATTGTCTTTTTGCAGTCTATGTAACAAGACAGTCTTTTTGTTGTCTATGTAACAAGATTGTCTTTTTGCAGTCTATGTAACAAAACTGTTTTTTTGTAGTCTATGTAACAAGATTGTCTTTTTACAATCTATGTAACAAAACTGTCTTTTTGTAGTCTAAGTAACAAGATTGTCTTTTTGCAGTCTATGTAACAAGACAGTCTTTTTGTTGTCTATGTAACAAAACTGTATTTTTGCAGTCTATGTAACAAGATTGTCTTTTTGCAGTCTATGTAACAAAACTGTCTTTTTGTAGTCTAAGTAACAAGATTGTCTTTTTGCAGTCTATGTAACAAGACAGTCTTTTTGTAGTCTATGTAACAAAACTGTATTTTTGCAGTCTATGTAACAAGATTGTCTTTTTGCAGTCTATGTAACAAAACTGTCTTTTTGTAGTCTATGTAACAAAACTGTCTTTTTGTAGTCTAAGTAACAAGACAGTCTTTTTGTTGTCTATGTAACAAGACAGTCTTTTTGTAGTCTATGTAACAAGATTGTCTTTTTGTAGTCTATGTAACAAGACAGTCTTTTTGTAGTCTATGTAACAAAACTGTCTTTTTGTAGTCTATGTAACAAAACTGTCTTTTTGTAGTCTATGTAACAAGACAGTCTTTTTGTAGTCTATGTAACAAGACAGTCTTTTTGCAGATATTCTCCATTGTCCAGTATACAATTGCATTACATGTCCAGTATATATGCCAATTATGTTCGTATAAAATTCTGATATTTAAGCAAATGAAATGTTGTACAGATCCTGTCCGCGGATATTGATCTTTACGTTATTATGATGTAGGGATATTTACAACATAAAGCCGTTTTATCTATGAAGCCTGGATTCTTTATCTACTATGTATAAAATACACGTACGTACATGCATATCTAACACAATGTCGTTAGACACCAGCAATGCTGACGTGTACCTATCAGAAAAAAAGCTGACACAAAACAGAGACCGATGACAAGTTAACATGTTATGAACCAATCCATGATAATCTAGCATTACAAATCGTGTTGCAACCAATCACTGAGAAGATTAGGTTTTATTGAGATCAATCAATCTGATAAATGCATTCTATACGTTATTTTTTTTAAACTTTGAATGAATCTACACTCGGGTATAATTTAATTTTCACCAATTTATACAATTATATGAAATGACCATAATTATCATTGGCAATTTGATACATAAATATACTGTATAGCAACAAATTGGTGGCAAAATGTCAACACAATGTGTGACTTCAGTTAGTCTTGGCCTTTTCTTGAAAGTCACATATGCTTAATTAGTTTCACCAATCACAAGAGAGCTTTGGCGTGAAGGCACCTCTCTACTATTCTTAGTTGACCAATCAGCAGCGAGCTTTGGCGTTAAGGTATATACCATTCTTACTCCTCATCACAGCGGCAGGTTGTTTCTTCACTTCAACGGACGGGTCAAGTTCAAACGTGTACCTGGAAATAACAGACAGAATTTACAGTATAACACGCGTCTGAAATGAGTTTTCGAATACTATATATATATTTTTTGTTTTGTTTGTTATAAAGAAATACTGTTTCCCAAACATGCTTTGCATAACTACACTAGTCGTTCAAACACATGAAAACCGTACTATTATCTGAAACAGTAAATGTATGGAGGAGAGACTACCAAATAGTATTACAGAAGCCTCACTTGTGCAGTATCCTTGCGATAGTGACTTTCTCCTCATTCATTGCAAACGTCTGTCCAATACAGTTCCTGTGACGAAAACAAACAATTAAATAAACACAAGGAAAATAGATAGTCAAGAAATCCACACAGTTTACCAACAGACAAACTGATGAGAATGAAATGAACAGGAACAACACATGCTGGGTCTAATGAATGGAACTGGGGGTGCCGACAACACAGATAAATTGATAATAATGAAATCAAGAAAACAGTCCCGTTTCTTAGCCAAATAAGTGGTTAAAATCAACAAAACATTCATGGACACATCGATAACCTCAGTACAAGTCTAACCTTGGGCCAGCAGCAAAGGGAATAAAGGCAAACGAGTCCATCTTTGTGGCGTTTTCTTTGGAGAACCTCTCGGGTATGAATTCCTGGGGGTTGTTCCATACCGCGGGGTTCTGGTGGACAGAGTAGATAGCACAGGAAAGAAAAGTCCCGGGTGGAAAGGTTTTCCCGTCAATAGTGAACTCGCGGGTACTTTCTCTCTGTATGAAGGGGACGGGACTGTGGAGCCGCATACCTTCTTTGATACACATGGTTAGATATTGTAGCTTTGGCATGTCCTCCCTAGAAACACACACAAGGCAAATATTGAACGAATGACGAAAGGAAATTTATGTCTACAGGCTCCTGCATCACTGTGGGGGCAACGTACTGACCAATGTAGGATTATAATTATTGAAAATGATACATTATAAACAACAAACATATTGACTTTATCAATAAAAGGGTCACTTTATATCACGTCACAGCTATGGTTATAAGGTCAAGGTTACGTCGAGCTATAGTCCGAATAATTCTTGGTCCCCGTTTCCATTTTTTTTCTTTTAGCTCCTTGAACTAGGAATATTGAGTTTTGACTGTTAATGTATAGGTTTAGTATGTCTTTCCTGTCAAATCGTAGAATTTCGTTTGTCTGTCGAAGAAAAGCACACAAACCAGTAATTAATTCGCTAGGTAGTTATGGGAAACTGACCACTTAAGATGGTCCGACACACGACCTTCCAGGACACTGTCAATTTCCGCCTGGACTTTGGTCTGGTGCTCTGGGTGTGTTGCTAGGGAGTACAGTATCCACGAGATGGCGCTGGCCGTTGTGTCGTGTCCTGTACCAATGATAATGATGATATATAATATATTCCATATAATATATAACATAAAATAGTATAAAACCACCCATAGTGATCGAAACGAATCTTGGATCGATTAGTTTAACGTCCTTTTAACAACCATGGTTAGTTAAGGACAAGCCAGGTTTATGGATGAAGGGAAGTCGGGGTGCTCGGAGGAAAACTACCGACCAGCGGTCATTGCCTATCAACTGCTAACATGAGATTTGAACTCGCGACCAACAGGTGGAGGGGTTGTGGTAATCTGTGGAGACATCTTAACTCGGTAATCGCGATCCCTATTGAGAAACTGAAATGAAAAACTAAATACAGTGGAACGACAACACATTCTTGAAGATCCCTTTTTTTTTTTTTTTTTTTTTTTTGCGGAACCTGATAAGGTTTGAAGATCAGCTAGATATATTTGTTAAACTTCACCTTCAAACAGGAACGTGTCAACCTCATTCCGGATTTCCTCCCTGGTCAGTCCGTTCCCGTTCTCATCCCGAGCCATCAGTAGAATGTCCAGGAAATCTTTGTACTTCTTGTCCGGAACACCTCCTGCTTCCTGGGTAATTATTCAGTAATTGATCGTGAATACATAGAAGAACAACAACTCAACACTAAAGTTTGAAAAGGACGTGACTCTGTCAACAATACTGTCAAGATTTGTGCAATTTAATAAGACTTTTCATAAATTTCGTATAATAGTATGGCCAAGGTTATATCAAAGGCCTACTACCATTCCGGAGTTAAACATAATGGTTTCTTTAAAACATTAATAACATCAGAAAATATTTATCGATGGCATAAGATGAGGTAACAACACCAAACATATGCGAGATTTACTCCGTTGTATATGATAACAGTGGAGAGTCATTTCACTGTTTTGCCTTCGGGAGGCTGAAGTTGGTTCCGAGTTCCGAGTTCCGAGTTCCGTTTAAGCTAAACGGAACTCGGAACCAGTTCCGAGTTCCGTTTAAGTAAAACGGAACTCGGAACCAGTTCCGAGTTCCGTTTAAGGATTTTGTTTTTTAAACAAAATTTTAAAAAATTCAATTTATGTAATTTGAACATATTACAAATGTTTTCTGTTGTGTTTTTTCATGGATAATTTGTGATAGAGCTAGTTTAAATACGTTTTCAAATAACATCTATTTCCGTTTAAGTAAAACGGAACTCGGAACCAGTTCCGAGTTCCGTTTAAGGAAATTCTCTATCTTTTTAGAAAAAAGTTGTCAATGTGCTTTGGACATATTAGAAATGTTGCCTGTTGGCTTTTTTAATGGATTAATATTGGTAAATCCTCTTTAATTTAGTTTTCGATCAACTCCCATTTCCGAATTCCGTTTAATTAAAACGGAACTCGGAACCAGTTCCGAGTTCCGTTTAAGGAAATTTTCTATCTATTTAGATAAAATCATTCTATATGCCTAAGACATATGAGAAATGTTGCCAGTTGTCTTTTTTCATGGGTTACTAGTGATGGATCTACTTTAATTCAGTTTTTTATCAACTCCTATCTCCCAGTTCCGTTTAAGTAAAACGGAACTCGGAACCAGTTCCGAGTTCCGTTTAAGGACATTTTCTATTTATTTAGATAAAATCATTCTATATGCCTAAGACATATGAGAAATGTTGCCAGTTGTCTTTTTTCATGGGTTACTAGTGATGAATCTACTTTAATTCAGTTTTCGATCAACTCCTATCTCCTAAAACGGAACTCGGAACCAGTTCCGAGTTCCGTTTAAGGAAATTTTCTATTATGTTAGATAAAATCATTCAATATGCCTAAGACATATGAATAATTTTGCCTGTTGTCATTTTTCATGGGTTACTAGTGGCAAACCAACTTTAATTTAGTTTTCGATCGACTTCCATTTCCCAGTTCCGTTTAAGTAAAACGGAACTCGGAACCAGTTCCGAGTTCCGTTTAAGGAAATTTTCTATCATTTTAGATAAAATCATTCAATATGCCTAAGACAAATGAACAATGTTGCCTGTTGTCTTTTTACGTTGGTTACTAGTGAGGAATCCACTTTAATTTAGGTTTCGATCAACTCTTATTTCCCAGTTCCGTTTAAGTAAAACGGAACTCGGAACCAGTTCCGAGTTCCGTTTAAGGAAATTTTCTATCATTTTAGATAAAATCATTCAATATGCCTAAGACATATGAATAATGTTGCCTGTTGTCATTTTTCATGGGTTACTAGTGGCAAATCCACTTTAATTTAGTTTTCGATCGACTTTCATTTCCCAGTTCCGTTTAAGTAAAACGGAACTCGGAACCAGTTCCGAGTTCCGTTTAAGGAAATTTTCTATCATTTTAGATAAAATCATTCAATATGCCTAAGACATATGAATAATGTTGCCAGTTGTCATTTTTCATGGGTTACTAGTGGCAAATCCACTTTAATTTAGTTTTCGATCGACTTCCATTTCCGAGTTCCGTTTAAGTAAAACGGAACTCGGAACCAGTTCCGAGTTCCGTTTAAGGAAATTTTCTATCATTTTAGATAAAATCATTCTATATGCCTAAGACATATGAGAAATGTTGCCTGTTGTCTTTTTTCATGGGTTACTAGTGATGAATCCACTTTAATTCAGTTTTCGATCAACTCCTATCTCCCAGTTCCGTTTAAGTAAAACGGAACTCGGAACCAGTTCCGAGTTCCGTTTAAGGAAATTTTCTATCATTTTAGATAAAATCATTCAATATGCCTAAGACATATGAATAATGTTGATTGTTGTCATTTTTACTGGGTTACTAGTGGCAAATCCACTTTAATTTAGTTTTCGATCGACTTCCATTTCCGAGTTCCGTTTAAGTAAAACGGAACTCGGAACCAGTTCCGAGTTCCGTTTAAGGAAATTTTCTATCATTTTAGATAAAATCATTCTATATGCCTAAGACATATGAGAAATGTTGCCTGTTGTCTTTTTTCACGGGTTACCAGTGATGAATCCACTTTAATTCAGTTTTCGATCAACTCCTATCTCCCAGTTCCGTTTAAGGAAATTTTCTATCATTTTAGATAAAATCATTCAATATGCCTAAGACATATGAATAATGTTGATTGTTGTCATTTTTACTGGGTTACTAGTGGCAAATCCACTTTAATTTAGTTTTCGATCGACTTCCATTTCCGAGTTCCGTTTAAGTAAAACGGAACTCGGAACTAGTTAAATTCCGTTTAGATAAAACCATTCAATATGCCTAAGACATATGAACAATGTTGCCTGTTGTCTTTTTTCGTCGGTTACTAGTGAGGAATCCACTTTAATTTAGGTTTCGATCAACTCTTATTTCCCCGTTCCGTTTAAGTAAAACGGAACTCGGAACCAGTTCCGAGTTCCGTTTAAGGAAATTTTCTATCATTTTAGATAAAATCATTCAATATGCCTAAGACATATGAATAATGTTGATTGTTGTCATTTTTACTGGGTTACTAGTGGCAAATCCACTTTAATTTAGTTTTCGATCGACTTCCATTTCCCAGTTCCGTTTAAGTAAAACGGAACTCGGAACCAGTTCCGAGTTCCGTTTAAGGAAATTTTCTATCATTTTAGATAAAATCATTCAATATGCCTAAGACATATGAACAATGTTGCCTGTTGTCTTTTTTCGTCGGTTACTAGTGAGGAATCCACTTTAATTTAGGTTTCGATCAACTCTTATTTCCCAGTTCCGTTTAAGTAAAACGGAACTCGGAACCAGTTCCGAGTTCCGTTTAAGGAAATTTTCTATCATTTTAGATAAAATCATTCAATATGCCTAAGACATATGAATAATGTTGCCAGTTGTCATTTTTCATGGGTTACTAGTGGCAAATCCACTTTAATTTAGTTTTCGATCGACTTCCATTTCCCAGTTCCGTTTAAGTAAAACGGAACTCGGAACCAGTTCCGAGTTCCGTTTAAGGAAATTTTCTATTATTTTAGACAAAATCATTCTATATGCCTAAGACATATGAGAAATGTTGCCTGTTGTCTTTTTTCATGGGTTACTAGTGATGAATCCACTTTAATTCAGTTTTCGATCAACTCCCATTTCCGAGTTCCGTTTAAGTAAAACGGAACTCGGAACCAGTTCCGAGTTCCGTTTAAGGAAATTTTCTATCTATTTAGATGAAATCATTCTATATGTCTAAGACATATGAGAAATGTTGCCTGTTGTCTTTTTTCATGGGTTACTAGTGATGAATCCACTATAATTCAGTTTTCGATCAACTCCCATTTCCGAGTTCCGTTTAAGTAAAACGGAACTCGAGTTATGTTTAAGGAAATTTTCTATCATTTTAGATAAAAGCAGTCAATGTACTTGGTACATAATAGAATTGTTGCCTGTTCCGATTTACGTTGAAGAATTTTTTAATGAATAGACTACGAACCAGACCTGAGTTCCGTTTAGGCCGATGCTGGCGTAGACATTGCTGTTAAAGACTGAATATTTTGATGCTTATGATCGCATCGCAATACGGGTGCCTTTTAGTAATCAGGTTGTCCGTCTGCCTGTCGATCGGTCCGTCCGTCTGTATGGTTTTCTGTCCGCCTGTCCGACCGGCTGTTTCGCTTTTTGCTACCACTATTTATCAAAAGACAAGGAACTGTTTCAAATTTCATTTGTAGGTTACCCCGGCGCCCATGTTTTGTATACTGCATTTTGGGACCAATTGGTCAACATGATGGCCGATAAGCATATATTTTGGATTTTGATAGTTGAAAATTGTTACCCTTTTATCTTAGAAAGTACCAACTGGATCGGTCTCAAATTTTATAGGTAGATTTCCCTTAGGATCTTGTTGTGCATATGACATTTTTGGATAGATCTATTAAAACAATGACTCTGAAGGACATTAGTTGTCGATGGGCCATAAAACTCGTTCAAGCAAATTCATCAAGATGGCCAAGAGGCAGCCATCTTGTATTTTGATATTTATAGTTTAAAAAAAGAAAAGATCTCTTTTTCCATTGTCAGAAATATATACTACTTTGGTAGGCGCCGATAATTCTCTGAGACCTTTTGTACTATAGTGTCATCAATCTTTTTCGAGTGATAGCTTCAATTGTATATTCCATTTTCTAATCGTAATGTAGATTGAGCGGGGCCTTTTCTGATATGTCAGTGTTTTAGTTTTTTTTACAGGAATCGTCTTTTGAACCTTCAATAACATAAAGTCACAGTAAAATTCTGTATATCGTCGATTTCTTAAACGGAGCCAATAACGAGGTCCCCGTTCCGTTTTAGATTACATGTATACCAAAAATAGGAACCAGACCTGAGTTCCGTTTAACCCCACGCTTGCAAATTCCATGTTAAAGCTGACGATGCAAGTTAAAAAATATATATTTGAGATTTAAAACAATTTTTTTTCAAATATCGTTTCTGAGACAACCCTTTGCGTTTCTAAGGACGGGCAGTCGCCATTTTGTTTTAACTCTGCTTGGATAGAAAACTCCTACCGGCCCCTAAATAAAGCGCATGAATCGACACACTTGCGCTCTATCATGTACATATAGACCTAGCAGTTGTCCACTGTGTATCACCTACTAATACGTAAAAAACCACTTACCTGTAAATCTGTGTAGGGCTTATTTTAGCAAGAATACATGTCAAATCCTCTAAGTTGTCATTTAGATGCTTGTCATAACCTAAATACAATCCCTGGATTGCAGCTCCACAGACGTCATCAGCCAGGTCCACCTCTCCTCGAACGTTTCGACTTTGAACGTCCTCAAGATGGCGAGTCGACAAAGGTTGGCCAAATCACTGCCCGTCTGTGGATAGTGTCCAGCTCATGTGTTGTCGTCTCCACCACAGCCAGCTGGACGACTTCTCTGCTGTTCTTGACAGTCGGTCCACTGCTGCTTTTCTGTCTCTGCCCTTCACACCCAGTGCTGCAAACATGTTTCATGTGGAATGTGCAGGTAATCCTCTGCATCATATCTCCACTCTAGGGCCCCGATGTCTCCTACAAATTCTTCATACTTCCCCTTCTTTCGCTCAAATGCCTCCTCACATCTTTCTTCCCATGGAACTGTCAATTCCACAGTGACCATTTTCTTTCCCTGCGTTGACCATATGAGGATATCTGGACGCAGATTGGTCTGGATGATTACGGGGGATGCAAGTCTTCTGTCTAGATCGACCCTCATCTCCCAGTTCTGTGCGCCGTCAAGGATACCCCCTGGTGAACAGTTGAAGAAGTGTGTCCTCCATCCCCGCCTCGTACAAAGTGGATGAATGTACAACCCTTAAAGGCTTCCGCTTCTAATCCTTTCCCTCTCAAGGATGTCAGCCAGTTCATTTAGCACCTTGTCATGGCGCCATCTGTAGCGTCCTTGCGTAAGGGCGACATTGTATCATGAAAGTACAAGCGCAAGGTTCCCTGGTCGGTTGCACAATGGACAGTCTGGAGTCTCAGTCAAGCCCCACCTATGAAGGTTAGTAGGCGAGGGAAGCAGGTCGTAAACTGACCTCAGCAGGAACTGGATTCGGCAAGGTTCCATAAGCCAGATGTCCGACCAAGACAGTCTTCTGTCTTTAGTTCTCCACCTCGTCCATGCTTCCTGGGCTCCCAATATCCACCACTTTGGCCTTCCTGATTTCCTCCTCCATTTTCCTGATGTTGTCCTGTACCATCTTCCTCTTGCCGGCTTTTTCTGATGTCCCCCAGCGCTGCACATGACTTGTACCCAGTCCCTGGCATCATACGCACGTTGTACCAACGATGCCTTGATGTCTCAGGCGGCTCTCAGCTGCCTCTACTGCGTTGCTTGCAGACCATTTTCCTCCCCGTTCTCGTCTCTATGCCCGCGAACCTGATGTTATCGTCTTTTGAGTGCCTCACAGTCATCACCTGTCTTGCCTTAATCACCTTGAACTCCTCAACCAGTGATGAAATTGGGAGCTGTACAGGCCAACGCTCGTGAAGCTTGGGGTACTGCTAGCCATCTTCGCAAGAACTTGCTGATGGTTCTTTCCAGTGCCTCTACCGTCGTTGTTGTAACCTCATACAATGTGCGCGGCCACGTCAGACGAATCCTGGGATCCACGGAACCAGACCTGAGTTCCTTTTAACCCCATGCTTGCAAATTCCATGTTAAAGCTGACGATGCAAGTTTAAAAAAATATACATTTGAGATTTAAAACAATAATTTTTTTCAAACATTTCTGAGATAACCCTTTGGGTTTCTAAGGACGGGCAGTCGCCATTTTGTATTAACTCTGCTTGGATAGAACACGCCTACCGGCCCCTAAATAAAGCGCATGGATCAACACACTTGCGCTCAGTCATGCACATATAGACCTAGCAGCCGTCCACTGTGTATCACCTACTAATACGTAAAAATTCCACTTACCTGTAAATCTGTGTGGGGCTTATTTTAGCAAGAATACATGTCAAATCCTCTAAGTTGTCATTTAGATGCTTGACAAAATAAAATTCCAACACAAGTGAATAGAAATCCAAATTGATAATCCGTCCACAAATCTCCACGTATATCATCGTACTCGATGCTCTCGACTGGCTATATATATACACGTGACGTAGCTGTCCCAAACGGGCGACAACTACCAAGGACACAAACGTGTCGATGTAAGTGTAAATTTTGCATATATTGAAGTGTTTTATTAGTTCGTATTATACATATTTTGGGATCTAGCTGACAACACATTTATGTATTTCTTCATTGAAATCTTGTCAGGTGAGTGCAATGTTTATCTTCAGTTTGACATTGTTATTTGCAATATCACGGCATGTGTATCTTAGACCAGGTATGTTTAGAATGATGCACGTGTGTCAAGTCCCGTGCTTTTTTATAAGGGGTGGCCAGTGGTGGTTACTAAGCAGAGCAAAAGAAAAATGCCTGCCACTTTCTTGGATACGGCACCGTTATACAATGTAACTAGGGGATATCTCAAAAACAATTTTCGAAAAAAAATATTTCATTATATATATACATGTATATTTATTTAGTTTCAAATGCATGCTTTTCAACTTGCATTGTCAGCTTTAAGTTTACGTGCTTTTTACTGGCCAATGAGCGGAGTTCGTTTATTATGATTCCCAAATGTTTAATTAGAATATTTTATTGGACAATTTTGACGTTTTCTTATCCAACAAGGAATAACAGTCAAGGTCATTCATATTTAAACTCTTTGGAAGACGAATTCTTCCTCATCTCGCACGCATGGGTTAGCCAAACCGCATGACCTCTGGCCTAGAATCAGAGCATATCGGGATATACTTTATGCAGCCAGTAGCCGTTTTCGAGGAAATCAACCACACCGAAGATTTCGCATGCGACACGCTGATTTGAATGAGGACTCGGTCCTTTCTGTCTTGTTTTGAAGAAAATTCAGACATTGAAGGCCATTACCTCGCAGGGGTCAGCACCACCCAAGAAGAAGGCTAGATCTTCAGCTCCCAAGTGTACTGTGCGGTCGAAGTCAAAGCCTTACTTCAAGGGCAACAGAAGGAAGGGTAAGATAATATAAACCCTCAAGGGGACAGGGAGAAAAGTTCCTGATTAATTTCCCCCTCCTTGATCGTTCCATACGAAAGGTCTCTTCTGGAGAACTCAGATACAGCTCCTTCTCCTGCAGATGAGTCTTCGGGTTAGGAAACAATTTCCCACCTAGGAGGGTCTCTATCTTCCTCGTCACCATCTTGTTGTAGCAGATCGGCTTTTCGCCTTTCTCCCAAAGTCATTAGAAGGAAATCACACACAAGATCCACCATTTGCGTCAAGGTTTATCATCTTTCATCCATCGGGGGATTCAGAGAAAGCACTTGCCATTCAGGAGGAAGTAAGGACCACGCTTTAAAAGGGTGCGGTCGAGGAGGTACCTATGGTAGAATATACATCCGGCTTCTATTCAAGAATGTTTCTTATCCACAAGAAGTTGGGAGCGTTCCATCAGAAGCTGCTAGTTTTTACGGGATTTCTGCACTACGGGGAAGACATGTTCACATCTATTCTATGGAGCGGAACACCCGTCTGGTCCTGAAACGTTTGATCAAAGTCGACTTGAATTCCTTCAAGACTCCGAGATGTACCCTTCCAGGACTTTGTCTTCAGAAACCGTTTCAACACAATTCAGGGTATTGTCCTTCCACCTTTGGAGAAATTCGAAAATGCCTTTTACTTTCATCTCGGCTGGTCCAACGTCCATATTCGTTGGTTTCAGTGTTTTGTGTTATATCAACGCATGGGGTTTTTCGGTGGTGTACTCTGAAAGGCAATTTAAAATATCCTGCAGGGGGTTTCGTTGTGTAGGCCAGCTCCAACCATGACCATGTTCACGGATGCGTTCATGTGAAGGTTGTTGGCTTACCTTGACAGAGCACAACGACATGCTGGAGATGATGGCTTTTCTGTTTGCTCTGCATGCTTAACAGAAGATTCTGCATTACAAGGGGGGTTTGTGTGACTACGAACAACTCTACAGATGTCGCGTATATAGAGAGAAAGGGAGATACGATATCACGTCCTTTGTGCCCTCGCTATCCGTATTTCCGTATTCTTCCCATCTGTCAGGAAATGCAGTTGACTATTTTAGACAAGCATCTTCCCGGAAGGTTGAATGATCTGGCGGATAATCTCTCCAGGCGCCACTAGCCGGTTCTAACAGAACGGCAGCTAAATCCTTCGATCTTCGAGGGCATTTGTCATGCTTGGAAAATGCCTCACATAAACCTTTTTGCCACTTTCCTGAATAACCAGTTGCCAACCTTTGTCTCTCAGTGCCAAACCAAATGGCTTGGGCTGTGGACGCACTATCTCTGAATTGGTAGGAATTGCATGCTTATGCAATCCCGTCAATGCATGCTTATGTATCCCCGTCATTCAACCTGGTGGACAGGTTCTACATATCGAAAGCATCATTGTCCCTCCTTCCGATAGCGCCACTGTGTCCGAGACAACACTGCTTTCCGGAGCTCTTGTCGTTTCTGGTGGATGTTCTCTGGTTTTCCCACCCAGAATCATTCTCCTGCGCAAGCCTAGGCCCGAGACGTTACATTCACGTCCTGAGATCCTCTACCTTCACTCATGGAAGTTTTTTCATGAGTCCTCTCTCAGACAGGCTTTTATTCGGATATGTCAGCTCGCATCGCCCGATCAATTAGGTCTTCCTCTTCTGCCATCTACCAGTCACGATGAAAGATCTTCTGTTAGTGGTGTATCTTCAGAAAGATGGATCCGGTCATGGCCTCTGCCCAGCTGCTTGCGAGTTTCCTTATTCTTGTTGACTAGTGAGCGCCATCCTGTCCCTGGTAGTATTGCAGACTATCGCACAGATACACAGAAACTGCCAGTGTACTTTTCATGGTAGACCAGAGGTAGAAACTTCCATTTCTTTGTCTGCCTTGATTTGGGGGTTCAGTCTCGACAGGCATATGGTACAGTAGTTAGCTCCACAGTGGAACATAGAACACGTGTTATGGGGGCACCATAATGTTTGTAACGTTTAAGACTGTTCCTTCTTACTCATGCCTGATGCCGCGGGAGGAGATATATATATGCATTGCCTATTCGCTCTTCGCGCCTTCGTTGGGCTAGAGATACCTCTGCCATTACCATTCTCACTTATCATGTCGTTTCTCCTCGATGGGTCCTTGTTCCATGACATCATCTGCCGGTTGACGTGGTCAGTCTGCTTTCACTGACCTTCACTGTCTCTGTCCTCCCAATCAGATGGGCGGATTTCCTTGGGTGCGGTTGTGGTGACTCAGTCTCTGACTGCTCCTCCTCAGTAGACATTATATACATTCGTGGTTTTTAACTGTATACGAGCAGGTTTCACAATGGTGCACCTCTTTTCACAAGGAGGTATATCCATTTTGTATTCCTTTCCTTCGGGGGTTAATTTGCCATTTGACTAGGCTGACTTGCTTCGGACTCTCTACTACGGAAAGACGCTTTCGTATACTAAAGTTGTGGTAGCGTATTGCTGAACTGAAATTGAGATTTTTCAGTAAAAAAACCATTTTCACAATGTAATACTTTATGGGGTCCCACAGTAGTTTATCCCCTTTCCTCCTCAGTCATTTTCGTCTTATGGCTACATAAAGAATTTAGAAGAAGGGATACCACTCTATGATACTCTCGTCAAATACGAGATAAGGTACGGTAGGGTAACGGGGTTCACAAATCTTATTTTTGTCAAGGCTACAACGATTGGACAGATAGCGTGTTTACATTCTAAACGTATGGTTAATATTACTGTATATCATGAAGAGTGGTTTTACATTGATACACCTCTAATGTACATATGAAAGACTTCTATGAATCTAAGCACGGGATATAAGTCATATTGCAATGGTAGCATCTTTATTGGACGGGGATTCAAAATTATGCAAATGGTGTGGCTGACGTCCTTGGGTTCAGACCCCCTGTTTATAAAAAAATGGTTCCACATCTCTCCAATGAAGCTTTAGACTAAATTCAAACTTTTCTTCATTCCTACAGAAGAAAATGGATTTTAAAGAATTTGCAATATTTCCACTACTAGTCCTCGTTCCTCAGGCCTCCTAGGGGCCAGGGCCACCGTTCACACAAGGAAGCTTCAGCCGAATTTTCGTCAAAATTCATTAAGCAATTCAGGACTAGTAGAGATTTTTGTGAAAAAGTTGACAGACGAAGGACTGACAACGGAAACCGGAGGCCGCGGTATAACATAAGCTCACCGGCCCTTCGGGTCAGGTGGGCTGTTGCACGAAACTCGGGTTTGGTTTCTAGTTTAGTAAAAGGTTCAACGAAACTCAGGTTTGTGTGTCAGCTTCGTTTAAAAACTCAACGCTATAGAGATTTCCACTGTTTATCGATGATAAATGCTTCAATTACAATTAATTGATTACATTTGTAATTACGTATCTTATCATAAGTAGAATTAATAATAAACAGAACCCCGCTCGCTGATCAAGGATGCAAGCATGAGGTTAAACGGAACTCGGGTCTAGTTCCGAGTTACGTTTAAGCTTAAACGGAACTGGGGTATGGGTGTTAGATATGTTTTAGAAAATACATTATGTACTTAAGTGATTCATTCTGAGTTGTATCATTGCAGCAAAATCTAGAGTTCGATTCCAATATATGTAATAAAACATGCAATTAGAGGTAGGAAACCTATTAAACGGAACTCGGCTCGTTGCAAAGTATTCGTGTTAAACGGACTCGGGTCTGGTTCCTAGTTCCGTTTTACTTAAACGGAACTCGGAACTGGAAGTCGATCGAAAACTAAATCAATGTGGATCCACCAATAGTAATCCATGAAAAAAGCCAACAGAAAACATTTCTAATATGTCTAAAGCACATTGACTGTTTTCATCTAAAATGATAGAGAATTTCCTTAAACGGAACTCGGAACTGGTTCCTAGTTCCGTTTTACTTAAACGGAAATGGGAAATAGGAGTTGATCGAAAACTGAATTAAAGTGGATTCATCACTAGTAACCCATGAAAAAAGACAACAGGCAACATTTCTCATATGTCTTAGGCATATAGAATGATTTTATCTAAATAGAGGGAAAATTTCCTTAAACGGAACACCGAACTGGTTCCGAGTTCCGTTTTACTTAAATGGAACTGGGAAATAGGAGCTGATCGAAAACTAAATTAAAGTGGATTCATCACTAGTAACCCATGAAAAAAGACAACAGGCAACATTTCTCATATGTCTTAGTCATATAGAATGATTTTATCTAAATAGTAGAAAAGTTCCTTAAACGGAACTCGGAACTGGTTCCGAGTTCCGTTTTACTTAAACGGAACTCGGAAATGGAAGTCGATCGAAAACTAAATTAAAGTGGATTTACCAATATTAATCCATTAAAAAAGCCAACAGGCAACATTTCTCATATGTCTTTGGCATATTGAATGATTTTATGTAAAATGATAGAAAATTTCCTTAAACGGAACTCGGAACTGGTTCCGAGTTCCGTTTTACTTAAACGGAACTGGGAAATGGAAGTCGATCGAAAACTAAATTAAAGTGGATTTGCCACTAGTAACCCATGAAAAATGACAACAATCAACATTATTCATATGTCTTAGGCATATTGAATGATTTTATCTAAAATGATAGAAAATTTCCTTAAACGGAACTCGGAACTGGTTCCGAGTTCCGTTTTACTTAAACGGAACTGGGAGATAGGAGTTGATCGAAAACTGAATTAAAGTGGATTCATCACTAGTAACCCATGAAAAAAGACAACAGGCAACATTTCTCATATGTCTTAGGCATATAGAATGATTTTATCTAAAATAATAGAAAATTTCCTTAAACGGAACTCGGAACTGGTTCCGAGTTCCGTTTTACTTAAACGGAACTGGGAAATGGAAGTCGATCGAAAACTAAATTAAAGTGGATTTGCCACTAGTAACCCATGAAAAATGACAACTGGCAACATTATTCATATGTCTTAGGCATATTGAATGATTTTATCTAAAATGATAGAAAATTTCCTTAAACGGAACTCGGAACTGGTTCCGAGTTCCGTTTTACTTAAACGGAACTGGGAAATAAGAGTTGATCGAAAACTAAATTAAAGTGGATTCCTCACTAGTAACCGACGAAAAAAGACAACAGGCAACATTGTTCATATGTCTTAGGCATATTGAATGATTTTATCTAAAATGATAGAAAATTTCCTTAAACGGAACTCGGAACTGGTTCCGAGTTCCGTTTTACTTAAACGGAACTCGGAAATGGAAGTCGATCGAAAACTAAATTAAAGTGGATTTGCCACTAGTAACCCAGTAAAAATGACAACAATCAACATTATTCATATGTCTTAGGCATATTGAATGATTTTATCTAAAATGATAGAAAATTTCCTTAAACGGAACTCGGAACTGGTTCCGAGTTCCGTTTTACTTAAACGGAACTGGGAGATAGGAGTTGATCGAAAACTGAATTAAAGTGGATTCATCACTAGTAACCCATGAAAAAAGACAACAGGCAACATTTCTCATATGTCTTAGGCATATAGAATGATTTTATCTAAAATGATAGAAAATTTCCTTAAACGGAACTCGGAACTGGTTCCGAGTTCCGTTTTACTTAAACGGAACTGGGAAATGGAAGTCGATCGAAAACTAAATTAAAGTGGATTCCTCACTAGTAACCGACGAAAAAAGACAACAGGCAACATTGTTCATATGTCTTAGGCATATTGAATGATTTTATCTAAAATGATAGAAAATTTCCTTAAACGGAATTCGGAACTGGTTCCGAGTTCCGTTTTACTTAAACGGGACTCGGAAATGGAAGTCGATCGAAAACTAAATTAAAGTGGATTTGCCACTAGTAACCCAGTAAAAATGACAACAATCAACATTATTCATATGTCTTAGGCATATTGAATGATTTGATCTAAAATGATAGAAAATTTCCTTAAACGGAACTCGGAACTGGTTCCGAGTTCCGTTTTACTTAAACGGAACTGGGAGATAGGAGTTGATCGAAAACTAAATTAAAGTGGATTCCTCACTAGTAACCGACGAAAAAAGACAACAGGCAACATTGTTCATATGTCTTAGGCATATTGAATGATTTTATCTAAACGGAATTTAACTAGTTCCGAGTTCCGTTTTACTTAAACGGAACTCGGAAATGGAAGTCGATCGAAAACTAAATTAAAGTGGATTTGCCACTAGTAACCCAGTAAAAATGACAACAATCAACATTATTCATATGTCTTAGGCATATTGAATGATTTTATCTAAAATGATAGAAAATTTCCTTAAACGGAACTGGGAGATAGGAGTTGATCGAAAACTGAATTAAAGTGGATTCATCACTGGTAACCCGTGAAAAAAGACAACAGGCAACATTTCTCATATGTCTTAGGCATATAGAATGATTTTATCTAAAATGATAGAAAATTTCCTTAAACGGAACTCGGAACTGGTTCCGAGTTCCGTTTTACTTAAACGGAACTCGGAAATGGAAGTCGATCGAAAACTAAATTAAAGTGGATTTGCCACTAGTAACCCATGAAAAATGACAACTGGCAACATTATTCATATGTCTTAGGCATATTGAATGATTTCATCTTAATAGATGGAGAATTTCTTTAAACGGAACTCGGAACTGGTTCCGAGTTCCGTTTTTCTTAAACGGAAATATATGTTATTTGAAAACGTATTTAAACTAGCTCTATCACAAATTATCCATGAAAAAAACACAACAGAAAACATTTGTAATATGTTCAAATTACATAAATTGATTTTTTTAAAATTTTGTTTAAAAAACAAAATCCTTAAACGGAACTCGGAACTGGTTCCGAGTTCCGTTTTACTTAAACGGAACTCGGAACTGGTTCCGAGTTCCGTTTAGCTTAAACGGAACTCGGAACTCGGAACTCGGAACTCGGAACCAACTTCAGCCTCCCTTTGCCTTCTGCCGCACAGGACCTGGCACGAAAATTTTTAACCAACAGTATACACACATATATATATATATATGTGATACTATAATAAATATATGTTGGTTAAAAAATCGTGCCAAGTCCCTGTGGTCTGGAGCAGTGATAGTCAAATTTAATTAGGTATTTAGGGAGACGGCGGGAACATAAGACGACATTTTATTTATATTGATAAAAGTTCATAAGGCATACGTGTAGTATTAATGGTTAGTTAATTACTTTTGCGACTCTTCAAAATTATCAATCTCGTTTTACATTCCCGTTTTCAAAATTAATAGCCGTTTCGGAAAGGCAGTGGGCCTTTAAATTTGGAAGGTATAATGTAAGGGTTGCATGAAATGTTTATAAAACTGATATTAAGTGTGGACACGTACGAGAGTGCGGCGTCTCTTATCGATCACATCTTCAGCGACATCATGTACAAATCTACAGTTTCGTCTGAACCTCCGACCGCCTTTGGTCAAGTAAAAGATGATGTCAGGAAACAACCAGGGTTTTCTACAAAAACAATAAAACCTTCTCAATTTTAGCTGGTACCCAACACAGTGACAATACCACTGGTGCTAGACAGACCACAAAAACAGCGCCAATATGTACAGTGCTAGACTGATCACCAACACAGCACCAATCCCTACGGTACTAGACTGGTCACCAACACAACGCCAATATGCACGATGCTAGACTGGACAACACAGGGCCAATACCTACGGTGCTAAACTGGTCCACAACACAGTGCCAATATCGACAGTGCTAGACTGGACAACACAGCGCCAATACATACGGTGCTAGACTGATTACCAACACAGCGCCAATATATATAGTGCTAGACTGGTCACCAACACAGCGCCAATACCTACGGTGCTAGACTGATCACCAACACAGCGCCAATACCTACGGTGCTAGACTGGTCACTAACACAACGCCAATATTCACGATGCTAGACTGGACAACACAGCGCCAATACCTACGGTGCTAAACTGGTCCACAACACAGTGCCAATATCGACAGTGCTAGACTGGACAACACAGCGCCAATACGTACGGTGCTAGACTGGTTACCAACACAGCGCCAATATATATAGTGCTAGACTGATCACCAACAAAGCGCCAATACCTACGGTGCTAGATTGGTCACCAACACAGCGCCAATATGCACGCTGCTAGACTGGACAACACAGCACCAATACGTACGGTGCTAGTACGTACGGTGCTAGAATGGACAACACAGCGCCAATACCTACGGTGCTAGACTAGTCCTCAACACAGCACCAATACGTACGGTGCTAGACTGGTCACCAACACAGCGCCAATATGCACGCTGCTAGACTGGACAACATAGAACGAATATACGTACCCGGCCTACCATACCTTTCGGCCGGGTACGAATTGGTCTCAATGTGTCATAGTGGAGCAGTGCCTCCGAAAATCACTCGGGCACAATTTTCTATACATTTTTGTAGGTTTCCAATTATTTTATGCATATACAAGCATTTGCATAATATTTTTGTCCAAAACAAACATAACTATCATTCTTATATCTACCATACAGCTCACTAGACGTCAACTTCATAATTTGTAGACTTGCCCTATAGATTCTCTTCAGAAAGGCCTTCATATGTATATGTACAAAAATAATGTTTTGCTGAAATTTAGATATTTTATACGGTTCAGTTTTATTGCCTAGTAGGTAAGCGATATAAAACAAGTAAGATAAAATACATGCAAACGATATTGGTTTGCATAATCGTGACTTTGCTCCATTAGTAGTAATAGGCACCAATTGTAGCTCTAAACACGACACCAGTTTCTGTCTATTGAGCGTATATTGCAGCTATGGACAACACAGCACCAATACTTACGGTGCTAGACTGGTTACCATCACAGCGCCAATACATATAGTGCTAGACTGGTCACCATCACAGCGCCAATATGCACTCTACTAGACTGGACAACACAGCACCAATACGTACGGTACTAGACTGGACAACACAGCACCAATACGTACGGTGCTAGACTGGTCACCATCACAGAGCCAATATGCACTCTACTAGACTGGACAACACATACAGCACCAATACGTACGGTGCTAGACTGGTCACCAACACAGCACCAATACGTACGCTACTAACTACGTACAACAACACAGCACCAATACGTACGCTACTAGACTGTACAACACAGCACCAATACGTACGCTACTAGACTGTACAACACAGCACCAATACGTACGCTACTAGACTGTACAACACAGCACCAATACGTACGCTACTAGACTGTACAACACAGCACCAATACGTACGCTACTTGACTGTACAACACAGCACCAATACGTACGCTACTACTACTGACTGTACAACACAGCACCAATACGTACGGTATTTGGCTGTACAACACAGCACCAATACGTACGCTACTAGACTGTACAACACAGCACCAATACGTACGCTACTAGACTGTACAACACAGCACCAATACGTACGCTACTAGACTGTACAACACAGCACCAATACGTACGGTACTTGACTGTACAACACAGCACCAATACGTACGGTACTTGACTGTACAACACAGCACCAATACGTACGCTACTTGACTGTACAACACAGCACCAACACGTACGGTACTTGACTGTTCAACACAACACCAATACGTACGCTACTTGACTGTACAACACAGCACCAATACGTACGCTACTTGACTGTACAACACAGCACCAATACGTACGCTACATGACTGTACAACACAGCACCAATACGTACGCTACTAGACTGTACAACACAGCACCAATACGTACGCTACTTGACTGTACAACACAGCACCAATACGTACGGTACTAGACTGTACAACACAGCACCAATACGTACGCTACTTGACTGTACAACACAGCACCAATACGTACGCTACTTGACTGTACAACACAGCACCAATACGTACGCTACATGACTGTACAACACAGCACCAATACGTACGCTACTTGACTGTACAACACAGCACCAATACGTACGGTAGTTGACTTGACAACACAGCACCAATACGTACGGTACTTGACTGTACAACACAGCACCAATACGTACGGTACTAGACTGTACAACACAGCACCAATACGTACGGTACTTGACTGTACAACACAGCACCAATACGTACGGTACTAGACTGTACAACACAGCACCAATACGTACGGTACTTGACTGTACAACACAGCACCAATACGTACGCTACTTGACTGTACAACACAGCACCAATACGTACGGTACTAGACTGTACAACACAGCACCAATACTTACGCTACTTGACTGTACAACACAGCAGCACCAATACGTACGGTACTTGACTGTACAACACAGCACCAATACGTACGGTACTTGACTGTACAACACAGCACCAATACGTACGGTACTAGACTGTACAACACAGCACCAATACGTACGGTACATGACTGTACAACACAGCACCAATACGTACGGTACTTGACTGTACAACACAGCACCAATACGTACGCTACTAGACTATACAACACAGCACCAATACTTACGCTACTTGACTGTACAACACAGCACCAATACGTACGGTACTTGACTGTACAACACAGCACCAATACGTACGGTACTAGACTGTACAACACAGCACCAATACGTACGGTACTAGACTGTACAACACAGCACCAATACGTACGCTACATGACTGTACAGCACAGCACACCAATACGTACGGTACTTGACTGTACAACACAGCACCAATACGTACGCTACTTGACTGTACAACACAGCACCAATACGTACGGTACTAGCCTGTACAACACAGCACCAATACGTACGCTACTAGACTGGACAACACAGCACCAATACGTACGCTACTTGACTGTACAACACAGCACCAATACGTACGGTACTAGACTGTACAACACAGCACCAATACTTACGCTACTTGACTGTACAACACAGCACCAATACGTACGGTAGTTGACTTGACAACACAGCACCAATACGTACGGTACTTGACTGTACAACACAGCACCAATACGTACGCTACTAGACTATACAACACAGCACCAATACTTACGCTACTTGACTGTACAACACAGCACCAATACGTACGGTACTTGACTGTACAACACAGCACCAATACGTACGGTACTAGACTGTACAACACAGCACCAATACGTACGGTACTAGACTGTACAACACAGCACCAATACGTACGCTACATGACTGTACAACACAGCACCAATACGTACGGTACTTGACTGTACAACACAGCACCAATACGTACGCTACTTGACTGTACAACACAGCACCAATACGTACGGTACTAGCCTGTACAACACAGCACCAATACGTACGCTACTAGACTGGACAACACAGCACCAATACGTACGGTACTAGACTGATCACCAACACAGCGCCAATACCTACGGTGCTAGACTGGTCACCAACACAGCGCCAATATGCAAGCTGCTAGACTGGACAACACAGCACCAATACGTACGGTGCTAGACTCGACAACACAGCGCCTATACCTACGGTGCTAGACTAGTCCTCAACACAGCGCCAATACGCCCGGTGCTAGACTAATTTCAAACAGCGCCAATACATACGGTGCTAAACTGGACAACACAGCGCCAATACGTATGGTGTTGGACTGATCCCCAACACAGCGCCAATATGTACGGTGCTAGACTGATCACCAACACAACACCAATATATACTAGATTGTCCATGCACGAGAAGACGTACCTATTTCTGTTGGTCCATTCTTCCGCCAGCTCGTTAACGGCAGTAACATACGGGTGGGCCTTACTACAAACACAATACACATACATGATATCAGAAGGAGGTCGGTACCATGACGTCATGTCACATATGGGTGGGCCTTACTGCAAACACAATACACATACATGATATCAGAAGGAGGTCAGTATCATGACGTCATGTCACATACGGGTGGGTCTTACTGCAAACACAATACACATACATGATATCAGAAGGAGGTCAGTACCATGACGTCATGTCACATATGGGTGGGTCTTACTACAAACACAATACACATACATGATATCAGAAGGGGTCAGTACAATGACGTCATGTCACATATGGGTGGGTCTTACTACAAACACAATACACATACATGATATCAGAAGGAGGTCAATACTATGACGTCATGTCACATACTGGTGGGTCTTATTGCAAACACAATACACATTCAGGATATCAGAAGGGGTCAGTACAATGACGTCATGTCACATATGGGTGGGTCTTACTGCAAACACAATACACATACATGATATCAGAAGGAGGTCAGTACCATGACGTCATGTCACATACGGGTGGGTCTTACTGCAAACACAATACACATACATGATATCAGAAGGAGGTCAGTACCATGACGTCATGTCACATACGGGTGGGTCTTACTGCAAACACAATACACAAACATGATATCAGAAGGATGTCAGTACAATGACGTATTGTCACATATGGGTGGGTCTTACTACAAACACAATACACATACATGATATCAGAAGGAGGTCAGAACAATGACGTCATGTCACATACGGGTGGGTCTTACTGCAAACACGATACACATACATGATATCGGAAGGAGGTCAGTACCATGACGTCATGTCACATACGGATGGGTATTAATACAAACACAATACACACACGTGATATCAGAAGGAGGTCAGTACAATGACGTCATGTCACATACGGGTGGGTCTTACTACAAACACGATACACATACATGATATCAGAAGGAAGTCAGTACCATGACGTCATGTGACATACGGGTGGGTCTTACTACAAAAAGGAGGTCAGTACAATGACGTCATGTCACATATGGGTGGGTCTTACTACAAAAAGGGGGTCAGTACAATGACGTCATGTCACATACGGGTGGGTCTTACTACAAACACAATACACATTCATGATATCAGAAGGAGGTCAGTACCATGACGTCATGTGACATACGGGTGGGTCTTACTACAAAAAGGGGGTCATTACAATGACGTCATGTCACATATGGGTGGGTCTTACTACAAAAAGGGGGTCAGTACAATGACGTCATGTCACATACGGGTGGGTCTTACTACAAACACAATACACATTCATGATATCAGAAGGAGGTCAGTACAATGACGTCATGTGACATACGGGTGGGTCTTACTACAAACACAATACACATACATGATATCAGAAGGAGGTCAGTACAATGACGTCATGTCACATATGGGTGGGTTTACTACAAACACAATACACATACATAATATCAGAAGGAGGTCAGTACAATGACGTCATTTCATATATGGGTGGGTCTTACTACAAACACAATACACATACATGATATCAGAAGGAGGTCAGTATAATGACGTCATGTCACATATGGGTGGGTCTTACTACAAACACAATACACATACATGATATCAGAAGGAGGTCAGTACAATGACGTCATGTCACATATGGGTGGGTTTACTACAAACACAATACACATTCAGGATATCAGAAGGAGGTCAGTACTATAGGATAGGGATATTCTACCCGAGGATCACAAAATGTAGTAAAACCCGAGGTCTGCCGAGGGTAGAATATCCCTATCCTTTATATCCACTTACGAAAGAGTATTTTTCTTTCATACCTCGACGTTTTATTGCAATTTTACAACTATAATATCCCGCCATTTTGAAATAAATTCGAAGAAATCCTTTGCTGAAAATCAATTTTTCACTAATTCAATGATATTTTCAACAAAAAATCCGTTGTTTGCATCTTTTATAGAAAGTTTGTGGAAAAAATATTAAAATTTTAGCGAGGAAATAGAAATTTTGTTGACGCCGTGACATCACGAGGCTCTGGCGACATGAGTGTATTGCCCTAAACCAGTATCAGTATTACACCCTCAGGTATGAAAGAAAATGTCGTCATGTCACATACGGGTGGGTCTTACTACAATCACAATACATGCACAGGGACCTAGCATCGGACATTCAAAATCGAAAGTGCATTTTCTTTTTTGAATAGTTCAGCTAAAATATTATTTGTTAGACTCACCATCTTTACAAAGAATAATGAACTGATGTTACATAGCAAAACAAAAACTATACATAAGGAGAGTATACAACACTATATTGACCGAGATTCTTCCGTTTTCGTCCCCTTCTTGGACAACCAAAAGGTGTTTAATTCTGTTTGGATCGATGAACTGCTTGTGAAACTATCAAAACTTGGCTTCAATGAAAAAATATGGCGACTATTGCGCGACTCTTTTAGTCAGTTACCGCTCATGTACTTTACAGAGGACGTCTTTCGGAATCGTATGACGTCACACAGGGTGTCGGTCAAGGTTGTATGATCTCTGCGTGGCTTTTTTAGTGACGATAGATGAACTTACATTAGACAATGCAAAAAAAAGGCCTAGTTATAGGTGATTAACATGACACGCTTGTTGTAGCAGCATGTTATACTCATTTACAAAATGATCTAGACATAGCTTATCGTTACTCAATTACATAAAGGATAGGCTGCAAGAGTTTTTGGAGAAAGCACTTGTGTTTGTATCATCCGTGTCATTCCTGTGGATGTTAATATATTTACTTTAATCAGCAGATTATGTCACGTAAAAGGCGCATGCTCTGGAATATCATTTATAAGGCCTAGTAGAAGGGGAGGGAGGTTACCATACAGAAATGGATACTCTATGGAATAGATTTTTAAAGGAAATGCACATGAATTGTCATAATCGTAATGATTCCGTACCTATTCAACAAACATTCGTTCACTATCACAACTTTCAAGTCCGGTTATCCTTCGCCAAAGATTGGGACAACTGTAAGCGTTTCAACCAATCGGTTTGCAGCTTACAAGTAAAGGTCAAACATGGACTCATTTGCATACTTAACTGACGAAAATGAATTCTGTCGAGACGAAATTGAATTCCGTCGAGACGAAATTGAATTCTGTCGAGACGAAATTGAATTCCGTCGAGACTCAATTGAAATTCGTCGAGACGAAAATGAATTCTGTCCACAAAAATGAAATTTGTCATAACAAAAATGATTTTTGTTCACTGAAAGATAATTTTGTTTAAAAAAAATATTTTTGTCATAACGGAAATTAACTATTATAAAAAAGTTATAAATGATTTTGTTACGACAGAATTCAATTTTGTGTCACGAAATTGATTTTTATCTACAAAATTGGATTTCTTCATTATCTTTGTCCACTGAAAGATTGTTTGTATAACAAAACTTATTTTTTGTAATATGTTATAAATTTTGTTAACTCGCACTCATTTTTGTTGAACAAAATTCGTTATTGTCTACAGAAAATTGGATTTCGTGTACAAAATCACAAGTGTCAAAGGGATATAAAGGCAGCGTTGTTTATGCGGGTCTTCTAACAACGTCTCTAACGAGCGCCGACTGTATGATAAAGCAAATGAAAAAAAAAGTTAAAAATTATCCAACTCGCTTAATAAGCCTTGGTGTTCATAGTCATGGGATGTCTCCAGCGTTAAGCGTTATCATTTGGAACAAGATACTACTTCCATCGCTGACTTAAGGATGCGAGCTTTGGAACAATTTTCGTCGTGCAGCCACATAGTCTGACCTGGAAACATTTCAGAGGAAGGAAGCTAGAATATGAGTATATACGAGACTTGATTATGACTCTCCTACATGTGTAAACATCCAAACCCTAGGATTGTGGGAAATCCAGGCACTTGTTGACAAATGCAAACTGGTATTTTGGAACCGGCTTACCACAGGGAACTCTAGCTTTCTATGGAAAAGCATTCTGAATGTCCGTACAGGATGTGTTCTTTCGTGGCTACCTAGACCACCTCATCGGGATCTATGTGGGATATTGTCGTTCTACATGAACAGTATGTTTTAAAGATTTTCTTTGGTGAGTTCTTTATGTACGGAGATACAATGAGAAAAGTGAGCTGGAAACATTTTATTGTCAATGTAATTAAAAACTTTCAAGAAGAAAAATGGAAAACTGCAGTCGGTAAGCGCCAAGAACTGTGCATATACTCGAATATTCATACCAAATAAGAGCTACATCTACTTTTAGAGATCGGCAAAAATCATTCGAAACATGTCTGGAGACTAATGGAAATCATCAAACTGTCGATAAAAAATATAACGATTTCGAATGGCTGAGGTGAGTTTTACGATGTATTTTGATGAATTTGCGAGCGCCGAAAGCGCGAGATTTTGGTGTTTGGGGGGTCCGGAGGTCTCCCTCGGGAAAAAATATTACGATTTCGAATGGCTGAGATGAGTTTTACGATGTATTTTGATGAATTTGCGAGCGCCGAAAACGCGGGATTTTGTTGTTAGGGAGGTTCGGGGGTCTCCCCCGCGAAAAAATACGATTTAGAATGGCTGAGATGAGTTTTACAGTGTATTTTGGTGATTTTAAAGCGTTCTTTACACGGTAATTTCTTATTTTAAGTTACCTGCATTTTGAAATGATAATTGTAAATGTCGTCATACATGTACTATTACATGCACATGTACTATTCACACCTTCGGCACATTGTTGTGTAACTCAAAATAATACCAGGTAAATAGTCATTCGAACTATTTACCTGAAAATGAGCTATTTACCTGCATTCAAATTTTCGCGGACTTTTGCTTAATCATGAATTTGATTGGATAACGCATTGGGAGTACTTTCGGAACCTCTCAGACTGTATCTCACTTCCAACGAAAAAACACAAGGCGCTTAGGTGATCTAGATTTGACGCTGCAGACGACAACTTGTTTAAAACATGGCCTCCAGATTCGACAACCTAGACGAGGAATCTCTCGAAAAATTGTTGACCATGTAGGGACGGTGGAAATACACAGAAAGTTCTTAAAACAGCAGTTAATACTTCAAAGGACTACGTACGAGAAAAATCTCTGGTCACTCGATGATATGGAATGTGGAACAAGTGAAAATATCAACGGGTTATATGTTATAGCATTTGTCTCAACGGTATAATAAAACACTTATTGAATGGGTTTATTCGGGAAATATCACTTTTATTGTCCCCCTTGACACAACTATTTCCCTCGGCTTCGCCTCGGGAAATAGTTTATGTATCGGGGGACAATAAAAGTGCTATTTCCCTCATACCCATTCAATAACTGTATACTATGTATGCTATGCTATATGTACGGGTTGATATTTGAGAGATCGTACCCAGAACTCTGACAGTTGGTCCGGTAGGAGAATGCACACCGCAGTATAATGTCCAGGGTACACGCACTAACCACACTGAACGTCTCAAAACTCTCCCCTTTCTCCACACACAAACTTATATTTCTCTGAAATGGAACATCATTTAAAAACGGTACAACTGAATGCATCTGTATAATGATTTAAGAACATCAAAGCTACAACTAAGACAATTTACTAGCACGTGGAATTTACCGGATGCACATGAACATGGTTTAAATTAAATTGGTACAACTGTAGACAATTGTATCAAAGATTTAAGAATATATACTGTAACTATGATAATTTAGTATCACGTGAAATCACTCGATTCACATGTAGATCTGTGAATACCACGTTGTATTTTATCGGATGTTTATACTGGTGATTAGAATTTATATCATTTGGTGGTATTTACTGGATCACGGGCGTCTGCTTCTGGTTTTGGAAAAATAAAATAGCCTGACCCTACTATATGAAAGTTCATATAGTATAGTTCGGAGGCTTAAGTCTATGGCAAGCCAAGTTACTTTTTATTCTTTTATTCCGATATCGATATCAGAAATTCATTTCCGATATCGGAATTAGAATTCTCGATATCAGAAATTCAATTCCGATATCGGAAATTCTAATTCCGATATCGGAAATTCTAATTCTGATATCGGAATTAGAACAAAAATTCTTGATATCAGAAATTCTAATTCCGATATCGGAAATTCTAATTCCGATATCGGGAATTAGAAAACAATTTCCGATATCGGAAATTCAATTCCCGATATCGGAAATTCTCTCTCATTTTCTTGCAATAACTGCTCCCTGATAGTCGATGCGCAGACTTTCACTGCGCATTTCCGCAAACCACATGGGCCGAAGTATGAGGCAAGTATGAGCCTGGAAGTATTAAGAAACGTGGGTAGGGCTGTGCGTGAAATATCCGAATACGTTCGAAATAACAATCCGACGTCTGTCGCCAGGATTTCCTCAGCCATGTTGTGATGTTGAACCTTACACGTGTAAGATTTTCGCGCTTTTTATTCTGTTTCCGGTTCCGGTAAATTGGGAGCACTCATTATTTGCATTGCAGATTATACTTCATTTCCGATATCGGAAATTGAATTCTCGATATCGGAAATTGAAATACCGATATCGGAAATAGAATTACCCATATCAGAATTTGTTTTCTTATTTCCGATATGGGAATTAGAATTTCCGATATCGAAATTAGAATTTCTGATATCGGAATTAGAATTAATATGAATTCCCGATATCGGAAATTGATTTCTCGATATCGGAAATTGAATTCCCGATATCGGAAATTAGAATTTCTGATATCGGAAATTGAATTTCTGATATCGGAAAATGAATTTCTGATATCGGAAATTAGAATTCCCGATATCGGAAATTAGAATTCCCGATATCGGAAATTTGAATAAAAAGTAACTTGGCTTGCCATATAAGTCCGCCTTTTGGCCGAGTCGTGCACTTTGTGATACAAGTAAACCATTACTATGACCTAATACAAGGTATTTGAGAACGGGACCCCAAGTGATCTTGCTTCTGACGGCCATGGCTGCCATAAAAATATTTAAAGTCTAATATCTTGAAAACGAAATATAGAATCCTGATTTTTATTCTATATTTTCAGGGTTGCTGAATGCTTGATTTTTTGTTTGATTAATTAACGTCCTATTAACAGCTATGGTCATAGGACGGCATCCCATGTATGCGACACAGGGACCTGGCAAAAAATTTTTTTAACCAACAGTATACATATATATACTATAATATGTATATATATGTATACTGTTAGTTTAAAAAAATCATGCCAGGTTCCTGTGGTATGCGGTGGTTACGTGTATGTTGTGAGAAGTGCGTGTGTTAGGAGACTGTGGTATATTCATGTTGTGTCTTCTTGTATAGTGGAACTGTTGCCCTTTTCATAGTGCTACATCACTGAAGCATGCCGCCGAAGACACCAAGCAACATGTCCCACCCGGTCACATTATACTGACAACGGACGAACCAGTCGTCCCACTCCCTGTATGATGAGCACTTTAATTTAAAGATGCTCCACCGCTGACAAATGGTATTTTTTCACTATCAGAAACAGGAGCAGACGATTGAGTATTTTTCTTCAGTTACAAAAGTTACTTACTTTACACCATTACCACCATTGAAAAGTTTGAGCTTCTAATTTTTCTTCAAGTTAAAAATATGAAAAATAATTAATTGCATCCCGAAAAAATTCCGTGTCACTATATCCTATATGGAAGGAAGTACTGATTGCGCATGCACTAAAGGCGAAATAAATTATTTTATATTAATTTTTGTGTAAATTAGATATATATATACACGATCAAACACCAATTATTGTTCAACTGAGGGATATCATTTATGCTCTGTCGGTGGTGGAGCATCTTTAAGCGACCGGAAGCAATAACTACCACTTTTAAATACTTTGGTGTGTCTCGGCCAGGGGGCAGAACCCAGAGCCTTCCTCACAGGGGCGAACGCTCAACTCAAGACCAAAAGTGAGGCGGTGCCAAGGGGGGCATTAGGAAAGACACAGTCAGTTAGGAAGAAGAGAAAAGATAAGATCCTAAATTTAGTCGAATATTAACATTAGTAATTGTTTAAAGCCGCCGGCCATCTTGTTTTCAAAACGGCTGACAAAATTCATACTTGTATCACAAAGTGCACGATTTTATGTTTAAGACTCCGGTGTAGTAGGGTAGACTATTATATTTTTTTCCAAAACCAGAAGCAGACGCCTGTGACTGGATATTGTTAATATCATGTGGTAAATACCAGGTGATATCATTATTAATATTTTGTGGTGATATTTTCCAGATGTTAGAATTGTCAATACCTTCTGATAGCATTTACTGGATGTTAGAACTGAGAACACCACGGGGTATTTACCATTAGTTCCTCGGCAGCCTCGTTGTAAATCTCCATATATGGACGAAGGACATCGAAGTGGAAAGCTGGGGTGAGAAGTCTCCGCGATCGGGCCCAGCGCTGTCCCCCCGCTATCAGGAGCCCGTCTCCTAACCAGGGACGACCGTGACGATATATCCCTCCAAAACTTACAGTTTTAGGCTCTAATAAAACGATATAATTGCAGTCGTGAAATAAGGGTCACATCACACACAAGTAACACGTCTGATGGATGGATAGCAATAAAAAATGGTCGGTGAATTGACTGATTCCTCCACCCCCGCCTTTTTTTGTTCTTTTTCTGTATTTGATACCATATAGCTTTGTAAAAAAAACAACAGTGTTTTTGGCAAATTCTGAGGCCAGTGAACAAGGCGTCATACCTGCTGTTTTAAGGACCACCTTTATGGTATCTGGGTGATTCAGCATTACCGTCGGTCTAGGACCGATCCAAAGACGGAAGAAGCGGGGGAACTCTTTCGTCAATTTGTTAAGATATTCTAACCTTTTGTATCCTTCTGATGGACTCTGTAATACAGGAAATAGGTCACTGTAACGGTGAAAATAGGTTATTATGACATAGGAAATAGGCCACTATAACGTAGGAAATAGGTAAATGGAACATAGGAAATAGGTCACTGTAACGTAGGAAATAGGTCACTGTAACATAGGATATAGGTCACTGCAATATAGGAAATAGGTCATTGTAACATAGGAAATAGGTCATTGTAACAGGAAATAGGTCATTGTAATGCAGGAAATAGGTCATTGTAATGCAGGAAATAGGTCATTGTAACATAGGAAATAGGTCATTGTAACAGGGAAAAGGTCATTGTAACAGGGAAATAGGTCATTGTAACATAGGAATTATGTCATTGTAACAGGAAATAGGTCATTGTAATGTAGAAAATAGGTCACTGTAACATAGAAATAGGTCATTGTACCATAGGAATTATGTCATTGTAATGTAGGAAACAGGTCACTAACATAGGAAATAGGCTATTGTAACATAGGAAATAGGTCACTGTAACATAGGAAATAGGTTATTTTAACATAGGAAACAGGTCACTAACATAGGAAATAGGCCATCATAACGTTGGAAATAGGTCATTGTAACGCAGGAAATAGTTCGCTGTGACGTAGGAAATATCTTATTGCAACGTTGGAAATAAGTCTGACACTGTAACGTAGGAAAAAGTGTAACATAGGAAATAGGTCACTGTATCATAGCAAATAGGTCAATGTGACTTATGTAATAGTGTAACGTAGGAAATAGGCCACTGTAATGTAGGAAATAGGTCACTGTAACGTAGAAAATACGTCACTGAAACGTAGAAAATATGTCACTGTAACGTAAATATGTCACTTACTAGTAACACTAAGGAGGCCATATTAGACCTATTGGTATAAAGATCATTTGGATCCGGAATGTATGGAACCAATGCTCCAAAATACCGCTATATGTAAAAGTTCACACTGTGGAATGTGATCACAATGACAAACGTTTGCTACGTATCTTCCTTCTATTGTAAAATGTGTCAAACTGGTATTCAGCTTCCTGAGAGAGGATACTTGATATGATATAGTTCCCATTCCAATAAAACAGACCAGTCTCCTTATGTACAAGACGTTTTGCTGATTCGGACAACTGTCATTTTATCGGGCTCAAATACTAATTTTATTCCTCTTTTCAGTTTAAAATCATTAAAAATTAAACATTTCCATATGACGGAAGTTTTCTAGTCCATGTAATAAAAGTGTTTAGTTTGACGTTATAATTCAGGATGAAGTGACAGTGGTCACAATTTATTAAGTTTACACAACCAGTCATAATGGGCCCATCAGTGTGTCCGAAGACCATTTTTAGACGTTTAAGAGGTCTAGATAGTACCTAGCTGCAATATTGTAGCTCAAAAGACTTTTTGACAGAAAATGGTGTCGTCTTTAGAGCTACAATTGGTGCCTATTACTGCTAATGGAGCAAAGTAATGATTATGCAAACCATTATAAAACGTTATCGGGTGGTGTAGTGGTTAAGCCACTCGCCTTTCACCTAGGCGGTCGGGGTTCGATCCCCGGCACGGACGTGAAAAGGTCCAGAGTCACCTGCCCGATCACGTGGGTTTTCTCCGGGCACTCCGGTTTCCTCCCACACTAAGACCACTCGCGCGCTTACATCCGAGCCATCGAGAGTGATTTACATAAGTTGTATAACTTGTTTCTCAATCGATGTAAAATAAATAAAGTTTAAAAATAAAACGTTTGTTTGCATTTTATCGTACTTGTTTGATATCGCTTATCTACTAGGCAATAAAACTGAACCACATAAAATATTAAATTCTCATCGAGGCATTATTATTTTACATAATACATATGAAGGTCTTGTAATAAATAATAATAAACACATACCGATCAGGCATCGCTGTATATTTGTTTACAACATGTGTGCGTCCGGGTTTCCTGTTTGTTGTCTCGGTGTATTACACGCTTGGCTAGTCAAGTTTACGCTAGCGAGTAAAGCGTTTGCGAGACCCGGATTGACAAAATCCGAGGGTATAAAAGCCCGCGCTCGCAGACGAATGTCAGGGGCCGCGGTGGCCGAGTGGTTAAGATGTCCCGACATATTACCACAAGCCCTCCACCTCTGGGATGCGGGTTCGAATCCCATGTGGGGCAGTTGCCAGGTACTGACCGCTGACCGGTGGTTTTTCTCCGGGTACTCCGGCTTTCCTCCACCAACAAACCTGGCACGTCCTTACATGACCCTGGCTGTTAATAGGACGTAAAACTAAACAAACAGACGAATGTCAGTCTGAAATCAACACTCAAGCTGAGAAGATCGGAGAATATCAGGTATATGCTATAACAGTATTCCCCTTGATAGAGTGTTTGGCAGCGGCTCGTGACCTGTGATAGGTCAATGACTACGCATACATAGTATAGTCGGTAGTAACAACCACAGCGTGGTTAGCGACTACCTAGTCAGCGACTACAAGGTAGTCGGCGACAACGTAGATGTCGGGAGTCACAGGACAGTGACTATACATATATAACCACAAGGTGGTTAGCGACTACATAGGTAGTCAGCGACTACAAGGTAGTCGGCGACAACATAGTTGTCGGGAGTCACAGGACAGTGACTATAGGCATATAACCACAAGGTGGTTAGCGACTACAGCGACAACACTGTTGTCGAGAGTCAGCGGCTAGCGATAGTCGGCGACTAGGCCAGTAACCACAGGGTGGTTAACGACTACACGGTAGTCAGTGACACGGTCAGTGACCACGGGGTGGTTGACGACTATAGGATATAGTCAGTGAATATAGATTGTTTGTTGTATACCCAATCTTTAAGACCAGGTGTCGATGGTCAGGCAGACCACTGTATATATACTTATATATTAAAGTATGTCTATTGTTAATCGCTCGGAATTTATGTAATGTTTTACGCTACCAAATAGTAGTCATATCTGTATATATTTGCTTCTGTAGACTAGTCACTAACCAAGATCATTCACTATAAGTGACGAACCCATTTAGAAACGTCACAGTTTTTGGCGGCAGCGGTGTGGATCTTGATTATTTGACAACGTGTTGTAATATAATTGTATAAGTCTACACTTTGAAACTAATTGATATTACAGTACTGTAAATTGTTTTTGTAATAAAATCACCAAACGGTGTGGTTATTTGTTGTTCTCAATCATCATGGCGGAAGCCAATATCCGTGATCTTTTGGGTGATGAGTCTGACCATGGCCTTGATTTTGACAATACCGGTCAGCGGAATTTTGATTTCTCTACCCCATTCTCACAACCCTATATACCCAATATACCATATGGCCCAAGTTCAGTTACTGACTCTGGGTTGGGGACTAGGGAGAAGGATACTCGCCTAAAAGTGGTGAAACTGAACCTTGATACGAGTTTGGGGTTACAAAATGAAAGTATCCAAAAGGTCGAGAAAGAGATCAGCGATCTCAGAGAACAGATGTTGCAAATGAAAACTGACAATTACAATCTGTTGGCAAGAACAAAACCGGCGACATCAGAACAAACCAAAGGGCCCATATCAGGTAGTCACGAGTTTGACCATGTCACGACACGCAAGAAACAATCATACAGAACTGCTGGTCATGATGTTGATGAATCAGATGATGAGCATGGCGAAGTCAGTGACACGACCAGGAAACAGAGAAAGAAAACTGTTAATGTGAAAGCATCAACATACGATGGCACAACTCCATGGGTTGACTTTAGGTCACATTTCGAGGCTTGCTCGAGAATAAATCGCTGGTCCACTAGTGAGAAAGGTCTCCACCTAGCGGTGTCGCTACGAGGCCAAGCTCAGGGCATATTAGGTGACCTCGATATTGCTGAGCAGGAGGATTATGGGGCACTGGTCAGAGCCTTAGAAGAAAGGTTTGCTCCCCCTAACCAGACGGAGTTGTATAGGGTCCAGTTAATGGAGAGACGCCAAAAGGCTAACGAAAGTCTACCAGAGTTGGGGCAAGCCATCAGGCGGCTTGTAAACTTGACATACCGTACTGTGTCAAGTGATGTTAAGGAAACGTTGGCGAAGCAGCAGTTCATAGAGGCACTCGCAGACTCAGAGATGCGCATACGCATCAAGCAGGCTAGGCCTAAGAATTTGACTGAGGCTATACAGTTGTCAGTAGAGTTAGAAGCCTACAACCGCTGCGAGAAGAAGTCAACAGAAGGCCAGTCATATCTCCGTAACACTACTGCTGAACCATCTGAACAGTCAGAGATGCTTAAGCTGTTGCAAGATATGCAGAAGAAGTTAGAGTCCTTAGAGAAAGATGTTGGAAAGATAAAAACTAAGAGCAAGCCAAACACAAAAACCAATACAGTCAAAAACAGAAGTTGTTTTAATTGTGGTGAGGAGGGACACTTCAAGAGAAACTGTCCTAAACCTAACAAAAAGAAAGATGTCAATAAAGATCAGAAACAGGCTGGTGCCCAGCAAGTAAACACTCGCCGTCGGCAGCGACGGAAGAAGCCGAGAGCTGGTATAGGGTCCTCAACTGCAGTGCAAGAGGCAGGCATGTATATTGCTGCCGAACTGCACGGAACAAAAGTAAATCTTTTGGTTGATACGGGGGCGACAGTCACCATTATATCAGAGCGCGTCTTTGATCAAGTTCCGGATTCAGCGAAACCCCGACTGAGTCAAGTTCGCCAAGAGGTATTAACAGCCAGTGGTGAAAAAATAAAGGTCAAAGGCAAAGGCAGTTTTGTTATGAAACTGAACAGCACAAAGAATATTTGTGTTGAAGGCATTGTTGCCAAGATAAATACTGATGGTATTCTAGGACTTGACGCTATGCAGGACCGAAATGGTTCCCTTGATTTCACAAGAGGTGTTCTCACTCTTGACGGTGTTGAAATACCGACAACCTATAAGGGCAGTATGGGTTGTTACCGACTTTCCTTGGTAGAGAAAGTGACACTCCCCGCCAACACCGAGGTTATGGTTCAGGGAAAGGTATGCCTACCAGAGGGCGAAACCGTCAGTAATCTGCTTCTAGTTGAGAAGCCCGATACTTTCCTTAAAACGGAAAAGGCATTAGTCGCCATTATTCAGAAGTCATCCAGTCCCTGGAGCTCTGGCATTGTCTTAGTGAAAAAGAAGGACGGAAGCTTACGATTTTGTGTGGACTATAGACAGCTGAATGCTGTCAGCATCCCTGATGCGTATCCACTTCCAAGAATCGATGAGGCTCTTGATCAGATGTCAGGTTGCTCATGGTTCTCAACATTGGACCTTAGCTCTGGATATTGGCAAGTTGAGTTGGCACCTGAAGATCGGCAGAAAACTGCTTTTGCAACAAGGACAGGGCTATACGAATTTACGGTCATGCCATTTGGTTTAGCATCAGCTCCTGCAACATTCGAGAGACTGATGGAGACAGTGTTAGCAGGTTTACAGTGGCAGACTTTCTTGATATACCTGGACGACGTTATTGTGACCGGAAAGACATTTGAAGAAATGGTCGAGAATCTCAGACAAGTATTCAATCGACTCCAAGATGCGGGGTTAAAGCTTAAAGCACGCAAATGTTGTCTGTTTGCTAAGGAAGTAATTTTCCTAGGCTACAAGATCTCGGAGGAAGGTATCTCCACTGACCCTGATAAAGTGAAGAAAGTGGCAGAGTGGCCGGTGCCTGTCAACGTTAAGCAGTTGCGATCATTCTTAGGATTCTGTAGTTACTACAGAAAATTTGTCAGGGACTTTTCTGCAATTGCAAAGTCTACACAAACTGACAGAGAAGGGGCGGAAATTTGACTGGACACCCCAGTGTCAAACAGCATTTGACACTCTGAAGAAAGAGCTAACCAGCACAAAGACTTTAGCTCATCCCGATTTTAGTAAGGGGTTCATACTCGACACAGATGCGAGTCATGAAGCAATCGGGGCTGCACTATCACAGATAGTAGATGGTGTGGAAAGGCCAATAGCATTTGCAGGTCGTACATTGACCAAGGCGGAAAGGAAGTACTGTGTTACTCGCAAGGAGTTACTGGCAGTTGTTAACTTCACAAAATACTTCAGGCATTACCTGTATGGCAGAAAATTCACTGTCAGAACAGACCATAGTTCACTTAGGTGGTTGCTGAATTTCAAAGACCCAGAGGGGCAAATGGCCAGATGGTTGCAAGTCTTAAGCTCTTACGATATGCACATCGTCCATCGACCAGGCAAGCAACATCAAAATGCAGATGGCTTGAGCAGGATTCCATGTCGCCAGTGTAACTATGACCCGGACTGGGAACAGAAGGCTGGCGACATAACATCGTCATGTGCAGCAAACGTATTAAAAAGTCAAGATCCCTGTAAGTCTGAGAACAAAGAGATACAGGAGAAGACCTTGAGCGAAAAACAAAAGGATGATGACGACCTAGGGTTGGTTATCGTCTGGGTCAGGCAAGAGAAAAAGCCTGGTTACAAGTCCATAGGTGGCAGAAACAAAACAGTAAAATCTTTGTGGTCACAGTTCGAAACACTGTCCATGCAAGATAACCTGTTGGTAAGGAAGACAGAGAAAAATATGGTTCAAGTTATCATACCTAGAGACGAGCGTCGCACAGTTCTTAACCATGCCCATGACAACAGAACAGCTGCTCATCTAGGAATAAGGAAGACCCTTGCAAAGATCCGCCAACAGTTTTACTGGCCTGGAATGCAAGATGATGTCAAACGATATGTCACAGGTTGCACACTGTGCGCTAAAAGCAAGAACATGACACAGACGAAGAAAGCACCTATGCAGGTGACAGAGTCTGGCTATCCCATGGAGCGTATAGCCATGGACATTCTGTGCGAGCTGCCTGAGACTGATGATGGCAACAGGCACATCTTGGTCATCTCAGATTATTACACTAAGTGGACAGAGAGTTTCCCTATGCGAGATATGAGCGCTGAGACCGTAGCACGCATACTAGTGGAAGAAATTGTTTGTCGATTCGGAGTCCCAAGCATAATCCATTCAGATCAGGGATCTCAGTTCGAGAGTGCTTTATTTCAGGAAATGTGTCACATATTGCAGATTGAAAAGACCCGTACCACTCCCTACCACCCTCCGTCGGACGGTATGGTCGAGAGATTCAATAAGACATTGGTCACCATGTTAAGGGCCTTTGTGAATGAACGACACACTGACTGGGATAGACACTTACCTTATGTCATGATGGCATATCGGTCAACTGAACATGAGACTACCTCCCATTCACCAAATTTTATGATGCTTGGAAGAGAGACATCTACTCCACTGGATCTACAATACTCCATGCCACGGAACTTGAAAGCCTTGCCACAGAACACGTGGGCCTGGGAACTACAGGAGAAGATGGAAGATGCACATCAGTTGGTCAGAGGAAATGTCAAAGGCCAGATGTTGCGACAGAAAAAGCTGCATGACCAGAAACTTTCATGGCAACAGTTCAAAGCTGGTGATGATGTCTTTGTTTTCTTCCCTAATGTCAAGCCAGGGCAAAGCCCGAAGCTTGCTTGCCGCTGGAAAGGTCCATTCCGAGTGATATCAAAACTCACTGACGTGACTTATCGCGTACGTTGTGGGCGTAAGGGAAAGATGCAAGTCATTCATGTGGACCGCATGACACAAAAGATAACCCAGCAGTTACGAAATGAAAAGGCTGAAGATTTTGCAAAAGTTAAAGAGCAGCAGACACAGGTGAATGAGAGTTGTTTCGAGAGCGAACAAGACATAATTGGAGAGAATGTGAACAATTCATTTGAGGAGAGTTCCTCTACCCTTATACCTGAATGTGAGACAGAGTTGAAGTGTGAGGAAGAATGTCTGAAGGGTACAAACACAGTACCACGACAAAGGGTACAAACACAGTACCACGACAAGGTCGTAGGCATAGGAAAGCACCTGCCAAACACTCTGATTATATTCTGTTCTAAAATGTTATACAATTTCCAGAATAATATGAATAAATTATTGCCAAAAGTAATATGTTATATTACTGATATATATTCCCTCTAATCAAAGTGTTCTGTACTTTCAGGATGGTAAACACTAAAACATTTCCAATGAAGGCCTGCCCAATGTGTAAATTCCGGACAGCTGGAACTCATGAGCTTAAGGAGCACCTGGTGCTTTGTGGTTTGAAAAATGCGGAAAAGAATCCCTTCTCCTGCAGCCACTGCAATTTCACAACGTCAAAGCAAATATACCTAACCCGCCATGAGAAAAGGCACCAGAAATCAGAAGACAAGAATAGTCAGCCTGAAGTAGGACAAGTGTCCAGCCAGCCTGACGGGAAAGGCGACGAAGCCTTAAGCATCAGCAGCAGTAATGATAGTGACTCGGATAACGATTCCGATGTCTCATCACCAGAAGACTGGCAAACACAGGATCCGGGGCCATTACTGTCAGAGGAATCAGAAATGGAATCTAGTGAACATGTGTTCCAACCTGAGGAAGGAGCATCCACCTCGGCAGAAGGAACATGCAATGATCAAGAACCTAATGATGATTCGTTGCTTGGAAGAGTCATTCGGAAGTCCACTAAACCTACGTTACCTTTTAACCAGAAAAGAGCGGCCATGGAGCAAAACGTTGCAACGAGCAAGAAGTTACGTGCATCAGATCTACGCAATGTTATCCCCAAACCTGTAACTCTTGAACAACCTAACAAACGACACACTCAAACAGTGACCCGTCGTTTTGTCAGTGTAGGTGTCCAGACGGACACGGCTTTAAACACCACTAAGAGAACTGTCACTACAACTTATCGCTACCGTGAGGCTGATAAACGGGTAAAGCAAACTACCGTAGATGAGACATTCTTCTACTTCAAGGCATTTGGTGATAGCCGTGAATAGACTCATATAGGGGAGAAAAACATTCATTTTACTGTATATTAAAAATTATTGATGATTCATTACTTGTGTGTTTTCTATGATTCTTGTAATTCAGTTTTGATGATTTAGAAGCGTGGAAGCTTCAACCTCGAAGGCGTGGGTAATGTAATAAATAATAATAAACACATACCGATCAGGCATCGCTGTATATTTGTTTACAACATGTGTGCGTCCGGGTTTCCTGTTTGTTGTCTCGGTGTATTACACGCTGGGCTAGTCAAGTTTACGCTAGCGAGTAAAGCGTTTGCGAGACCCGGATTGACAAAATCCGAGGGTATAAAAGCCCGCGCTCGCAGACGAATGTCAGTCTCGGTGTCCTAGGCTCGGTTATAACCGGAACAAGGACGTTAAGCCCCATCAATCAATCAATCAATCGAATGTCAGTCTGAAATCAACACTCAAGCTGAGAAGATCGGAGAATATCAGGTATATGCTATAACAGTATTCCCCTTGATAGAGTGTTTGGCAGCGGCTCGTGACCTGTGATAGGTCAATGACTACGCATACATAGTATAGTCGGTAGTAACAACCACAGCGTGGTTAGCGACTACCTAGTCAGCGACTACAAGGTAGTCGGCGACAACGTAGATGTCGGGAGTCACAGGACAGTGACTATACATATATAACCACAAGGTGGTTAGCGACTACATAGGTAGTCAGCGACTACAAGGTAGTCGGCGACAACATAGTTGTCGGGAGTCACAGGACAGTGACTATAGGCATATAACCACAAGGTGGTTAGCGACTACATAGGTAGTCAGCGACTACAAGGTAGTCAGCGACAACACTGTTGTCGAGAGTCAGCGGCTAGCGATAGTCGGCGACTAGGCCAGTAACCACAGGGTGGTTAACGACTACACGGTAGTCAGTGACACGGTCAGTGACCACGGGGTGGTTGACGACTATAGGATATAGTCAGTGAATATAGATTGTTTGTTGTATACCCAATCTTTAAGACCAGGTGTCGATGGTCAGGCAGACCACTGTATATATACTTATATATTAAAGTATGTCTATTGTTAATCGCTCGTAATTTATGTTATGTTTTACGCTCTACCAAATAGTAGTCATATCTGTATATATTTGCTTCTGTAGACTAGTCACTAACCAAGATCATTCACTATAAGTGACGAACCCATTTAGAAACGTCACAGTCTTTCTGAAGGGAATTTATACGGCAAGTCCACAAATTATGAATTTGACGTCTTGTGAGCGGTACGGTAGATATTAAGAATGGTAGTTATGTTTGTTTTGGACAAAAATAATATGTAAATGCATGTATATGCATAAAATAATTGGAAACCTACAAAAAAAATATAGAAAACTATACCCGAGTGATTTTTAGAGGCAGTGTTCCACTACGACAAATAGGGACCAATTCGTACCCGGCCGAAAGCTATAGTAGGCCGGGTACGTATATTCGTTCTAGATAGTACCATGTACAGTATGGCTTTTACGTCTAAAAATGGTCTGGAATGTATGGAACCAATGCTCCAAAATACCGCTATATGTAAAAGTTCACACTGTGGAATGTGATCACAATGGCAACGTTTGCTACGTATCTATTGTAGGGCACTCTGGTGGGTTCATGATTATATAATCTGTAACTAATTCTCAGATCCCTGTGGGTTTCACAGGGAATCTTGCATTAGGGAATCTTCACCTTAGGCCATCGACATACATTTTCTGATGTTATTTTGCATTTTTCCGCTCCTGATACATACCATGTAATAAAAAATTATTTTGATAAATGAACTCTCAAATGATATGACTTGATTACCTGCAAAAGGTTGCCATAAAGCCAATGTACGTTGCCAGGTCCGGGTACGTCTTTGAAGGCCTTCTTAAGCCTTTGCAAGTTAAACAGAAATCGTATCCCCTCGAAAAGCACATAGATCACAGCACCCAGCACCAGGGTAGTTACCAAGTTCCCCGGGGAGAGGACTGTCACAGCACCCGTCTCATACATACTGTTTGATCAAACTATGTACTACACATAAATCATAAGGAAAGTCTTTACGAATAAAGTGGGTAAGCTCGGTTCGTTGTTACAACTTCTTTTCGAGTCATTTATGATATATCTTGATTGATGAGCATGTACTTTCGAGGTATCGTGTAATGTTACATCAACGTAACCTACTGCAGTTGTATTTTTGCTAAGTCCGCGTCACGTTTTTGTCCTCTCTGTGATCGTATTGCTAGAGTTCAAAATATGTGCTATTTAAAGTGACCCGAGCATGCCTATTCATTAATTACCTACATTTCGATGTAATATCAGGTAGGAAAGCCACTCAGGTATGCAAGATGAACTCCATGTAACAAACTAGGTATATAGCAGCTTTTGCTGTTTGGGGAACGGTCTTCGTCAAGCACTACATGTACACGTTTATCAATAAATGACGGAATATGTACAATAGGTCAAAGGTACCTCGTGTCAGCAGACGACACTACTGTGTATCTGGGCTGTTTTCGATTATGCGGTTTGACTGGTTGGACCTAGTTGTTCGTTTATTAATTAAAGACGGACCTGGAGATTTTATATTGTTTTCAGACGAGCTTTGACAAAGCCCTCACAGGCCTGTATAAAAAAATGCGGGTTCGTCAGGATTTATACTTGAAATAATGACTTTAACCAACGGTCGAACCGGTTGTTCCGAATAAACGAAAACGGCCCTGGTTCAACAATTGGAACTGTAGGGGATGGGGGGATGTGACGTCCATACAAACAGAGGTTTGAACCAGAAACTGTCCACTCTTTAGACGGAAACGGCGCTGTTTAACTTTATTTAACGAAAAAATGCAAAATGATAAGATGACACCTTGCTAATGCTTGTATAGAAATTGAACTGTCCATTAAAGTCATATCACGAATTGGCAACGTAGATTTGTAGAGAAATAGGTGTTTTAATCACTCAATTAATGTTACTTTAAATGAACGTTGAAGGCAATGGAATGGTTTGGTGCTGTTAAAAAGAAATATACAAATAAGGCAATACTGATGACACGACCGGTAACCTATCTATATACAAAAAAGGTATAGTGACGACACGACAGGTAACTTATCTACTGTATATACAAATAAGGCTATACTTATGACACGACCGGTAACCTATCTATATACAAATAAGGTATAGTGACGACACGACAGGTAACTTATCTACTGTATATACCAATAAGGCTATACTTATGACACGACCGGTAACCTATCTATATACAAATAAGGTATAGTGACGACACGACAGGTAACTTATCTACTGTATATACAAATAAGGCTATACTTATGACACGACCGGTAACCTATCTATATACAAATAAGGTATAGTGACGACACGACAGGTAACTTATCTACTGTATATACCAATAAGGCTATACTTATGACACGACCGGTAACCTATCTATATATAAATAAGGCTATACTGATGACACGACCGGTAACTTATCTATATACCAATAAGGCTATACTGATGACACGACCGGTAACTTATCTATATACAAAGAAGGCTATACTGATGACACGACCGGTAACTTATCTATATACAAATAAGGCTATACTGATGACACGACCGGTAACTTATCTATATACCAATAAGGCTATACTGATGACACGACCGGTAACTTATCTATATACAAATAAGGCTATACTTGATAACACGACCGGTAACTTATCTATATACAAATAAGGCTACACTGATGACACGACCGGTAACCTATCTATATACAAATAAGGCTATACTGATGACACGACCGGTAACTTATCTATATACCAATAAGGCTATACTGATGACACGACCGGTAACTTATCTATATACCAATAAGGCTATACTGATGACACGACCGGTAACTTATCTATATACAAATAAGGTATACTGATGACACGACCGGTAACTTATCCATATACAAACAAGGCTATACTGATGACACGACCGGTAACTTATATATATACAAATAAGGTATACTGATGACACGACCGGTAACTTATATATATACAAATAAGGCTATACTGATGACACGACCGGTAACTTATCTATATACAAATAAGGCTATACTGATGACACGACCGGTAACTTATCTATATACAAATAAGGTATACTGATGACACGACCGGTAACTTATCCATATACAAACAAGGCTATACTGATGACACGACCGGTAACTTATCTATATACAAATAAGGCTATACTGATGACACGACCGGTAACTTATCTATATACAAATAAGGTATACTGATGACACGACCGGTAACTTATCCATATACAAACAAGGCTATACTGATGACACGACCGGTAACTTATCTATATACAAATAAGGCTATACTGATGACATGACCGGTAACTTATCTATATACAAATAGGGCTACACTGATGACACGACCGGTAACTTATCTATATACAAATAAGGCTACACTGATGACACGACCGGTAACTTATCTATATACAAATAAGGCTATACTGATGACACGACCAGTAACTTATCTATATACAAATAAGGCTACACTGATGACACGACCGGTAACCTATCTATATATAAATAAGGCTATACTGATAACACGACCGGTAACTTATCTATATACAAACAAGCTAGGCTATACTGATGACACGACCGGTAACTTATCTATATACAAATAAGGCTACACTGATGACACGACCGGTAACTTATCTATATACAAATAAGGCTATACTGATGACACGACCAGTAACTTATCTATATACAAATAAGGCTACACTGATGACACGACCGGTAACCTATCTATATATAAATAAGGCTATACTGATAACACGACCGGTAACTTATCTATATACAAACAAGGCTATACTGATGACACGACCGGTAACTTATCTATATACAAATAAGGCTACACTGATGACACGACCGGTAACTTATCTATATACAAATAAGGCTACACTGATGACACGACCGGTAACCTATATATATATAAACAAGGCTATACTGATGACACGACCGGTAACTTATCTATATACCAATAAGGCTATACTGATGACACGACCGGTAACTTATCTATATACCAATAAGGCTATACTGATGACACGACCGGTAACTTATCTATATACAAATAAGGCTACACTGATGACACGACCGGTAACCTATCTATATACAAATAAGGCTACACTGATGACACGACCGGTAACCTATCTATATATAAATAAGGCTATACTGATAACACGACCGGTAACTTATCTATATACAAACAAGGCTATACTGATGACACGACCGGTAACTTATCTATATACAAATAAGGCTATACTGATGACACGACCGGTAACTTATCTATATACAAATAAGGCTACACTGATGACACGACCGGTAACCTATCTATATATAAATAAGGCTATACTGATAACACGACCGGTAACTTATCTATATACAAACAAGGCTATACTGATGACACGACCGGTAACCTATCTATATACAAATAAGGCTACACTGATGACACGACCGGTAACTTATCTATATACAAATAAGGCTACACTGATGACACGACCGGTAACCTACATATATATAAACAAGGCTATACTGATGACACGACCGGTAACTTATCTATATACCAATAAGGCTATACTGATGACACGACCGGTAACTTATCTATATACCAATAAGGCTATACTGATGACACGACCGGTAACTTATCTATATACAAATAAGGTATACTGATGACACGACCGGTAACTTATCCATATACAAACAAGGCTATACTGATGACACGACCGGTAACTTATATATATACAAATAAGGTATACTGATGACACGACCGGTAACTTATATATATACAAATAAGGCTATACTGATGACACGACCGGTAACTTATCTATATACAAATAAGGCTATACTGATTACACGACCGGTAACTTATCTATATACAAATAAGGTATACTGATGACACGACCGGTAACTTATCCATATACAAACAAGGCTATACTGATGACACGACCGGTAACTTATCTATATACAAATAAGGCTATACTGATGACACGACCGGTAACTTATCTATATACAAATAAGGTATACTGATGACACGACCGGTAACTTATCCATATACAAACAAGGCTATACTGATGACACGACCGGTAACTTATCTATATACAAATAAGGCTATACTGATGACACGACCGGTAACTTATCTATATACAAATAGGGCTACACTGATGACACGACCGGTAACTTATCTATATACAAATAAGGCTACACTGATGACACGACCGGTAACTTATCTATATACAAATAAGGCTATACTGATGACACGACCAGTAACTTATCTATATACAAATAAGGCTACACTGATGACACGACCGGTAACCTATCTATATATAAATAAGGCTATACTGATAACACGACCGGTAACTTATCTATATAAAACAAGGCTATACTGATGACACGACCGGTAACTTATCTATATACAAATAGGCTACTACTATGGCTACACTGATGACACGACCGGTAACTTATCTATATATAAATAAGGCTACACTGATGACACGACCGGTAACCTATCTATATATATATATAAATAAGGCTAACTGATGACACTGATGACCGACCGTAACTTATCTATATACAAATAAGGCTACACTGATACACGACGGTAACTATCTATATACAAAAAGGCTAACTGATGACACGACGGAGGTACTACGAGTAACTTATAACTATATATAATAAGGCTAACTGACACGACCGGTAACTTATTTATATAAAAAGGCTATACGATACACGACCGGTAACTTATCTATATACAAATAAGGCTAACTGATGACACGACCGTAACTTATCTATATACAAATAAGGCTACACTGATGACACGACCGGTAACCTATCTATATATAAATAAGGCTATACTGATAACACGACCGGTAACTTATCTATATACAAACAAGGCTATACTGATGACACGACCGGTAACTTATCTATATACAAATAAGGCTACACTGATGACACGACCGGTAACTTATCTATATACAAATAATAGGCTACACTGATGACACGACCGGTAACCTATATATATATAAACAAGGCTATACTGATGACACGACCGGTAACTTATCTATATACCAATAAGGCTATACTGATGACACGACCGGTAACTTATCTATATACCAATAAGGCTATACTGATGACACGACCGGTAACTTATCTATATACAAATAAGGTATACTGATGACACGACCGGTAACTTATCCATATACAAACAAGGCTATACTGATGACACGACCGGTAACTTATATATATACAAATAAGGTATACTGATGACACGACCGGTAACTTATATATATACAAATAAGGCTATACTGATGACACGACCGGTAACTTATCTATATACAAATAAGGCTATACTGATGACACGACCGGTAACTTATCTATATACAAATAAGGTATACTGATGACACGACCGGTAACTTATCCATATACAAACAAGGCTATACTGATGACACGACCGGTAACTTATCTATATACAAATAAGGCTATACTGATGACACGACCGGTAACTTATCTATATACAAATAAGGTATACTGATGACACGACCGGTAACTTATCCATATACAAACAAGGCTATACTGATGACACGACCGGTAACTTATCTATATACAAATAAGGCTATACTGATGACATGACCGGTAACTTATCTATATACAAATAGGGCTACACTGATGACACGACCGGTAACTTATCTATATACAAATAAGGCTACACTGATGACACGACCGGTAACTTATCTATATACAAATAAGGCTATACTGATGACACGACCAGTAACTTATCTATATACAAATAAGGCTACACTGATGACACGACCGGTAACCTATCTATATATAAATAAGGCTATACTGATAACACGACCGGTAACTTATCTATATACAAACAAGGCTATACTGATGACACGACCGGTAACTTATCTATATACAAATAAGGCTACACTGATGACACGACCGGTAACTTATCTATATATAAATAAGGCTACACTGATGACACGACCGGTAACCTATATATATATATAAATAAGGCTATACTGATGACACGACCAGTAACTTATCTATATACAAATAAGGCTACACTGATGACACGACCGGTAACCTATCTATATATAAATAAGGCTATACTGATAACACGACCGGTAACTTATCTATATACAAACAAGGCTATACTGATGACACGACCGGTAACTTATCTATATACAAATAAGGCTATACTGATGACACGACCAGTAACTTATCTATATACAAATAAGGCTACACTGATGACACGACCGGTAACCTATCTATATATAAATAAGGCTATACTGATAACACGACCGGTAACTTATCTATATACAAACAAGGCTATACTGATGACACGACCGGTAACTTATCTATATACAAATAAGGCTACACTGATGACACGACCGGTAACTTATCTATATACAAATAAGGCTACACTGATGACACGACCGGTAACCTATATATATATAAACAAGGCTATACTGATGACACGACCGGTAACTTATCTATATACAAATAAGGCTACACTGATGACACGACCGGTAACTTATCTATATACAAACAAGGCTATACTGATGACACGACCGGTAACTTATCTATATACAAATAAGGCTATACTGATGACACGACCAGTAACTTATCTATATACAAATAAGGCTACACTGATGACACGACCGGTAACCTATCTATATATAAATAAGGCTATACTGATAACACGACCGGTAACTTATCTATATACAAACAAGGCTATACTGATGACACGACCGGTAACTTATCTATATACAAACAAGGCTATACTGATGACACGACCGGTAACTTATCTATATACAAATAAGGCTACACTGATGACACGACCGGTAACCTATATATATATAAATAAGGCTACACTGATGACACGACCGGTAACCTATATATATATAAATAAGGCTATACTGATAACACGACCGGTAACTTATCTATATACAAACAAGGCTATACTGATGACACGACCGGTAACTTATCTATATACAAATAAGGCTACACTGATGACACGACCGGTAACTTATCTATATACAAATAAGGCTACACTGATGACACGACCGGTAACCTATATATATATAAATAAGGCTACACTGATGACACGACCGGTAACCTATATATATATAAATAAGGCTACACTGATGACACGACCGGTAACCTATATATATATAAATAAGGCTATACTGATAACACGACCGGTAACTTATCTATATACAAATAAGGCTACACTGATGACACGACCGGTAACCTATATATATATAAATAAGGCTACACTGATGACACGACCGGTAACCTATATATATATAAATAAGGCTACACTGATGACACGACCGGTAACCTATATATATATAAATAAGGCTACACTGATGACACGACCGGTAACCTATCTATATATAAATAAGGCTACACTGATGACACGACCGGTAACCTATATATATATATAAATAAGGCTATACTGATAACACGACCGGTAACTTATCTATATACAAACAAGGCTATACTGATGACACGACCGGTAACTTATCTATATACAAATAAGGCTATACTGATGACACGACCGGTAACCTATATATATATAAATAAGGCTATACTGATAACACGACCGGTAACTTATCTATATACAAATAAGGCTACACTGATGACACGACCGGTAACCTATCTATATACAAATAAGGCTATACTGATGACACGACCGGTAACTTATCTATATATAAATAAGGCTACACTGATGACACGACCGGTAACCTATCTATATACCAATAAGGCTACACTGATGACACGACCGGTAACCTATATATATATAAATAAGGCTATACTGATAACACGACCGGTAACTTATCTATATACAAATAAGGCTACACTGATGACACGACCGGTAACCTATCTATATACCAATAAGGCTACACTGATGACACGACCGGTAACCTATATATATATAAATAAGGCTACACTGATGACACGACCGGTAACTTATCTATATACAAATAAGGCTACACTGATGACACGACCGGTAACTTATCTATATACAAACAAGGCTATACTGATGACACGACCGGTAACCTATCTATATACAAATAAGGCTATACTGATGACACGACCGGTAACTTATCTATATACAAATAAGGCTATACTGATAACACGACCGGTAACTTATCTATATACAAATAAGGCTATACTGATAACACGACTGGTAACCTATATATATATAAATAAGGCTACACTGATAACACGACCGGTAACCTATATATATATAAATAAGGCTATACTGATAACACGACCGGTAACTTATCTATATACAAATAAGGCTATACTGATAACACGACCGGTAACCTATATATATATAAATAAGGCTATACTGATAACACGACCGGTAACCTATATATATATAAATAAGGCTATACTGATAACACGACCGGTAACCTATATATATATAAATAAGGCTATACTGATAACACGACCGGTAACTTATCTATATACAAATAAGGCTACACTGATGACACGACCGGTAACCTATATATATATAAATAAGGCTATACTGATAACACGACCGGTAACCTATATATATATAAATAAGGCTATACTGATAACACGACCGGTAACCTATATATATATAAATAAGGCTATACTGATAACACGACCGGTAACCTATATATATATAAATAAGGCTACACTGATGACACGACCGGTAACCTATATATATACAAATAAGGCTATACTGATAACACGACCGGTAACGTAGCTAGACAAGCTAATCAGGAAACGTCCAATACTATCTTTATATCGTCAACACATCAAGTTAAACTTTGTCGCTAGGACGTGCAAACATGGAGTCAGCAGAGTGGAGGAATGGTTTGTATAAAGTGTCAAAAAGCGTTAGTTGTAGTGTACTGGAATAAAGAACTGCATGGCGTTTGTTCACATGAATAACCAACACCATTTAAAGATATATTTCATGTGAATTTCACTATAATGATTTGTGGCTTAAACATTTGAAATTTAAACATGGACATGTAACTTGATTATTTAGCTCCCCAAATGCATATGTCGGCCTATACAACTTTAAGGTGGAAATATAATGACATATTTAAAAACATTTCTTGTTGAAATCTAAAGGTTCCAAGACTTTCAACTTCGCTAGCCAATGGTATTCAGTGCCGTACTCTATGGGACTGATTACCCTTGGCTAGCGAAGTTGGAAAAGACTTCAAGCCAACTGTTCAGTAATGGTCTACCGAGCATTATTAAATATCATAAGGTCACACAATTAAACATAATGAAATCTTTAGACAATTTAACCAATCGTCAGGCAGGAGCCCAATTTAGTATGCCATGCAAACACGTTTCGTGGGGGATAATAAAACAGAAAAAAATGCTCCCTTTTTCTTTGACTTACATGTACTTACAGTTAAGACATTGTATACCATAAAGAACGCATCAGTAGAAGTTGTCCATATATTTGGTCACTTTGAAAGTAGGTTTAGGCCATTCATTTTGTAACCCATTATTACAACATGCTACAGACGCAATAATTATAAGTTCTCTAGGCCTGTTAGTTATTTACATGAAGTTTTTACAAAGAGCTGAGCATATTTGATCTATATGACCTACAAGAATAAAAATCAATGTCGTTCATCCAAGCATGCTACATATGCAGTATCAGGTTTCTAAACATGTTAGTTTTTGTTAGAAGTAGGTTCAAGAGTTTAGAATATTTGACCTCTGTGACTTCAATGAAAGGCAGTCATTTATTTGAACAAATGTTTCGGTTCTTCATTCCAGTATGCTGCAGACACAGACCCATACGACCCTGAATGAAGGTCAATGCCATTTATTTAATAAACTTGGTAGCCCTTCATCAAAGCATGCTGTAAACTCAATATCAAGTCTATTGGCCGGCCTGTTAGTTATTGACAAGAAGCCAAAATGTTTAGCTTATTTCAACCCTGTGATCTTAGCATGGTCATTTATTTGTAGTACTGTATGCCAACATGCTGCATATCCTATGTCAGGTCTCTTGGCCTTTTAATTAGTTGAAAGATATCGTAAGATATTTAACTCAATGTAGGTCAATGCCATTTATTTAATAAACTTGGTAGCCCTTCATCAAAGCATGCTGTAAACTCAATATCAAGTCTATTGGCCGGCCTGTTAGTTATTGACAAGAAGCCAAAATGTTTAGCTTATTTCAACCCTGTGATCTTAGCATGGTCATTTATTTGTAGTACTGTATGCCAGCATGCTGCATACCCAATGCCAGGTCTCTTTGCCCTTTTCAATTAGGTGAAACCCTTGTGACCTTTTGAGTCAAGGTAGGTAGCCCTTCACCCCAGCATGCTAACGATTCAATATCAGGTCTCCTGGCCTCGTGACAGAAGGGGACTATAATCCCAATCAGTGTGTCGGTCTGTCTGTTCGGATGTTGATTCCCAGACAGTAACTTGAGAATGGATCAATGTTTTTTTGTATTTTTTTCGTGGAAACAATAGTAACCTATCAGGTAACCCTGCTTGGGATTGAATTTGGTCTCAAAAGGGCAATTAAGTTCAAAGGTTACTGATACTAACAAGAGGCCCATGGGCCTTAACGGTCACCTGACATCCAATAGTAATTTGTCATTTAAGGGCCAACATAATAGCTATGAGGGACTTTAACACATGGTGTGTTAATTTTTCCCTCCTGTATTCAACACAGAAGCTGAAGTAAATATGAACTGATGTTGATGAAACTCTGTATGCAATGAGGTCTTGGATAAATTTGCCGGGCATACTGGAACAATTTATCATAACTGACATATGGTTGTTGTTTTTCTTTCTAATTTTATCATCCTATGGTCAGGTGACCTAAAAAATTTAAGCCATTTAGACCCCACTGTGCTCCACCTCTCAGCCTTTGGGGATGAGACAGGGTCAAAATGACATAATAGCAAAATATCCTCTTGTGGTAATAATGTGAATCGAAAGTTTGAACAATTTCCAGTAGAAAATAAACAAAATATACCCAAGAAGTATTCAATATAAACTATAGCAAACTTAGCCTCCTCCCCAGGGGCAAACAAAGAGGCCAAGGGTTATAAAATTTACAATTCTGATAAAGCACCATAATATCTTTAGAACACAAGGTCCAATAATAGCATTATTACAAAGGACATGAACTCTATAATATAGTAACCGTCGAAAAATTCCCTTTTTCAAACTCATCCTAGATCTTGTTGATATAAGGCTACATACAGAGTTTCATGAAAATCAGTTCACATTTACCAAAGTTATCTTGTTCACAAGCACAATGATAAAATTAGAACAAAAGGCAATAACTTGTACGTTACTGTCGAATAATTCCCATTTTTGAACTCGTACGAAATCTTGTTGATACAAGGCTACATACAAAGTTTCATCAACCTCGGTTAACATTTACTCAAGTCATCATGTTCACAAAGTAAAGTTAACGCACGATGGACAATAGGCTATTGCAGCAGGTCACTATAATGTATGGTCAGGTGACCTAAAAATAGTAACAGTGACCTTGACCTTGACCTGGCAATCCTGAAACTGTATCTTGTCGAAAATATTATGGTCCTTTAAATTTGTGTGAAGTTTGATCAAAATCACTCAAGGAATGAAGCCGCTAGAGCACTGAAAAGGATTTTCTAAAAATAGTAACGGTGACCCTGACCTTGACCCTGCAAACTTGAAACTCAAACTTTTTCAGTCCTTTGTATTTGTGTGCAGTTTGATCGAAATAACTCAAGGAATGAAGCCGCTAGAGCGCTGACAAAGAAATTATCTAAAAATAGTAACAGTGACCTTGACCTTAGTCTGGCAATCTTCACACTCAAACTTGTCCGAGATATTATGATCCTTTGTCTATGTGTGAAGTGTGATCAAAATCACTCAAGGAATGAAGCCGCTAGAGTGCTGATAGGGATTTTCTAAAAATAGTAGCAGTGACCTTGAACTTGACCCCTGAAACTTGAACTCGTCCGAGATCTTGTTAATATTAAGCTACATACAAAGTTTCATCAATCTCGGTTCACATTTACTCAAGTTATCGTGTTCACAACAAAAAGTTAACACATGACAGAGTGCTGACAAAGAAATTATCTAAAAATAGTAACAGTGACCTTGACCTTAGTCTGGCAATCTTCACACTCAAACTTGTCCGAGATATTATGATCCTTTGTCTATGTGTGAAGTGTGATCAAAATCACTCAAGGAAAGGAGCCGCTAGAGTGCTGATAGGGATTTTCTAAAAATAGTAGCAGTGACCTTGAACTTGACCCAGCAACCCTGAAACTCGAACTCGTCCGAGATCTTGTTTATATTAAGCTACATACAAAGTTTCATCAATCTCGGTTCACATTTACTCAAGTTATCGTGTTCACAACAAAAAGTTAACGCACGACGGACGACGCACGATGGACAAAAGGCTATCGCAATAGGTCACCATGACCTATGGTCAGGTGACCTAGAAACACATTTTATTTTACTGACAATAACTTACGAATGATTTGATGGATCTTCTTAAAACTTCATACAATATCATATGGTATCTTATGAGGTAGCACAGCTTGGAATTTAATTTGAGGTCAATGGTCAATCATACTAACAAAAGATTAACATAAGTGCAAAAGGTTGCAAGAGTCAGCAGGAGACATGTATATAAGCTTCACTGCTTCAGCATTTCACAAGATGTGGATTGATAGGTCATCTTGACCGCTGGCTCAGATCACCAATATTTGTTGTGTACGCCCTCTAAGGTTTATTTAATTTGTAGATTTGAATGACTTACTTCCAACAATCTTATTTACTGTGGTACAGGTTGATCCCAGTGACCAGCTTGCTACTGAAATACTCTTGTACTTTATTATAATCCACAATTTTGTTCCATGCATCTAAAGTATATTACTTTTCAGCAACAGATTTATATACCCGTCGTATGTAGGCTGGGTGTATCAACAGATTTATATACCCGTCGTATGTAGGCTGGGTGTATCAACAGATTTATATACCCGTAGTATGTAGGCTGGGTGTATCAACAGATTTATATACCCGTAGTATGTAGGCTGGGTGTATCAACAGATTTATATACCCGTCGTATGTAGGCTGGGTGTATCAACAGATTTATATACCCGTCGTATGTAGGCTGGGTGTATCAACAGATTTATATACCCGTAGTATGTAGGCTGGGTGTATCAACAGATTTATATACCCGTCGTATGTAGGCTGGGTGTATCAACAGATTTATATACCCGTCGTATGTAGGCTGGGTGTATCAACAGATTTATATACCCGTCGTATGTAGGCTGGGTGTATCAACAGATTTATATACCCGTAGTATGTAGGCTGGGTGTATCAACAGATTTATATACCCGTTGTATGTAGGCTGGGTGTATCAACAGATTTATATACCCGTAGTATGTAGGCTGGGTGTATCAACTGATTTATATACCCGTAGTATGTAGACTGGGTGTATTAACAGATTTATATACCTGTCGTATGTAGGCTGGGTGTATCAACAGATTTATATACCCGTCGTATGTAGGCTGGGTGTATCAACAGATTTATATACCCGTCGTATGTAGGCTGGGTGTATCAACAGATTTATATACCCGTGGTATGTAGGCTGGGTGTATCAACAGATTTATATACCCGTGGTATGTAGGCTGGGTGTATCAACAGATTTATATACCCGTCGTATGTAGGCTGGGTGTATTAACAGATTTATATACCCGTCGTATGTAGGCTGGGTGTATCAACAGATTTATATACCCGTCGTATGTAGGCTGGGTGTATCAACAGATTTATATACCCGTCGTATGTAGGCTGGGTGTATCAACAGATTTATATACCCGTGGTATGTAGGCTGGGTGTATCAACAGATTTATATACCCGTCGTATGTAGGCTGGGTGTATCAACAGATTTATATACCCGTAGTATGTAGGCTGGGTGTATCAACAGATTTATATACCCGTAGTATGTAGGCTGGGTGTATCAACAGATTTATATACCTGTAGTATGTAGGCTAGGTGTATCAGCTGCTTATCTAGTAAGGATGGATTACTGCAGGAAAACACAACAAAAACACCAGGCTAGTAGACTTTACATTTAATATACATTTCTGTCTCATTAATATCTCAGTAACAATCCCTGCTATCACACACAACAGGCTGTCATCAACTATGTACAAACATCCCTCACACTACCAGCTCCCCAAAATGGCTAAAAGATAGAGTAGGTTTCTCAACTCAGTAACTATATACTGGGACTACATTAGGCAGGGAAATTAAATATATCCACACAAGGATGATGAAAAGCAGAACTTCATCCTCAAATTATGCATCATATACATTAATCTATAACCCTATCAAATAAATATGATTAAAATTGTTTTGTTAAGTAAATGACCATACATGTACCAAAAAGATAATAGATATATTACTGGGACATGTATATAGTAAATATTAGCTCTGTTATAACAATACTGTGGGGTAACTTTATATGTATAAAAGGATTGGTGTAAAATAATACCAAAGTCTGTTGTATGACTAGCACAGATGATGTAACAAATCAGCAGATCTGAAAACAAAGGAATGAATCCTCAGTATGTCGGTCAATGGACTGCTTTTATAATGTCCTCCTCTACATATATAGTCCAGGTATTGGAGTCCTCGTGCAGACTATCATCATTCTACAGTGACATAATCTTCTTGTGATAAAAGAATGGAATGGAAAATATTCCAATGTGAGCAGCAGAACCCATACCTTACGTGATCACTGCAAACCAACTTCATGTACAATTTTTCCTGTTCAATTTAAAAATTTTTTTTAAAAAAATTGAACAATTTTTCCGGGCTATTAAAATTATGCAAAAATATTTGCTATACTTGAAAAACATTACAAGCAATGAATGGTACACTAGCATCACAAGACTATATCATGAAATTTAATTGCTGTGAAAACGAGTTGTTAGCCATGAGAATACAAAATGTAAGTGAGTTTACTGTAGTCGTGTATGAATGTGACTAGACAAAAACAGTAAAGCTAATCAATTTCACCATCATTTCACACCTCCTTTAATAAGTAATATACCCCAACACAAGGTAAATACATAGAAAAGACAATTGTTGGAGCTTCAACCCCACACCTCCATCAAATATCAAATATTAATCTGTTAATTATTTAACTGTACTGTGTACTGCCTGGGCTAACCAAAGCAACCATTTACAATTACTATTGTTAATATTTCAGTTAATATATTACTCTTATTCATAAATAACACTATTTTTGCAGTTATTAATTCTGCTATACAATTAAAAATTAATTTGTACTCTTCCATACATGTCTTCTTAACCTTGTCAAATAAAACACACATAAACATGTATTTAAAAATTGAATATCTTCTGAAGACCCTAACAGTTCCCAGCACATGATAGAACTATCATCTTATTTATTCTGGACACAAACCTTCAGTAAAATCATCTGTATGTCTGAATTTTTTTAAAGATCTTCTTTGAAGTACATGAGCTGTAAGTTGTAGAAGCAAAAAGTCAGCCATATTCTTAATTTTTCTTTACTCATGACACATTAATGTTACAGTAAACATGCAATGTCTTTTAACATTTGAGATACATTATTATGGCATGATTCACATGTAAAAGACTTGCAAGTTTATGTAATATATGGGATACATGGCTAATGTTAGAGGCATCATATGTTGCGATCGGGTGGTGTAGTGGTTAAGGCGCTCGCCATTCACCTAGCCAGCCGGGGTTTGATCCCCGGTACAGACGTGTAAAGGTTAGGGGTCACCTGCCCGATCACATGGGTTTTCTCCGGGCACTCTGGTTTCCTCCCACACGAAGACCATTCACACGCTTACATCTGGGCCATCCAGAATGATTTACATAAGTTATATAACTTGTTTCTCAATCCATGTAAAATAAATAAAGTTTATATTTATATGTTGTAAAACAGGGTTATTTCCATAAAATGGGGGCGTTTATACAAAACTTCCAACACTTCTCCAGAAAAGGAGGGAGGGGGGCACTTATAAGGGGAGGGGCACTAATTACGGCAAATATGGTACATAGGAAGTTTAATATGTGACTTATGAACTGTGCCTAATGGACAATACCCATCCATGCCTAAGGCATAAAAAAATATTGTTTAGAATGGTAAGTCTGAAAATCTGTGATAGACAAAAACTACAATCAATAATTGTTTTATTTTCAAAGACCATTCAAAGTCATAAAACTCTTTAAGGTTCATGGTAGCATCAAAATATGTACCTGGATACATCCGTAGGTATCATACAGAAACAAGGAGTGTCCTCATGCATATGGTTAACAATAACCTACATATGCCTACCCTGTTGTCTGGTGAGCTCATGGTTGTTAGCAGGACTGGCACTTACACACTGGATCACTATCACATTGCTCTGTTTAGCTTTCACATTCATACACATACCAATACCACATCACACATACCAGGTAGATACAGCACTACCAGCCATGTAACAACATACATTATCATACACAGAAATAGCCCCACTTGTCACGTAATATAAGAGAGGTTGACAGCAATAATAGTGTGTTACTACAGACAATAAATCACACATGGTCATTCCATGTTTAATGCTACAAACATCACACTTCAAACTATCCGAGTGTGTGACCATAACCATAATATCTGCCTTATCTATGGCAACCATCAGATTTTTTGATAATCAAAATGTTTTCTTAAAGAAAAATGACCTTAATATAGGATTTTTGATATCCTGCCGATTTTCATGGTTTGGAATGCTGTCAGTACATTTGTATAACATTAAGATTGGATTCCTTGGGAACTACAGCATTCCTAAAGATGTGATAAAGAAGATTAAATCAAAACACCCCAGTGTAGGGGACTCTTTCCTGACCAACACAACATCATCCCACTAGTGATCCAAGATTCTCAGGTTTCCTGACACAATTTTGTTTTCTAGCACAGATCCTGAGGGGATGTCGATTCTCTCACCGTGATTGGCAATGATAATCACTGTCCCCTGTAATCAATACAAATAGCAGCTATATTCTGATCACAGAAGGATATATTTCTAATCTCTCAAACTATTACCTTGTGATAAATATGAATGTGAGCCTACTAATATACCATACAGATTCTATCTGTGAGGTAAGATTAATGTGCTAATATTCTTATACATCACTTTTATCAAATCTGATCTTCAATTAGAGAGACATAAAACATTATAATGATATGCCTATTATTTGTTTTTCCTTTTTTGTGAATCTATATCAGCTTTAGAGCAATGACCTTGAGTACTGACCTTGAGTATGACGTTTTTACCAAAGGTCACATCTCCAGACACTGTAAGGTGATCGAGTTCTAACATGTCTGGGATGTTGGAGAATCGGGTGAGGAACTCTTTTACCTGGAGAACATAAGATAATACTGATTACGGGTGAGGAACTCTTTTACCTGGAGAACATAAGATAATACTGATTACGGGTGAGGAACTCTTTTACCTGGAGAACATAAGATAATACTGATTACGGGTGAGGAACTCTTTTACCTGGAGAACATAGGATAATACTGATTACGGGTGAGGAACTCTTTTACCTGGAGAACATCAGATAATACTGATTATTAAGTCATTCTTAAATCCTACACTGGTGACAAGATTACTGTAACTTTGGAGAAGAGAAAGTTATGTCACACAAGTAATATAACTTTCAATTACAATAGTGATAGTTTTCAATGTTTTACAAGATAGTGAAGTCCTAAATAGTATCTTTAGCTAACTCTTATCTAACAAGAGACATAGAAGGAAAACTCAGTTTAGAGTTAACCTTCCAAGAAATCTTACCTTACTAAAGTGAGATCCTAGTTTGACGAGGGGAACGGAGGGAAAGCTACGTTTAGGGTTCATCTCCAGAGAACCTGTTCTCATATTGTATAAATTACTCATCACCAGAAGCAGGTCAGAGGTTGTCTTGACAGGTAAGAATCGGCGCCTAGGAACATTTATACCTGTAAATGAGAAACACTTAATTAAGACAGGTAAGCATTGGCGCCTAGGAACATTTATACCTTAAATGTAAAATACTTAGACAGGTAAGAATTGGCGCCTAGAAACATTTATACCTGTAAATGTAAAATACTCAATTAAGACAGGTAAGAACTGAAACCTAGGTATACTGTACATATCTATACCTGTATAGTCATAACAAATTATGCAAGTTTCAACCGAATCGCACTTGTAGAACTTGAGAAGAAGTTCAAAATGTGTTTTCAAGATCGTGGCTGTGGAGGCCATCTTGGGTTTTCGATTGACCTGAAAAATAACAACACTTTGTCTGGACCATGTCAGGATCATTTCAAGTGTCAGCCAAATTGCACTGGTAGAACTGGAGAAGAAGTTCAAAATGTGAAAAGTTTACACACAGCGGACAGCACATGGCACATGGTTGACAAAGACGGACGTCACATGATGACTATAGGTTTATATAGGTGTCACGAGAGTGATAGTATGTGGATATTGGTTCTCTTCGTATAAAAACTGCTAAGACAACTATAAACAGTTGAAAGTTTATTTATACAATAACGGAGACAGATAACCTTTCAGCACTGTGGCCGTAAAGCACACAGGCTTCCAGCTATAGGTGTTACATGTCCGGTGCCTATTTTCCATGTCATGTGTGGACACGCTTCCACCAGGGTGGGCGTGCACGTGCAAGGACAGGGTCATGCAGGGTCAATGTGACACACTCAACCAATCCATTCACTCACCTCTCCTACGTCATCATAACAACTTACATACACATTTACATGTACAGGACATTACATGACACAGGGACATGTAAATTCAGACAATACACAGCGCATGTAGTTTTAAGACCTAATATAATAGATTTTATGTTCACAGTGAATTCAAACACCGCGACATAGGATTATAGTATAGGTAGGTTTTGCGGACCATGGATACATATTTAGTATAGATACTGACCTAGCGCTCCATCAAAACTTTTAATGGCTGCCCCGACGGCTGTCTCCAGCTGAATGACGTTAAGTCCATTATCCAGAATCTGTAACAAGAGATAAACAATGCATCAGCCCACTTCTATATAGGCTGAAAATCTGCAAGATCCCAACCTATTCATTAATTCAAATTTGGCATGCATTTCTGAAACAAGAGGCCAATGGGCCTAAACGGTCACCTGATGTTTGATACAAATTAAGTTTACGAATCAGGAACACAGATCTAATAGGTCTACATACAAAGTTTAATCAAGCGCAGTTTATATTTACTCAAGTTATCACGTTCACAAAGTCCAATAATAATTATTAGTGCAAAGGGCAATAACTCTGTAAAATAACATAAAATCTCGCTGATTTTCAAATTCGTTCAAGATCTTTCTAATGTTAGTCTACATATGAAGATTCATTAAGCTTGATTCATATTTACCCAAGTTATCATGTTCACAAGGTCCAATAATAATCATTAGTGCTAAGGGCATTAACTTCGTAAATAACTGTCGAATCAAGCTGATTTTCAAACTCGTTTGAGATCTTTCCAATGTTAGTGTTCCTCCGAGATCTTTAATGTTAGTATACATACAAAGTTTTATTGAGCTCCGTTTATATTTACTCAAGTTATCGCATTCACAAGGTCCAATAACAGTTATAAGTGCAAAGGGCAATAACTCCGTAAATTACTGTCGAATCAAGCTGATTTTCAATTCGTCCGAGATATTTCCAATGTTAGTCTACATACAAAGTTTCATTAATCTTGATTCATATTTACTCAAGTCATCATGTTCACAAGGAAATGTTAATGCATGATGGATGACGGCGGACCTATGGTCAGGTGACCTAAAAATATGAAAGATCATTATATTCTAATAATATGATGTTTAACACTGACTACTGTCTGTATAGATGTTTTTACCTTAGGGTTGACGATAATTTCCATATCCAGTGTTTTCTCATCCACTACTCTCTTCATGGCTTCTAAACTTATCCACAGGTTGTTGGTGTTAAATATTCTATAATAAAGAAATGTCTATTTTCACAACAAATTGTAATAAAGTAGTGGAAAAAAATGTAAAAAAGGTGGATATAAGCCTTTGAAAAAATTCAGAATACTGGTACCTGTATTTCTCTAGCAAAATTTGACAGAAAGGATACCTTATACTTACTTAAATTTACTGACGCTCTTGAATTCATCAACCTGTAAATACAGTAAGAACAAGAGATAAAAGACATGGTAACAAAGGGAAATGGAAACAAAATCAAGTATAAATCACTGTGAATCACTGTGAAAATCCACTTACGTGTTCCTTTGGTACTTGTGCGATTTCCAAAAGACGTAGTTTACCATCATACTCTACAAGTGTACCACCCTGTCAACAGGATACAGAAAATTAATTACCACACATACATAGCTCCACATATATGTTTGTAGTATGCAACTGTGTTATAGACACAGTGTAATTAAATAACAGATCATTGTTTCTCCTATCCCAGACAGGGATATCCACAATTTTACTTGTGTGAGATTTTTCTCTATCACCCTAAGGTAAAGACAAGCTACAACAGATCTTTGCACGTGCTCACACAGATTAAGAGAAAAATAATTATTCACCCTCCTTAGGGCGAGACAGGAGATCTCAACCAATGGGTAAGATTCTTTAAGTTGTCTAACACTCGGCACTTGTGTTTGACAACTTAACCATCTTACCCTTACAGGAGAATCTTACAACAACTAAGATTCAATTATTCCCTGAATGGGGATAAACAGTTTACTGTAACAATTAACTGATAATACCACAATTAACTGACATGTCCTTGATTCAGTTTACTGTAACAATTAACTGATAATACCACATTTAACTGACATGTCCTTGATTCAGTTTACTGTAACAATTAACTATAATACCACATTTAACTGACATGTCCTTGATTCAGTTTACTGTAACAATTAACTGATAATACCACATTTAACTGACATGTCCTTGATTCAGTTTACTGTAACAATTAACTGATAATACCACATTTAACTGACATGTCCTTGATACAGTTTACTGTAACAATTAACTGATAATACCACATTTAACTGACATGTCCTTGATACAGTTTACTGTAACAATTAACTGATAATACCACATTTAACTGACATGTCCTTGATACAGTTTACTGTAACAATTAACTGATAATACCACACTTAACTGACATGTCCTTGATTCAGTTTACTGTAACAATTAACTGATAATACCACATTTAACTGACATGTCCTTGATTCAGTTTACTGTAACAATTAACTGATAATACCACATTAACTGACATGTCCTTGATACAGTTTACTGTAACAATTAACTGATAATACCACATTTAACTGACATGTCCTTGATACAGTTTACTGTAACAATTAACTGACATGTCCTGTTTACTGTAATTAACTGATAATACACATTTAACTGACATGTCCTTGATTCAGTTTACTGTAACAATTAACTGATAATACCACATTTAACTGACATGTCCTTGATTCAGTTTACTGTAACAATTAACTGATAATACCACATTTAACTGACATGTCCTTGATACAGTTTACTGTAACAATTAACTGATAATACCACATTTAACTGACATGTCCTTGATACAGTTTACTGTAACAATTAACTGATAATACCACATTTAACTGACATGTCCTTGATTCAGTTTACTGTAACAATTAACTGATAATACCACATTTAACTGACATGTCCTTGATACAGTTTACTGTAACAATTAACTGATAATACCACATTTAACTGACATGTCCTTGATACAGTTTACTGTAACAATTAACTGATAATACCACACTTAACTGACATGTCCTTGATACAGTTTACTGTAACAATTAACTGATAATACCACATTTAACTGACATGTCCTTGATACAGTTTACTGTAACAATTAACTGATAATACCACATTTAACTGACATGTCCTTGATTCAGTTTACTGTAACAATTAACTGATAATACCACATTTAACTGACATGTCCTTGATTCAGTTTACTGTAACAATTAACTGATAATACCACACTTAACTGACATGTCCTTGATACAGTTTACTGTAACAATTAACTGATAATACCACACTTAACTGACATGTCCTTGATACAGTTTACTGTAACAATTAACTGATAATACCACATTTAACTGACATGTCCTTGATTCAGTTTACTGTAACAATTAACTGATAATACCACATTTAACTGACATGTCCTTGATTCAGTTTACTGTAACAATTAACTGATAATACCACATTTAACTGACATGTCCTTGATACAGTTTACTGTAACAATTAACTGATAATACCACATTTAACTGACATGTCCTTGATTCAGTTTACTGTAACAATTAACTGATAATACCACATTTAACTGACATGTCCTTGATTCAGTTTACTGTAACAATTAACTGATAATACCACATTTAACTGACATGTCCTTGATACAGTTTACTGTAACAATTAACTGATAATACCACATTTAACTGACATGTCCTTGATTCAGTTTACTGTAACAATTAACTGATAATACCACATTTAACTGACATGTCCTTGATACAGTTTACTGTAACAATTAACTGATAATACCACATTTAACTGACATGTCCTTGATACAGTTTACTGTAACAATTAACTGATAATACCACATTTAACTGACATGTCCTTGATTCAGTTTACTGTAACAATTAACTGATAATAACTGATAATACCACATTTAACTGACATGTCCTTGATACAGTTTACTGTAACAATTAACTGATAATACCACATTTAACTGACATGTCCTTGATTCAGTTTACTGTAACAATTAACTGATAATACCACATTTAACTGACATGTCCCTGATTCAGTTTACTGTAACAATTAACTGATAATACCACATTTAACTGACATGTCCTTGATACAGTTTACTGTAACAATTAACTGATAATACCACATTTAACTGACATGTCCTTGATTCAGTTTACTGTAACAATTAACTGATAATACCACATTTAACTGACATGTCCTTGATTCAGTTTACTGTAACAATTAACTGATAATACCACATTTAACTGACATGTCCTTGATACAGTTTACTGTAACAATTAACTGATAATACCACATTTAACTGACATGTCCTTGATACAGTTTACTGTAACAATTAACTGATAATACCACATTTAACTGACATGTCCTTGATACAGTTTACTGTAACAATTAACTGATAATACCACATTTAACTGACATGTCCTTGATTCAGTTTACTGTAACAATTAACTGATAATACCACATTTAACTGACATGTCCTTGATACAGTTTACTGTAACAATTAACTGATAATACCACATTTAACTGACATGTCCTTGATTCAGTTTACTGTAACAATTAACTGATAATACCACATTTAACTGACATGTCCTTGATTCAGTTTACTGTAACAATTAACTGATAATACCACAATGATAACTGACATGTCCCAGATTCAGTTTACTCTGTAACAATTAACTGATAATACCACAATTAACTGACATGTCCCTGATTCAGTTTACTGTAACAATTAACTGATAATACCACAATTAACTGACATGTCCCTGATTCAGTTTACTGTAACAATTAACTGATAATACCACAATTAACTGACATGTCCTTGATTCAGTTTACTGTAACAATTAACTGATAATACCACATTTAACTGACATGTCCTTGATACAGTTTACTGTAACAATTAACTGATAATACCACATTTAACTGACATGTCCTTGATACAGTTTACTTAACAATTAACTGATAATACCACACTTAACTGACATGTCCTTGATTCAGTTTACTGTAACAATTAACTGATAATACCACACTTAACTGACATGTCCTTGATTCAGTTTACTGTAACAATTAACTGATAATACCACATTTAACTGACATGTCCCCGATTCAGTTTACTGTAACAATTAACTGATAATACCACATTTAACTGACATGTCCTTGATTCAGTTTACTGTAACAATTAACTGATAATACCACATTTAACTGACATGTCCTTGATTCAGTTTACTGTAACAATTAACTGATAATACCACACTTAACTGACATGTCCTTGATACAGTTTACTGTAACAATTAACTGATAATACCACATTTAACTGACATGTCCTTGATTCAGTTTACTGTAACAATTAACTGATAATACCACATTTAACTGACATGTCCTTGATTCAGTTTACTGTAACAATTAACTGATAATACCACATTTAACTGACATGTCCTTGATACAGTTTACTGTAACAATTAACTGATAATACCACATTTAACTGACATGTCCTTGATTCAGTTTACTGTAACAATTAACTGATAATACCACATTTAACTGACATGTCCTTGATTCAGTTTACTGTAACAATTAACTGATAATACCACATTTAACTGACATGTCCTTGATTCAGTTTACTGTAACAATTAACTGATAATACCACATTTAACTGACATGTCCTTGATACAGTTTACTGTAACAATTAACTGATAATACCACATTAACTGACATGTCCTTGATACAGTTTACTGTAACAATTAACTGATAATACCACATTTAACTGACATGTCCTTGATACAGTTTACTGTAACAATTAACTGATAATACCACATTTAACTGACATGTCCTTGATTCAGTTTACTGTAACAATTAACTGATAATACCACATTTAACTGACATGTCCTTGATTCAGTTTACTGTAACAATTAACTGATAATACCACATTTAACTGACATGTCCTTGATTCAGTTTACTGTAACAATTAACTGATAATACCACATTTAACTGACATGTCCTTGATTCAGTTTACTGTAACAATTAACTGATAATACCACACATTAACTGACATGTCCTTGATACAGTTTACTGTAACAATTAACTGATAATACCACATTTAACTGACATGTCCTTGATTCAGTTTACTGTAACAATTAACTGATAATACCACATTTAACTGACATGTCCTTGATACAGTTTACTGTAACAATTAACTGATAATACCACATTTAACTGACATGTCCTTGATACAGTTTTACTGTAACAATTAACTGATAATACCACATTTAACTGACATGTCCTTGATACAGTTTACTGTAACAATTAACTGATAATACCCACATTTAACTGACATGTCCTTGATTCAGTTTACTGTAACAATTAACTGATAATACCACATTTAACTGACATGTCCTTGATACAGTTTACTGTAACAATTAACTGATAATACCACATTTAACTGACATGTCCTTGATTCAGTTTACTGTAACAATTAACTGATAATACCACATTTAACTGACATGTCCCTGATTCAGTTTACTGTAACAATTAACTGATAATACCACATTTAACTGACATGTCCTTGATTCAGTTTACTGTAACAATTAACTGATAATACCACATTTAACTGACATGTCCTTGATTCAGTTTACTGTAACAATTAACTGATAATACCACATTTAACTGACATGTCCTTGATTCAGTTTACTGTAACAATTAACTGATAATACCACATTTAACTGACATGTCCTTGATACAGTTTACTGTAACAATTAACTGATAATACCACATTTAACTGACATGTCCTTGATTCAGTTTACTGTAACAATTAACTGATAATACCACATTTAACTGACATGTCCCTGATTCAGTTTACTGTAACAATTAACTGATAATACCACATTTAACTGACATGTCCTTGATTCAGTTTACTGTAACAATTAACTGATAATACCACATTTAACTGACATGTCCTTGATTCAGTTTACTGTAACAATTAACTGATAATACCACATTTAACTGACATGTCCTTGATTCAGTTTACTGTAACAATTAACTGATAATACCACATTTAACTGACATGTCCTTGATACAGTTTACTGTAACAATTAAACTGATAATACCACATTTAACTGACATGTCCTTGATTCAGTTTACTGTAACAATTAACTGATAATACCACATTTAACTGACATGTCCTTGATACAGTTTACTGTAACAATTAACTGATAATACCACATTTAACTGACATGTCCTTGATACAGTTTACTGTAACAATTAACTGATAATACCACATTTAACTGACATGTCCTTGATTCAGTTTACTGTAACAATTAACTGATAATACCACACTTAACTGACATGTCCCTTGATTCAGTTTACTGTAACAATTAACTGATAATACCACATTTAACTGACATGTCCTTGATACAGTTTACTGTAACAATTAACTGATAATACCACATTTAACTGACATGTCCTTGATTCAGTTTACTGTAACAATTAACTGATAATACCACATTTAACTGACATGTCCTTGATACAGTTTACTGTAACAATTAACTGATAATACCACATTTAACTGACATGTCCTTGATACAGTTTACTGTAACAATTAACTGATAATACCACAATTAACTGACATGTCCTTGATTCAGTTTACTGTAACAATTAACTGATAATACCACATTTAACTGACATGTCCTTGATTCAGTTTACTGTAACAATTAACTGATAATACCACACTTTAACTGACATGTCCTTGATTCAGTTTACTGTAACAATTAACTGATAATACCACACTTAACTGACATGTCCTTGATTCAGTTTACTGTAACAATTAACTGATAATACCACATTTAACTGACATGTCCTTGATACAGTTTACTGTAACAATTAACTGATAATACCACACTTAACTGACATGTCCTTGATTCAGTTTACTGTAACAATTAACTGATAATACCACACTTAAACTGACATGTCCTTGATTCAGTTTACTGTAACAATTAACTGATAATACCACATTTAACTGACATGTCCTTGATTCAGTTTACTGTAACAATTAACTGATAATACCACATTTAAACTGACATGTCCTTGATTCAGTTTACTGTAACAATTAACTGATAATACCACACTTAACTGACATGTCCTTGATTCAGTTTACTGTAACAATTAACTGATAATACCACACATTTAACTGACATGTCCTTGATACAGTTTACTGTAACAATTAACTGATAATACCACATTTAACTGACATGTCCTTGATTCAGTTTACTGTAACAATTAACTGATAATACCACATTTAACTGACATGTCCTTGATTCAGTTTACTGTAACAATTAACTGATAATACCACATTTAACTGACATGTCCTTGATTCAGTTTACTGTAACAATTAACTGATAATACCACACTTAACTGACATGTCCTTGATACAGTTTACTGTAACAATTAACTGATAATACCACATTTAACTGACATGTCCTTGATTCAGTTTACTGTAACAATTAACTGATAATACCACACTTAACTGACATGTCCCTTGATTCAGTTTACTGTAACAATTAACTGATAATACCACATTTAACTGACATGTCCTTGATTCAGTTTACTGTAACAATTAACTGATAATACCACATTTAACTGACATGTCCTTGATTCAGTTTACTGTAACAATTAACTGATAATACCACATTTAACTGACATGTCCTTGATACAGTTTACTGTAACAATTAACTGATAATACCACATTTAACTGACATGTCCCTGATTCAGTTTACTGTAACAATTAACTGATAATACCACATTTAACTGACATGTCCTTGATACAGTTTACTGTAACAATTAACTGATAATACCACAATTAACTGACATGTCCTTGATTCAGTTTACTGTAACAATTAACTGATAATACCACATTTAACTGACATGTCCTTGATTCAGTTTACTGTAACAATTAACTGATAATACCACACTTAACTGACATGTCCTTGATTCAGTTTTACTGTAACAATTAACTGATAATACCACATTTAACTGACATGTCCTTGATTCAGTTTACTGTAACAATTAACTGATAATACCACATTTAACTGACATGTCCTTGATTCAGTTTACTGTAACAATTAACTGATAATACCACACTTAACTGACATGTCCTTGATACAGTTTACTGTAACAATTAACTGATAATACCACATTTAACTGACATGTCCTTGATTCAGTTTACTGTAACAATTAACTGATAATACCACACATTTAACTGACAATGTCCTTGATACAGTTTACTGTAACAATTAACTGATAATACCACATTTAACTGACATGTCCTTGATACAGTTTACTGTAACAATTAACTGATAATACCACATTTAACTGACATGTCCTTGATTCAGTTTACTGTAACAATTAACTGATAATACCACATTTAACTGACATGTCCCTGATTCAGTTTACTGTAACAATTAACTGATAATACCACAATTTAACTGACATGTCCTTGATACAGTTTACTGTAACAATTAACTGATAATACCACAATTTAACTGACATGTCCTTGATTCAGTTTACTGTAACAATTAACTGATAATACCACACTTAACTGACATGTCCTTGATTCAGTTTACTGTAACAATTAACTGATAATACCACATTAACTGACATGTCCTTGATTCAGTTTACTGTAACAATTAACTGATAATACCACACTTAACTGACATGTCCTTGATACAGTTTACTGTAACAATTAACTGATAATACCACATTAACTGACATGTCCTTGATTCAGTTTACTGTAACAATTAACTGATAATACCACACTTAACTGACATGTCCCTGATTCAGTTTACTGTAACAATTAACTGATAATAAAACACACTTAACTGACATGTCCTTGATACAGTTTACTGTAACAATTAACTGATAATACCACATTTAACTGACATGTCCTGATACAGTTTACTGTAACAATTAACTGATATACCACACTTTCTGACATGTCCTGATTCAGTTTTACTGTAACAATTAACTGATAATACCACACTTAACTGACATGTCCTTGATTCAGTTTACTGTAACAATTAACTGATAATACCACAATTAACTGACATGTCCTTGATACAGTTTACTTGTAACAATTAACTGATAACACCACATTTAACTGACATGTCCTTGATTCAGTTTACTGTAACAATTAACTGATAATACCACACTTAAACTGACATGTCCGATTCAGTTTACTGTAACAATTAACTGATAATACCACATTTAACTGACATGTCCTTGATTCAGTTTACTGTAACAATTAACTGATTAATACCACAACTTAACTGACAATGTCCTTGATACAGTTTACTGTAACAATTAACTGATAATACCACATTTAACTGACATGTCCTTGATACAGTTTACTGTAACAATTAACTGATAATACCACATTAACTGACATGTCCCTTGATTCAGTTTACTGTAACAATTAACTGATAATACCACATTTAACTGACATGTCCTTGATTCAGTTTACTGTAACAATTAACTGATAATACCACATTTAACTGACATGTCCTTGATTCAGTTTACTGTAACAATTAACTGATAAATACCACATTTAACTGACATGTCCCTGATTCAGTTTACTGTAACAATTAACTGATAATACCACATTTAACTGACATGTCCTTGATACAGTTTACTGTAACAATTAACTGATAATACCACATTTAACTGACATGTCCTTGATACAGTTTACTGTAACAATTAACTGATAATACCACATATTAACTGACATGTCCTTGATTCAGTTTACTGTAACAATTAACTGATAATACCACATTTAACTGACATGTCCTTGATACAGTTTTACTGTAACAATTAACTGATAATACCACACTTAACTGACATGTCCTTGATTCAGTTACTGTAACAAATTAACTGATAATACCACATTAAACTGACATGTCCTTGATACAGTTTACTGTAACAATTAACTGATAATACCACATTTAACTGACATGTCCTTGATTCAGATTTACTGTACACAATTAACTGATAATACCACACTTAACTGACATGTCCTTGATTCAGTTTAACTGTAACAATTAACTGATAATACCACATTTAACTGACATGTTCCTTGATTCAGTTTACTGTAACAATTAACTGATAATACCACATTTAACTGACATGTCCTTGATTCAGTTTTACTGGTAACACATTAACTGATAATTGACCACAATTAACTGACATGTCCCCTTGATTCAGTTTACAGTAACAATTAACCCTGATAATACCACACTTAACTGACATGTCCTTGATTCAGATTTAACTGTAACAATTAACTGATAATACCACAATTAACTGACATGTCCTTGATAACAGTTTACTGTAACAATTAACTGATAATACCACACACTTAACTGACATGTCCCTGATAACAGTTTACTGTAAACTAATTGAAAGCCCGATTCATTACCTACTGTAACAATTAACTGATAATACCACACTTACCTGACATGTCCCCGAGCATTTACCTGTAACAATTAATCTGATAATACCACATTAACTGACAAGTCCTTGATTCAGTTTACTGTAACAATGTAACTGATATTACCACACTTACATGACATGTCCCTTGATACTGTTTACTGTTAACAATTAACTGATAATTACTACACACTTTAACTGACATGTCCTTGATACAGTTTACTCTGTAACAATTAACTGATAATACCACTCTTAAACTGACATGTCCCTGATACAGTTTTACTGTAACAATTAACTGATAATACCACATTTAACTGACAAGTGTCCTTGATTCAGTTATACTGTAACAAGTACGGAAATAATACCGACATTTAACTGACATGCCCCTGATTCAGTTTTACTGGTAACAATTAACAGATAATTACCCACATTTAACTGACATGGTCCATTGATTCAGTTTTACTGTAACAATTAACTGATAATACCACACTTAACTGATCATGTGCCTTGTTTCAGTATTACTGCTAACATTTAATCTGATAATACCTACACATTTACTTGACATGTCCCCTGATTTCAGTTTACTGTAACAATTAACTGATAATTTACCTGACATGTCCCTTGATACAGCTTAACTGTAACACTTAACGATAATGACCACAATTAACTGAACATGTCCCTGATTACAGTTTACTGTAACAATTAACTGATAATACACAATTAAATGACATGGTCCCCTGATTCCAGTTTAACTGTAACAATTAACATGAAATACCACACTTGAACTTCATGGTCCCTGATTCCGTTAACTGTAACACATTAACAATAACTGACATGTCCCAGATAATTTTACTGTAACAATTACATTTATACCACACTTAAACTGACATGTCCCTTGATTCAGTTTACTGTAACAATTAACCTGATAATACCACAATTTAACTGAGACATGTCCTTTGATTCAGTTTTACTGTAAACACATTAACTGTAATACCCACATTTAAAACTGAAATGTCCTTGATACAGTTTACTGTAACAATTAACTGATAAATACACATTTTAACTGACATGTCCTTGATTCAGTTTACTGTAACAATTAACTGATAATACCACATTTAACTGACATGTCCTTGATTCAGTTTACTGTAACAATTAAATGATACATACACATTTAATCTGACATGTCCTTGATTCAGTTTACTGTAACAATTAAATTAACCTGATAATACCACATTTAACTGACATTCCCCCCTGATTCAAGTTTTGACTGTAACATTAACTGATAATACCACATTTAAACTGACTATGTCCTTGATTCAGTTTACTGTAACAATTAACTGATAATACCACATTTAACTGACATGTCCTTGAATGATACAGTTTACTGTAACAATTAACTGATAATACCACATTTAAACTGACATGTCCTTGATTTCAGTTTACTGTAACAATTAACTGATAATACCACATTTATACTGACATGTCCTTTGATTCAGTTTACTGTAACAATTAACCTGATAATACCACATTTAACTGACATGTCCTTGATTACAGTTTACTGTAACAATTAACTGTTAATACCATTTAAACTGACATGTCCCTTGATTCAGTTTACTGTAACAATTAACTGAAATTAACAATTAACTGACATGTCCTTGATACAGTGTCTACTGTAACAATTAAAACTGATAATACCACATTTAACTGACATGTCCTTGATAACAGTTTATCTGTAACATTAAACTGTTACCCACACTTACTGACAAGCTAACAGTTTACTGTAACAATTGACTGATAATACCACATTTAAACAGAATCATTGTCCTTGATACAGTTTACTGTAACAATTAACTGATAATACCACAATTTAACTTGACATGTCCTTGATCAGTTTACTGTAACAATTAACTGATAATACCACATTTAACTGACATGTCCCCTTGATTACAGAGTTTACTGTAACAATTAAACTGATATTACCACATTTAACTGACATGTCCTTGATTCAGTTTACTGTAACAATTAACTGATATACCACATTTAACTGACATGTCCCTTGATTCAGTTTACTGTAACAATTGACAATTCAATTAACTGATAATACCACATTTAACTGACATGTCCTTGATACAGTTTACTGTAACAATTAACTGATAATACCACACTTTATTAACTTGATTCAGTTTACATGTTAATTAACCTTGAACGTCCTTGATACAGTTTACTGTAACAATTAACTGATAATACCACATTTAACTGACATGTCCTTGATTCAGTTTACTGTAACAATTAATGATAATACACTTATTAAATGACTGTCCTTGATTCAATTTACTGTAACAATTAACTGATAAATACCACTTAAACTGACATGTCCTTGATACAGTTTACTGTAACAATTTTAACTGATAATACCACATTTAAACTGACATGTCCTTGATTCAGTTTACTGTAAACAATTAACTGATAATACCACACTTATAACTGACATGTCCTTGATACAGTTTACTGTAACAATTAACTGATAATACCACATTTAACTGACATGTCCTTGATACAATTTACTGTAACAATTAACTTGATAATACCACATTTAACTGGACATGTCCTTGATTCAGTTTACTGTAACAATTAAACTGATTAATACCACACTTAACTGACATGTCCTTGATACAGTTTACTGTAACAATTAACTGATAATACCACACTTAACTGACATGTCCCTTGATTCAGTTTACTGTAACAATTACTGATAATACCACATTTAACTGACATGTCCCTGATTCAGTTTACTGTAACAATTAACTGATAATACACATTTAACTGACATGTCCTTGATACAGTTTACTGATGAACAATTAACTGATAATACCACACATCTTAACTGACATAGCTCCTTTTTCCGATACAGTTTACTGTAACAATTAACTGATAATACCACATTTAACTGACATGTCCTTGATTCAGTTTACTGTAACAATTAACTGATAATACCACACTTAAATGACATGTTCCTTGATTCACAGTTTACTGTAACAATTAACTGATAATACCACACTTAACTGACATGTCCTTGATTCAGTTTACTGTAAACAATTAACTGATAATACCACATTTAACTGACATGTCCTTGATACAGTTTACTGTAACAATTACTGATAATACCCTACACTTAACTGACATGTCCTTGATTCAGTTTACTGTAACAATTAACTGATAATACCACATTTAACTGACATGTCTTGATACAGTTTACTGTATAAAATTAACTGATAATACCACATTAAACTGACATGTCCCTTGATACAGTTTACTGTAACAATTAAAGTCCCGTTTCAGTTTACTGTAAATTTAACTGATATTACCACACTTAACTGACATGTACCCTTGATTCAGTTTTACTGTAACAAATTAACAGATAATACCACACTTAACTGACATGTCCTTGATTCAAGTTTACTGTAACAATTAACTGATAATACCACATTTAACTGACATGTCCTTGATTCAGTTTACTGTAACAATTAACTGATAATATACCACAATTAACTGACATGTCCTTGATTCAGTTTTACTGTAACAATTGAACTGATAATACCACAAATTAACTGACATGTCCTTGATACAAGCTTTACTGTAACATATTTAACTGATAATACCACATTTAACTGACATGTCCTTGATACAGTTTACTGTAACAATTAACTGATTATTCCCCAATTTAACTGACTATGACCTTGATTCAGTTTACTGTAACAATTAACTGATAATACCACATTTAACTGACATGTCCTTGATTCAGTTTACTGTAACAATTAAACTGATAATACCACTATTAAACTGACATGTCTCCTTGATTCAGTTTACTGTAACAATTAACTGATAATACCACAATTAACTGAACATGTCCCTGATTCAGTTTACTGTAACACGCACATTTTACTGATAATACCACAATTTAACTGACATGTCCTTGATACACTGTTTTCTGTAACAATTAACTGATAATACCACATTTAACTGACATGTCCTTGATACAGTTTACTGTAACAATTAACTGATAATACCACATTTTAAACTGACATGTCCTTGATTCAGTTTACTGTAAACAATTAACAACTGATAATACCCATTTAACTGATCATGTCCTTGATACAGTTTACTGTAAACAATTAACTGATAATACCACATTTAACTGACATGTCCTTGATTCAGTTTACTGTAACAATTTAACTGATAATACCACATTTAACTGACATGTCCTTGATTCAGTTTACTGTAACAATTAAATTGATAATACCACATTTTAACTGACATGTCCCTTGATTCAGTTTACTGTAACAATTAACTGATAATACCACACGTTAACTGACATGTCCTTGATTCAGTTTACTGTAACAATTAACTGATAATACCACATTTAAACTGACATGTCCTTGATTCAGTTTACTGTAACAATTTAACTGATTAATACCACATTTAACTGACATGTCCTTGATTCAGTTTACTGTAACAATTAACTGATAATACCACATTTAACTGACATGTCCTTGATTCAGTTTACTGTAACAATTAACTGATAATACCACACTTAACTAACATGTCCTTGATTCAGTTTACTGTAACAATTAACTGATAATACCAACATTTAACTGACATGTCCTTGATACAGTTTACTGTAACAATTAACTGATAATACCACATTTAAACTGACATGTCCCTTGATTACAGTTTACTGTAACAATTAACTGATAATACCACATTTAACTGACATGTCCTTGATTCAGTTTACTGTAACAATTAACTGATAATACCACATTTAACTGACATGTCCTTGATTCAGTTTACTGTAACAATTAACTGATAATACCACTCTTAACTGACATGTCCTTGATTCAGTTTACTGTAACAATTAACTGATAATACCACATTTAACTGACATGTCCTTGATTCAGTTTACTGTAACAATTAACTGATAATACCACACTTAACTGACATGTCCTTGATTCAGTTTACTGTAACAATTAACTGATAATACCACACTTTTAACTGACATGTCCTTGATTCAGTTTACTGTAACAATTAACTGATAATACCACATTTAACTGACATGTCCTTGATACAGTTTACTGTAACAATTAACTGATAATACCACACTTAACTGACATGTCCTTGATTCAATTTACTGTAACAATTAACTGATAATACCACATTTAACTGACATGTCCTTGATACAGTTTACTGTAACAATAAACTGATAATACCACAATTAACTGACATGTCCCTGATACAGTTTACTGTAACAATTAAAGTCCCCGATTCAGTTTACTGTAACAATTAACTGATAATACCACACTTAACTGACATGTCCCCGATTCAGTTTACTGTAACAATTAACTGATAATACCACACTTAACTGACATGTCCTTGATTCAGTTTACTGTAACAATTAACTGATAATACCACACTTAACTGACATGTCCTTGATTCAGTTTACTGTAACAATTAACTGATAATACCACACTTAACTGACATGTCCTTGATTCAGTTTACTGTAACAATTAACTGATAATACCACACTTAACTGACATGTCCTTGATTCAGTTTACTGTAACAATTAACTGATAATACCACATTTAACTGACATGTCCTTGATTCAGTTTACTGTAACAATTAACTGATAATACCACACTTTAACTGACATGTCCTTGATACAGTTTACTGTAACAATTAACTGATAATACCACATTTAACTGACATGTCCTTGATTCAGTTTACTGTAACAATTAACTGATAATACCACATTAACTGACATGTCCTTGATTCAGTTTACTGTAACAATTAACTGATAATACCACATTAACTGACATGTCCTGAACATTTACTGAACAATTAAAGTCCCTTGATACAGTTTACTGTAACAATTAACTGATAATACCACACTTAACTGACATGTCCCCGATTCAGTTTACTGTAACAATTAACTGATAATACCACATTTAACTGACATGTCCTTGATACAGTTTACTGTAACAATTAACTGATAAACCACATTTAACTGACATGTCCTTGATTCAGTTTACTGTAACAATTAACTGATAATACCACTCTTAACTGACATGTCCTTGATACAGTTTACTGTAACAATTAACTGATAATACCACACTTAACTGACATGTCCCTTGATTCAGTTTACTGTAACAATTAACTGATAATACCACACTTAACTGACATGTCCTTGATTCAGTTTACTGTAACAATTAACTGATAATACCACATTTAACTGACATGTCCCGATTCAGTTTACTGTAACAATTAACTGATAATACCACATTTAACTGACATGTCCTTGATTCAGTTTACTGTAACAATTAACTGTATAATACCACAATTTAACTGACATGTCCCTGATTCAGTTTTACTGTAACAATTAACTGATAATACCACATTTAACTGACATGTCCCTTGATTCAGTTTACTGTAACAATTAACTGATAATACCACATTTAACTGACATGTCCTTGATTCAGTTTACTGTAACAATTAACTGATAATACCACACTTAACTGACATGTCCCTTGATACAGTTTACTGTAACAATTAACTGATAATACCACACTTAACTGACATGTCCTTGATTCAGTTTACTGTAACAATTAACTGATAATACCACATTTAACTGACATGTCCTTGATTCAGTTTACTGTAACAATTAACTGATAATACCACATTAACTGACATGTCCCCTGATACAGTTTACTGTAACAATTAACTGATAATACCCACTTAACTGACATGTCCTTGATTTTTACTGTAACAATTAACTGATAATACCACATTTAACTGACATGTCCCTGATTCAGTTTACTGTAACAATTAACTGATTAGTTTATGTAACAATTAACTGTAATACCACACTTAACTGACATGTCCCCGATTCAGTTTACTGTAACAATTAACTGATAATACCACACTTAACTGACATGTCCTTGATTCAGTTTACTGTAACAATTAACTGATAATACCACACTTAACTGACATGTCCTTGATTCAGTTTACTGTAACAATTAACTGATAATACCACACTTAACTGACATGTCCTTGATACAGTTTACTGTAACAATTAACTGATAATACCACACTTAACTGACATGTCCTTGATTCAGTTTACTGTAACAATTAACTGATAATACCACATTTAACTGACATGTCCTTGATACAGTTTACTGTAACAATTAACTGATAATACCACACTTAACTGACATGTCCCTGATTCAGTTTACTGTACCACATTAATGACTGTCCCTGATTCAGTTTACTGTAACAATTAACTGATAATACCACATTAACTGACATGTCCCTGATACAGTTTACTGTAACAATTAACTGATAATACCACAATTAACTGACATGTCCTTGATTCAGTTTACTGTAACAATTAACTGATAATACCACATTTAACTGACATGTCCTTGATACAGTTTACTGTAACAATTAACTGATAATACCACACTTAACTGACATGTCCTTGATACAGTTTACTGTAACAATTAACTGATAATACCACAATTAACTGACATGTCCTTGATTCAGTTTACTGTAACAATTAACTGATAATACCACATTTAACTGACATGTCCTTGATTCAGTTTACTGTAACAATTAACTGATAATACCACAATTAACTGACATGTCCCTGATTCAGTTTACTGTAACAATTAACTGATAATACCCACACTTAACTGACATGTCCCCGATTCAGTTTACTGTAACAATTAACTGATAATACCACACTTAACTGACATGTCCCTGATTCAGTTTACTGTAACAATTAACTGATAATACCACACTTAACTGACATGTCCTTGATTCAGTTTACTGTAACAATTAACTGATAATACCACACACTTAACTGACATGTCCTTGATTCAGTTTACTGTAACAATTAACTGATAATACCACACTTAACTGACATGTCCTTGATTCAGTTTACTGTAACAATTAACTGATAATACCACATTTAACTGACATGTCCCTGATTCAGTTTACTGTAACAATTAACTGATAATACCACATTTAACTGACATGTCCTTGATTCAGTTTACTGTAACAATTAACTGATAATACCACATTTAACTGACATGTCCTTGATTCAGTTTACTGTAACAATTAACTGTAATACCACATTTAACTGACATGTAATCAGTTTACTGTAACAATTAACTGATAATACCACATTAACTGACATGTCCCGATTCAGTTTACTGTAACAATTAACTGATAATATCACAATTAACTGACATGTCCTTGATTCAGTTTACTGTAACAATTAACTGATAATACCACATTTAACTGACATGTCCTTGATTCAGTTTACTGTAACAATTAACTGATAATACCACATTTAACTGACATGTCCTTGATTCAGTTTACTGTAACAATTAACTGATAATACCACATTTAACTGACATGTCCTTGATTCAGTTTACTGTAACAATTAACTGATAATACCACACTTAACTGACATGTCCTTGATTCAGTTTACTGTAACAATTAACTGATAATACCACATTTAACTGACATGTCCTTGATACAGTTTACTGTAACAATTAACTGATAATACCACATTTAACTGACATGTCCTTGATTCAGTTTACTGTAACAATTAACTGATAATACCACATTTAACTGACATGTCCTTGATTCAGTTTACTGTAACAATTAACTGATAATACCACATTTAACTGACATGTCCTTGATTCAGTTTACTGTAACAATTAACTGATAATACCACATTTAACTGACATGTCCTTGATATCAGTTTACTGTAACAATTAACTGATAATACCACATTTAACTGACATGTCCTTGATTCAGTTTACTGTAACAATTGACTGATAATACCACAATTAACTGACATGTCCTTGATTCAGTTTACTGTAACAATTAACTGATAATACCACATTTAACTGACATGTCCTTGATTCAGTTTACTGTAACAATTAACTGATAATACCACATTTAACTGACATGTCCTTGATTCAGTTTACTGTAACAATTAACTGATAATACCACATTTAACTGACATGTCCTTGATTCAGTTTACTGTAACAATTAACTGATAATACCACATTTAACTGACATGTCCTTGATTCAGTTTACTGTAACAATTAACTGATAATACCACATTTAACTGACATGTCCTTGATACAGTTTACTGTAACAATTAACTGATAATACCACATTTAACTGACATGTCCTTGATACAGTTTACTGTAACAATTAACTGATAATACCACACTTAACTGACATGTCCTTGATTCAGTTTACTGTAACAATTAACTGATAATACCACACTTAACTGACATGTCCTTGATACAGTTTACTGTAACAATTAACTGATAATACCACACTTAACTGACATGTCCTTGATACAGTTTACTGTAACAATTAACTGATAATACCACAATTAACTGACATGTCCTTGATACAGTTTACTGTAACAATTAACTGATAATACCACATTTAACTGACATGTCCTTGATTACAGTTTACTGTAACAATTAACTGATAATACCACACAATTAACTGACATGTCCTTGATTCAGTTTACTGTAACAATTAACTGATAATACCACACTTAACTGACATGTCCTTGATTCAGTTTACTGTAACAATTAACTGATAATACCACACTTAACTGACATGTCCTTGATTCAGTTTACTGTAACAATTAACTGATAATACCACATTTAACTGACATGTCCTTGATTCAGTTTACTGTAACAATTAACTGATAATACACATTTAACTGACATGTCTTGATTCAGTTTACTGTAACAATTAACTGATAATACCACATAACTGACATGTCCTTGATACAGTTTACTGTAACAATTAACTGAAATAATTTACTGACACCTGATCAGTTTAAACTGACATGACATGTCCTTGATTCAGTTTACTGTAACAATTAACTGATAATACCACATTTAACTGACATGTCCTTGATTCAGTTTACTGTAACAATTAACTGATAATACCACATTTAACTGACATGTCCTTGATTCAGTTTACTGTAACAATTAACTGATAATACCACATTTAACTGACATGTCCTTGATTCAGTTTACTGTAACAATTAACTGATAATACCACATTTAACTGACTGACATTACTGTCCTTGATAATACAGTTTACTGTATCACTGTAACAATTAACTGATAATACCACATTCTAACTGACATGTCCTTGATTCAGTTTACTGTAACAATTAACTGATAATACCACATTAACTGACATGTCCTTGATACAGTTTACTGTAACAATTAACTGATAATACCACATTTAACTGACATGTCCTTGATTCAGTTTACTGTAACAATTAACTGATAATACCACATTTAACTGACATGTCCTTGATTCAGTTTACTGTAACAATTAACTGATAATACCACATTTAACTGACATGTCCCTTGATTCAGTTTACTGTAACAATTAACTGATAATACCACATTTAACTGACATGTCCTTGATTCAGTTTACTGTAACAATTAACTGATAATACCACATTTAACTGACATGTCCTTGATACAGTTTACTGTAACAATTAACTGATAATACCACATTTAACTGACATGTCCTTGATTCAGTTTACTGTAACAATTAACTGATAATACCACATTTAACTGACATGTCCTTGATTCAGTTTACTGTAACAATTAACTGATAATACCACATTTAACTGACATGTCCTTGATACAGTTTACTGTAACAATTAACTGATAATACCACATTTAACTGACATGTCCTTGATTCAGTTTACTGTAACAATTAACTGATAATACCACATTTAACTGACATGTCCTTGATACAGTTTACTGTAACAATTAACTGATAATACCACATTTAACTGACATGTCCTTGATTCAGTTTACTGTAACAATTAACTGATAATACCACATTTAACTGACATGTCCTTGATTACAGTTTACTGTAACAATTAACTGATAATACCACATTTAACTGACATGTCCTTGATACAGTTTACTGTAACAATTAACTGATAATACCACATTTAACTGACATGTCCTTGATTCAGTTTACTGTAACAATTAAACTGATAATACCACATTTAACTGACATGTCCTTGATTCAGTTTACTGTAACAATTAACTGATAATACCACATTTAACTGACATGTCCTTGATACAGTTTACTGTAACAATTAACTGATAATACCACATTTAACTGACATGTCCTTGATTCAGTTTACTGTAACAATTAACTGATAATACCACATTTAACTGACATGTCCTTGATTCAGTTTACTGTAACAATTAACTGATAATACCACATTTAACTGACATGTCCTTGATACAGTTTACTGTAACAATTAACTGATAATACCACATTTAACTGACATGTCCTTGATTCAGTTTACTGTAACAATTAACTGATAATACCACAATTAACTGACATGTCCTTGATTCAGTTTACTGTAACAATTAACTGATAATACCACAATTAACTGACATGTCCTTGATACAGTTTACTGTAACAATTAACTGATAATACCACATTTAACTGACATGTCCTTGATTCAGTTTACTGTAACAATTAACTGATAATACCACATTTAACTGACATGTCCTTGATTCAGTTTACTGTAACAATTAACTGATAATACCACATTAACTGACATGTCCTTGATACAGTTTACTGTAACAATTAACTGATAATACCACATTTAACTGACATGTCCTTGATTTTCAATTTGACCAATGTAACAAACTGTAACATTAACTGATAATACCACACTTAACTGACATGTCCTTGATACAGTTTACTGTAACAATTAAATGATAATACCACATTTAACTGACATGTCCTTGATACAATTTACTGTAACAATTAACTGATAATACCACATTTAACTGACATGTCCTTGATTCAGTTTACTGTAACAATTAACTGATAATACCACATTTAACTGACATGTCCCTGATTCAGTTTACTGTAACAATTAACTGATAATACCACATTTAACTGACATGTCCTTGATTCAGTTTACTGTAACAATTAACTGATAATACCACATTTAACTGACATGTCCTTGATTCAGTTTACTGTAACAATTAACTGATAATACCACATTTAACTGACATGTCCTTGATTCAGTTTACTGTAACAATTAACTGATAATACCACACTTAACTGACATGTCCTTGATACAGTTTACTGTAACAATTAACTGATAATACCACATTTAACTGACATGTCCTTGATTCAGTTTACTGTAACAATTAACTGATAATACCACATTTAACTGACATGTCCTTGATTCAGTTTACTGTAACAATTAACTGATAATACCACACTTAACTGACATGTCCTTGATTCAGTTTACTGTAACAATTAACTGATAATACCACATTTAACTGACATGTCCTTGATTCAGTTTACTGTAACAATTAACTGATAATACCACAATTAACTGACATGTCCTTGATTCAGTTTACTGTAACAATTAACTGATAATACCACAATTAACTGACATGTCCTTGATTAATTAATGTTTCGTATTAATTGTGTAGAATGGTATGTGTTGATACCTTAACATCAGCTCGTGTCTTGTCGGTGACTTCCATGACAAATTCTGGAGCGGGACCATTAGATGGGTTCAGCAGGAAGTTCAGGATACTAAGGTCAACTGTAGCTCCCAGATTATCAATGTTAGAAATAAACACATACTTCTTCCCTGCCTTGATAAATTCCTCCAAAATTCCCGAGTTATAAAAACTTTTGTATACATCTCCATGACCAGGTGGGTACCATCTGTACACAAAATAAAGAGTAATGTCCCTTGCACCACAATTACTAAGAAAATATGAGTTATATGAATCTTCAGAAAGACTGTAATTCTTAGTATGACCAAATAGGTCTTTTAAACAGTTCTTTTTTCCAAAATGGTAAGATGTTATCACCCTGAAAAAGCTCCATACAAAGCTGATTGAGTGGTAAATTAGTAGTTACAAAATACAAATAATAATCTACTGAATGGTGATAATTACCCTTCATGATCGTCATAGCTACAGTTGGTTGGGATCGGTGACAGAGATTCTCGATTTATTCTTGGATATCTGCAAAAACACCCATAATTCACATGTATAATGACTAAAGATCTGAAACCATGTTTCCACATTACAACTGCCAGATTTACTGATATAAAACATGTAATGTGTCAACACCATAAAGTGTTGTCAACATTTTAGGATTAAAGCAAAAATACTCAGCATGATATTCTTGTGGTCATCTATTCATACAGACATACTGTTATAACATGATACTAGTTTTCCGCAGACTAGGAAGAAGGATAAGAGGTCACGACTGACTGGTGTCAAATTGTAGGAAATGGAAAGGTGTATTCGTCTGATCTTTCTCATCCATCAATTCTTGGAGGCATTAACTCAGGATCAAGTACTATTGATCTACGACTATACCTACACCAAATGTAACGTAAGTCTAACTGTCTTTCCAAAATATAATCTTGAAAGGGCATGTAACCTGGTTACGCTGCAGGTATTGGTGAGGTCACAAACTGTTTAGTGAGTTTGAGGATACCATGATTATGCTGCAGGTATTGGTGATGTCACTAACTGTTTAGTGAGTTTGAGTATACCATGGTTACGCTACAGGTATTGGTGATGTCACTAATTGTTTAGTGAATTTGAGTATACCATGGTTATGCTGCAGGTATTGGTAATGTCACTAACTGTTTAGTGAATTTGAGTATACCATGGTTATGCTGCAGGTATTGGTAATGTCACTAACTGTTTAGTGAATTTGAGTATACCATGGTTACGCTACAGGTATTGGTGAGGTCACAAACTGTTTAGTGAGTTTGAGGATACCATGATTATGCTGCAGGTATTGGTGATGTCACTAACTGTTTAGTGAGTTTGAGTATACCATGGTTAAGCTGCAGGTATTGGTGATGTCACTAATTGTTTAGTGAATTTGAGTATACCATGGTTATGCTGCAGGTATTGGTAATGTCACTAACTGTTTAGTGAATTTGAGTATACCATGGTTATGCTGCAGGTATTGGTAATGTCACTAACTGTTTAGTGAATTTGAGTATACCATGGTTACGCTACAGGTATTGGTGAGGTCACAAACTGTTTAGTGAGTTTGAGTACACCATGGTTATGCTGCAGGTATTGGTGATGTCACTAACTGTTTAAGAATTTGAGTTATACCATGGTTACGCTACAGGTATTGGTGATGTCACTTACTGTTTAGTGAATTTGAGTATACCATGGTTATGCTGCAGGTATTGGTAATGTCACTAACTGTTTAGTGAATTTGAGTATACCATGGTTACGCTACAGGTATTGGTGATATCACTAACTGTTTAGTGAGTTTGAGTATACCATGGTTATGCTGCAGGTATTGGTGAGGTCACAAACTGTTTAGTGAGTTTGAGTACACCATGGTTATGCTGCAGGTATTGGTGATGTCACTAACTGTTTAAGAATTTGAGTTATACCATGGTTACGCTACAGGTATTGGTGATGTCACTAACTGTTTAGTGAATTTGAGTATACCATGGTTATGATGCAGGTATTGGTAATGTCACTAACTGTTTAGTGAATTTGAGTATACCATGGTTACGCTACAGGTATTGGTGAAATCACTAACTGTTTAGTGAGTTTGAGTATACCATGGTTAAGCTACAGGTATTGGTGATGTCACTAACTGTTTAGTGAATTTGAGTATACCATGGTTACGCTGCAGGTATTGGTGATATCACTAACTGTTTAGTGAGTTTGAGTATACCATGGTTACGCTACAGGTATTGGTGATATCACTAACTGTTTAGTGAGTTTGAGTATACCATGGTTACGCTACAGGTATTGGTGATGTCACTAACTGTTTAGTGAATTTGAGTATACCATGGTTACGCTACAGGTATTGGTGATGTCACTAACTGTTTAGTGAGTTTGAGTTATACCATGGTTACGCTGCAGGTATTGGTGATGTCACTAACTGTTTAGTGAATTTGAGTATACCATGGTTACGCTGCAGGTATTGGTGATATCACTTACTGTTTAGTGAGTTTGAGTTATACCATGGTTACGCTGCAGGTATTGGTGATATCACTAACTGTTTAGTGAGTTTGAGTATACCATGGTTACGCTACAGGTATTGGTGATATCACTTACTGTTTAGTGAGTTTGAGTTATACCATGGTTACGCTGCAGGTATTGGTGATATCACTTACTGTTTAGTGAGTTTGAGTATACCATGGTTACGCTGCAGGTATTGGTAATGTCACTAACTGTTTAGTGAGTTTGAGTATACCATGGTTACGCTGCAGGTATTAGTGAGTTTGAGTATACCATGGTTACGCTGCAGGTATTGGTAATGTCACAAACTGTTTAGTAAATTTGAGTATACCATAGTTACGCTACAGGTATTGGTGATGTCACTAACTGTTTAGTGAATTTGAGTATACCATGGTTACGCTGCAGGTATTGGTAATGTCACTAACTGTTTAGTGAATTTGAGTATACCATGGTTACGCTACAGGTATTGGTGATATCACAAACTGTTTAGTGAGTTTGAGTATACCATGGTTACGCTACAGGTATTGGTGATGTCACTAACTGTTTAGTGAGTTATACCATGGTTACGCTGCAGGTATTGGTGATGTCACTAACTGTTTAGTGAATTTGAGTATACCATGGTTACGCTGCAGGTATTGGTGATATCACTAACTGTTTAGTGAGTTTGAGTATACCATGGTTACGCTACAGGTATTGGTGATATCACTAACTGTTTAGTGAGTTTGAGTATACCATGGTTACGCTACAGGTATTGGTGATGTCACTAACTGTTTAGTGAATTTGAGTATACCATAGTTACGCTACAGGTATTGGTGATGTCACTAACTGTTTAGTGAGTTTGAGTTATACCATGGTTACGCTGCAGGTATTGGTGATATCACTTACTGTTTAGTGAGTTTGAGTATACCATGGTTATGATGCAGGTATTGGTAATGTCACTAACTGTTTAGTGAGTTTGAGTATACCATGGTTACGCTGCAGGTATTGGTAATGTCACTAACTGTTTAGTGAGTTTGAGTATACCATGGTTACGCTGCAGGTATTAGTGAGTTTGAGTATACCATGGTTACGCTGCAGGTATCGGTAATGTCACATACGCTGCAGGTATTAGTGAGTTTGAGTATACCATGGTTATGCTGCAGGTATTGGTAATGTCACAAACTGTTTAGTGAATTTGAGTATACCATGGTTACGCGGCAGGTATTGGTGATGTCACTAACTGTTTAGTGAGTTATACCTCTGTTGTACAAGTGTCACTGGAGGCATGCAAGCTTTATACTATAGTCACTGTCCAGTGTAACTCAGTAAATCTACACACATATCTCCTTGTCATATTTATCCACTAATTTACCTGCTTTGGTGAAAGGTGTATATATTGACGCGGACTTGGCCATATTTCTTCAGGATTTTCTGTGTGTCTTCATCAGTGTTGAATGAGTTCATAAGTACCAAGGGAACATCTGTGCCATAAGTCTTGTTTAGATACTGTAGAAAATGAAGAGTACATCAATACACAATGGAGCTATCCAAGCCAGGTAATACCTACACCACTATCAATAAATGATTACATAGTCTCCTCATACACCATGATCAATACGATCTTCTCTGAAGGACAATCTAGGATAGAATGCCACCAGAAGTTACTTGAGAGCCTGACAGGTATCAGATAACAAGAAATTACACTATCTCTTATATATTTATCACATAACTGACCGTCCAACCATGTCATACGGCTATGTCATAAATATCGTAAGACACACATATAATAACACTATTATGACGTCACAGGTAGTCACATGATTGTCAGAAAAGATGGAAACGTCACATCAGAGCCAGATTTCTACTTTTTTATATAGAGATAAAATTAAATTTTTCACTTATATTTCTATTATAAAAGTTACGTGATAAAAAGAGTCTTACAATCATAACTCTATATAATGAAAATTATCAAATTCCTTAAATAAAATGATGCCACTCAGCTAAAGGCTTAATTGTGGCATTAAATTTTTGGACTGCTTTAATTGATTTTCATATTACATAGCCACTCATTTAGATACTTAATGTATCATAATGACACTACCCATAATACATACAAATCAAAATTACTTCATTCTGCAATTGCTTGTCTATTCACAAACCAAAGATAAGATGTAGAAGAACCATGAACCTGTGGTCAGTCAATCAAGTGGATGTATGTGACTCATACCTCAATCTGCTGGACAGTGAGATCTAAGAAGGTGAGTTCATTTCGGACACTTATGGCACTTTTAGGCCCAGTACAGCCCATACTGGTACCCAGACCTCCATTCAGTTTCACTACGACCAGCTTGTTAAGTAGGTCCTTGATCTTATCTGGGTCAGGTATCTGTAACTCTCCATACGTCTTCACCTACAACAACACAATGGAACATCACTATCAGTACAAGAGATCCCAGAGGGATCTTGGCACCCACCAAAGAATGATCAACATCTGACAATGGAAAGATGGATCTTTTCTCTGCTTTTCAAACTTTACTACAAACTATATATAAAATTTGAAAAAGATCCTTTCATTACGTACTGAGATATATCGCAGTAACAAACTTCAATTATCAAAATCGAAGATGGCTACCTGTTGGCCATCTTGTTCATCGATTGGCCCTAAAATGCAATATGCACAACAAAGGTCTTAGGGGAATCTAAATATGAAATTTGAGATAGATCCCTTCAATACTTTCTGAGAAATAGCAGTAACAAACTTCAATTATCAAAATCGAAGATGGCAGACTATCTGCCATATTTTTCATCGATCCGTCGGAAAATGCAATATGCACAACTAGTGACCTAGGGGAACCTGCACATGAAATTTGAGACAGATCCTTTCAGTACTTTCTGAGAAATAGCAGTAACAAAACCTCAATTGTCAAAATCCAAGATGGCGTATGTCGGCCATATTGTACCCTGATCGGTCCCAAATTGTAATATGCACAACTAGGGACCTAGAGGAACCTAAATATACAATTTGAGACAGATCCCTTCAGTGCTTTCTGAGAAATAACAGTAACAAACTTCAACTATCAAAATCCAAGATGGCGGCCTGTCAGCCATCTTGTTCAAAGATTGGTCCAAACATGCAATAAGCACAAAGGGAAACCTACATATATATACAATTTGAAACAGATTGCTTCAGTACTTTCTGAGAAATAGTGGTAACAAATTTCAATTATCAAAATCCAAGATGGCGCTGCCTGTTGGCCATCTTGTTCACCAATCAGTCTGAAAATGCAACTTGCAAAACAAGACCCCTAGGGGAACCTGCACATGAAATTTGAGACATATTCCTTCACTTTTTTATGAAAAATAGCGGTAACAAACTTCAAATGTCAAAATCCAAGATGGCGTCCTGTCGGCCATCTTGTTGACCGATTGATCCCAAAATGCAATATGCACAACAAGGAATGCAGGGGAACCTGCACATGAAATTTTTGACAGATCCCTTCAGTACTTTCTGAGAAATAACAGTAACAAACTTCAATTGTCAAAATCCAAGATGGATATGTGGTGGCCATCTTGTTGACTGATCGGTCCAAAAATGCAATATGCACAACTTAGGCCCTAGGGCAACCTACATATGATATTTGAAAAAGATCCCTTCGGTACTTTTTGAGAAATAGCCGTAACAAACTTTAACCATCAAAATCCAAGATGGCTGCCAGGCAGTTATCTTGTTCACCGATTGGTCCCAAAATGCAATATGCACAATTAGGGCCCTAGGGGAACCTGCATATAATTTGAGACAGATCAGCGGTAACAAACTTCAATTGTCAAAATCCAAGATGGCTGCCTGGCGTCCATCTTGTTGACTGATCGGTCCCAAAATGCAATATGCATAACTAGGGCCATAGGGGAACCTGCACATGAAATTCGAAAAAGATCCCTTTGGCACTTTCCTAGAGATAGCGGTAACAAGAATTGTTAATGGACGGACAGATGAAAGAACGAACCACGGACGAAAGGCATTTTGAATAGCCCACCTAAAAATGTACTAACAGAAGCATCAATCAATAGTGCATTATTTCAGACAATCCCCCAATTCTGTAACAAGAGATCCCAGAGGGATCTTGGCACCCATTAAAGAATGATCTATGTCAAAATTTTTCAAACACACTACATATAAGAGGGATCCTTTCCCTGCTTTTATAACTTTTTCAAACACACTACATATAAAATTTGAGACAGATCACTATAGTACTTTCTAAGAAATAGTGGTAACAAACTTCAATAATAAAATCCAAGATGGCGGCCGTTCAGCCATCTTGTTGACCGATCAGTTACAAAATGCAATATGCACAACTAGGGCCCTAGGGAAGCCTACATATGAAATTTGAGAGAGATCCCTTCAGCACATTTTGAGAAATAGCGATAACAAACTTTAAGTACCAAAATCCAAGACGGCTGCTAGGCAGCCATTTTGTTGACCGATTGGTCCCAAGAAACAATTGAACAACTAGGGCCCTAGAGGGACCTACATATGAAATTTTTCTGAGAATGATCAGTTAAGATTGTACCAGTAGAATCATCATGTAAAAGTGCCCAAGAAGGTCACCAAGCAAAACTGATAATCAGGTAAATCTGAGAAACCATTATCTACAACATAATAAGTTTACTTACAGCATCGTCAGGTAAAAGCTTGATTCTGTCCCACATAAACGATGGTCCAGTTTCCTGAAGATAGCGGTTAAACAATTCCTCATAATCGTCCAGTTCACGGCGCATCTCCTGAAACATGTCAGCCGTTTATACCTCACATTAGTTAAACAGGCCAAGTCATTGATTGAAGACATATCAGACTTATCTTGTACAAGCTGTTATCCAAAACAGGTCTGTCATTAAATGCTTGTTAGATATAAGTATGTTTGGATTGACAAAGTTTTAAACATAGAGAAACTTTAACCTACAGTACAGAAATTTGTGTGATGCTGTAAACTGTCAAAATTACAGAATATAAAAAGTTTCTTAGCATCAGTATTTTGTTACTTAAGACATGGTAATCTAGTTTTTTTCATCCTGGTGTAACTAACCACATTTGACGGTCGTTGGACCTACACGAATCATACAGCTAGTTCAGTGCCTTTACTTCTGGGTCTCCAACAAAATTACAAGTATCTATCCAGGTTATATAAAGGTACTTCACAATGTAATCTATAGGAAAATTTGACATGTATCTGTCTCAGTAATCTTTTATGGATATATATGTTTTAGGAAATTCACATGGTCTCTGTATAAATATATACAGGTTTCCATGTACTTTTACTGTGATCTGTCTCAGGTAAACTATGTATTACTGAGATGGTTCCGGGTACTATAAAGAAAGATATTCCTAACATTAATTTAATTGTCTGTAACCTTTTCATTAGGAAATATAAACATGACATTTAATGTATCTAAACATACCTACCGTATTTTTAACATGTTATCTAATACCTTACCAACACATTGATAACAGTTATCTAACTTATCCTACAAACCTTTGAATAAGCATTATCGATATTAACCATTACCATACAAACCTTGATAACAGTTATCAACATACCATACAATCTTTGCATATTAGTTATATTAACATACCTACAAACCTATGGTTAACAGTTATCTAACATACCTACACAAACCTTTGATAACAGTTATATCTTACATTACCATACAAACTTTGGCATAAACAGTTTTATAACCATACCTACAGAACCTATGATATACTGTTATCTAACTTCACCTACAAACCATGGATACAGTTTTGTAACTACAACTACAAAACAATATTGAGTAAACAAACATTGTTTTTATCTAACATTACCTACAAACATTTGTATATACAGATATCTAACCATACATACAAAACCTTTGATAACAGATATCTAACCATACATAACACAAATAAGTGATTGGAAGTTTGATCACAGTAACATACCTAAGTAAACCTATGATATAAGTTATCTATACATACTCTACAAAACTATGGATTTCAATTTGATCATATTAAATAAAACTTTATTAACCAGTACAAACCTTTGATGTGTTATCTTAGATTTCTACAATCCTTTGATAACACATACATGAACATATACTTATTAGTTAAACATCTACCTACCAAAACCTTTGATAAAGCTACTTATCCATTTATATGTGTTCCTGTGTTGATAACCTTATACTAACATACTGTACAATCTCTTGGTAACAGTTTCTAACGTCCTACACCCTTTCGAAACAGTTTTTGACTATACTAAACTTTTCTAACAGTTACTTTGAACATTTGATAACATCCTACCTACACCTTACACTACCAAACTAATTAGTTTGATAACAGTTATTCTCCATACCTTTAACTTTTGGTCTCCAACAACAACTTTAATATCACATCTAGTATATATCCATTTCAGTTATTAAGGAAGCTTCACCTGTAACACTCTGTCTCATTAACTAGGTTATCTTGACATGTATCTGTCTACAAACCTTTGATATAAGTATATGTTTTAGTTCCTTTGACATGTATCTCATACCTACAGTAACTTTATAACATACAGGTCTAACAGTACTTACAAAACCTTGTCTCTGTAACAGTATTACTGCACTGAAGTTATCATACTACTATAAAGATGTCAGTATTCTAACATTACCTTAAAAACCTTTGTCCTTATCATTTCATTAGGTACCTACATCTAGATACACTACCAGTGAAATAACATACTTACCAAAGACCTTAAGGTATGGTATCCTAACATAACCGTACAATACCAAAACTTGATAACAGTTATCTATACATACATACACTTTGATAACAGTTATCTTAACATACCTACAAACCTTTGATAACATTATCTAACATACCTACAAACCTTTGATATACAGTTATCTAACATATCCTACAAACCTTTGATAACATGAGTTATCTAACATACCTACAAACCTTTGATAACAGTTATCATACCGGTTACATATACCAACATACCACTACAGTTATCTTTGATATCTTACATCACCTTACAGTAATTAAATCTTACCTACAAACCTTTGATTATACGATAATCACTACAGAACTTTCTGATAAACAGTTATCTAAACATTCCTACAAACCTTTGATCTAACATAACCCTACAAACAATCTTTGACTAAAGGTACTAGTTATCTAACATACCTACAAACCTTTGATAACAGTTATCTAACATAATTTGATATATAGCTAACAACCTTTGATAACTTACCTACCATACCTTTGATAACATACCTACAAAACCTTTGTATGATAACAGACACTTTGATAACACGGTATCTAACATACCTACAAACCTTTGATAACAGTTATCTAACATACCTACAAACCTTTGATAACAGTTATCTAACATACCTACAAACCTTTGATAACAGTTATCTAACATACCTACAAACCTTTGATAACAGTAAACAGTTATCTAACATACCTACAAACCATTGTTAACAGTTATCTAAACATCCTAACCTTTGATACCTACAAACTACAAACCTTTGATAACAGTTATCTATCATACCTACAAACCCTTTGTGAAACAGTTATCTTTACTGACCTAACCTTTATCTAACATACCTACAATATCCAACATTTTTGAGTAACTGATAACCTATTATCTAACATACCTACAAACCTTTGATGATAACATACCTTTTGATCTAACATACCTACAAACCTTTGATAACAGTTATCTAACATACCTACAAACCTTTGATAACTGTACCTACAAACTTTGATAACATACTAACATACAACACCCTTTGATAACAGTTCCAAACCTTTGATAACACTCTAACATACCTACAAACCTTTGATTGATCTAACATACCTACAAAACCTTTGATAACATATCTAACATACCAACCAAAAATTACTTTGATAACAGTTATCTAAACATACCCTACAAACCTTTGATAACGGTTATCTAACATACCTACAAACCTTTGATAACAGTTATCTAACATACCTACAAACCTTTAGATAACCTTACAAACCTTTGATAAACAGTTATCTAACATACCTACAAACCTTTGATAACAGTTTTATCTAACATACCTACAAACCTTTGATAACAGTTATCTAACATACCTACAAACCTTTGATAACAGTTATCTAACATACCTACAAACCTTTGATAACAGTTATCTAACATACCTATAACAAAACATACCTTTGATAACTAGTTTATCTAACATACCTACAAACCTTTGATAACAGTTATCTAAACATACCTACAAACATACTACAAACCTTTGATAACGATCTAACATACCTAGTTTGATAACAGTTATCTAACATACCTACAAACCTTTGATAACAGTTATCTAACATACCTACAAACCTTTGATAACAGTTATCTAACATACCTACAAACCTTTGATAATGGTTATCTAACATACCTACAAACCTTTGATGACATTATCTAACATACTTACAAACCTTTGATACCGGTATCTAACATACCTACAAACCTACCTGACAACCTTTGATAACAGTTATCTAACATACATACAAACCTTTGATAAAGTTATCTACATACCTACAAACCTTTGATAACAGATCTAACATACTACAAACCTTTGATAACAGTTTATCAGTTATCTAACATACCTACAAACCTTTGATAACGGTATAACAGTTATCTAAACATACCTACAAACCTTTGATAACTAACATACCTACAAACCTTTGATATTATCTAACATACCTACAAACCTTTGGATACTGGGGTATCTAACATACCGTACAAACCTTTGATTATCTAACATACCTACAAACCTTTGATAACAGTTATCTAACATACCTACAAACCTTTGATAACAGTTATCTAACATACCTACAAACCTTTGATAACGGTTATCTAACATACCTACAAACCTTTGATAACAGTTATCTAACATACCTACAAACCTTTGATATACAGTTATCTAACATACCTACAAACCTTTGTATAACAGATTAACTAACATACCTACCTACCTAATCTAAACCAAACCTTTGATAACAGTTATCTAACATACCTACAAACCTTTGATAACGCTATCTAACATTACCTACAAACTTTTATCTTATCTAACATACCTACAAACCTTTGATAACATCTAACATACTACAAACCTTTGATCTATCTAACATACCTACAAACCTTTTTTCGATAACAGTTATCTAACATACCTACAATCCTTTGATAACAGTTTATCTAACATACCTACAAACTTTGATAACAGTTATCTAACATACCTACAAACCTTTGATAACGGTATCTAACATACCTACAAACCTTTGATAACAGTTATCTAACATACCTACAAACCTTTGATAACAGTTATCTAACATACCTACAAACCTTTGATAACAGTTATCTAACATACCTACAAACCTTTGATAACAGTTATCTAACATACCTACAAACCTTTGATAACAGTTATCTAACATACCTACAAACCTTTGATAACAGTTATCTAACATACCTACAAACCTTCCATGATAACAGTTATAACATACCTACAAACCTTTGATAACAGTTATCTAACATACATACAAACCTTGATAACAGTTAACTACACCCATACATTACAAACCTTTGATAACAGTATCTATCATACCTAACAAACCCTTGAAAACAGTTATCTAACATACATACAAACCTTTGATGTTTATAACATACATACAAACCTTTGATAATGTCTAACATAATACTAACATACCAACAAACCTTTGATAACAATATCCTAACATACCTTACAAACCTTTGATAACAGTATCTAACATACCTACAAACCTTTGATGACAGTATATCTAACATACCTACAAACCTTTGATAACAGTTATCTAACATACCTACAAACCTTTGATAACAGTTATCTAACATACCTACAAACCATTGATAATGGTTATCTAACATACCTACAAACCTTTGATGACAATATCTACACCTAAACAAACCTTTGATAACAGTTATCTATTGATAACAGTACCTACACAAACCTTTGATACAAGTTTATCTAACATACCTACAAACCTTTGATAACAGTTATCTAACATACCTACAAACCTTTGATAACAGTTATCTAACATACCTACAAACCTTTGATAACAGAGTTTATCTAACATATACCTACAAACCTTTGATAACAGTTATCTAACACTACACTACAAACCTTTGATAACAGTTATCTAACATATACAAACCTTTGATAACAGTTATCTAACATACCTACAAACCTTTGATATTAGTTTATCTAACAAACCTACAAACCTTTGATAACAATATCCAACATACCTACAAACCTTTGATAACGGTACCTAACATACCTACAAACCTTTGAAAACGGTATCAAACATACCTACAAACCTTTGATAAGTTATCTAACATACCTACAAACCTTTGATAACAGTTATCTAACATACCTACAAACCTTTGATGACAGTTATCTAACATAACCTACAAAAAACCTATGATAACTGTTATCATAACATACCTACAAACCTTTTGATAACAGTTATCTAACATACCTACAAACCTTTGATAACGGTTTATCTAACATACCTACAAACCATTGATAATGGTTATCTAACATACCTACAAACCTTTGATGACAGTTATCTAACATACCTACAAACCTTTGATGACAGGTTATCTAACATACCTACAAAAACCTTTTTGATAACAGTTATCTAAACATACCTTACAAACCTTTGCTAACAGATTTATCTAACACACCTACAAACCTTGGATGACAGTGTATTCTTTGATAACAGTTATAACAGTATCTAACATACTACAAACCTTTGATAATACAGTTATCTAACATACCTACAAACCTTTGATAACAGTACTAACATACTCTACAAACCTTGATACATTATCTAACATACCTACAAACCTTTGATAACAAACAGTTTTGATATCTAACATCCTAAATACCTTACAAACCTTTGATTGACAATTTATCCTACATACCTAAAACCATATGATATAACGGTACCTAACATACCTACAAACCTTTGATAACAGTATCTTAACATACCTACAAAAACTTTGATAACAGTTATCTAACATATCTACAAACCTTTGATTTTGGGTTATATCCAACATACCTACAATCCAACCTTTGATAACAGTTATCTAACATACCTACAAACCTTTGATAACGATTATCTAACATTTACCTACAAACCTTTGATAACAGTTATCTAACATACCTACAAACCTTTGATATAGAGTTATCTAACATACCTACAAACCTTTGATAACAGTTATCTTAATACCCTACAAACTTTGATAAACAGTAATCTAACATAACCTACAAACTGATACGTTATCTAAAATACTACAACCTTGATAAAACAGTTATCTAACATACCTACAAACCTTTGATAACAGTTATCTAACATACCTACAAACCTTTGATAATGGGTATCTAACATACTACAAACCTTTGATAACAGTTATCTAACATACCTACAAACCTTTGATAACAGTTATCTAACAATACCTACAAACCTTTGATTAACGATATACCTAACATACCTACAGAACTTTGATAACAGTTATCTAACATACCTACAAACACTATTGATAACGGTATCTAACATACTAACAACAGAACTTTGATAACAGTTATCTAACATACCTACAAACCTTTTGGTAACAGTTATCTAACATACCTACAAACCTTTGATAACGGTATCTAACATACCAACAGAACTTTGATAAAACAGTTATCTAACATACCTACAAAACCTTTGATAACAGTTATCTAACATACCTACAAACCTTTGATAATGGGTATCTAACATACCTACAAATCTTTGATAACGTTTAATCTAACATACCTACAAACCTTTGATAACAGTTATCTAACATACCTACAAACCTTTGATAACAGTTATCTAACATACCTACAAACCTTTGATAACGGTATCTAACATACCTACAAACCTTTGATAACAGTTATCTAACATACCTACAAACCTTTGATAACAGTTATCTAACATACCTACAAACCTTTGATAACAGTTATCTAACATACCTACAAACCTTTGATAACAGTTATCTAACATACCTACAAACCTTTGATAAGTTATCTAACATACCTACAAACCTTTGATAACAGTTATCTAACATACCTACAAACCTTTGATAACAGTTATCTAACATACCTACAAACCTTTGATAACAGTTATCTAACATACCTACAAACCTTTGATAACGGTATCTTACATACCTACAGAACTTTGATAATGGTATCTAATATACACTACAAACCTTTGATAATGGGATCCAAAAAAATATGATGCTATTACATATCCATTAGTTCGAAAATTGAATATTTTAGAAACATTAGAAATATATAAATCTTACTTTTGATGACACCTAGATAAAACTCTGGATAGAGTCGGTTGAGGATCACATCCACAGAGTTCTAGCATCAGTACTTCAAAACTGTATCGGTAGGTCAAATGTTATACTTATATAGCTGCATAATAATTCCCAAAGTAGCTGTCTATAAGGACAGGTTAATTGGTTCTACAGTTCATTAGAGACGTTAGGTACTATGTGTACATTTATGTAAAGGTGTAATTTAGTTACATTTTCAGAATCTGAACGATAAAGGTATGATAGGTTGCTGTGTATTATCTTCCAATAGAATATAACCTAAGCAGACATGATACAGAGAGTAAAGAGAACAAAGTTATACAGCAGATCGATGCTGTAGATAAATAGATTATAAATCCCAAAGCCATCCAATCACAGGGGATAGAAACAAGGTTTGAAATAATCTACCTTTTGGTGATATAACAGATTTTTTAGGTTGATACACTCTTTTATCAAAAATTAATTAGCATCCTAGAATCAAAATTCAGGAACCCATACCTAACAGTTGGTTTTAACACTCAATGTGAGGGTGTAACAATGAAGGAAAGTGTACCTCCTGTTGTCCGGGTAACGCTGTGTTGACCAGTTTGCTGACTTCCTTACTCATGGCCTTCATGATGTCACGCCGTGTCAGCTCCTTGAACTGGACATCACTTGGGGTCCGTCGGTGGCCCCTCACATACGCCGTCTGAAACACAAAATTATTAAGTGTCACTAGAGTTGATGTCAAGTCTACTGACAGTTAATGCCAAGTTTTATTGAATTTAAAAAACAAACAGCCATGTTACACAGTTTCTATAATCAACAATTCTAGTTACATAACCATAAAATGCCCTGCCAACTTCCTTGATTTTTTTTTCATTTTGAATCATGCTTCGACTAATTTGCTTGTCTTAAATAGGACAAGACTAGGTCTTAGGTAGAGACCAAGAAAAGCAGAAATCATTTCATAAATTATCTTATCTTAACATTTTCTTCTAGTTGTAAAATTGTTTATGTGATGATATTTGTAATGATGTTGTTTATGTGATGATATTTGTAATGATGTTGTTTATGTGATGATATTTGTAATGATGTTGTTTATGTGATGATATTTGTAATGATGTTGTTTATGTGATGATATTTGTAATGATGTTGTTTATGTGATGATATTTGTAATGATGTTGTTTATGTGATGATATTTGTAATGATGTTGTTTATGTGATGATATTTGTAATGATGTTGTTTATGTGATGATATTTGTAATGATGTTGTTTATGTGATGATATTTGTAATGATGTTGTTTATGTGATGATATTTGTAATGATGTTGTTTATGTGATGATATTTGTAATGATGTTGTTTATGTGATGATATTTGTAATGATGTTGTTTATGTGATGATATTTGTAATGATGTTGTTTATGTGATGATATTTGTAATGATGTTGTTTATGTGATGATATTTGTAATGATGTTGTTTATGTGATGATATTTGTAATGATGTTGTTTATGTGATGATATTTGTAATGATGTTGTGACGACACATATGGAAAATGTTTCATATGTGGCATTTTTGAAGCCGCTAATGGCTGAGCCAAGTGGCTTTATTAAGATAGGTGCATGTTAGACCCATCTCTGGTTGAAGCTTCCACGTAGCGGATTCTCACAAAAGTTTGCAAACAATTTTTTTTTCATACCCCGATAAAATTAAAAAATAGTGACATCAATACTTATAATTAATTTTATACTCTATTTGATAAAATGAAGTATGTTTAAATGTAACATTATAGTGGTTTTTCAAGGGATTCTTTTTTCCGAATCAATACGCAACGTCAATGTCTCTATTGTGACATCACGATAACGTCGGGGTTTCGCGCCATTTTCAGATTTTTTTTTCATAGTGGTATGCAAAAAAAATATTGGCCAATCAGAAAGCCAGATTTGGTATGAAAACAAAGAAAAATTAATTACAATATTATACATATCATCATAACTGAATATTTTTGCAGTTCACCAATAGAAATATGGTTTATCGTGATACATTTTTCTGTATTATTAGCGTGTTTCCAGGTCGGTATATGGCTTCAAACGATGACGTAGTTTTGGTCGCTAGCAGTAGATTTGTTGTACAATACACTTTCAGAAATTAAGGCCCATGCTTTAGTGGGATATACAACACACGTGGTTCGTAGGTAACGGATAGATTGTGTTTAAGATGAAGCAATCAAAATTTGTTGTTGCAGCGCCTTTTTATGTCATACTGATATAATTCTAGTTATGTTAAATAAAATCAGCAATGAGATAGCACCAATCTCCTACATTCATTTAAAGAGAACTCAAGACGTCATTTGTCAGATGCAGTGTACACATGGTTTACTAGTTATTGAAATGCTACACATTTAATATTCACAGGTTCTGTGACGATATCATTACATATAAGCCGCATCATCAATTAAAGTTACATTTCTTTTAATTTTCACTTTCAAGGCCCATTACCTTTCCGAAATGGCTTTTAATTTTTTTAAATGGAATGCAAAACGAGATTGATAATTTTGTTGAGTTGCTAAAGTTATTAACTTATCGTTAATACTACACGTATCATCACCTTCTGAACAATTTGATTAAAATAAATAGAATGTTAATTTTCATAAGGCGGGTCATGTTAGTTTCCCGCAGTCATTCTAAATACCACGCGGTAGTTAACTATCACTGCGTCAGATGTCAAAACAGCGAAATGACTCTGCACTGTTACCATATATTACGGAGGAAATCTTGAATAAGTTTGGTGTTGTGTACCTCATCTTAGGCCATCGGCATATATTTTCTGATGTTATTAATGTTTTTTAAGAAACCTTTATGTTTTGCTCCAGAAAGGTAGTGGGCCTTAAAAAACTTGTAAAACATACAATGTGTAATTATGGATTTATATAAATCATGATTCAGACCCATAAAAGCACCAACAAATTATTGAGATAGGCGAAAATGTTAGAAAAAATATCATGCAGTTTGTAAAACTGCCACAGATCAGCGTCATGTTTAAACTTTCAGGTAATATTGGAAACCTGACTTGTATCATGTGAACGACATAGGCAATACCTGCACAGATCAGAACTTCCCGAGTTGCATCATGTGACCGACTGTGGCGATATCAATACTGATTGAAATAGATTGGAACAGCTTTTGAGCTATTTTCAATGTGTACACAAGAAAAAGAAAAATATACACTAAATTATCTTATAACTTAATGAATGCAAGCATAATCAAAGTGGGTAAATATGGAAAGTTCAATTCTAAGAGGTGGAGAAAAATATGTACAATGTACAATTTAAATGCTTTTCCTGTGACAAGAAGAAAGCTGGTGATAGACTGTGACCATTGTGATGAAGAAAAGAATACATATTTATTGCAATGTATATCAGAATATTTATCTGAAACTTCCAGATTTTTTCAGATTTTTCTGTGGTGATAGGTTGGGGAGATAATAATATTCATTCAAGATGTAATATTAAATGTACTGTATTTGTTTGGAAATGTCTAATATAGGCTTCAAATTGCCTGTAATACAATACAACAATACAACTTTAACCGAACGATATACATACAAACTTAAAAATCATAAGGCTTACTTAATGAAAATAAGAAGTTTTTTTTGTGTTTTTTTTTTTAATCATTTTTTTAATTTAACCATTGGCTTCATCATGAAAGTTGTTTAAACATGATTTATTGCCTCTAACAAAAGCTCTGAAAAGGTATATATAGAAAACTTCAATGAGAAGTGCGATAATAAGTATATTCATCACTAGTGTGTGGCCTGCATGCCTTGGTAAACATGGTCTGTCCTGTCTGCATGGTTTGGTTGTACTGTTTAGAGTGCTGGCCCCTCCCATTGGTTGGCTCGCCCACTGATTAATGCTGTTGTTCATCATTATTTTTACAACAACATGCCCCAATCCATCTTCGTAAGACAGTTTTAATGCAAATTCAAATTTTTTTGGTACAAAAACAAATTGCATCTTACAATTAATTTACAAAATATTTAAATCATTATGATTAATGGAGATAAAACAAATGAGAAACTTGTCGCTGTCCCCAATTTATATGATGAATATTTACAATTGCCACTGTTTCTGTATCGATAAACTATGTTGGGGCGGATCTGTTTATTTCGCAATAACGGTGCAGAACGAGACCGTGACCTGTCAACATTGGCGGACTATGTTGACATTCCACAAAATTACTTGCCAATCTTTACAAATAATACATGTATGAGACAATTGGAGACATACAGTAAAACACATTTATATTGTTGAATGTATTGTTGCTATTAGACATTAATACGTGTGGAATTTCCATCCCCCGCTTTCAGGACATATTGTACGTAAACATTATTGAGGTTAGGTTTAACGTTGGCTGAAACATGAAAAAATAAACTGAAGTCTTATTGGAAGTAAGATGTTTTATTAGTTATTTTATGAAAAAACATGTATAATGGGGTAAAGGAAACTGATTGAAGAAAAAAAATGAAATTTTTAGTAAATGAAGGGGGCATAATCTGTGTTAAATAATGTCCACTGAAAGTGCCTATTAAACTTGGTTGAGCTGGCATTTAACTTTGATACTAACTTTTAAGAAAATCGGTTACAGTTGTTACAATTATTGCACAGGGAATGGCAGAAAATGACGTTTTTAGTACATCAAAGGGCCATAACTCCACTACATAATGTAGGCCAAAAGTGGCAATTGAACTTGGCCAAACCCTTAAGGCATTTGACCTTCTTACCAAGTTTGAAGAAAACCGGTTAAGATTTATTAGAGTTATTGCAGGGAAATGGCAGAAAATGATTTTTTTTTATTAAATCAAAGGGCCATAACTCTGCTAAATAAGATCCGTCGCAAGTGGCGATCGAACCTGGCCGAGCCCTTAAGACATTTAACTTTGTTACTAAGTTTGAAGAAAATCGGTTTATATTTATTACAGTTATTGTACGGAAGTGGCACAAAATGACTTTTTTTTTATTAAATCAAGGGGCCATTACTCTGATAATTAAGATCTACCAAAAGTTACTTTGGGATTATCATGACAATGTTCGGAAGAGTTCAGAATGATTCAGCATCTTTTGGGCATATTTTTCTCGTATACTCGATAAAAAGATTTTTTCACTAACCAGGTTTCTAATGCCAAGTTATGTTCTGAATACAGATTCATGGTTTTTTTTCTAAAGTAATTTTAATATTTACCTCTATTTCCAATATTGGGCTCCGCCCCTCCTGTCCCCCAGGGGTCAGAGCCAAAATTTATACAAACTCTGTTCCCCTTCTCCCAAGGGTGTTTCTGGCCAAATTCAATTAGAATCTATGCAGAACTCTATGACTAGTAGCGAATTAAAGGATTTATCTCTATTTCCCCTATTGGGCCCCACCCCCGGGGGGTCAAAGCCAAAATTTATACAATCTTTGTTCCCCTTCTCCCAAGGATGTTTCTGCCAAATTGGTCACAATCCATGCAGAACTTTTCGACTAGTAGCAATTTAAAGAATTTACCTCTATTGCCCCTATTGGGCCCCGTCCCTCCTGGATTGAACGGACGGACAGACAGACGGACGGACGGACGGAAGGATGACGGACGCCGTGCTATGACATAAGCTCACCGGCCCTTTGGGCCAGGTTAGCTAAAAAGTGGTAAAATTAGAAAGTTTAAACTTCAAACAGACAAAATGATCTTTTGATATGTAATGTTAGGTAATAATGCAGTATTCAGTTGTGGACAACATATTACCTGTACATATAGAATACTGATCTGATATGAGAGAGTAACAAACAAGAAACTACAATATTGATCACTATAAAGGTAATCATGGAGTTGTATGGAATGGGTGGGGTTTTGTTGTGTGACAATCACTATAAAGAGAATCATGGAGTTATATGGAATGGGTGGGATTTTGTTGTGTGACAATCACTATAAAGGTAATCATGGAGTTATATGGATGGGTGGGATTTTGTTGTGTGACAATCACTATAAAGAGTAATCATGGAGTTAATATGGAATGGGTGGGATTTTGTTGTGTGACAATCACTATAAAGAGAATCATGGAGTTAATGGGATGGTGGTTTGTTGTGTGGACAATCACTATAAAGAATCATGGAGTTATATGGATGGGTGGGATTTTGTTGTGTGACAATCACTATAAAGGTAATCATGGAGTTATATGGGTGGGATTTTGGTGTGACATAATATAAGGATTTTGTGGTGGATTTTGTGTGACAATCACTATAAAGGTAATCATGGAGTTATATGGGATGGGTGGGATTTTGTTGTGTGACAATCACTATAAAGGAATCATGGAGTTATATGGGATGGGTGGGATTTTGTTGTGTGACAATCACTATAAAGGTAATCATGGAGTTATATGGGATAGGTGGGGTTTTGTTGTGTGACAATCACTATAAAGGTAATCATGGAGTTATATGGAATGGGTGGGATTTTGTTGTGTGACAATCACTATAAAGAGAATCATGGAGTTATATGGGATGGGTGGGATTTTGTTGTGTGACAATCACTATAAAGAGAATCATGGAGTTATATGGGATGGGTGGGATTTTGTTGTGTGACAATCACTATAAAGAGAATCATGGAGTTATATGGGATGGGTGGGATTTTGTTGTGTGACAATCAATATAAAGAGAATCATGGAGTTATATGGGATGGGTGGGATTTTGTTGTGTGACAATCAATATAAAGAGAATCATGGAGTTATATGGGATGGGTGGGATTTTGTTGTGTGACAATCACTATAAAGAGAATCATGGAGTTATATGGATTTTGTTCTGTGACAATCACTATAAAGGTAATCATGGAGTTATATGGGATGGGTGGGATTTTGTTGTGTGACAATCACTTATAAAGAGAATCATGGAGTTATATGGGATGGGTGGGATTTTGTTGTGTGACAATCACTATAAAGAGAATCATGGAGTTATATGGGATGGGTGGGATTTTGTTGTGTGACAATCACTATAAAGAGAATCATGGAGTTATATGGGATGGGTGGGATTTTGTTGTGTGACAATCACTATAAAGAGAATCATGGAGTTATATGGGATGGGTGGGATTTTGTTGTTGAGATTTCGTTGTGTGACAATCACTATAAAGAGAATCATGGAGTTATATGGGATGGGTGGGATTTTGTTGTGTGACAATCACTATAAAGAGAATCATGGAGTTATATGGAATGGGTGGGATTTTGTTGTGTGACAATCACTATAAAGAGAATCATGGAGTTATATGGGATGGGTGGGATTTTGTTGTGTGACAATCACTATAAAGAGAATCATGGAGTTATATGGGATGGGTGGGATTTTGTTGTGTGACAATCACTATAAAGAGAATCATGGAGTTATATGGGATGGGTGGGATTTTGTTGTGTGAGATTTCGTTGTGTGACAATCACTATAAAGAGAATCATGGAGTTATATGGGATGGGTGGGATTTTGTTGTGTGACAATCATTATAAAGGTAATCATGGAGTTATATGGGATGGGTGGGATTTTGTTGTGTGACAATCATTATAAAGAGTAATCATGGAGTTATATGGGATGGGTGGGATTTTGTTGTGTGACAATCACTATAAAGAGAATCATGGAGTTATATGGAATGGGTGGGATTTTGTTGTGTGACAATCACTATAAAGAGAATCATGGAGTTATATGGAATGGGTGGGATTTTGTTGTGTGACAATCACTATAAAGAGAATCATGGAGTTATATGGGATGGGTGGGATTTTGTTGTGTGACAATCACTATAAAGAGAATCATGGAGTTAAATGGGATGGGTGGGATTTTGTTGTGTGACAATCATTATAAAGAGAATCATGGAGTTATATGGAATGGGTGGGATTTTGTTCTGTGTGACAATCACTATAAAGAGAATCATGGAGTTATATGGGATGGGTGGGATTTTGTTGTGTGACAATCACTATAAAGAGAATCATGGAGTTATATGGGATGGGTGGGATTTTGTTGTGTGACAATCACTATAAAGGTAATCATGGAGTTATATGGAATGGGTGGGATTTTGTTGTGTGACAATCATTATAAAGAGAATCATGGAGTTATATGGAATGGGTGGGATTTTGTTGTGTGACAATCATTATAAAGAGAATCATGGAGTTATATGGGATGGGTGGGATTTTGTTCTGTGGCAATCACTATAAAGGTAATCATGGAGTTATATGGGATGGGTGGGATTTTGTTGTGTGACAATCACTATAAAGAGAATCATGGAGTTATATGGGATGGGTGGGATTTTGTTGTGTGACAATCACTATAAAGAGAATCATGGAGTTATATGGGATGGGTGGGATTTTGTTCTGTGGCAATCATTATAAAGAGAATCATGGAGTTATATGGAATGGGTGGGATTTTGTTGTGTGACAATCACTATAAAGAGAAATCATGGAGTTATATGGGATGGGTGGGATTTTGTTGTGTGACAATCATATATAAAGAGAATCATGGAGTTATATGGGATGGGTGGGATTTTGTTGTGTGACAATCACTATAAAGAGAATCATGGAGTTATATGGGATGGGTGGGATTTTGTTCTGTGACAATCACTATAAAGAGAATCATGGAGTTATATGGGATGGGTGGGATTTTGTTGTGTGACAATCACTATAAAGAGAATCATGGAGTTATATGGGATGGGTGGGATTTTGTTGTGTGACAATCACTATAAAGAGAATCATGGAGTTATATGGGATGGGTGGGATTTTGTTGTGTGACAATCATATAAAGAGAATCATGGAGTTATATGGGATGGGTGGGATTTTGTTGTGTGACAATCATATATAAAGAGAATCTGGAGTTATCATGGAGTTGTGTGACAATATTATAAAGAGAATGGAGTTATATGGGATGGGTTTTTGTTGTGTGACAATCACTATAAAGAGAAATCATGGAGTTATATGGGATGGGTGGGATTTTGTTGTGTGACAATCATTATAAAGAGAATCATGGAGTTATATGGAATGGGTGGGATTTTGTTGTGTGACAATCACTATAAAGAGAATCATGGAGTTATATGGGATGGGTGGGATTTTGTTGTGTGACAATCATTATAAAGAGAATCATGGAGTTATATGGGATGGGTGGGATTTTGTTGTGTGACAATCACTATAAAGAGAATCATGGAGTTATATGGGATGGGTGGGATTTTGTTGTGTGACAATCACTATAAAGAGGAATCATGGAGTTATATGGGATGGGTGGGATTTTGTTGTGTGACAATCACTATAAAGAGAATCATGGAGTTATATGGGATGGGTGGGATTTTGTTGTGTGACAATCACTATAAAGAGAATCATGGAGTTATATGGAATGGGTGGGATTTTGTTGTGTGACAATCACTATAAAGAGAATCATGGAGTTATATGGAATGGGTGGGATTTTGTTGTGTGACAATCACTATAAAGAGAATCATGGAGTTATATGGAATGGGTGGGATTTTGTTGTGTGACAATCACTATAAAGAGAATCATGGAGTTATATGGGATGGGTGGGATTTTGTTGTGTGACAATCACTATAAAAAGAATCATGGAGTTATATGGGAATAGGTGGGATTTTTGTTGTGTGACAATCACTATAAAGAGAATCATGGAGTTATATGGGATGGGTGGGATTTTGTTGTGTGACAATCACTATAAAGAGAATCATGGAGTTATATGGAATGGGTGGGATTTTGTTGTGTGACAATCACTATAAAGGTAATCATGGAGTTATATGGGATGGGTGGGATTTTGTTGTGTGACAATCACTATAAAGAGAATCATGGAGTTATATGGGATGGGTGGGATTTTGTTGTGTGACAATCACTATAAAGAGAATCATGGAGTTATATGGGATGGGTGGGATTTTGTTGTGTGTGACAATCACTATAAAGAGAATCATGGAGTTATATGGATGGGTGGGATTTTGTTGTGTGACAATCACTATAAAGAGTAATCATGGAGTTATATGGAATGGGTGGGATTTTGTTGTGTGACAATCACTATAAAGAGAATCATGGAGTTATATGGGATGGGTGGGATTTTGTTTGTGTGGACAATCATTATAAAGAGAATCATGGAGTTATATGGGATGGGTGGGGTTTTGTTGTGTGACAATCATTATAAAGAGAATCATGGAGTTATATGGGATGGGTGGGATTTTGTTGTGTGACAATCATTATAAAGAGAATCATGGAGTTATATGGGATGGGTGGGATTTTGTTGTGTGACAATCACTATAAAGAGAATCATGGAGTTATATGGGATGGGTGGGATTTTGTTGTGTGACAATCACTATAAAGAGAATCATGGAGTTATATGGGATGGGTGGGATTTTGTTGTGTGACAATCACTATAAAGAGAATCATGGAGTTATATGGGATGGGTGGGATTTTGTTGTGTGACAATCACTATAAAGAGAATCATGGAGTTATATGGGATGGGTGGGATTTTGTTGTGTGACAATCACTATAAAGAGAATCATGGAGTTATATGGGATGGGTGGGATTTTGTTGTGTGACAATCACTATAAAGAGAATCATGGAGTTATATGGAATGGGTGGGATTTTGTTGTGTGACAATCACTATAAAGGTAATCATGGAGTTATATGGAATGGGTGGGATTTTGTTGTGTGACAATCATTATAAAGAGAATCATGGAGTTATATGGGATGGGTGGGATTTTGTTGTGTGACAATCACTATAAAGAGAATCATGGAGTTATATGGGATGGGTGGGATTTTGTTGTGTGACAATCACTATAAAGGAATCATGGAGTTATATGGGATGGGTGGGATTTTGTTGTGTGACAATCACTATAAAGAGAATCATGGAGTTATATGGGATGGGTGGGATTTTGTTGTGTGACAATCACTATAAAGAGAATCATGGAGTTATATGGGATGGGTGGGATTTTGTTGTGTGAGATTTCGTTGTGTGACAATCACTATAAAGAGAATCATGGAGTTATATGGGATGGGTGGGATTTTGTTTGTGTGACAATCACTATAAAGAGTAATCATGGAGTTATATGGAATGGGTGGGATTTTGTTGTGTGACAATCACTATAAAGAGAATCATGGAGTTATATGGGATGGGTGGGATTTTGTTGTGTGACAATCACTATAAAGAGAATCATGGAATTATATGGGAATGGGTGGGATTTTGTTGTGTGACAATCACTATAAAGTGAATCATGGAGTTATATGGGATGGGTGGGATTTTGTTGTGTGACAATCACTATAAAGAGAATCATGGAGTTATATGGGATGGGTGGGATTTTGTTGTGTGACAATCACTATAAAGAGAATCATGGAGTTATATGGGATGGGTGGGATTTTGTTGTGTGACAATCACTATAAAGAGAATCATGGAGTTATATGGGATGGGTGGGATTTTGTTGTGTGACAATCACTATAAAGAGAATCATGGAGTTATATGGGATGGGTGGGATTTTGTTGTGTGACAATCACTATAAAGAGATAATCATGGAGTTATATGGGATGGGTGGGATTTTGTTGTGTGACAATCACTATAAAGAGAATCATGGAGTTATATGGGATGGGTGGGATTTTGTTGTGTGTGACAATCACTATAAAGAGAATCATGGAGTTATATGGGATGGGTGGGATTTTGTTGTGTGACAATCACTATAAAGGTAATCATGGAGTTATATGGGATGGGTGGGATTTTGTTGTGTGACAATCACTATAAAGAGAATCATGGAGTTATATGGGATGGGTGGGATTTTGTTGTGTGACAATCACTATAAAGGTAATCATGGAGTTATATGGGATGGGTGGGATTTTGTTGTGTGACAATCACTATAAAGAGAATCATGGAGTTATATGGGATGGGTGGGATTTTGTTGTGTGACAATCACTATAAAGAGAAATCATGGAGTTATATGGGATGGGTGGGATTTTGTTGTGTGACAATCACTATAAAGAGTAATCATGGAGTTATATGGGATGGGTGGGATTTTGTTGTGTGACAATCACTATAAAGAGAATCATGGAGTTATATGGGATGGGTGGGATTTTGTTGTGTGACAATCACTATAAAGAGAATCATGGAGTTATATGGGATGGGTGGGATTTTGTTGTGTGACAATCACTATAAAGAGAATCATGGAGTTATATGGGATGGGTGGGATTTTGTTCTGTGTGACAATCACTATAAAGAGAATCATGGAGTTATATGGAATGGGTGGGATTTTGTTGTGTGACAATCATTATATAAAGAGAATCATGGATGTTATATGGGATGGGTGGGGATTTTGTTGTGTGACAATCACTATAAAGAGAATCATGGAGTTATATGGGATGGGTGGGATTTTGTTGTGTGACAATCACTATAAAGAGAATCATGGAATTATATGGGATGGGTGGGGTTTTCTTGTGTGACAATCACTATAAAGAGAATCATGGAGTTATATGGATGGGTGGGATTTTGATGTGTGACAATCACTATAAAGAGAATCATGGAGTTATTATGGATGGGTGGGATTTTGTTGTGTGACAATCACTATAAAGAGAATCATGGAGTTATATGGGATGGGTGGGATTTTGTTGTGTGACAATCACTATAAAAGAGAATCATGGAGTTATATGGGATGGGTGGGATTTTGTTGTGTGACAATCACTATAAAGAGAATCATGGAGTTATATGGGATGGGTGGGATTTTGTTGTGTGTGACAATCACTATAAAGAGAATCATGGAGTTATATGGATGGGTGGGATTTTGTTGTGTGACAATCACTATAAAGAGAATCATGGAGTTATATGGGATGGGTGGGATTTTGTTGTGTGGACAATCACTATAAAGAGAATCATGGAGTTATATGGGATGGGTGGGTATTTTGTTGTGTGACAATCACTATAAAGAGAATCATGGAGTTATATGGGATGGGTGGGGGATTTTGTTGTGTGACAATCACTATAAAGAGAATCTTGGAGTTATATGGGATGGGGTGGGATTTTTGTTGTGTGACAATCACTATATAAGAGAATCATGGAGTTATATGGGATGGGTGGGATTTTGTTGTGTGAGGCAATCACTATAAAGTCAATCACTGTGAATTATATGGGATGGGTGGGATTTTGTTGTGTGACAATTATAAAGAGAATGCATGGACTGTCTATATGGGATGGATGGATTTTGTGATGGGATTGAATGGGTCGGGATTGTTGTGTGATCTAAAGTAATGTCATGGAAAATATGGGATGGTGGGACCTTTTCACTGGACAATTTTTATAAGAGAATCCAGTTATACGGTGGGATTTAACAGTTGTATGACAACTTATGTGACAACATGTCTTCGATGATGGGTGGGATTATGATTCTGATAAATTGACTATAAAGAGAATCATGGAATTGTCATGGAAAAAAGATAATGGGATGGGTGGGATTTACGTTGATCATAACCTGAAAAATATTTATCATGGGAATTTTTAATTGGGATGGTATGGGGTTTTGTTGTGTGACAATCCCTTTTTTTTCATGAAAAATGTAATATATAAGGGGATATGCTAAAAATTAGTGTCTTGTATATAAAGATAATGAGAAGACTATATTGATACCATCAACCTATATCACATTCAGAGTAACTTTGGAAACAATATATCAGGCCCCAAAAATGTTTATTGAAGGTATAACTGGAGCTGAATACAAAAGTCTCAAGTTTCCTCCAAACAACCCTATATATGATACACCATACAGTATATAATACACCTGTACAGATGATTATGAATGGTAAGAATTCCTTTGGTACAGAAATCTACACCTTCTGCTGAATTAGGTAGAGCAACTAGCAGTCTCACCTCTCATACATATAAGGAGACAGAGTTTTTTCTGGGTATTTCGGGACTATTTTAAAGATTAGTTTTGGGAAAGTTTGTGCAATGTCACCACATTCTGATGCAATATCTCATAATTCATAACAGCTGTGTCATCTAATATCTTAATAAGCCAATGCTTAATTGTTCCTGATGGCATGCATGTCCAACATTTGGTCCAGTGGATCTTATATGAACTTTTACAATGACATCCTACAATAGTGACGTGATAACAATTGTGCTGGCCATAATATCTGAATTGTTCATCACAGCATGCATGTCATTCATTTTGACCTCTTGGTCCAGTAGAACATAGATCTTATAATGACGTCATACAACAGTGACGTCTTAACACGTTGAATATTCACGATTCACATTGAACACCACATCACTTTTCATAATGCCCGGAGATACTATTGTGACATTATTACTACCGGTATGTGCATAGCCAATCAAAAGCAAGTGAATTAAACGATACAGTTTAAAAGTGCAGATCACATGATAGTGTATTGGTCAATGGTCATGGTTGGCAATTATGATAACATCTGTTTTTCCCAGGGACCACTGTAATGATTGACATTAATACGATTAACATCTGTCACAACATGTGAGTAGTTATGACAATTATAAAATCAACAGACATATAAACAGGGATTAGGTACGTGTAAGTTAAGCAGCACCACCTGCTGCACCAGCTATCACAGCTATTCTTACTCCTCCTGTAATACAGCTTGTATCAATTCATAAATAAAATCCTGTAATTATATAACATTCATTATACAATTTATAAAGTTCTCATTTGTGGCCATGAACAACAAATGCCCCTAAGACATGCCTTAATTGCCTCAGTATGAAATTTGGATGGGAAGTACTTGCCAGGACTATTGGATATATCTGTATGGGAAACTGGTTTTAAAACGAGATGCACAAGTGCAAGTTCTCACATTTAAACAATGCAGAGTTACCCGTTCTTCACATTGCAATAAACAGACAAGAGGAATTCAGTGTAGACATTTATGTGACACAAGTCAACATAAAATCTACATTTTTCACATTTTCATTTTCATGTCACACAAAACAAGCCAGACAATTAAACACAAGATTAACAAACAATTACTGAGAAATGTTCTTATATACATTGAAAAGTACCGTTATTGTCAGGGAGAGCAACTGAACACAGTAAAACTGAGACAATGGTATACTAATACTGTGAGTCAATGTATCACCTGTAAAACTGTGAGTCAATGTACCTCCTGTAATACTGTGAGTCAATGTATCTCCTGTAATACTGTGAGTCAATGTTTCTCCTGTACTACTGGGTGTCAATGTATCTCCTGTAATACTGTGAGTCAATGTACCTCCTGTAATACTGTGAGTCAATGTATCTCCTGTGATACTGTGAGTCAATGTATCTCCTGTAATATTGTGAGTCAATGTACCTCCTGTAATACTGTGAGTCAATGTATCTCCTGTAATACTGTGAGTCAATGTACCTCCTGTAATACTGTGAGTCAATGTACCTCCTGTAATACTGTGAGTCAATGTATCTCCTGTAATACTGTGAGTCAATGTATCCCTCCAATCCTGTAAATACCATGTGACTGCAAGTCAATGTATCTCCTGTAATACTGTGAGTCAATGTAACTCCTGTAATACTGTGAGTCAATGTATCTCCTGTAATACTGTGAGTCAATGTACCTCCTGTAATACTGTGAGTCAATGTACCTCCTGTAATACTGTGAGTCAATGTATATCTCCTGTAATACTGAGAGTCAATATACTCAATCCTGAAATACCATGGTAATGCTTGTCAATGTATCTCCTGTAATGCTGTGAGTCAATGTAACTCCTGTAATTGAAATACTGTAAATGCAAGTCAATGCCATCTCCTGTAATGCTGTGAGTCAATGTAACTCCTGTAATACTGTGAGTCAATGCATCTCCTGTAATACTGTGAGTCAATGTACCTCCTGTAATACTGTGAGTCAATGTACCTCCTGTAATACTGTGAGTCAATGTACCTCCTGTAATACTGTGAGTCAATGTATCTCCTTGTAATACTGTGAGTCAATGTACCTCCTGTAATACTGTGAGTCAATATATCTCCTGTAATACTGTGAGTCAATGTTATCTCCTGTAATACTGTGAGTCATTTACCTCCTGTAATACTGTGAGTCAATTGTACCTTCTGTAATACTGTGAGTCATTGGACCTCCTGTAATACTGTGAGTCAATGTACCTTCTGTAATACTGTGAGTCAATGTACCTCCTGTAATACTGTGAGTCAATGTACCTCCTGTAATACTGAGTCAATGTATCTCCTGTAATACTGCGAGTCAATGTACCTCCTATAATACTGTGAGTTAATGTACCTCCTGTAATACTGTGAGTCAATGTACCTCCTGTAATACTGTGAGTCAATGTACCTCCTGTAATACTGTGAGTCAATGTATCTTCTGTAATACTGTGAGTCAATGTATCTTCTGTAATACTGTGAGTCAATGTATCACCTGTAATACTGTCAATCATTATATCTTATGTGATCCTTTTAAGCGTTATTCTTGCAATTTTGTTATACAGGAAGTTTCTGTTAATGCTGTAACTCAATATATCATCTTCATATCTTATATAGGTTTATAAAGTTTTTGATAAAGACATTATATTGTACTTACATAGACCGACACAGGGTCACTTGTAGATAGGTCAATTCCATTCATAGCTGACATGCTTCTTCAAATTAACACGTATACACACACAAAAAATACTGTTGAGCTTTAATATCCTGTCCTCCTTTACTTGTACAACATACACTGAACAAACATTGCAAGCTGGAAGTTATTGTAATTTGACAGCTGGACACAGATAGAACACAGGTAAATCATGAAAGTATCTCTCGTCTGGTGTGCACAGTGAAACAAACTTAAAGCCCCGTCTTCTTTTTAGACAAATGTGTAAATTTAGCACAACAAGCAGGTACAGGTGTATTCTATGTTGACCCCATACTTTTCTTTTCTCTAACATTAACAGGACGTGTAGACTAGGCAGAGGTCACACTGTCTGCTGATAACAAGCTACCTGGACTACAGGTAACCGTTCCATTCCAGGTAACTTTAACCTTCAGGTAAGTTGATTTAATTGGCAAAGACAAATTTATGGCAGTTATCTACCAGTCTGGTCTAGATCTATTTACTTTATAAATGAGAATAGCCCAAGTACAATGGTGAAATAAGAGGCCTAAAACACCTGTATAAGTAAAACTGGATGTATAGGACAAGAGGGATGTTACACTAGCATCAGTGATATCAACAGTGTCTTGGAAGGGCTGGAAATAATGGAGAGGAGCATAAAATAAGTCAGAGGGGAAACACTGCAGTAGTCAGCCTATGGTATAAATCTAGGACCCTCCAAACTCTGGCAAGACATAGCCTTCTACAAGCCTTGCTTGTCACTTTTACTGGCCAGGTAAGCTAGAAGCTGAACATCAAAAGTAGAAATAATAGTCAAATACAATACCATGTGCTGTAAAATATGGTACATGTTTTGCTAAATATGGCATAAAATTCTCAGCTTTGATAAATCTACGACAATAAAATGCACCATACCTTCAACATTTCAAGGTAATAGAATCCATCGATACAGGTAACTTGTGATGGCTCTACGTACTGAAGGAGCTCCATCACAACTGAACCACACTCCACTCCCAGATTGATCATTCCCCAACATTAACTCGCCCTTTTTGTTCTAAAATCATTCTGTAGACAGTTGATGACATATACATCTGTAAGAATGGACTTTTATTCAGATTTTTTGAAACATAACTCACCAATAGAGAAAGTGAAAAGGGTCTTCTAAATGACATGGTACAGTATAAATGTGATGTTTAATGACAGGGTCTGGTAGGAATGTTTTAATTGCTGGCCATTTGAGATCTAGACCAATGGATGTTCTTTTTTTTCTTTCTGAAGTTTCAACATCAGTCAAGTTATTATAAGGTTGTGCTGACATCTGTAATTTACATCTCAACTCCTTGAGTATGCAATTACCAGTTCTGGTTATATTGACTGAGTGATGAGAGATATTATACAGAAACTCGACCAAATATAGATATACAAGGCCATTAGGGTAGGTTACATCTCCAGTACTGTGAAGTTAGATTAGACGAAGTAATTTACAGTTTTAAGTCAGTTTATGAATTATGTTATCATGTTACCGAGTCCGTCACCAAGCCAGTGCTATACTGGTTACCATCAGGTTTCCATCATATCAGAATTATCTCATTCTAAATACCACTGTGTTGTTATACCTGTATTTACTGGTGGTTGTCTAGGTGAAGGTAGGTAACCATGTTGTAATACCAGTATTTACTGGTGGTTGTCTAGGTGAAGGTAGGTAACCATGTTGTTATACCTGTATTTACTGGTGGTTGTCTAGGTGAAGGTAGGTAACCATGTTGTAATACCTATATTTACTGGTGGTTGTCTAGGTGAAGGTAGGTAACCATGGTGTAATACCTATATTTACTGGTGGTTGTCTAGGTAAAGGTAGGTAACCATGGTGTAATACCTATATTTACTGGTGGTTGTCTAGGTGAAGGTAGGTAACCATGTTGTAATACCTATATTTACTGGTGGTTGTCTAGGTGAAGGTAGGTAACCATGTTGTAATACCTATATTTACTGGTGGTTGTCTAGGTGAAGGTAGGTAACCATGTTGTAATACCTATATTTACTGGTGGTTGTCTAGGTGAAGGTAGGTAACCATGTTGTAATACCAGTATTTACTGGTGGTTGTCTAGGTGAAGGTAGGTAACCATGGTGTAATACTAGTATTTACTGGTGGTTGTCTAGGTGAAGGTAGGTAACCATGTATAATACCTATATTTACTGGTGGTTGTCTAGGTGAAGGTAGGTAACCATGTTGTAATACCTATATTTATGGTGGTTGTCTAGGTGAAGGTAGGTAACCATGGTGTAATACCTATATTTACTGGTGGTTGTCTAGGTGAAGGTAGGTAACCATGTTGTAATACCAGTATTTACTGGTGGTTGTCTAGGTGAAGGTAGGTAACCATGTTGTAATACCTGTATTTACTGGTGGTTGTCTAGGTGAAGGTAGGTAACCATGTTGTAATACCTATATTTACTGGTGGTTGTCTAGGTGAAGGTAGGTAACCATGTTGTTAATACGTATATTACTGGTGGTTGTCTAGGTGAAGGTAGGTTAACCATGGTGGTTGTCTAGTGAAGGTAGGTACCATGTTGTAATACTTACTATTTACTGGTGGTTGTCTAGGTGAAGGTAGGTAACCATGTTGTAATACCTATATTTACTGGTGGTTGTCTAGGTGAAGGTAGGTAACCATGTTGTAATACCTGTATTTACTGGTGGTTGTCTAGGTGAAGGTAGGTAACCATGTTGTAATACCTATATTTACTGGTGGTTGTCTAGGTGAAGGTAGGTAACCATGTTGTAATACCAGTATTTTACTGGTGGTTGTCTAGGTGAAGGTAGGTAACCATGTTGTAATACCTATATTTACTGGTGGTTGTCTAGGTGAAGGTAGGTAACCATGTTGTAATACCTATATTTACTGGTGGTTGTCTAGGTGAAGGTAGGTAACCATGTTGTAATACCTGTATTTACTGGTGGTTGTCTAGGTGAAGGTAGGTAACCATGTTGTAATGTAAACAGTATTTACTGGTGGTTGTCTAGGTGAAGGTAGGTAACCATGTTGTAATACCTATATTTACTGGTGGTTGTCTAGGTGAAGGTAGGTAACCATGTTGTAATACCTGTATTTACTGGTGGTTGTCTAGGTGAAGGTAGGTAACCATGTTGTAATACCAGTATTTACTGGTGGTTGTCTAGGTGAAGGTAGGTAACCATGTTGTAATACCTATATTTACTGGTGGTTGTCTAGGTGAAGGTAGGTAACCATGTTGTAATACCTGTATTTACTGGTGGTTGTCTAGGTGAAGGTAGGTAACCATGTTGTAATACCTGTATTTACTGGTGGTTGTCTAGGTGAAGGTAGGTAACCATGTTGTAATACCTGTATTTACTGGTGGTTGTCTAGGTGAAGGTAGGTAACCATGTTGTAATACCTAGTATTTACTGGTGGTTGTCTAGGTGAAGGTAGGTAACCATGTTGTAATACCAGTATTTACTGGTGGTTGTCTAGGTGAAGGTAGGTAACCCATGTTTAATACCTGTATTTACTGGTGGTTGTTCTAGGTGAAGGTAGGTAACCATGTTGTAATACCTAGTATTTACTGGTGGTTGTCTAGGTGAAGGTAGGTAACCATGTTGTAATACCTATATTTACTGGTGGTTGTCTAGGTGAAGGTAGGTAACCATGTTGTAATACCTAGTATTTACTGGTGGTTGTCTAGGTGAAGGTAGGTAACCATGTTGTAATACCTTAGTATTTACTGGTGGTTGTCTAGGTGAAGGTAGGTAACCATGTTGTAATACCATGTATTTACTGGTGGTTGTCTAGGTGAAGGTAGGTAACCATGTTGTAATACCTGTATTTACTGGTGGTTGTCTAGGTGAAGGTAGGTAACCATGTTGTAATACCAGTATTTACTGGTGGTTGTCTAGGTGAAGGTAGGTAACCATGTTGTAATACCAGTATTTACTGGTGGTTGTCTAGGTGAAGGTAGGTAACCATGTTGTAATACCAGTATTTACTGGTGGTTGTCTAGGTGAAGGTAGGTAACCATGTTGTAATACCTGTATTTACTGGTGGTTGTCTAGGTGAAGGTAGGTAACCATGTTGTAATACCTGTATTTACTGGTGGTTGTCTAGGTGAAGGTAGGTAACCATGTTGTAATACCAGTATTTACTGGTGGTTGTCTAGGTGAAGGTAGGTAACAATGTAATTTAATGATGTAATACTGTATTTACTGGTGGTTGTCTAGGTGAAGGTAGGTAACCATGTTGTAATACCTGTATTTACTGGTGGTTGTCTAGGTGAAGGTAGGTAACCATGTTGTAATACCAGTATTTACTGGTGGTTGTCTAGGTGAAGGTAGGTAACCATGTTGTAATACCAGTATTTACTGGTGATTGTCTAGGTGAAGGTAGGTAACCATGTTGTAATACCAGTATTTACTGGTGGTTGTCTAGGTGAAGGTAGGTAACCATGTTGTAATACCAGTATTTACTGGTGATTGTCTAGGTGAAGGTAGGTTACCAATGTTGTAATACCTGTATTTACTGGTGGTTGTCTAGGTGAAGGTAGGTAACCATGTTGTAATACCTATATTTACTGGTGGTTGTCTAGTGAAGGTAGGTAACCATGTTGTAATACCTATTACTGGTGAAGGTGAGGTAGGTACCATGTTGTAATACCTGTATTTACTGGTGGTTGTCTAGGTGAAGGTAGGTAACCATGTTGTAATACCTAGTATTTACTGGTGGTTGTCTAGGTGAAGGTAGGTAACCATGTTGTAATACCTATATTTACTGGTGGTTGTCTAGGTGAAGGTAGGTAACCATGTTGTAATACCATATTTACTGGTGGTTGTCTAGGTGAAGGTAGGTAACCATGTTGTAATACCTGTATTTACTGGTGGTTGTCTAGGTGAAGGTAGGTAACCATGTTGTAATACCTATATTTACTGGTGGTTGTCTAGGTGAAGGTAGGTAACCATGTTGTAATACCAGTATTTACTGGTGGTTGTCTAGGTGAAGGTAGGTAACCATGTTGTAATACCTGTATTTTACTGGTGGTTGTCTAGGTGAAGGTAGGTAACCATGTTGTAATACCAGTATTTACTGGTGGTTGTCTAGGTGAAGGTAGGTAACCATGTTGTAATACCAGTATTTACTGGTGGTTGTCTAGGTGAAGGTAGGTAACCATGTTGTAATACCTATATTTATGGTGGTTGTCTAGGTGAAGGTAGGTAAGCATGTGTAATACCTGTGTTTACTGGTGGTTGTCTAGGTGAGGTAGGTAACCATGTTGTAATACCTATATTTACTGGTGGTTGTCTAGGTGAAGGTAGGTAATACCATATTTCTGGTTGTAAGAATGTAGGTACCATGTTGTATACCTTGTATTTATTGGTGGTTGTCTAGGTGAAGGTAGGTAACCATGATGTAATACCTGTATTTACTGGTGGTTGTCTAGGTGAATGTAGGTAACCATGTTGTAATACCAGTATTTACTGGTGGTTGTCTAGGTGAAGGTAGGTAACAATGTAATTTAATGATGTAATACCTGTATTTACTGGTGGTTGTCTACGTGAATGTAGGTAACCATGTTGTAATACCAGTATTTACTGGTGGTTGTCTAGGTGAAGGTAGGTAACAATGTAATTTAATGATGTAATACCTGTATTTACTGGTGGTTGTCTAGGTGAAGGTAGGTAACCATGTTGTAATACCAGTATTTACTGGTGGTTGTCTAGGTGAAGGTAGGTAACAATGTAATTTAATGATGTAATACCTGTATTTACTGGTGGTTGTCTACGTGAAGGTAGGTAACCATGGTGTATGATATTTCCATCTATGAAAAGTATTCTACCATTCCCAGAATTTCAGAAGAAGATTTTTGAAATTTTTAGTCAATTTTACCCCTTTAAGCTCCTTCTACATCCCCCTTGGGGGTGGGGACCATAGAATTCACAATTTGATAGGCCTTATGCCTTAGAAGGTTTGTTCAAAATTGCCTTAGAAGGTTTGTGCAAAATTTCATTGAATTTGCTTCAGCAGTTTTGGAGAAGAAATCGATAATGTAACTTGTTTACAGATACATGACGACGAATGATGCACGACGTACGACGACGGATAAAAAGCGATTAGAAAAAAAAAGCCTAAAGGAGAATCAACTGTCATCTGAATACCTACCGAGGAAAAAGGGATCAAGAGTGGAAAAGATTTACCAGGGTAGTAAAATAGGAGATCCACATTCACAGACAAAGAAAAATTTCACTTCTCCTTTCAAATGCTTCATTAGCATAAGCATACCACAATGTAATACAGATAGCAAGCAATCACAGAGAATTAAGACACTATAGCAGTTAACTACAAGATCAAAAGAGTTATTTCCCTTAAGTTACCTGATATTTTATTTCTATGGCTGGGTTATCTCCCTTATCATACTAATAATTACCATCATTATTGGTAATAAAGATACCCTTACTTTATCATGCTAGCCTTGTATCTTTGAGTCAAGTTCAAACCCACCTGAGATAGTTGCCAAGTTAGACCAAAGGCTAGTAGCTTTTGTTGGGAAATTCACTCCACAGACTTTCCTTTGCCTCCAAACATGATACCACCTCAACCAACTTTAATAAGCCCAAATTATATCATTTGCCAATCTAACCTATTTAATACTGGTGTAGTATAGCACTAAATTTTTATCCCAATATAATAATAAATTTCCCTAGGCGATACCCACCCCTAATGGAAACCATATATATACAAGCCACACCAATCTACTCCTTTTACACATATCTTTGTATGTATGATCCTGTAATCCAATCCTGCCTGTCTTGTTAAATAGAGAACAGAGATTCACCACCGTGCCACCAAACCACCATCTGTGGAAACTTTGGCTTCACCACCGTGCCACCGAACCACCATCTGTGGAAATTTTGGCAACTCTTTCATTGCCTAATCAATTACTGACCTTTTGTAGTCTCAGTCTGAGACTTTAAGCAATAGTCTGATGCCCACGACTAGTAATTTTACAGCCAGACTAGTGCCAATTGTAATGAACTAGTCTGATTGGACTAGCGGCTCCCATTCAATTAAAAGGGTAAATATACTATATTTAAAAGAGTGCTGGTCAATTGCATTTTACAACACATTTTGAGTACATAGTGTATCCAATCATTTCAGAACTGATGTATCATTTTGTGAAAATTTGTGTTCATGAACGAACACATTCAGGCTGTAATTTGTGTCAAAAATCGTAAACTTATCATGACTGAAGTGCTGAAGCAAAACGGCTGTATATTTCATTTGGACTAGTGATTAAATAGTCGGACTAGTAAAATTTGGGGGTTTACTAGTACACATTGAAAATTCAATGACGAATATTGAGAAACGGCAAAACGAAATATTTTTGTCATCCAAGATAATTTATGGTGATTTTTTAAAATTTGTCATTGCATTTGTTGGTACTTGCATCCATTTATTCTCATGTTCTGATGAAAAAGATATGAAATCTAAATTTCCCATTTAGTATCTTGTTGTTTATGATCGGACTTTAGCACTTTTTGCACATGGTCAATTTATACGGGATCTGCATGCTCCAAGCGCACCAGTGGCCCGAATCTTCATCAGGTGGATGCTTTACATCTGCAGACGACACAACCACGCCATATTGGTTCGCCTCGCTATAGTTTTGTTACCAGGGAATAGTGATAATGGATACTAAATAATTGCAACGATGGAATTTTAAAAAGTCGCGTGCAAATGAACAAGTAGGCAAACATTATACATATCACCGAGTTACACGTTTCGTCATCCAGGTTTTCATACTGCAAAGGAAAAATGTGACCAAACCTCACCTGTTTGTTTACATTTGTCCACTGTACATGTTGTCAGATTTGGCTATATAGTCTAATCTAGCTAGATCTATATAGCCAGATTTAGCGTGCTACCGGACCTGATATGGTACATATGTAGTTAGTCTGACTACATCACTGTCAATCTATTGTGTTTGATCTACTTTTAATACGTTTACAGTACACAATCGGACAGATCCTTTGCCAATGCAACGTCACTGTCAGATATAATGACATAGGCCTCATGAGCAGATGAAATGCACGTGCATCACGTACACCTATATTTCAGTGGTATATAAAATATTACAACATATCACGTTGTCCTACCAGACCATGTGCAGTAATACACTGACAAGTGCCAACAACGTAAGATTTGAATTTAAGTATAGGGTTACATATACATTCTACTTACAGTCGCCATGTCTGCTCCCGATAAGAAGGCTACTAGCGATGAAATAAATGTAATGTTATTAACAATCACCTTGACCTGTCAAATCTCCTGCTTCATATAGGCTTGTCAGGGTCTCTGAAACGCTTTAACGCACGTTTTGGGTCACGGAAACGTTTGTACACAGGGACATGGGAGTTGAAATTCACAAGTTACTTCGAAACAGTTGTAGGCCTAGGCTACTAGGCTACAAAGAAAAAATATACTGTAGGCCTACATGAGGTATTTCATACGACTCGCGGTAATTATAGCAGAAACATATATACATGCATATATGTTTCTGATTATAGGCCTAAATTATAGCCCTAACTTATGTACATGTACTTTGTGTACTGTAACATCTACTATTTCGTGCGAGTACGCAGAGCACAGCAGTTATTAGTACAGTGCTTTGCCGTATTAGGGTAACTGCAGTTACCCGTATCCAACATGTTGACGGTACTAAAATACGAGGAAATCAAGGATTATTTAGCTGCTGTACGTGATCATGGGCATATTATATATAAAAACTTTGATGGAATTGTCATCAAAAATGAATAATAAAGATAACTGGTTACATTTTATTTAAAATATTTCTCAAACAGGTACGTACACTTCACCATTTTCAGATACCCATACATGTACATACATATGATTGTCCGACGGTAAGACATTGCAAAATAGTTAACATGACAAAAATCAGGGTCTAAGAACCAAGACAAAATGAAAATCTGAATTGCACCAAGTAAGGTGAATGTAGACACGATGACTTATGTACGACGTGAGTGCCAAGAATATAAAAGGAATATCATCACTGTATTGTATAGCAGACACATCTGTAGTCATAAGGGTAAATTACAGGAGATCGCAGTGAGGTGGCTGTTATAGTAAAAACCACTATGAAGTCATTTCTAAATAAAACTGAATTAGAGATACATATCGAAGTACGTGTACATGCGAATATATACATTAAACTTACATTATTGTCGATTAAAGACACCAGGAAAAACATGTTTTTGGGATGATACTCTTGTAAGAACAGATATTAGTGTAATATAAGCGATCATTAACAGACCACCAGAAAAAAACACTTTTTAACTGGTTACCGTAACCATAGAAATGTCTTATTCTACATATCTTTTTCATTTCAGCAGAAGTAGCATGCTTCCCCCATTATCACATTCCGTGTTAGTGCTTGATTTTTTTCTGCAATACATGTACATAATGTACAATTAAGACATTTCTGGACAAATACACGATAGGTTTCTGGGTTTGTTATTTCTAAAAACAATCAAGTGTGTATTGACCCTATCTACAGTATTAAAATGATCAAACTCAAAGATTTGGATAAGATTCCTAGTCAATATATATTATGGGGAACCGAATTAGGGTAACTGCAGTTCCCGTATAAAAAAAAAACCAGAATAGACGGGTATGTTTCTGGCATAACCGCCGTAGATCGTGCATTGTAACAATAATATTTGAAACATAAGTCATACGCAGAGACCCACAAAGGTTGGGATCAAGCATGTAAAATAACACACGATTCGGGTAATTTTATATATAACTCAAAACGTGATTAAGGTAACTACCGCAACTTTGTGATTGATATATTTTTTTTAATAGCGAAACTTACAAGGTATTCTAGTTGTCTTTAGGATTAACTTTGCCAACTACATGTACATTTAACAGCATACACATTCTTAATATTAATATTTAGAATGTTTAAGTAAGATGAATATATCATACTTTGCTGGTCTTCTCATATATACATGTACAGCTATTTATAGGTGTAAATGCGCCCTCGGTACATCTAGTAGTATATATAGGATTATGTGTCTGGTACAGTTAAAATACATACAGAATGATCATTTCTATCCGAGTAAGAACATGATGTAGACACTAAAACGGAAACATTATAAATAAGTGTCCAAAATGAAGTCACATTTATTTAACTTGAATGAACATGAAAATCAAATTGGAAACATTTCGGTCATGGATGATTTCATACCTTAGTGAAGGGATAAAGTTGGGACAGAAAAAATAGATTTAAATGAAATTTTTATCAAATCAAATAACCTAATATAATATATAAGATGTATATGTTTACACTACCAGAACACGTACACTAAGATGTATATGTTTACACTACCAGAACACGTACACTAAGATGTATATGTTTACACTACCAGAACACGTACACTAAGATGTATATGTTTACACTACCAGAACAAGCACACTAAGATGTATATGTTTACACTACCAGAACAAGCACACTAAGATGTGTATGTTTACACTACCAGAACAAGCACACTAAGATGTACACAATGTATATGTTTACACTACCAGAACAAGCACACTAAGACGTATGTTTACACTACCAGAACACGTACACTAAGATGTATATGTTTACACTACCAGAACAAGCACACTAAGATGTATATGTTTACACTACCAGAACACGTACACTAAGATGTATATGTTTACACTACCAGAACAAGCACACTAAGATGTATATGTTTACACTACCAGAACACGTACACTAAGATGTATATGTTTACACTACCAGAACAAGCACACTAAGATGTATATGTTCACACTACCAGAACACGCACACTCAGATGTATATGTTTACACTACCAGAACAAGCACACTAAGATGTATATGTTTACACTACCAGAACACGTACACTAAGATGTGTATGTTTACACTACCAGAACAAGCACACTAAGATGTATATGTTCACACTACCAGAACACGCACACTAAGATGTATATGTGTACACTACCAGAACAAGCACACTTAGATGTATATGTTTACACTACCAGAACACGTACACTAAGATGTGTATGTTTACACTACCAGAACAAGCACACTAAGATGTATATGTTTACACTACCAGAACAAGCACACTAAGATGTATATGTTTACCCTACCAGAACACGTACACTAAGATGTATATGTTTACACTACCAGAACAAGCACACTAAGATGTATATGTTTACACTACCAGAACAAGCACACTAAGATGTATATGTTTACACTACCATAACACGTACACTAAGATGTATAGATGTTTACACTACCAGAACACGCACACTAAGATGTATATGTTTACACTACCAGAACACGTACACTAAGATGTATATGTTTACACTACCAGAACAAGCACACTAAGATGTATATGTTTACACTACCATAACACGTACACTAAGATGTGTATGTTTACACTACCAGAACAAGCACACTAAGATATATATGTTTACCCTACCAGAACACACACACTAAGATGTATATGTTTACACTACCAGAACACACACACTAAGATGTATATGTTTACACTACCAGAACAAGCACACTAAGATGTGTATGTTTACACTACCAGAACAAGCACACTAAGATGTACACAATGTATATGTTTACACTACCAGAACAAGCACACTAAGATGTATATGTTTACCCTACCAGAACAAGCACACTAAGATGTATGATATTTACACTACCAGAACACGCACACTAAGATGTATATGTTTACACTACCAGAACACACACACTTCAGCTGCACTATACTGCCGAGTTATTTCAGGATTATGACTGATAAAAACAGCACAGTTTATGGTAATTAAGTAATATATGGCATCAATAAGGTAAATTTGACCCCTTGTTTTCAGCAGAAGTCTGACGTGTTTTTGTATACCCCATGCTTTTACTTAAATTCCACCGTTACGTTTGTAAATCTACGATTGTCTGCTCTCCCTCCCTAGCCCGCCATCCTTCGTCCATTTCTAGGTCACGAGTTCGGAACCGAGTGCATTACGTTTTTCCTTAGTACTCCTGCTTTTCTCCACTTCTTCAACATGTCGTGTCCTAAATTATCCGACTGTTTGAAAAAAAAATGACTTAGAAAAACTTTAATGCAATAAATTTCTCTTGCCTGGTTGATGTAAACATTTCCCTATTACAGCTGTTAGAAGTGTTCTTGTACGAGGTGTTGATAGCCTATGTATCTATGTGTTCTGTATACATGTACTATATATTCCTGATGAAACTCTCGTCTAGTGTGAAACATTATTTATACAAGAATATCACATAACTTTACACACCAACTTGACCCATGTAATAATTAACAGCTCCCCATTAGCATTTATACATTTGAAAACGTCTTGCACTTCAACATGACAAGCGTAACTTTTTTAAAGTTACTAAATCATTAGATTTACATAGATTTCTTAGGGTTTTTGACTTCCTACAAACGTTCTTATACCTGAAATTAGAAAGTTTTCAAAATTACAACATTTAATTTGAACTATTGGCAATGTTTATCAACGTTAAAACATCGCCAAACACAATAAGAAATTGTATATGTCGGCATTGAATGTTTACAACGGAAAGAACCGAGTGCATCTTTGAGTTCGGAATCGAGGTCGCTGAAAATCTCATCCGGTTAATGGATATAGATGTAATAACACCACTAAGAGGCAACTTATATTTTATCGGTTACATTGGCCTGATTAAGCGTAATAGCCGATACATTTACAGCGTATCTCAGCGGCGTAGAAAGAAACGTAATGTGGGGGATGCAAAGGTCCTCAATATTTGGACCCCCCTCCTCGCCCCGCACCCACAGGAGGAGATTGATTCTTTAATTCAACACACAACCATATATACTTTATAAACTTTTTTCATATATCGTTGAGTAGAATCCTTGTACACATTTATAGACAGTGGCGTCGATAAACGGAAACTAATGAATACGCAAATTGCCATGCTAGCGCCAAAGGTGCGATATTTTGGTGTTTGGGGGGGGGGGGCGACAATCTCCTACGAGAAAAAAATATTACTATTTAGAATGGCTAAGATGAGTTTAAAGATGCATTTTGATGAATTTGCGAGCGCCGAAACCGCGAGAATTTGGTGTTTGAGGGGTCCAGGGGGTCTCCCCCGGGAAATACATTACGATTTAGAATTTTACGATGCATTTTGATGAATGTGGGAGCGCCTGAAGGCGCGAGATTTGGGTGTTTGAGGAGGTCCGAGGGTCTCCCCCGGGTAAAAATATTAGATTTAGAATGGCTGTGATGAGTTTTACGATATATTTTAATGATTTTAAAGCGTTCTTAACATAATACTTTTTTTATTTAAAGATACCTGCATTAAGAATTGGTAATTGTGAATGCCGTCATATCTATGCAACTCGATCTGAACATACTGGCTTCACACCATCGGCACATTGTTGTTTAACACAAAATAATAATTAAACAGATGAATCTTTTAAGAGACATTTTTTTAAAATAGTACGTAGAATCCCCTGATTGACATTTTAAGTCTAGTTCACGAAAATGTGCAGGAGGACCCTTTTTTCTTTCAAATGTGCAATTTTAGAACATTTCAGTCGGCGAAAACAAGAAATGTTTGCCCTCGTCCTGGAAAACGGGGAGGCAATTGCCCCCCCCCCCCCCCCCCGACCCCCTCCAACCCCGCCCCCACCTCTCACACCCGCTTCCTACGCCCCTGTATCTACATTGCCAAGTAAAACAGCATAGTTCTATGAAGCTTTAGAGTATATGATGGAAATATGACAAGAAGTGAGAGGTATTTTCACCCGTTAATTATGTATATATTATACATGAATACGGGTGTACATGTACATTATTAAGCAAACATATATGTACATAGGTCTACAATGTATATGTAAGGTGTATTTTGCTTTGAATACATAAAAGTACACATAAAATTTATATATATAGTTAGGCTGATTTTTTTTAAGTAAATCAGATGTAAAAAAGTTATGTAACTAGTGACATATAGGGGAATGTCCATTAGACAGATGGAGACTATAACTAAGGATACATAGGGAATTTCCATTAGACGGATATATATTATAGCTAGGGCTATATAAGGAAAGTCCATTAGACGGACAAAGACTATAACTAGAGATATATAGGGAATGCCCATTAGACGGATAGACATTATAACTAAGGATATACAATGTATACGGAATGTTAAATATTGATATAATGATAAAAGAAATACACGTACTTACTTAGTCCGCTAAACATGCCTATATTATTAGTTTTTCGTCATTTTTTCCTTATTATAAAGTCTATATATTAGGCCATTTTCTAAAAGCCTAATAATATTGGCAGGTTTAGCGGAATAGTACATAATATCATGACAAATGAAAATAAACTAATGGTAGAAGCAAATATAAAACCATATAATATAATGAAAACCCTTCTTTATGGCTACAAAAACCTGTACAGTATAGGATTATATACACTTAGAAACTCTTCACAAAACTTTTGCATACGTTTCAAAAGTAATCAGTTATCAGTAGTAATCAGGAACCTGTAGTCGATAAATTTGTGTTTTCAGTCGATAGTAGATATGTCCATTAGACAGATGAGATTTCCTTCGATCGGATGTTTGGAATGTTCACGCGTCGATCGGATGCACATAGGGGTTGTTTACACTCGCCGAAAGATAACTATTTATTTTCAGTTTTTCTCCATTTTGAACAAAATTGTTATACAAACTTTTAAATATTGTTATTAACACAAAGTACACAACTTTTACAATTAATTTTAGTCCTATAATTCTTTTTATCTTTTATTACATGATTTTTTAGCGATTTAGTCCCTTTAAGGTCAAATGTTCGTCTTTTACACAGGGATCTGAGAATTAGTTACAAATTAGGCTATATAATCATGGACCCACCAGAGTGCCCTAAGACCATTTTCAGACGTCTTAGAGGTCTAGATAAAAAAACCGGTAAAATCATTCTCTACATGGTTCTATATACGAGAAGAATAGAAAGCTCACAGACTCACGCCTAACTAAGCGGCTATAAACACATTTCAAGCACATCTTCATAAAAACGGCTGCTACCGTTGGAAAGAGCGATAATTTTCCTTTTAAAATCATCTTACACATTTATACAAAATGCCGTCATTAAGACGATTTAAGCCCTATTTGCACAAACATAACCCTAGATTTTGGAAAATCGACTATTAAAATTCAGTGTCTTTTCGTAATGCTGAGATGGTTCAGACATCGCTAGTTATTCAACACATTTGATATGACGGACAAAATTACATCTATCTCTAATTGTCACAAAGTAATTATTTATAATTTCTAGTCATCTCTGGCGTCAACCACACACCAGAGACGCACCGAAAAGGTTTTTTTTACATCTATAATTAGATTTCGCCGTTAGTATTCAAACACATACATGTGCACACTGTACATGTAGAAGAGAGACTTTTTATAGCCGGCCAATGAGATTGCAGTGGAAGCCTCGCTCATGCATATTTTATCGGAAACAGACACTATGAATTTTAATTGGTCGATTTTCCAAAATCTAGGGTTATGTTTGTGCAAATGGGGCTCAAATCGTCTTAGTGACGACACTTTGTATAAATGTGTAGGGTGATATGGAAAGGAAAACTATCGCTCTTTCCAACGGTAGTAGCGTTTTTATGAAGATGTGCTAGAAATGTGTTTTTATAGCCGCTAAAGGTAGGCGGGTTGGAAATTTTTGAATCTGTGAAGTTTCCACCCTTCTCGTACATAGTACCATGTAGAGTAAAATGAGCGTATCAATAAATGGCAACAAAAAGAAAAGGAGCTCATTTTAAGAGATAGATTATTCGGTCTACATGTAGAGTATGATTTTTACCGTTTTGTTAATCTAGAAATCTAAAACGTCTAAAAATTGTCTAAGGGCACTCTGGTGGGTCCATGATTATATAATCTGTAAATAATTCTCAGATCCCTTTGGTCTTTTATACGTGTACGTATTGTTCTAAGCAGAAGGACTTGGTTACAGTTAACACACATTGTAAATACACGAGGATTTTCTTAGGGTCCAGATCATTTTCAGGCGTTTTAGAATCCTCAAAGTATGTGCTTTATAGACACTCAGGACCAAATAAAGGTAGAATGACATTTCGGTCCGAATACAACTAGCTAAGAACATATAGAACTCTGCAGTCACCACTGTTTAATCCGTCACCTTCAACGTTTAATCCACCACATCCAACGTTAATCCGTCGCCACAACGTTTAATTAGTCACCTTCAACGTTTAGTCCATCAGCTCTAACGTTAATCCGTCACCTCCAACGTTAATCCGTCACCTCCAACGTTAATCCGTCACCTCCAACGTTTAATCCGACACCTCCAAAGTTAATCCTCGTCGCCACAACGTTTAATTGGTCACCTCCAACGTTTAGTTCATTAGCTCTAACGTTAATCCGTCACCTTCAACGTTTAATCGTCACCTCAAACGTTAATCCGTCACCTTCAACGTTTAATCGTCACCTCAAACGTTAATCCGTCACATTCAACGTTTAATCGTCACCTCAAACGTTAATCCGTCACCTTCAACGTTTAATCGTCACCTCAAACGTTAATCCGTCACCTTCAACGTTTAATCGTCACCTCAAACGTTAATTCGACACCTTCAATGTTTAACCCGACACCTCTAAAGTTAATCCGTCGCCACATTTAATCCTTCACCTACAACATTAATCCGTCGCCACAACGTTTAATCCGTCATCTTCAACGTTTAACCCGTCACCTCCAACGTTAATCCATCACCCCAACGTTTAAACCTGCGCCTTCAACGATCAGGTCTTAATGCCAGTTAGGTTCAAAGATTATAGACCACCAGTATTTGATCCTTGTGGCCTTAGATCGGGTCAGGGTTATTGGTTTGAACAAACTTTGTCCATCAACCCAGCATCAAGAAGCTGCTGAAATATATTGGCATATTTGACCCCTGCTTGAAGGGCAAAGTACATTTGTTAAATCAGGTAAACCCTTCATTCCAGCATGATGCAGGTCTGGTAGGCTTCACATTAGTTAACGACAAAAAATCAAAGACATTTTAATGAAAGTTAATGTCATGAATTTGAACAAACCTGACTAGGTAGTCATTCGAACAAACATGCAACATGCCATCATCGTTTACTCACGTACATGTAATTAGCCTATGCTGGGCTGCAGTCTGATAAACGAAGAGTAGGGGATTTTAGGCACAGTGGTTTCCAAGGTTGGCAACATGTCCCATAATGTTTCTAGGCATTTAACTAAGAATTCATCAACTTATTTAACATAATATATAGATCAAAGCTTTTAGCCTATGTGACTCCTGTGACCTTTAAAGATGTTCAAGTCAAGGTCATTCATTCAAACAAACTTGGCTGCCCCTCATTTCAGCATGCTACCGACACAATACCAAGTCTCTATATAGGCTTTTTAGTTACTGAAAATTAGTCACATAAAATATTGTAGTCTATTCAACCACCGGATTCATTTCAGTTCCTACATCTTGCCCAGTGATAGTCAACTATCTTGAGATAATTAGGACGGTTGGGAACACAAGACAACCCGCATTATGAAAATTAACATGTAATTCATTTTAATTGAACTTTTCAGAATGTGATAATTTTGATATCAACAGTAAACTAATACTGCATTTTATGCGATTCTACAAAATTATCAATCTTGCCTTACATTCCCATTTTTAGAATTAACAAGAGATCCCAGTGGGATCTTGGCGCCCACCAAAAAATGATCTATGTCTGACAAACGAAAGAGGGATCTTTTCTCTGCTTTTCAAACTTTCACTACATATTACAACATATGAAATTTGAGAAAGATCCTTCAAGTACTTTCTGAGATACATAACAGTAACAAACTTCAATTATCAAAATATATGATGGCTACCTGTCGGCCATCTTTTTGACTATCAGTCCGAAAATGCAATATGCACAACTAAGGTCTTAGTGGAACATATAAAATTTGAGACATATAACTTCAGTACTTTCTGAGAAATAGTGGTAAAATGCTTCAACTATCCAAATTCAAGATGGCAGCCTGTCGGCCATCTTGTTCATCGATCGGTACCAAAATGCAATATGCATAACCAGGGACTTAGGGGAACCTGCACTTGAAATTTGAGACAACTCCCTTCAGCACTTTTTGAGAAATAGCGGTAACAAACTTAAATTGTCAAAATCCAAGATGGCGTCCTGTCGGCCATATTGTCGTTCGATCAGTCCAACAAGAGGCCCAGAGGGCCTGTATCGCTCACCTGGTTTGTAATGCCTAGTAATATTCTGGATACAGGTTCATTGTTTATTTTCTGAAGAAATTTGAATATTTACCTCTAATTCCCCTATTGGGCCCCACCATTCCTGCCCCCTGGGGGTCAGAGCCAAAATTTATACAAGCTCTGTTCCCCTTCCCCTAAGGATGTTTGTGGCCAAATTTGGTTATAATCCATGCAGAACTCTATGACTAGTAGCGATTTATAGGATTTACCTTTATTTCCCCTATTGGGCCCCGCCCCTCCTGCCCCCAGGGGTCAGAGCCAAAATTTATACAAGTTCTGTTCCCCTTCTCCCAAGGATGTTTGTGGCCAAATTTGGTCACAATCCATGCAGAACTCTAGGACAAGTAGCGATTTATAGGATTTACCTTTATTTCCCCTATTGGGCCCCGCCCCTCCTGCCCCCGGGGGCTCAAGGTTCTGTTCCCCTTCCCCCAGGATGCTTGTGGCCAAATTTGGTTACAATCCATGCAGAACTCTATGACAAGTAGCGATTTATAGGATTTACCTTTATTTCCCCTATTGGGCCCCGCCCCTCCTGCCCCCAGGGGCTCAGAGCCAAAATTTATACAAGTTCTGTTCCCCTTCCCCAAGGATGTTTGTGGCAAAATTTGGTTACAATCCATGCAGAACTCTAGGACAAGTAGCGATTTATAGGATTTACCTTTATTTCCCCTATTGGGCCCCGCCCCTCCTGCCCCCGGGGGGTCAGAGCCAAAATTTATACAAGTTCTGTTCCCCTTCTCCAAAGGATGTTTGTGGCCAAATTTGGTCACAATCCATGCAGAACTCTAGGACAAGTAGCGATTTATAGGATTTACCTTTATTTCCCCTATTGGGCCCCACCCCTCCTGCCTCCGGGGCTCAGAGCCAAAATTTATACAAGTTCTGTTCCCCTTCCCCAAGGATGCTTGTGGCCAAATTTGGTTACAATCCATGCAGAACTCTATGGACAAGTAGCGATTTATAGGATTTACCTTTATTTCCCCTATTGGGCCCCGCCCCTCCTGCCCCCGGGGGGTCAGAGCCAAAATTTATACAAGTTCTGTTCCCCTTCCCCCAAGGATGTTTGTGGCCAAATTTGTCACAATCCATGCAGAACTCTATGACTAGTAGCGATTTAAAGGAAATGTTGACGGACAGACAGACGGACGGACGGACGGACGGACGGACGACGGACGACGGACGCCGCGCCATGGCATAAGCTCACCGGCCCTTCGGGCCAGGTGAGCTAAAAATGCAATATGCACAACAAGGGCCCTCGGGGAACATACATGTGAAATTTGTGAAGAATCCCTTCAGTACTTTCTGAGAAATAGCAGTAACAAACTTTAACTATCAAAATCCAAGATGTTGGCCTGTCGGCCATCTTGTTCACCGATTGGTCCCAAAATGCAATATGCATAATTAGATCCCTAGGGGAACCTACATGTGAAATTTGAGAAGAATCCCCTCAGTACTTTCTGAGAAATAGTGGTAACATGCTTCAACTATCAAAATCCAAGATGTCGGCCTGTCGGCCATCTTGTTCACCGATTGGTCCCAAAATTCAATATGCATAACTAGATCCCTAGGGGAACCTACATGTGAAATTTGAGAAGAATCCCCTCAGCACTTTCTGAGAAATAGCGGTAACAAACTTTAACTATCAAAATCCAAGATGGCGGCCTGTCGGCCATCTTGTTCACCGATTGGTCCCAAAATGCAATATGCATAACTAGAACCCTAGGGGAACCTGCACATGCAATTTGACACAGATCCCTTCAGTGCTTTTTGAGAAATAGCGGTATTAAACTTCAATTGTCAAAATCCAAGATGGCGGCCTGTCGGCCATCTTGTTGACCGATTGGTCCCAAAATGCAATATGCACAACTAGACCGCTAGAGGAACCTACATGTGGAATTTGAGAAAGATCCCTTCAGTTCTTTCTGAGAAATAGTGGTAACAAGAATTGTTAACGGATGGAAGGTCGGACCACGGACGAAAAGAGATTTGAATAGCCCACCATCTGATGATGGTGGGCTAAAAAGCCATTTCCGAAAAGTAGTATATTGTAGGCTTGATCATCCAGTTGTAATGAAACAAAAACACATACAATATTTTGTTGTCAATAATTTAATAGTACAGCCAGTGATAACACAGACAAAATTCTAGTAAGATAAATAATAACGGTGTAACGACACCAACATACTGGTCCATCAACATCCTCCTAACACCACCTAGTCCCTCCTACTACCGCACATCTACACATTACAAGTGTCGGTAGACTAGGATGGGATTCCGTAAAAATTTCACTTAGTGACTTATTTCAACAAGACATGCATGCAAGTTTTAAATAATGATGATGATGCTATAAATAACTTACAGTTTAAAAGTCAGTCTAGAACCATTGTTGATTGTAATATGATAGGGTTATCTAGTTTTGACCGAGAGGATTTACCTCAGCTACAGTGTCTGATCACACATGTAAAGTGAATTCCCCACTATTAATCCAAATCTCAAGTTAGGATGGGATTTCTTTCATTCATCATCCTTTTTTTGCTATACAACAGTAAAAATTGCAATATAGTATTTCTTAAAGAAATCATGATATTAATCAATCTTTCACTATATATATAAATTCTCGATTGAAATATCAAATTTAACTTTAATTGTTACACATTTCTTCTTTTGTTTAATAAGTTTCCAATTAATTTCAACATCAGAATGATCACAATAGCCTTTAATGAAAATAATACATTGAAATATTATTGAATGAAAATATTTTAAGTTTCCAACATTGAGCAATATAATATAATATGTACCATATTCAACTAAATAAGCTCCCAGGTTAGTAAAGAAAAACCTAGAAATATGTCTGTTAGATATTAAGTACTCGCTAACTACTTCCTCGGCAACAGGTGTACGTAGCAATTTCGCTCATTATCCTTGGGACTATTGCAAGGAGATAGTTTACGCCCTTGCTGTACTGTAACAAATACTTTCATTTACTTCATCAAACTTTAAATGTAAAATTACTTTGAACTTTGTTAAATGTTTTCTTTGCTACATAGAAGTGTGTTTATTATCATATTGATATTGATACGCTAGACTAGTTTCGCTGTTAAAAATAGTTGTCCGCTAGAACACATTACAATCTCTATGGACGTGGGGACTAACCTGTGACATGCTTGAATGCCTTTCTGGGGTACATTAGATCTAGATCTCAGACACTCAGACTGATATTTTATAATGTTTTGTTTTATCTGTTTCTAATACGCAAGGCTTTTAGAAATATTTATCAGAACTGTAGCAAATGCGGTCTGTTGTCACAAGGTTAAGTAAGCGATAATGCAACGTACAACTAGGACTTAGGATGATATGAAATAAATTAAATGTGTGGCCGGTACAAAATTTTATCCGTATCGTCACTTTCTTTTATTGACTATATAAACCTGATTTGCATTGTATTGTTCCGGAAGTTTCCAAAGTCGATCAGATGCTTAGAATATCGTGACCGATGCAAGAGTTTGTATGATACGCCGCTTTAAGTTTACACAAAACAAATGTGTTTAGCACTGTGTAATGTCACTGTTCTTAATTTATAGTAGATTATTGCTGACAAGTATATCTTATAGTATATGTTTTTGAAAGATTGGTATCACTAAATCACGACGAAATCGGTATAAGAAACAGACTTCCTGTATCGCATGCGCAATTGGAATCTGCGCATAGCGGATGTACACAGACTCTACACCTGACATGCTCCAAAAATATCCCGCATGTGCCAATTATGTTCACTAAGAAAGAGATTTTCACACGTTGTGTATCGTGTATTTACGCATATCCATGCAAAATATAAAGTTGCTCCAAGGTGGTGGCCAAATCTATTTCAAGCCTTTTCTAACCTAAAGATGATGAATTTCTAGCAAAATTTGGCGAGAAGAGGAAAATCATCAATTTGATGACGTCATAGGTGGAGCACAACGTGCGCATGACTATAAAAAGTTATGTTTTGATGAATGGCAAGTATGAGAGTATTTGTTGATGTGAAATTGATGTGGATAAGAGTTAATATTTTTTGGCCTGAAAAATTAAGGCCAAATACTGGTCCTATCATATCTACTCCTTTCACAAGTTATATTGGCTGGGTCTCGGCACAACGGAATGTGTACTACGGTCAACAAATTAACATTGGCAGCTACAGGCGAGCCTTTCCCAGGGCCTTGATAACAAAATACATTAATTAACTCTCAACCATTGTTTTTCCCTTTAAAAGTAAATGGTATATCTAACACATACACACACAGATATAGACCTATAAACAGCATCTAGATGAAACTTAGGCACCTGACTTGTGACACTGTCCAGGGAATATAGATTATCCAACACCGGTAATTATGATGTCATGACACTTTGAGTAACATATTTAAGAATAGAAAAATAATGAATATCTCTTAATTGCCTTAATCTTTTCTTAAATTATATTTTTTTTGTATGAAGTGGTACCGTCGGCTATATCATTTTCCATCATGCATTGTGTTTCTCATTTAAATATTACTATAGACAAAGAAGGAAAGATATATATTTTAATTCCTCAAAAATTCAGTTTATGTCTGTTTGTCGCCAAGTTTTATCAGTTCCGACCTTATATAGAACTACATGTCTCTGCCAAATTTCATTGCTGTTAATGATATATAACTTGAGATATCCTGTTCACAATGTGATTTTCAAAACTAGGGGTCATGCTATAAGCTACGATGAGCTATGATCCATCGTGCTAAAAACTACTTCTGTGGGTGATTCAAATGTTGTAAAAAATGCTTCTACCCCTGGTACCACATAAAATTTAATTGCTTCTATGCATGGTCCCCATAAAAAAATCTAGAGTTCAAGGGGTGGAGTAGATATTTTACAGGAAAAGCCCAAAGCAGTAATCAATTTAATAACAAAAGAAATCAAATAGAGAAACTTGAGTTTTCATAGTTTCCGTCCGTATTGAGTCAATGTAAGTGAATGAAAGTGAGGCATTAAAAGGGGGGAGCACTTATAAGGACGGGGAGCTTATTGGGTGGAATACTTACATTAACACACCCTATATCACATGATGACACCCAAATTGTACTATCAATGTCAGTACATGTAGATCATTAATATAATGATTGTTATCGAAAGTATTTTAAAACATGACAGAGTCAATATGCCTATCAACTTAGAATAGAACCATAATTATTAAGAGCTTAAATGCTCAAAAAGTGATTTTCTTTAACTATAGTGTATCATAATCTCTATTAAACCTACAAGGAACAAGAGGCCCAGAGGGCCTGTATCGCTCACCTGGTTTGTAATGCTATGTAATGTTCTGAATATAAGTTCATTGTTTCTTTTCTAAAGGAATTTGAATATTTACCTCTAATTCCCCTATTGAGCCCCACTCTTTCTGCTCCAGGGGGTCAAAGCCAAATTTTATACGAATTCTGTTAACCTTAAGGATGTTTCTGGCCAAATTTGGTTACAATCCATGCAGAACTCTAGGACAAGTAGCGATTTTTAGGATTTACCTCTATTTCCCCTATTGGGCCCCGCCCCTCCTGCCCCCAGGGGGGTCAGAGCCAAGATTTATACAAGTTTTGTTTCCCTTCCCCAAAGGATGTTTGTGGCCAAATTTGGTTACAATCAATGCAGAACTCTAGGACAAGTAGCGATTTATAGGATTTACCTCTATTCCCCTATTGGGCCCGCCCCTCCTACTCCCGGGGGGTCAGAGCCAAAATTTATAAAAGTTCTGTTCCCCTTTCCCCACGGATGTTTCTGGCCAAATTTGGTTACAATCCATCCAGAATGCTAGGATAAGTAGCGATTTATAGGATTTACTTCTATTTCCCCTATTGGGCCTCGCCCCTCCTGCCCCCGGGGGGTCAGAGCCAAAATTTATACAAGTTCTGTTCCCCTTCCCCCAAGGATGTTTCTGGCCAAATTTGGTTACAATCCATCCAGAACTCTAGGACAAGTAGCGTTTTATAGGATTTACCTCTATTACCCCTATTGGGCCCCGCTCCTCCTGCCTCAGGGGGGTCAGGGTCACCATTTATGCAAAATCTGATCCCCTTCCCCTAGGGAAGTTTCTGGCCAAATTTGGTTGCAATCCATGCAGAACTCTAGGACAAGTAGCGATTTATAGGATTTACCTCTATTACCACTATTGGGCCCGCCCCTCCTGCCCCAAGGGGGTCAGGGTCACCATTTATGCAAAATCTGATCCCCTTCCCCTAAGGAAGTTTTTGGCCAAATTTGGTTGCAATCCATGCAGAACTCTAGGACAAGTAGCGATTTATAGGACTTACCTCTATTACCCCTATTGGGCCCCGCCCCTCCTGCCCCAGGGGGTCAGGGTCACCATTTATGCAAAATCTGATCCCCTTCCCCTAAGGAAGTTTCTGGCCAAATTTGGTTGCAATCCATGCAGAACTCTTGGACAAGTAGCGATTTATAGGATTTACTTCTATTTCCCCTATTGGGCCTCGCCCCTCCTGCCCCCGGGGGGTCAGAGCCAAAATTTATACAAGTTCTGTTCCCCTTCCCCCAAGGATGTTTCTGGCCAAATTTGGTTACAATCCATCCAGAACTCTAGGACAAGTAGCGTTTTATAGGATTTACCTCTATTACCCCTATTGGGCCCCGCCCCTCCTGCCTCAGGGGGGTCAGGGTCACCATTTATGCAAAATCTGATCCCCTTCCCCTAGGGAAGTTTCTGGCCAAATTTGGTTGCAATCCATGCAGAACTCTAGGACAAGTAGCGATTTATAGGATTTACCTCTATTACCACTATTGGGCCCCGCCCCTCCTGCCCCAGGGGGGTCAGGGTCACCATTTATGCAAAATCTGATCCCCTTCCCCTTAGGAAGTTTTTGGCCAAATTTGGTTGCAATCCATGCAGAACTCTAGGACAAGTAGCGATTTATAGGACTTACCTCTATTACCCCTATTGGGCCCCGCCCCTCCTGCCCCAGGGGGTCAGGGTCACCATTTATGCAAAATCTGATCCCCTTCCCCTAAGGAAGTTTCTGGCCAAATTTGGTTGCAATCCATGCAGAACTCTTGGACAAGTAGCGATTTATAGGATTTACCTCTATTACCCCTATTGGGCCCCGCCCCTCCTGCCCCAGGGGGGTCAGGGTCACCATTTATGCAAAATCTGATCCCCTTCCCCTAAGGAAGTTTCTGGCCAAATTTGGTTGCAATCCATGCAGAACTCAAGGACAAGTAGCGATTTATAGAATTTACCTCTATTACCCCTCAGGGTCACCATTTATGCAAAATCTGATCCCCTTCCCCTAAGGAAGTTTCTGACCAAATTTGGTTAAAATCCATGCAGAACTCTAGGACAAGTAGCGATTTAAAGGAAATGTTGACGGACGGATGACGGACGCCGCGCCATGGCAATAGCTCACCGGCCCTTCGGGCCAGGTGAGCTAAAAATCAAGGTGTGCAAGTCATGAATGAGATACTCACTTGTTTCTTCTATGTGTAAATAGATGTATTCATAATTGCAACAAGATGTATACCTAGCAATTTTTTTCAACATACATAATCTTAATTTTTTTTTTCTCTTTGAAAATTGTAATACTAACTAGATAGAGTAGTGTAGATTTGTGATTTTTTTTATTTTTGACGTTATGTACAGTCTCACCTAACGAGATAATTTTTTGTACGGATTAACTTTTCTTTCATTGACAAGCATATAATGTAAAAATAAACAAGAAAATAGGATGGAATTCTAGATTTAAACAAGATTTAAAACAGAACCTGTAAAACAGTAGCACTCTCATTGTTTTCATGATGATAAATACCAGGTAGAACACCCTGGAATGAACACATTATCAGTCTTAAATATCTATTAACTCACTCAAAACTGATCCATAACTTCTCGCATGCACAGGATATCAAATTCAGACTTACTACAATTAAACTTGCAAAACATTGAAGTGCACAATGTAGTTGTGTAACAAACTATAATCATACAAAGCAATGACCACCAGGGGTGTAGAATACTTCAGTAATGGCACACCTTAATACATAGAGCTCCTCCTTATAGCATTGGTAAAAGATCTAGGTCTAGAACTGTCTGCCCCTGCCTATCAGACAATGGAGCTGTGATTTACATCCACGGCTGTGTTGTATGGTGTTTTAACAGTGTTATACCATAGCTGTGTATTGTCACACCCCTAATGATAATTTTTATCAATTACACACAAAATCATTACTCTACACTCAATACTATAATGTACGGCGTTGTTTCTTGCTAGGTGGAGCTGAATCCTCGACACCAATGTGGTTTTCCCGGAGGCGTTTCTCAAACAGTTTGGACAGAAGGCCACCAGCTTTGTATTCAGGAGTCTGTTTTTTGTTGTACTGAGCACAGTTAGAAAAAATGAGTCGTACATCCTTCACTATACTCATTGCATCAGTATATATAAAACTATTGATCTTGTTGCGGATAGTTGAGAAGTCCATTGGACAGGATATGATGTCATGATAATCTGGGACCTACAATAACGTTAAAGGAAATCTATTAAAAATCAATTTATATAGAGATACCAACACATCATGAGATGAAATTCAACAAAGGTACTCTAAAAGAGAACAGAGAGAGGAGCAAGTCTGAAAATAAGACCCCATCGCCTATTTTTCCATTGGTTAGGTGGGGGATTTGAGCAATGGGGTATTAAATTAAAAATTTCATTGAAATGATTGTGTACCGGACTGTTTTTTATTTGTTTTATAAACAAAGAAAAATCAAGTAGTGAACAACTGTTTTAGTGTTTGTGTTTGTTATTTCTGTATTTTAGTTGAAGTTAATTCACCAGTGATTTATTTTAATAATTAAAAATAATGAATTGTGGACAGTGCTTATATTTAATTAGATGTTATTTTCGACCAAATACGCCGATATACAGGGCAAGAAACTTGTTTTGAAAACCACTTGCCCGAATTTAAGATTTCAGTCTAATTTTACCCAAAATAGGGTAATTAACATTAAAACTGCACAAATTTACACCAATTTTCACTTGCCCGGGAGCATATTTTACTGGTCTCCGCCCATTGGACCAGGGATATTTCTTGCCCTGATATATGTTTTTCCATTTAGGCACTGTTTTCACTTCAAACCGGCATGGTCAACACTTTTACTGGGATCAACATTTTGAAATTTTCATCATTTTTCTGAACTGAACTGAATAAACCCAATATTTACAGGCAAAACCTGCAAAAATTGTTATCTCTATTCTAATATTTAATTAATTAGGACTTAAACAATGAAAATGTGAATTTTCACCCTTTGACCTTTGCCCTCTGAAATTACCATGAGCGCAGAAAAAATTGGATATTCTGAATAGCATATAACAGGCAAAATATTTTACTTATCACTGAGTGGCCGTCAAACAGTCCAAAGTGATACCCCTCCTTTAATTGTGCACTGCAGAAATTGTGGAAGATACTAATTTGCGGATATAAATTTTGACAAATTAATTTCATTACATATTCCTTGAAAGATATTTCGCATTTTAAAGAAAACTGGCTGACAGTAAATCAGAAAACAATAAATCTTTGAAGAGAGTGTGGTAAGGCTTACCAGTTTTTTGCTGACAGGTTTAAGGAATGGAGTGCTTTCTTCATGCTTCACAAGCTCAACGACCAAGTCCTCACAGATTTTCATGTGCTGGACTTTAGAATTGCCTCTTGAACTTGTTGTAGCAACATGTTTAACATCTGCATCTTAAAATAAAAATAATTGGTATTTACATTCACATGTATGTAAATCTAAACATACTAATAACTGTTCATATCATCAGATCCTACTGTGTTCATCAGAGAATCAGAATAGATTAACAAGACAATGTGACAAATTATATCCCCACCATATCAGCCATTAGGTTGTATTTCCCTCGCTTAGACCATATATTATAAATGTACAAAGTATGATGTTTCAATGCGTCATAAGAAATAGAGCCCATACAAATCCTAATATGGCCGATAGTATAGGATAAAGTTACAACATAAATCTATATAGCCCCCCTCTATAGCGCCCCCCCCCCCCAATATGACTGATAGTATAGGAGAAAGACACAACATAATCTATAGCCCCCCCCCAAATATGGCTGATAGTATAGGAGAAAGACACAACATCAATCTATAGCCCCCCCCCAAATATGGCTGATAGTATAGGAGAAAGACACAACATCAATCTATAGCCCCCCCCCCAAATATGACTGATAGTATAGGAGAAAGACACAACATAAATCTATAGCCCCCCTCCAAATATGGCTGATAGTATAGGAGAAAGACACAACATAAATCTATAGCCCCCCCCCCCCCAATATGACTGATAGTATAGGAGAAAGACACAACATCAATCTATAGCCCCCCCTCCAAATGACTGATAGTATAGAGAAAGACACAACATGATAGTATAGGAGAAAGACACAAATAAATCTATAGCCCCCCCCCCTATGCCTGATAGTATAGGAGAAAGACACAACATCAATCTATAGCCCCCCCCAAATATGACTGATAGTATAGGAGAAAGACACAACATCAATCTATAGCCCCCCCTCCAAATATGACTGAAAGTATAGGAGAAAGACACAACATAAATCTATAGCCCCCCCCCCGAAATATGACTGATAGTATAGGAGAAAGACACAACATCAATCTATAGCCCCCCCCATCCCCTAATATGACTGATAGTATAGGAGAATAAAAGACACAACATCAATCTATAGCCCCCCCCCTCCAAATATGGCTGATAGTATAGGAGAAAGACACAACATAAATCTATAGCCCCCCCACCCCCCAATATGCCTGATAGTATAGGAGAAAGACACAACATCAATCTATAGCCCCTCCCCCAAAAATGACTGATAGTATAGGAGAAAGACACAACATCAATCTATAGCCCCCCCCCCCATATGCACTGATGATAGTATAGGAGAAAGACACAACATCAATCTATAGCCCCCTCCCCTAATATGACTGAAAGGTATAGGAGAAAGACACAACATAAATCTATAGCCCCCCCACCCCCGATATGCCTGATAGTATAGGAGAAAGACACAACATCAAATCTATAGCCCCCTCCCCTAATATGACTGATAGTATAGGAGAAAGACACAACATAAATCTATAGCCCCCCTCCCCCAATATGACTGATAGTATAGGAGAAAGACACAACATCAATCTATAGCCCCTCCCCAAATATGACTGATAGTATAGGAGAAAGACACAACATCAATCTATAGCCCCCCCCCCAAGACTGATATATAGGAAAGATAATTAAATCTATAGCCCCCCCTCCAATATGGCTGATAGTTTAGGAGAAAGACACAACATAAATCTATAGCCCCCCCCCCCGATATGCCTGATAGTATAGGAGAAAGACACAACATCAATCTATAGCCCCCATCCCCCAATATGACTGATAGTATAGGAGAAAGACACAACATAAATCTATAGCCCCCACCCCCGATATGCCTGATAGTATAGGAGAAAGACACAACATCAATCTATAGCCCCCTCCCCTAATATGACTGAAAGTATAGGAGAAAGACACAACATAAATCTATAGCCCCCACCCCCGATATGACTGATAGTATAGGAGAAAGACACAACATCATCATCTATAGCCCCCCTCCAAATATGGCTGATAGTATAGGAGAAAGACACAACATAAATCTATAGCCCCCCCCCCCACCAAATATGGCTGATAGTATAGGAGAAAGACACAACATCAATCTATAGCCCCCCCCCACCAAATATGGCTGATAGTATAGGAGAAAGACACAACATCAATCTATAGCCCCCCCCCCCGAAATATGCCTGATAGTATAGGAGAAAGACACAACATCAATCTATAGCCCCCCCCCCAAATATGGCTGATAGTATAGGAGAAAGACACAACATAAATCTATAGCCCCCCCCCCCAAATATGGCTGATAGTATAGGGAGAAAGACACAACATAAATCTATAGCCCCCCCCCAAATATGCTGATAGTATAGGAGAAAGACACAACATCAATCTATAGCCCCCTCCCCCAATATGACTGATAGTATAGGAGAAAGACACAACATAAATCTATAGCCCCCCCCAAATATGACTGATAGTATAGGAGAAAGACACAACATAAATCTATAGCCCCCTCCCCCCCTCCAGTGTGACTGATAGTATAGAACATAAATCTTTTGCCCCCACCCCTCCCAAAGGTTCCAACTAAGATTAACACACATTATTCTACATACCTCCATTTACATCCTGAGCTAGCTTTGACATGGATTTGGTTGTCTTCTTCAGTTTTGGTTTGACCTCCTCCACTGGAGAAACAGGACGACTTCTCTTACGCGAGTTTTTCACGGTGACTGGGCTGTCGCGGGGACTTCCCTTCCTTGAGGATGCCTTACTAGATGTAGGAGTAGACCTGGAGGACTTCTTTCCACCTAAACACAATTCAGATTAACCAGTTAACATAGTATCAGGACACTAATTACTCAATAGCAAACGTCAATGCAAAATATGAAGTATTCTTTTCTTTAATATCACTCATTAGATTTTGCATCAAAAGGATAACTATTATACAAGCTAAGATTTCTTATATAATATTCACAAAATGCAGAGTTTCATATACATTATATCAATGATTTCTAAGCTAATATATATTGAAATTTGGCAATCAGTACTGTAAACAATTGTTTTAATAATTGATGTCAAGTTATATCCAAATTAAAGTTGATGATAACACATATTCATATTAGTGCTAGAACGGGTAACCGGATAACCGGTTCACGGTTCGGTTTCAGCTTGTATCCGGTTAGCATTTTAGCTATCCGATAACCGCCATATACATTTCTTACGGCAAAAATACTCCTCAAAGTAATGAAATACCTGTACTAACGACCATCTTCACCTATAGTAAAAAGTATATATGCTTTCAGAAGCGCAATTTTGTAATAAAATTAAGGGTTACAACAGTGTTGTGATCGGAAACTGGGTCGTCACTAAAACGCTTATAGGTGTCACTTGGCTTCTATGCAAACGTTCCAGTGTGTGTGATGTACGCAAGTGCCGTGTGCAAAAGAAAACATGTGCAGGAAATAGGCCTACTTTGACATTGTAAGTGTTTACACTGATTTCAATTCACTGTCATGGTTTTATTAAAAACAAGCAAAATAAATCTAATTCAAAGCAATAATTCTTTGTGTTAAATGAGTGTTTCCTGGAAGATATGAACAATTGTTATGGAATCCAGACGAAGTATGACAAATTCATGGCATCGATGTACGACTGTAACGTTACTTAAACAACTACAAAAGTGTACAGTTATCCGGTTACGGTTCGGTTAATCCGATCCGGTTAACCGGTTGGCATTATTACTAACCGTTCCAGCACTAATTCATATACAAGTTAAATCAATGTATAAAGATGCATAATAAAAAAGATCATTGACACCATGCTCGGCACACAGGTAAAAAGTTTCATAGCATTCCAAACTGCATGAAGTGATTTAAAATTGCACATACAACATACCTTTATATGGTAATTTTAGTTATTGGACATACCTTTGCTTGGTAGTTTAACAAGTTTGATCTTTCCCTGTTTCTCCACACCAGAGCAGATCTGACATAGCCACTTGCCCTTGGGAACTTTCTTGAGAGCGGGTTTGGCACATGCCAAATGGTAGGATAAGGGGCATGTGTCACAACAGATAAGCATGCCTGCCTTACTACACACAGCACACAAGTTATCATTGTTCTCTTCCTCCTCCTCATCTTCATCCTCCTCTACTTCTTCATCTTCCTCCTCCTCCTCACTACAAAAAAAGAAAAAAAAAGAAAAAAAATTAGTTTTATGTTACTTTGTTTAGTCAAAATATCAGTTTAAGTCATTTAAAGTCAGTCTCTTCTGAGGGTGAAGTCCTTATTGTGGACAGTGCTCATTAAAGGTTATTTTCAACTACATACACCTATATATTTTTCCATGTACACTGCTTTCACTTTAAACCAGCATTGTCAACATGTTTCAGTGTTCGAAAGGCTTGTCATTTTTCACATGAATTGGCGAAGATATTCGTCATTGATGCACATCGTTTCTGCAGTCGTGGATTCTTATCCAATACAACTATTACCTAAAACATCTACTAAAGGCATTTACAGTTTCAAAGATGTTTATTTGTGAACGTAACGTACCTGTAGTTCACGATCAGTTGGAGAAACTATGCTTTACTTTGTGGCCGCCATGTTTTGTTTATGCAGTCAGTATAATATGATTAGCCAGAAAGTTTACACTGGATACAAAAATACTTGCTTCAATGTTTTAATGCAGTTAATACTTGCATTAATCTCTGAAATATTATCAAACTATCTTCATATCAATAGCAATACCGATCAAATTCCCAAACACTACCCGGTGCGAAAATTTGAAAGTATAGCTTCAACCCGACGGCATTTTACAGGGTACTGCCAGCGATCAAAACTAGGTCATCGTCTGAAGCCACATACCCACTGGGAAACACGCCAATAAATAATGCAGAAAAATGTATCAAGAATATCCCATTTTATTTGTGAACTGCAAAAATATCAAGTAATGATTATAATAATATGAACAGGTTGGTGACATGGTTGTTGCTTGTTTATCTGGCTAACTGTCAATACCGGAGGTCAGCAGATGCGCACGCATCAACCGGAGATGGGTCCAACATGCACCTATCTTAATATAGCCGCTTGGCTAAGCCATTAGCAGCTTTAAACAAGAGATCCCAGAGGGATCTTGGCGCCCACCAAAGAAAGATCTATGTCTGACAATGGAAAGAGGGACCTTTTTTTCCTGCTTTTCAAACTTTTTCAAACACATGACATATAAAATTTGAGACAGATCGCTATAGTACTTTCTAAGAAATAGTGGTAACAAACTTCAACAATGAAATCTAAGATGGCGGCCGGTTGGCCATCTTGTTTACCGATCAGTCCCGAAAGGCATTATGCATCAGTCCTAAAAGGTACTATGCACAACTAGGGTACAAGGGGAACCTACACATAAAATTTGAGAAAGATCCCTTCAGTACTTTCTGAGAAATAGCGGTAACAAACTTTGACAATCAAAATCCAATATGGCCGTCGGTCGGCCATCTTGTTTACCGATCGGTCCCAATTAACAATACGCACAACTAGGGTCCTTGGGGAACCTTCATATGAAATTTGTAAAGGATACCTTCAGTACTTTTTGAGAAATAGCGGTAACAAACTTTAACTATCAAAATCCAAGCCATCTTGTTGACCGATCGGTTCCAAAATGCAATATGCACAACTAGGGCCCTAGGGAAACCTATATATGAAATTTGAGAAAGATCCCTTCAGTACTTTTTGAGTAATAGCGGTAACAAACTTTAACTGTCAAAATCCAAGATGGCCACCTGTCGGCCATCTTGTTCACCGATCGGTCTCAAAATGCAATATGCACAACTAGGGTCCTAGGGGAACCTGTATATGAAATTTGAGAAAGATCCCTTCAGCACTTTTTGAGAAATAGCGGTAACAAACTTTAACTATCAAAATCCAAGATGGCCACCTGTCGGCCATCTTGTTGACCGATCGGTCCCAAAATGCAATATGCACAACAAGGGTCCTAGGGGAACCTACATATGAAATTTGAGAAAGATCCCTTCAGTACTTTCTGAGAAATAGCGGTAACAAACTTTAACTATCAAAATCCAAGATGGCCGCCTGTCGGCCATCTTGTTGACCGATCGGTCCCAAAATGCAATATGCACAACTAGGGCCCTAGGGGAACCTATATATGAAATTTGAGAAAGATCCCTGCAGTACTTTTTGAGAAATAGCGGTAACAAACTTTAACTATCAAAATCCAAGATGGCCACCTGTCGGCCATCTTGTTGACCGATCGGTCCCAAAATGCAATATGCACAACAAGGGTCCTAGGGGAACCTACATATGAAATTTGAGAAAGATCCCTTCAGTACTTTCTGAGAAATAGCGGTAACAAACTTTAACTATCAAAATCCAAGATGCCGCCTGTCGGCCATCTTGTTGACCGATCGGTCCCAAAATGCAATATGCACAACTAGGGCCCTAGGCGAACCTATATATGAAATTTGAGAAAGATCCCTGCAGTACTTTTTGAGAAATAGTGGTAACAAACTTTAACTATCAAAATCCAAGATGGCTGCCTGTCGGCCATCTTGTTGACCGATCAGTCCCAAAATGCAATATGCACAACTAGAGTCCTAGGGAAACCTGTACATAAAATTTGAGAAAGATCCCTTCAGCACTTTTTGAGAAATAGCGGTAACAAACTTTAACTATCAAAATCCAAGATGGCCATCTTGTTGACCGATCGGTCCCAAAATGCAATATGCACAACTAGAGTCCTAGGGGAACCTACATATGAAATTTGAGAAAGATCCCTTCAGCACTTTCTGAGAATTAGCGGTAACAAGAATTGTTAACGGACGGACGGACGGACGGACGGACGGACGACGGACCACGGACGAAAGGCGATTTGAATAGCCCACCATCTGATGATGGTGGGCTAAAGACGATTTGAATAGCCCACCATCTGATGAAAGTTGAAAAAAAATGGCCAGACATTCAGACCGGCAAGGACTGTGAGAAAGTCGGAACAAACAAAATTTTGCCGGATTAAACATTACTGTGAATTTTTTAAGTAAACCTAACTTCTTGCTATTAGTGTCCAGGTAGCTGCTTTCATGATTATCTTGTGCAGTTCTATTGCATTTAAAGGAATTGGTGTACTGCAAAGTTAAAGCTCCAGAAATGGATTCCATTTACAAAACTGTGAAATGTAGATCCCATGAATGGAATGCATTATAGTTCACAGATTAAGTAGATAAGGATTATTGTATCAATAATAAAAAAAACAGGCCCAGAGGGCCTGTATCGCTCACCTGGTTTGTAATGCCAAGTAATGTTCTGAATACAGGTTCATTGTTTCTTTTCTGAAGGAATTTTAATATTAACCTCTAAATCCCCTATTGGGCCCCACCCCTCCTGCTCCCAGGGGGTCAGAGCCAAAATTTATACAAGTTCTGTTCCCCTTCCCCCAAGGATGTTTATGGCCAAATTTGGTCACAATCCAAGCAAAACTCTAGGACAAGTAGCGATTTATAGGATTCACCTCTATTTCCCTTATTTGGGCCCCACCCGTCCTGCCCCCGGGGGGCCAGAGCCAAAATTTATACAAGTTCTGTTCCCCTTCCCCCAAGGATGTTTGTGGCCAAATTTGGTTACATTCCATGCAGAACTCTATGACTAGTAGCGATTTAAAGGATTAACCTCTATTTCCTCTATTGGGCCCCATCTCTCCTGCCCCCGGGGTGTCGGAGCCAAAATTTATACAAGTTCTGTTCCCCTTCCAAAAAGGATGTTTGTCACCAAATTTGGTTACAATCCATGCAGAACTCTAGGACAAGTAGCGATTTATAGAATTTACCTCTATTTCCCCTATTGGGCCCATCCCTCCAGTCCCCTGGGGGCCAGAGCCAAAATTTATACAAGTTCTGTTCCCCTTCCCCAAAGGATATTTGTGGCCAAATTTGGTTACAATCCATGAAGAACTCTATGACTAGTAGCTTTTTAAAGGATTTACCTCTATTTCTCCTATTGGGCCCCGCCCCTCCTGCCCCCGGGGGGTCAGAGCCAAAATTTATACAAGTTCTGTTCCCTTTCCCCCAAGGATGTTTGTGGCCAAATTTGGTTACAATTCATGTAGAACTCTATGACTAGTAGCGATTTAAAGGATTTACCTCTATTTCCCCTATTGGGCCCCGCCCCTCCTGCCCCCGGGGGACCAGAGCCAAAATTTATACAAGTTCTGTTCCCCTTCCCCCAAGGATGTTTGTGGCCAAATTTGGTTACAATTCATGTAGAACTCTATGACTAGTAGCGATTTAAAGGATTTACCTCTATTTCCCCTATTGGGCCCCGCCCCTCCTGCCCCCGGGGGACCAGAGCCAAAATTTATACAAGTTCTGTTCCACCTCCCCCAAGGATGTTTGTGGCCAAATTTGGTTACAATCCATGTAGAACTCTATGACTAGTAGCGATTTAAAGGATTTACCTCTATTTCCCCTATTGGGCCCCGCCCCTCCTGCCCCCGGGGGGTCAGAGCCAAAATTTATACAAGTTCTGTTCCCCTTCCCCCAAGGATGTTTGTGGCCAAATTTGGTTACATTCTATTCAAAACTCTATGACTAGTAGCGATTTAAAGGATTTACCTCTATTTCCCCTATTGGGCCCCGCCCCTCCTGCCCCTGGGGGGTCAGAGCCAAAATTTATACAAGTTCTGTTCCCCTTCCCCCAAGGATGTTTGTGGCCAAATTTGGTTACAATCCATGCAGAACTCTAGGACAAGTAGCGATTTATAGGATTTACCTCTATTTCCCCTATTGGGCCCCGCCCCTCCTGCCCCTGGGGGTTCAGAGCCAAAATTTATACAAGTTCTGTTCCCCCTCCCCCAAGGATGTTTGTGGCCAAATTTGGTTACAATCCATGCAGAACTCTATGACTAGTAGCGATTTAAAGGAAATGTTGACGGACGGACGGACGGACGGACGGACGGACGGACGACGGACGACGGACGCCGCGCCATGACATAAGCTCACCGGCCCTTCGGGATTATTGTATCAATAATAAAAAAAACATACCTATCCACTTCTTCATCTTCCTCCTCCTCTTCTTCCTCTTCTTCTGACTGCTCACTAAATGTGCGCCGTCGATTCTTTAGAGGGCTTCTCTTTGTCTCCTTAGGTTTACAGTCAGGGCAGTACCAATCTCCTGACGGAACATTCTGTCAAATAAAACATCTAATCATCACCAGTTCTCTGGATTGAACCCTATCTATATGGACACAGGTTTTGGTACTGGCCACCTTTGTTTAGTTTTATTTCATTCTCTAATAACATATCCAGTAACATCCCCATATGAAAACAGTCTAGTGTTGACCTGGAACGAGGATAAACTAGTGTTGGGAATCGGTTGTAATTTCATGATCGATCATCAGTTTTGTGTAACCAACGGATGATCGATTAAAATAGATTATATTTGTCTTTGGTCGCACTGAAGACCGTGTACGTTTTCCAGGAAAATCATACAAAGTTTCTTCTACACATGTTGCCATGTGGTTTAATTATGTTTGTGCTCTTCAATTTGTTTCGACACTTCATATTTGAAATGAGCGACAACACAGACAAGCAATTGATTACGACAAGTGTTCTATGACATGTCTTGCGTGTTTTACTGATTGGCTAATTACACACTTTTGTTTATCATGATGTTGGACAATCCCGACCAAATTCGATTACACATTTCTTACTCGATTAATTGGTCAAACACCCCAGACCAACAATACTCAATGAACTTGATCCATCACAACACCACTAGGATAAACATAACACGCCTGACCTTGACTTTAAAGTGAATAGTTGGGCAAAGAAAACCAGTCTAAATGCGTTCATTGGCATACCAAAAGTTCTCACATATTAATGCGACGGTCAAGGTCTGCTTATGTTTCCCTGTTCTGACCATTGAAATAAAGAAAAGGTGAAAACATTGAAAGCGAGGCTGCGTGGAAATGTAACCACAGGCATAGTCAGCTGGGAGGACGTTTTAGGATTCCTATACTTTAAATTAATTTCTACGTGCGCAGACAGATTTTGACGAGAAAGTTTATTTTTCTATTCCATAAGAAATTATTCTGGATACATTCACACCATTTTTACCGACTTTAGCCATCCTTGCCCGACTGTTCACTTTAATACTGACCTGTTCCGAGGATAAACATAACATGCCTGACCTTGACTTTAATATTGACCTGTTACAGGGATAAACATAACAGGCCTGACCTTGACATTAATATTGACCTGTTACAGGGATAAACATAACACGCCTGACCTTGACTTTAATATTGACCTGTTACAGGAATAAACATAACATGCCTGACCTTGACTTTAATATTGACCTGTTACAGGGATAACATAACACGCCTGACCTTGACTTTTATATTGACCTGTTACAGGGATAAACATAACAGGCCTGACTGTTCACTTTAATACTGACCTGTTACAAGGATAAACATAACATGCCTGACCTTAACTTTAATACTGACCTGTTACAGGGATAAACATAACACGCCTGACCTTGACTTTAATATTGACCTGTTACTAGGATAAACATAACACGCCTGACCTAGACTTTTATATTGACCTGTTACAGGGATAAACATAACATGCCTGACCTTAACTTTAATACTGACCTGTTACAGGGATAAACATAACACGCCTGACCTAGACTTTAATATTGACCTGTTATGAGGATAAACATAACACGCTGACCTAGACTTTTATATTGACCTGTTACAGGGATAAACATAACATGCCTGACCTTAACTTTAATACTGACCTGTTACAGGGATAAACATAACACGCCTGACCTAGACTTTTATATTGACCTGTTACTAGGATAAACATAACACGCCTGACCTTGACTTTAATACTGACCTGTTACAGGGATAAACATAACACGCCTGACCTTGACTTTAATATTGACCTGTTATGAGGATAAACATAACACGCCTGACCTTGACTTTAATATTGACCTGTTACAGGGATAAACATAACACGCCTGACCTAGACTTTAATATTGACCTGTTACTAGGATAAACATAACACGCCTGACCTTGACTTTAATATTGACCTGTTACAGGGATAAACATAACACGCCTGACCTAGACTTTAATATTGACCTGTTACAGGGATAAACATAACACGCCTGACCTTGACTTTAATATTGACCTGTTACTAGGATAAACATAACACGCCTGACCTTGACTTTAATATTGACCTGTTATGAGGATAAACATAACACGCCTGACCTAGACTTTAATATTGACCTGTTACTAGGATAAACATAACACGCCTGACCTAGACTTTAATATTGACCTGTTACAGGGATAAACATAACACGCCTGACCTTGACTTTAATACTGACCTGTTACAGGGATAAACATAACACGCCTGACCTTGACTTTAATATTGACCTGTTACAGGGATAAACATAACACGCCTGACCTAGACTTTTATATTGACCTGTTACTAGGATAAACATAACACGCCTGACCTTGACTTTAATATTGACCTGTTACAGGGATAAACATAACACGCCTGACATTGACTTTAATATTGACCTGTTACTAGGATAAACATAACACGCCTGACCTAGACTTTAATATTGACCTGTTACTAGGATAAACATAACACGCCTGACCTAGACTTTAATATTGACCTGTTACAGGGATAAACATAACACGCCTGACCTAGACTTTTATATTGACCTGTTACAGGGATAAACATAACATGCCTGACCTTAACTTTAATACTGACCTGTTACAGGGATAAACATAACACGCCTGACCTAGACTTTTATATTGACCTGTTACTAGGTTAACATAACACGCCTGACCTTGACTTTAATATTGACCTGTTACAGGGATAAACATAACACACGCCTGACCTTGACTTTAATATTGACCTGTTACAGGGATAAACATAACACGCCTGACATTGACTTTAATATTGACCTGTTACAGGGATAAACATAACACGCCTGACCTAGACTTTAATATTGACCTGTTACTAGGATAAACATAACACGCCTGACCTTGACTTTAATATTGACCTGTTACAGGGATAAACATAACACGCCTGACCTAGACTTTAATATTGACCTGTTACTAGGATAAACATAACACGCCTGACCTTGACTTTAATATTGACCTGTTACAGGGATAAACATAACACGCCTGACCTAGACTTTAATATTGACCTGTTACTAGGATAAACATAACACGCCTGACCTAGACTTTAATATTGACCTGTTACTAGGATAAACATAACACGCCTGACCTTGACTTTAATACTGACCTGTTACAGGGATAAACATAACACGCCTGACATTGACTTTAATATTGACCTGTTACAGGGATAAACATAACACGCCTGACCTAGACTTTAATATTGACCTGTTACTAGGATAAACATAACACGCCTGACCTTGACTTTAATATTGACCTGTTACAGGGATAAACATAACACGCCTGACCTAGACTTTAATATTGACCTGTTACTAGGATAAACATAACACGCCTGACCTAGACTTTTATATTGACCATTAACATAAAACTTACCTTGAGTCTTGGCTTCAGGCAATACATATGGTGGCCTCTGTCACACATATCACACAGTAACATCTGTTCAGCGTCACCTTTCCTCCGACAAATTCGACAGCGGGCATGGAGGGCAGACTTGGACCAGGCTATGCTCTTCTCTAATGTGGCCATGTGGAGGAATATCTGTGAGAGACTGGTGCAGTACAACAGTGAGTCCTCCCATCTCTCCAACAGTGACCGCACTTGTGTCTTCTGTATCTCCTCCTCCTCTCCTGTAAGTAGGTTAATATCCATGAAAACAGTTGGTCATGTCCAATAATTCCCCCCCTTTATCCCCTCTCCACTTTATAATAGCAAATATGTTAATAATAAATATACATCATAATGAAGTCTTTATTTACACATATTGTAAACAAACTGTCTGTCCCAGCAACTAAATTTCGTGAAGATTCATATCTACAGAAGTGATGTTGATAATACACAAAGATAACTTTATACTTTATAACTTGGTACATGTACACTGAATGGGCATACAAAAATATGTCTAGAAATTGGCAAACAGTTTATATCAATTGAGTTTCAGAACTCAAGCACCAAAAGCAATTTTGTTGTTTTTGTTCAACTTCACAAAGATACTTAAACCTGTTATTCTAAACTCTTATTTTCAATATATTACATTAAGTAATGCCAAACTTGACAAGAAACACTCTCTAGGATATTGTATTTGTCACATAATATGCCTGATATAAACCTATGTACAAATTTTACAAACATATCACTAGGCTGTTCATGTATTCACATTGGGCCAAACAAAATTAATTGTTAGTTTCTCAGGCCACTATTTTAACAAGAGGCCCATGGGCCTAAACGGTCATCTGACTCATGGCACAAAACAACAAAGTCACAGTATAAAGTATTGGTTAACGATAAATACAAACAATACAAGGAACTCCTAAGTTAAATATTTAAGTTTCTGAAATAGGTAAATGTCATTTGTTGAACAAACTTTGTAGCCCTTCATCCATATATGGTTGTAACCCATTCAAGGATTAATATGAGGAGTTGTCAGATTTTAAAGCCAAATTTCAGCAAAGCTCCCATTTTGGACCTCCGCCGTACTATCCCCATGGGTCTTAGCTCGGTCCTTTATAAAATATGATTGTCCTCACCTTAAGTTCCCCCTTCTGAATCAATTAAAACCCCTATAGACCAATTTTCATTGAGATCGGAGACTGAAACCTGAAAACAGGAAGTGGGCCAGTGGCCATCTTGGAATACCAAAATCTTTACGAAAATGTTTTCATGTTGTTTGGCATCAATTAAAACCCCTATAGACCAATTTTCATTGAGATCGGAGACTGAAATCTTAAAACAGGAAGTAGGCCAGTGGCCATCTTGGAATACCAAAAATCTTAAAGAAAATGTTGTATGTTGTTCGGCATCAATTAAAACCCCTATAGACAAATTTTTCATTGAGATCGGAGACCGAAACCTGAAAACAGGAATTGGGACAGCTAAAATTAAGAAAATTTGCCATTTTGGGGCCCTACCCCTCAGCCCCTAGGGGTCAGACCAGACTCATTTATATAAAATATGATTGTCCTTCCCCAATGATGTTTCACACCAAATATGGGTGAAATTCATCCAAGGATGAAGGAGGAGTAGGATTTTAAAGCTAAAATTAAGACAAGAGGCCCAGAGGGCCTGTATCGCTCACCTGGTTTGTAATGCCAAGTAATGTTCTGAATACAGGTTCATTGTTTCTTTTCTGAAGGAATTTTAATATTAACCTCTAAATCCCCTATTGGGCCCCACCCCTCCTGCGCCCAGGGGGTCAGAGCCAAAATTTATACAAGTTCTGTTCCACTTCCACCAAGGGTGTTTATGGCCAAATTTGGTCACAATCCAAGCAAAACTCTAGGACAAGTAGCGATTTATAGGATTTACCTCTATTTCCCCTATTGGGCCCCACCCGTCCTGCCCCCGGGGGACAGAGCCAAAATTTATACAAGTTCTGTTCCCCTTCCAAAAAGGATGTTTGTGGCCAAATTTGGTTACAATCCATGCAGAACTCTATGACTAGTAGTGATTTATACAATTTGTATCTATTTCCCCTATTGGGCCCTGCCCCTCCTGCCCCCGGGGGATCAGAGCCAAAATTTATACAAGTTCTGTTCCCCTTCCCCCAAGGATGGTTGTGGCCAAATTTGGTTACAATCCATGCAGAACTCTAGGACAAGTAGCGATTTATACAATTTGCCTCTATTTCCCCTATTGGGCCCCGCCCCTTCTGCCCCCGGAGGGTCAGAGCCAAAATTTATACAAGTTCTGTTCCCCTTCCCCCAAGGATGTTTGTGGCCAAATTTGGTTACATACCATTCAGAACTCTATGACTAGTAGCGATTTAAAGGAAATGTTGACGGACAGACGGACGCCGACGGACGCCGCGCTATGACATAAGCTGGCCAGGTGAGCTAAAAATTTGCCCTTTTGGGGCCCCATCCCTCAGCCCCTAGGGGTCAACAAGGCTCATTGATATAAAATATGATTGTCCTTCCCAAATGACGTTTCACACCAAATATGGATGAAATCCATCCAAGGATGAAGGAGGAGTAGGATTTTAAAGCTAAAATTAAGAAAATTTGCCCTTTTGGGGCCCCATCCCTCAGCCCCTAGGGGTTGGACCAGGCTCATTTATATAAAATATGATTGTCCATCGACAATGATGTTTCACAACAAATATGGATGAAATCAATCAAAGGATGAAGGAGGAGTAGGATTTTAAAGCTAAAATTAAGAAAATTTGCCCTTTTGGGGCCCCATCCCTCAGCCCCTAGGGGTTGGACCAGGCTCATTTATACAAAATATGATTGTCCATCCCCAATGATGTTTCACACCAAATATGGATGAAATCCATCCAAGGATGAAGGAGGAGTAGGATTTTAAAGCTAAAATTCAGAAAATTTGCCCTTTTTGGGGCCCCACCCCTCAGCCCCTAGGGGTCGGACCAGGCTCATTTATATAAAATATGATTGTCCTTCCCCAATGATGTTTCACACCAAATATGGATGAAATCCATCCAAGGATGAAGGAGGAGTAGGATTTTAAAGCTTAAATTAAGAAAATTTGCCCTTTTTGGGCCCCGCCCCTCAGCCCCTAGGGGTCGGACCTATTTCATTTATATAAAATATGATTGTCCTTCCCCAAGGATGTTTCACACCAAATATGGATGTAATTCACTCAAGGGTTTAGGAGGAGTAGGCTTTTGTATAAATAGTTTTACGCACGACGCACGGCGGACGGCGCACGACGACGGACGAAACACGATGACAATAGGTCATCCTGACCTTCGGTCAGTTGACCTAAAAAGTCAGTGCGGGCGGCGGGAATATTTTTTATTTGTTATTTCTCTGAAAACAAATGTGGCAGATAACATTTTATTTTTTTCTCACTTGAAGGACATGAAAATCAATGAAAACACGTGTAGAAAATATAAATTCTTACTCAGTCTTTAAGAACAGCTTTTAAATATCTCAATCGTCACTATATCCAAAGAAAACCAGTAGAAAATACATAATCCTGGGAGGAAACATTCCGTTTTGAGCAAATGCTGACATCGGCAACCATTTTTTTACCGGAAATGAAAGGTGCATAGTAAAATTGGACCCAATTTCCGGGTGCGTTTTCGAATGGAAATTTGGGGTGCGTTCAATGCGGCGGTCTCGATTTGAATTTTTAAGTTATGGCGCATAAAAAACGTTGGTGCGGGGGGGGTAAATGTCGATGCGGCTGGGCCTGAGAAACTAGGAATGAATTTTTTTGGCCTTGGCATATGCTACATACGGAGTATTTATACTTGGCATTACACAAGTACAAATCTATTTGAGCCTATAGAGAAATAGTTGTATCACTTTATTAATAAAATGATTTGCCTGGATCTTGCGACAGCTAATACCAAGTTTACAAAGACAAGAGGCCCAGAGGGCCAGTATCGCTCACCTGGTTTGTAATGCCAAGTACGTTTGTGAATACTGGTTCATTGTTTCTTTTCTAAAGGAATTTGAATATTTATTTCTAATTCCCCTATTGAGCCCCACCCCTCCTGCCCCCGGGGGTCAGAGCCAAAATTTATACAAGTTCTGTTCCCCTTCCCCGAAGGATGTGTGTGGCCAAATTTGGTTACAAACCATGCAGAACTCTATGACAAGTAGCGATTTATAGGATTTACCTCTATTTCCCCTATTGGGCCCCGCCCCTCCTGCCCCCGGGGGGTCAGAGCCAAAATTTATACAAGTTCTGTTTCCCCTCCCCCAAAGATGTTTGTGGCCAAATTTGGTTACATTCCATTCAGAACTCTATGACTAGTAGCGATTTAAAGGATTTACCTCTATATATATTTCCCCTATTCGGCCCCACCCCTCCTGCCCCCGGTGTCAGAGCCAAAATTTATACAAGTTCTGTTCCCCTTCCCCCAAGGATGTTTGTGGCCAAATTTGGTTACAATCCATGTAGAACTCTATGACTAGTAGCGATTTAAATGATTTACCTGTATTTCCCCTATTGGGCCCCGCCCCTCCTGCTCCCGGGGGACCAGAGCCAAAATTTATACAAGTTCTGGGTACGGTTTCACAAAGCATACTTAATTTTACGGGTACCTGTAACCTGTACGTAAGTTATTTTGACCGTTTCACAAAGCACACGTAAGTTACGGGTAAACGTAAATGACTTACGGGTACACGTAAATAACGTCAAAACCGTACGTAACTTACACCAACAAAATACCACCCGTAAACCCAACGAAAGTATGATACAAGTCACAAAATCGTTGTTGTTTGGCATATTTAAAGTCTCAGAACAAATAGCCAAACAAATTACATCATAGTTTTAAAGTTTTCTCACTTGGATTGTCGATGCGGAAATTTCCATGCCGTCAACGGTATTTTGTATTTTTCTACTTTTAAAATGTTTTATTTGTTTTTCATTTTCATTTCATATTGATTCATCATGTCCGTATGTTGCAGGGATATTGTCTTTTTTATCACTTAGATAATTTTTTGCAAAAGAAACACGGGCTAATCCCGATATTCGCATATTTGTTTACGTCAGAGCGATGGTCGCTGATTTCAGTAGATCTAAATCTAATGATGTAATCGTTCCGTTTCGTATTGAAACCTGACATTATTTCTGGATTTTGTTGGTTACAAACACATATACTGTATTGTAAACGTTATGTTATACAGACTGTATTAGCATGTATACATGTAGAGTCGCATCACTTGTTTCAATCATTAAGGTATCCATTTAATTAACGCGTCACAAAGATACTGATACAACGTTACACGAACGTGACGTCAAATTTCGCCAATATTACGGACATCACATCAACAATTTGTGACACATAAACAAAATAGTACAACTAATATATGTACCGAATCCATAAATTCATCCTTAGGAGCAAATACATTTCAACGTTAACGTCACAAGTTTGAAACCATTTTTTTTTCTATTTGAGTAGACCAACAAGAGTTTCTTGACGGCTTAATAGTAATATAATTATGAATATCGTAAAAGCTACAACTGCACACTGAAATAATGTGTTATAAGTTATTTACTACTATCACAAGTGCTCATTGCTACGTCATCGGAATGTTCAAAACTGTACATTACATTGTACAACAAATGTTGGATGTACTTACCAAAGGCATACGATAGTATAACATTAATTATATAACTTTGCTAGACTTTTATAACACACGTAATTGTTACAAGTATGTGTTTGTATCAAATGTTCCTGTGTGCTATTGGTACTGAAAACTATGGATATACAGAAAATAGGAAATGTCCCATTAGCGTTCCATACATGTTCTTCAAATTTATACTCTTACTATTCCGATATATGTTTTTTTTCTAACTCTCAAGTCCTACAAATCACATACATAGATATAGTGTGTACTATGTGCTAATAATGACACGTGAGTCTATATAAATTGTAATGCTTTCATTTGGAGAGGGTGACATAGGTTTATTATAGACATATAAAGTCATTAGCATACTATGTGATTAATAGTAGGTTTCAAATTCAAGAAATAAGCTCAGATGAAAATAATTTAGTATAGTAGGAGGGTACCTCAGCTTTTCACTTGTTATTTTGTGCATCTTTAATATAGCTACAAGGTATAGCCTGCATATCTTTATATTTTCGTAATAATATCCACAGATAGCGCGCATTAGACATTTTTTATGTTAAAAATAGTCCACGAACAATACGCAGGAAATAACGTGCTAATGGAGCAAAGTAATGATTATGCAAACCATTTTGAAAACGGTTGTATGCTTTTCATCGTACTTGAGTTATAAAACTGAACCGTATGCAATATCGATGTTTAATCATGTGTATATATGTCTCATCAACTCAAAAACAAATATAAAATGATGTGTTTTGCTTTTGTTGTCTGTGCAATCAGTAACTCATTCCATATCCTTTCGACGGCCGGCAGGATTCGAACTTGACTCAATTTTGATAGTAGGTTATTACAAATGCCATCTATGAAAGCAGTTTGCATCTAGATTTCGGTTTGATGCCATTTTCACGATGATAACAAACAGCACACACTACAAACAAGTAAAAACAGTCACCGGAAGTCCCCTAAAGGTCACCATGCACGGGTCATGGAAGGCAGAAACCTGCGCGTGGGACTTGTTTTTTTTTTTTTTTTTTTTTTTTGAAATTGGTGCTATTTTCCCCTTCCTTTCCCCTTTCTCTCTATTTTCTCTTACTTTGATATCTCTTCTATCGTTTAAGACCATCTGCATGTCTGTATCTTGATAATTAAGCTCACAACGACAGGTTTCCGGGCACACACTAAAATCCGGATTTCAGACCTCAATTTTTGACTTATTTGGGCATGTTCAAAGGTGATTTGTGACGTCACTAATGCAATGACCGAATCGATATTGACATGCTATATAGGGACGAACATCTTCTTTTCAAAAAACTAGTATTTAGTTTTCAACGGTCTCAGTGGGGCTCCAGAAGGGTGCATGAAATGGGGCAAATGCATAATTACGCATAAATACATTACGGCCGTCCAAAGGATATAGGGCATAATACCTTGGATTTTTATCGGAATAAAATTAATTATTTCCAATACTTGTATTCTGAAGTAAAATAAAAGCTAAAACTTTTCAGTGATAGTTTAAGTGTAATATTTGTCACTGAAGAAAATTTTGAATTCGTCTGCTCCTGTTTTTATATCCCGCAACGATGTTAAGGGGGTATACTGGAATCGTGTTGCCCGTCTATCCGTGTGATTGTCTGTCTGTACTCCTCCTAAAATTCTTAACAGATTTTGATAAAATTTGGTACACAGAACCCTGACATAAAGGGAAGTTGCGTAAACTATGTAGGGTTCTGCAATGTCCCATATTAATGGAGCAACTATACAACGCCAGTTTCAAAATTATGAAAGTAATTATACATGAACAATTTCGATTGATAATCCGGCAAATTCAAATTACAATTATGAAACACTAATTCTTCGATGGTGAACAGCAGATCAACTCAACTTGATAAGAACTTGTACGTACAATATACTAACTTGTACGTACAAGATACTAACTTGTACGTACAAGATAATAACTCGTACGTACAAGATACTAACTTGTACGTACAAGATACTAACTTGTTTGTACAAGATACTAACTTGTAAATACAAGATACAAACTTGTACCTGCAAGATAAATAAAATTATATAGTGGCCCTAATAAGCCGCCGGAAATATTAAATTAATAGCGAGACATTTTTTCACATATAAATATGAAGTCTTTTCGAAAGAAAAATATACGGCAACTCTACAAATGATAAACTGGGCGTCTTGTGAACGGTACAGTAGATATAAAGTATGGTCGTTATGTTTGTTTTGGACAAAACAAAAATATTATTTAAATGCACGTATACACATGCATGAAATAATTGAAACCCACAAAAAAATATTGAAAATTATGCAAGAGTGATTTTCTGAGGCAGTGCTCAGCAACACATAGGCACCATTTCGTACGTATACCTGTCCGAAAAGTATAGTAGGCGGCCAGGTACGTATATTCGTTCTAAAAATTACGGTATATAGGTATTATAGACGCATCGAATTATTTTATTCGTTCTGTTATTATTAATGCTACACACATAGATTGTATGTATCTCAGTTTATTATTCACATACATGTATATGTAATCATCTAAATCGTGTGGTTTTGATTATTTTGGAGAATACTCTGGATAACGGTAGCAGGAAGCAAATGATGGGCACTAGCAAAATGTTTTTACATCTATATCTGAGAAAATAAAGATTCATTGTTTTGACATTATCCACTTCCGGTCTACCTTACGTGCACGTAAGCCTGCACGTAAGTGCGGAAAGTTACGTACGGCGTCGTGAAACACCCTTAAAATTTACTTACACGTAAAGATACGTGCACGTAAATCCTACGTGTACCCATAAAGTTACGTATGCTTTGTGAAACGGTACCCTGTTCCCCTTCCCCCAAGGATGTTTGTGGCCAAATTTGGTTATGTTCCATTCAGAACTCTATGACTAGTAGCGATTTATAGGATTTACCTCTATTTCCCCTATTGGGCCCCACCCCTCCTGCCCCAGGGGGGGGGGGGGGGTCAGAGCCAAAATTTATACAAACTCAATTCCCCTTCCCCCAAGGATGTTTGTAGCCAAATTTGGTTACAATCAATGTTGAACTCTATGACTAGTAGCGATTTAAAGGATTTACCTCTATTTCCCCTATTGGGCCCCGCCCCTCCTGCCCCTGAGGGATCAGAGCTAAAATTTATACAAGTTCTGTTCCCCTTCCCCGAAGGATGTTTGTGGCCAATTTTGGTTACAAACCATGTAGAACTCTAGGACAAGTAGCGATTTATAGGATTTACCTCTATTTCCCCTATTGGGCCCCGCCCCTCCTGCCCCCGGGGGGTCAGAGCCAAAATTTATACAAGTTCTATTTCCCTTCCCCCAAGGATGTTTGTGGCCAAATTTGGTTACAATCCATGTAGAACTCTATGACTAGTAGCGATTTAAAGGAAATGTTGACGGACAGACGCCGGACGCCGCGCCTTGACATAAGCTCACCTTCCGGCCAGGTGAGCTAAAAATTAAAATGGCGATGAAAGTTAGGTAAAAATACAAACCATCACTGTCCTCTTCCTCTTCCTTTTTTTTTTTTTTTAGTTGCTTCAACTTTTGTTTTTCTGCACTTTCACCTATAATGAAAATAAATGTTATTATGTTTTCTCCTTTGTCAATGAATCTGGCATTTAACACAGCACACAAGATAAGTGTTCTTTTACAATCTGAATTATGTAGTACCACGTGTAAATGAATTAGTTAAATACCTACAATGAGAGTTTGTTAGTAAACAAAATGTGACATTTTACCCTATCCAGATATATCAACACAAACAATCCATTGAGAGTAATCTTAACACAAACACTAACATACAATAATGTGGTTGTTTTTTTTAAATGAGACATTTGGATTCTATAAATGATGAATATGCTTCTGTTCATTGCTATTGAGTTCAGGTACACCCTTCCCTTTGACACAATTATATTCTAAAGGTTGGTCTAGCTCTTATAATTTGTTAGGAATGCTTTATCAAAGCCTAAATTATATGGCATTGCCATCACAAAGCTGTCATTGTAGTGTATTTGAATCTGTTGCAGATGACAATTTTTTAAATTTTTAATATACAAAAACATTATTATTTAGATAAGTTATCCATGTTATTGTATTTAAAAAATTCTTTTCTCATTACACTTGTAAATACAAATATAGATTCTATCCAGGTTACTATATTTCTTTAGGTGATGTGAACTTGGCGCCCACCGAAGAATGATCTTCATCTGACAATGGAAAGAGGGATCTTTTCTCTGCTTTTCAAACTTTCACTACATGTTACTACATTTGAAATTTGACAAAGATCCTTTCAGTACTTTCTGAGATATATAACAAACTTCAATAATTAAAATCCAATACGGCTACCTGTCCGCCATCATGTTGACCGATCGGTCCAAAAATGCAATTTGCACAACTAAGGTCCTATGGAACCTACATATAAAATTTGAGACGGATCGCTTCAGTACTTTCTGAGAAATAATGGTAAGAAACTTCAATTACCAAAGTCCAAGATGGTGGCCTGTCGACCATCTTGTTGACTGATCGGTCACAAAATGCAATATGCACAACTAGGGCCCTAGGGGAACCTGCACATGAAATTTGAGAGAGATCCCTTCAATACTTTCTGAGAAATAGCGGTAACAAACTTTAAATATCAAAATCCAAGATGGCAGCCTGGTGGCCATCTTGTTGACCGATCAGTCTCAAAATGCAATATGCACAACTAGGGCCCTAGGGGAACCTATATATGAAATTTGATAGAGATCGCTTCAATACTTTCTGAGAAATAGCGGTAACAAACTTTAACTATCAAAGTCCAATATGACTGCCTGGGGGCCATCTTGTTGACCGATAAGTCTCAAAATGCAATATGCACAACTAGGGCCTTCGGGGAACCTACATATGAAATTTGAGAGAGATCGCTTTAGTACTTTCTGAGAAATAGCGGTAACAAACTTTAACTATCAAAATCCAAGATGGCGGCCTGGCGGCCATTTTGTTGACCGATCCGTCTCAAAATGCAATATACACAACTAGGGCCCTAGGGGAACCTACATGTGAAATTTGAGAGAGATCGCCTCAGTACTTTCTAAGAAATAGCGGTAACAAACTTTAACTATTAAAATCCAAGATTGCGGCCTGGTGGCCATCTTGTTGACCAATCAGTCTCAAAATGCAAAATAGACAACTAGGGCCCTAGGGGAACCTACATATGAAAGGAGAAGGTACGTTAAGACTCAAATATGGCCCCAAAATTAATTCTCCAGTAAAGAACAACATATTTTGCCATATAACAGTTGAATACATTTGCTTACACATTACATCCCGAAAATATTCTGCATGTGCCAATTATGTTCACTTTGACGTCATCAACATGCAGTTTCCCGCCATTTTTCACAAAAATCCTTGAAAAATCAAACTTTGTGAATGGTTTTCTCTAAAAATGAATGTGGCCGCCTTCGTAGAGCAGAAAGAGATTTTCATATGTTGTGTATCGTGTATTTACGCATGTCCATGGAAAATATAAAGTTGCTCCAAGGTGGGGGCCAAATCCATTTCAAGCCTTTTCTAACCTAAAGATGATGAATTTCTAGCAAAATTTGGCGAGAAGAGGAAAATCATCAATTTGATGACGTCATAGGTGGAGCACATCGTGTACATGGTTATATAAAGTTATGTTTTGATGAATGGCAAATATGAGAGTATTTATTGATGTGAAATTGATGTGGATCAGAGTTAATATTTTTCGACCTGAAAAATTAAGGCCAAATACTGGTCCTATCATATCTACTCCTTTGAGAGAGATCGCTTCAGTACTTTCTGAGAAATAGTGGTAACAAACTTTAACTATCAAAATCCAAGATGGTGGCCTGGCGGCCATTTTGTTGACCGATTGGTCCCAAAATGCAATATGCACAACTAGGGCCCTAGGTGAACCTACAAATGATATTTGAGAAAGATCTCTTAAGCCCTTTCTGAAAAATAGCGGTAACAAGAAATGTTAACAGACAGATGAACGGACCACGGATGAAAAGCGATTTGGATAGCCCATCATCTGATGATGGTGGGCTAAAAAATATCACTGAAATCGGTTCAGCTACTATGTGTGTTTTTTGCAAACAAATGGATGACTTGCATACATACATGGACAAATGGTGATTAAAATGTCACTCAAGACTATAATAACCCATTTACAAGAATTATTATGAACTAAAGCACTTAGTAGATGGGCTAATGTTAACACAGGTATAATAGTATACTGACCTAGAGGAGGAGTCATGTACTTGGGCTCAACAGCCCTCTCTATCTGTAGTAATGCTTTGGCCAGATCTTTAACAGTGGACTCGGTTGATCCCTCAGAACTTACAGAGGAGGTGTCATCATCATTGTCCCTTCAAAACAAAGCATAACTCAGATGCTGGGGATAATATTATAATCATTATTGAGGTCTGATGTGTTTGAAAGAAAAAGTATATACTAATTCAACAAAGAACTTTATCTGATCAATACACCATAAGTGTACCATAATTATCTTTATTAAATTTATGTCAAATTATAGCAAAACTAGAAACGCCTGTATAACAGAATTGCCCAACCTCCATATATATCAAAGGTGAAATCAGGATAAGATTGGTTGACACTGCTTAATACCCCTCTTCATGTCAGAGGCATAAAATAATTCATTTTCATACTTAAATATTATCCTTTAAGTTGTTACCAAATATAATGAAAGGAGGGACATCACTTTGGGCTGTTTTACAGCCACTAAGTGAAAAGCAAAATATTTTGCAAGAAGATAGATACATCAGGGTCAGCTGCATATTGTGTGCTATGCAGAATATCCAATTTTTTTCTGTGCTCATCGTAATTTCAGAGGTTTAAGGTCGAAGGGTAAAAATTCACTATTCCATGTTTCTTAAATATTAGATTAGAGATAACATATTTGCAGATTTTGCCTGTAAATATTGGGTTTGTGAAGTTCAGTTCAGAAAAATGATGAAAAATTCAAAAAGTGATCACAGTGACCTAGTGAAGCATTTATTCTACTTTAGAATTAACAAGAGATCCCAGAGGGATTTTGGCGCCCACCAAAGAATGATCTATGTCTGACAATGAAAAGAGGGATCTTTTCCCTGCTTTTCAAACTTTTTCAAACACACTACATATAAAATTTGAGACAGATCGCTATAGTACTTTCTAAGAAATAGTGGTAACAAACTTTAACAATGAAATCCAAGATGGCGGCTGTGCAGCCATCTTGTTGACCTATCAGTTACAAAATGCAATATGCACAACTAGGGCCCTAGGAGAATCTACATATAAAATATGAGACAGATCCCTTCAGTACTTTTTGATGCTGTGAAACAGCATTCTTAGGTACGCTCGGAGAGCCTGTGCACATAAAATAAAACCACTCCGCAATGAAAATTTAATGTTGTTTTGTTCATTTTACATATTATTGATAGTATGAATAAATCGAACCTCAGTATTCAAAAACACAAACATTGAATTTGTACATACATATGCACCGTTTTAAGTGTTCAGTAGGGACTCCATGATTTATGTATACCTACGCGTCATGTATGGTCCCAAAAATCAAGAACACCTTCTTTGATGTCTTCCTGTGCGGCAGACTTTCGGTGGATTTTGGATTGTGAATGTTTTTTCAATTTTATGTAATTCATGCTACTGATCGCTTAATGTAATGAAATGTTAGGAAGATAATTGCAAAAGAAAGTTCTTATAACGTTTATAGAGGTTTTTGTTTCGGTTGAATTGACGAACTATATCTCATGATATTATTGCGCAGTAAAAGTTAATAGTTATGAAGTTCCTCCCTTGTTCTGTCACTGGGAGCTAGTTGTGCCTTTTGTTTATCGACAATTGCATTATATTGAAAGGGGAAAAGTACAAAATTTATCAACATAAACTTACAAAATATAATGATAATATATATATATATATATATATATATATATATATATATATACAAGCTACTAAGAGTGACAAATGAAATTATATTGGCGTGTAATGTACTGTAGCATTACGAAGACTTGCTAAAGTCTGACGCTCTTGACGTTATCAACTTATAAGTTCAAAAGAAATTTGAGTGCAATAAGTAACCAAATAATGTAACTTTATTTGGCAAAAATATCTGGCCATGACATATTATTATTCAAAAGTCAGCAAAGCAAAAATCACGATAATATGTCGCCAACCAGTACAGTAACTAAATGATAACTGTTAGTCTTACAAAGACTTGCTAAAGTCCGATGCATTACATGAAGCTTTTTTGATGTTACCCACTAGAGTTCTTGTGAATTTAAAATAAATCTGAGCTTTAAACGTAACGAAACAATGTACCTTTTATTTGGCAAAAGTATCTGGCCATGATTTATGAGTCAAACGTCAGACTCAAAGCAACCCATGTTAGTTTTCTAAAAAGAAAACCAAAACATATGCGGAAATCGTAATATTTCTAATGTTATATTTTCCCTAAAATATTCTTAAATATGAAGATACGGCCTTGAGTGAAAGTCAAGGTCATTCATTTAAACAAACTTGGTAGTCCTTGATCCCAGCATGCCACAGGCCCAATATCAGGTCCCTAGGCACCTTGGTTATCAAGAAGAAGTCATTTTAAGATTTTAGCCTTTTTGACCCCAGTGACCTTGAATGAAGGTCAAGGTCATTCATTTGAACAAACTTGGTAGCCCTTGATCCCAGTATGCCACAGGCCCAATATCAGGTCCCTAGGCTCTTTGGTTATTAAGAAGTTGTTTAAAGATTTTAGCCTATTTGACCCCTGTGACCTTGAATGAAGGTCAAGGTCATTCATTTGAACAAACTTGGTAGCCCTCTATCTGAGTATGTCACAGGCCTAATATCAGGTTCCTAGGCCTCTTGATTATTAAAAAGAAGTCGTTTAAAGATTTTAGCCTATTTGACCCCTGTGACCTTGAATGAAAGTCAAGGTCATTCATTTGAACAGCTTGGTAGTCCTTCATCCCAGCATGTTACATGCCAAATATTGGGTCTCTGGGCCTCTTGGTTATGAAGCAGAAGTTTTAACAAGATATTTCAGCCTATTTGACCGGTGACCTTGAATGAAAGTCAAGGTCATTCATTTGAACAATCTTGGTAGCCCTTCATCCCAGCATGTCACAGGCCTCATTTCAGGCCTCTAGGCCACTTGGTTAGTTAGAAGAAGTCTGTTAAAGATATTCACCTATTTGACCCCTGTGACCTTGAATGAAGGTCAAGTTCATTCATTTGAACAAACTTGGTAGACCTTCATCCCAGCATGCTATAAGTCAAATTTCAGGACTCTAGATCTCCAAGTTTTGGAGAAGAAGTTGTTTAAATGGAAAAGGTGACGCCGGACGGCCGGACGGTCATCTTGTTGACAGATTGGTCCCAAAATGCAATATGCACAACTAGACCCCTAGGGGAACCAACAAGTGAAATTTGAGAGAGATCCCTTTAGTAATTGCTGAGAAATAGCGGTAACAAACTTTAACTATCAAAATCCAAGATGGCTGCCTGACGGCCATTTTGTTGACCTATTGATCCCAAAATGCAAAATGCACAACTAGGGCCCTAGGGGAACCTACAGATGAAATTGGAGTAAGATCCCTTAAGTACTTTCTGAGGAATAGCGGTAACAAACTTTAACTATCAAAATCCAAGATGGCTGCCTGGCGGCCATTTTGTTGACCGATTGGTCCCAAAATGCAATATGCACAACTAGGGCCCTAGGGGACCTACATTTGAAATTTGAGTAAGATCCCTTCAGTACTTTCTGAGATATAGCAGTAACAAGAATTATTAACGGACGGACGGAAGAACAGACGACGGACCACAGACTTTTTGAATAGCCCACCATCTGATGATGGTGGGCTAAAAATTAAGCTCATAAAATAAGTTTAAATAATTTAAATTCATGCTTTAAACATGGGAAAACAGCATATGCTTATTGGACAGATGATACCATTCATTGATTATGACCTAATTTATGCACATGACCTAGCCAATGTGACCCTAGGATGTAATCACCTTAAGCAGATCATGCCAAGATCCTTATACAGTACTTAACATCAATTTCAAGCTATCAAATATTTGAATAATCCTAATTTTCAGCAAAAATTTTAAGTTTTTAATGCTAAAATAGAATAAATGCTGAACTAGGTCACTGTGACCTACTTTTTGTGAATTTTTCAACATTTTCTGAACTAAACTTCACAAACACAATATTTACAGGCAAAAACTGCAAAAAAATGTTATTTCTATTCAAATATGTAATCAATTAGGACTTAAACAATGAAAATGGGAATTTTCACCCTTTGAGCGCAGGAAAAATCTAATGTATCTTCAAGCTAAATATTTTGCTTATCACGGAGTGACAGTAAAACGGTCCAAAGTGATACCCCTCCTTTGATTTAAAGAATTAATAAGAATGCATACTTTTCATCTGTTTTGTCAAATTTGGCAAAAGCAGGATCATTTGTCTGTGGGTCAAAGCTTCCATGCTCTAGTGCATCTCTCCAGGCAAAGCGGTCTTTAATCTGTAAGCAATGTTTCTAAGCATATAAAGCATTCATTTTAACATTTATAGAGAGTTTTGCTTTTGTTTCAATATTCTTTTTCTCTGAATGAACAAAAAATAAAAATGCACTGCTTTTGTATTCAATTTCACCAAACAAAATTATTAATTCAACTGATGAAACCATGAAAAACAGAAGAAAGCAAAATGTCTCAATGCAAGGGTACAATTGTATTCTGTCTTGAATTTGCTGAAACATTATACCTTAAGAGAGCCAAGGCTTCCAACGAATACTCTCTCCTCCAGGTCCAGTAATAACTCCCGAAGGTTGATTTCTAACACTTCCTGTGCCTGGTCTCCCTTTATCATACCCTTTGATGTTTTTTTAACAGAAGCCTTCTTTGTGACCCCATCAGCAGCCGGTGACTCGCTCCTCTCTCGTTCGTCAATTAGATGGTCAGGAAGAGCCGGAGCTGAACACAAAGATTTTGTTGGACATTTTCCTATTAGTTCCAATACTCTGCTCTTTTGATCTATCAAACTCTGTTTTAAAGCCGATTCTCTGTATCCACGCGAGTTGAGAGAATTTATTAGCTGTTCAAACTGCTCTGTACCAGATATATAGGTCCACATATGCTTTGGACCCTCCATGATTTGTTTGATAGCCAGACTATCAAGCATCGGTGGTCCCTGGTGCATGCACTCTGATTTCCCCGGTTGAGAATCGTCATCACTTATTGTGACCACATCATCAACAGCCCCTTCACTACCATTTACAACAGATGTTTGACTAGTGTTGATGGACATATTCCCTGCGGCATTGCTATTCGACACATTCAAACTATTGTCAGCTGTTGATATATTCATGCTATTATTTACAGAGGATGTGTTCATGCTATCATTCTCTTTGTCACTTCCGTTTTCTTCTGGTAATTTCTTTTTGGGTGGTGCCTGGAGTGCTGGAGGGGGAAGTTGTTGTCCAAAAAGTGTTCCATTTGGAAAAGGATTGGAGCTTGGGTTTTGTTGAACAGGTTTCAAGTATTCTTCCTTAACATGCATTTCACAGTCTTCAATAAATAGTCCTGGCAAAGACTGGAATACCCAGTATCGTCGATACATACGGTCGCGTCCCAGAGGGTAAGTCTGACTGGCATGCTGGAGGCGAGATATTGAGTCAATCATCTCCTTCTCTTGTAATGCGAACTCTGCTTTCTTGTTGGCCTCTTCTTCCTCCTCCTGTACACGCTCCTCCTCTTTCTCCTGCTCAGACCGGATTACCTCGGACTCATCATCCTCATCCTCTGGTAATGGCGGTACTGGAAGGCCACTCCTACAACACAGAGTAGAATCAGTCAGGTAATAATGTTCTCAAGTTTACCATTGGTCTATACTACTAAAAATCTATGTAAACCAAACAAGGACATAGTCATTCAGATCCCCCGCCAATGGAGATATCAAAGCTGAAGCAAGTTTGATTGTGGAGACTTGTGTGTATGAAAAAAAAAACAGGAAAAAGGAAGTTGAGCTAAAGAAAGATGGAGTATAATTCAAGTAGAGCGGGGCTGCAATTGTTGAATCAGGTATACAGCCTTGACATTTATATTAGACTATATACACAAAGATGGGTGGAGTTTTGCAAAGTAACATTTACCATTTACCATGATATTTTCAGCAATGTTTCCATGGTTACAGTAAAAAGTACAAAAAGTGAAAACCTAAAAATAGCAAAAGGCACTACTAGACCATAAGAACAATGTGTCTATGAAGTTTCATGGAAATATCTCTGCTGGTTTTAGAGTTGTGCTCCGGAAACGATTTTTACACAAAAATCTGCCATTTTCAGCAATGTTTCCATGGTTACAGAAAAAAGTACAAAAAGTGAAAACCTTAAAATAGCAAAAGGCACTACTAGACCATAAGACCAATGTGTCTATGAAGTTTCGTGGAAATATTTCTTCTGGTTTTAGAGTTATGCTCCGGAAACGAACCTGGTACAAAAATATGATTTTTCAGCAATGTTTCCATGGTTACAGAAAAAAGTACAAAAAGTGAAAACCTAAAAATAGCAAAAGGCACTACTAGACCATAAGACCAATGTGTGTATGAAGTTTCGTGGAAATATCTCTGCTGGTTTTAGAGTTATGCTCTGGAAACCATTCGTATGGACAGACAGACAGACGGACGGACGGACGGACGGAACCCATTTGTATATCCCCCGCCAACTTCGTTGGGCGGGGGATAACAATAATTTGAAGATGTTGGATGCCCTACCTCAACAAATTTATTGAGTAAATTGTGTAAATTTTTTATTAAAAAACATTCAGTCAATCTCAACTAGAAATATCATTTAATTAGTCCTTAATCAAATACCATTTGACAAATGTCATCAACTGAATAAATTTTCTCTTTGAAATGGAAGTGAGTTTTTATCTACTCTTCATAACTATTTTGATATCCCAAACACAAGGTACTGAAGTCATGTGTTACTTCTTCATGTTGTCTAACATGAGAGCAAGTCAAGTAATATTTGTAGCCTGGTTTGCAGAACACACCTATATATACCTTTAGTAAAATTTAACTTACTCCTGTAGACGCAGTCTTTCCTCATAAAGCTGCATTTTTTTCAAACGTTTTTGTTCCAGTTTTTCTCTTTCAATCATACGCTCTTCCTGCCGGCGCTTATATCTGATGAAAATTCAGGCAGAATTTTTTTATTTATGTTATATATGAAGAAAGCAAATATTAATAAATTTTGATAGTGTAAATTTCCTTAGATTTCCTTAGATCAACATTTTCTCTTTCAATTATAATGAATGTGAAGGCTGTGAAAAAAATAAATTGCCAGGAAGAAATGGATCATTCTCTACACAAAAACACATTTAACAAAATGTTTTCTTTCATATTTCTTTTTATATTATAAAATCATACCAAGAATTATCTATGCCCAAACCTTATTGCAGCTTCCTCACGTTCACGTCGATGTTCGCTCCACTGTAACTGTTTTAGGTCAGACTTTAACTGACGTAATCTCTCATAATTGTCCTCGATTGTATCTCGTGTTGCTGCATACGTTAGAATCTGCTGTGTTAGCACACGAAGGATTTTTAATTTGTCCACTACAACAAGAAAGGGTAAAACCATGATGCTTTTTTCACAGACAAGAGGCCCATGGGCCTTAACGGTCACCTGACATCCAATAGTAATTTGTCATTTAAGGGCCAACATAATAGCTATGAGGGACTTTAACACATGGTGTGTTATTTTTTTCCCTCCTGTATTCAACACAGAAGCTGAAGTAAATATGAACTGATGTTGATGAAACTCTGTATGCAATGAGGTCTTGGATGAATTTGCATACTGGAACAATTTATCATGACTGACATATGGTTGTTATTTTTCTTTCTAATTTTATCATCCTATGGTCAGGTGACCTGAAAATTTAAGCCATTTAGACCCCACTGGACTCCACCCCTCAGCCTTTGGGGATGAAACAGGGTCAAAATGACATAATAGCAAAATGTCCTCTTGTGGTTATAATGTGAATAAAAAGTTTGAACAATTTCCAGTAGAAAATAAACAAAATATACCCAAGAAGTATTCAATATAAACTATAGCAAACTTAGCCTCCTCCCCAGGGGCAAACAAAGAGGCCAAGGGTTATAAAATTCACATTTCTGATAAAGCACCACAATATCTTTAGAACACAAGGTCCAATAATAGCATTATTACAAAGGACATGAACTCTATAATATAGTTACCGTCGAAAAATTCCCTTTTTCAAACTCATCCTAGATCTTGTTGATATAAGGCTACATACAGAGTTTCATTAAAATCAGTTCACATTTACCAAAGTCATCTTGCTCACAAGCCCAATGATAAAATTAGAACAAAGGGCAATAACTTGTACGTTACTGTCGAATAATTCCCATTTTTGAACTCGTACAAAATCTTGTTGATATAAGGCTACAAACAAAGTTTCATCAACCTCGGTTAACATTTACTCAAGTCATCATGTTCACAAAGTAAAGTTAACGCTTGATGGACAATAGGCTATTGCAGTAACAGTGACCTTGACCTTGACCTGGCAATCCTGAAACTATATCTTGTCGAAAATATTATGGTCCTTTAAATTTGTGTGAAGTTTGATAAAAATCACTCAAGGAATGAAGCCGATAGAGCACTGAAAAGGATTTTCTAAAAATAGTAACGGTGACCTTGACCCTGCAACCTTGAAACTCAAACTTTTTCAGTCCTTTGTATTTGTGTGCTGTTTGATCAAAATCACTCAAGGAATGAAGCTGCTAGAGTGCTGACAAAGAAATTATCTAAAAATAGTAACAGTGATCATGACTTGACCTTAGTCTGGCAATCTTCACACTCAATCTTGTACAAGATATTATGATCTTTTGTCTATGTGTGAAGTGTGATCAAAATCACTCAAGGAATGAAGCCGCTAGAGTGCTGATAGGGATTTTCTAAAAATAGTAGCAGTGACCTTGCTTAATACAAAGTTTCATCAATCTCGGTTCACATTTACTCAAGTTATCGTGTTCACAACAAAAAGTTAACGCACGAGGGACGACGACGGACAAAAGGCTATCGCAATAGGTCACCATGACCTATGGTCAGGTGACCTAAAAAGGGAGATCTTTTTCACAAAAAACAAGAGGCCCAAAGGGCCTTAAGAGTCATCCAACTACCTTGGCAATAGTAAAATTAATTACATGTATATATGGTGTCACTTTGTAAGGTTTCACAAAAAAACAAGAGGCCCAAAGGGCCTTAACAATCATCTGACTACCTTGACAATAGTAAAATTAATTACATGTATATATGGTGTCACTTTGTAAGGACCTTGTCAGGATCATTTTCAATTTCTTTCAACAAATTTTATTTCAAACAAGAGGCCCAAGGGATTTAACATATAGAAAATTAATTAGATATAGTGTCTTGGTAGCCATCTTCGATTTAGGATCAACCAGAGATGTAACAATACTTTGTCGGGACCATGTCAGGATCATTTCATATAAGTTTCAGCCAAATCGCACCAGAAAACTTGAGAAGAAGTTCAAAATGTGTTTTCAAGATGTTGGCTGTGGCGGCCATCTTGGATTTCGGATCGACCCAAAAAATAACAACACTTTGCCGGGACCATGTCAGGATCATTTCATGCAAGTTTCAGCCAAATCGCACCAGTAGAACTTGAGAAGAAGATCAAAATGTGTTTTCAAAATGGCGGCTGTGGCGGCCATCTTGGATTTCGGATCAACCCGAAAAATAACAACACTTTGTCGGGACCATGTCAGGATCATTTCATGCAAGTTTCAGCCAAATCGCACCAGTAGAACTTGAGAAGAAGATCAAAATGTGTTTTCAAGATGGCGGCTGTGGCGGCCATCTTGGATTTCGGATCAACCCGAAAAATAACAACACTTTGTCGGGATCATGTCAGGATCATTTCATGGAAGTTTCAGCCAAATTGCACGGGTAGAACTTGAGAAGAAGTTCAAAATGTGTTTTCAAGATGGCGGCTGTGGCGGCCATCTTGGATTTCGGATCGACCCAAAATAATAGGGCTGCCGCGGTTCACCGGTATATTGGGGTATTGCAATATACCACCAAAAAATATTGTACCACGATACAGTTTACCTGTACCGGTTTTTTACGATATATTTTCTTAGTATCATAATTTCATTAATTTGATATAATTAAAACGTCCTGTCATTAAAACAAAACCAGCAAGTTGTATTTGTTTTCCTTTCCGATAATATGAAGCCATGTGGGTATCCCTTTCGTTTTCATTCGATTCAGATGTCGGTCAAATGTTTGTAACTAACGTGTATAATGTTCAAATGATTCAATTCTCTAAACACATTTAAGGCCCGGTGAATACATGGCTGCAGGGATTTTGCCAGCTTTTTCAGGCTTCATCGTCCGCCGCCATTTTCGATTTCCTACACGTGTCAAAACAACACTGCAAGCCGGTCAGCCCTTTGAAGTTTAATCACGATCGTAAGCTTATTTTGCCAGGACAATTGTACGTAAATTTGTTCATCATTTAGGTTCAAAAGTGTAAATATTTGCAGACACTATCATGTTTAGTTATTGCATTATTAGGTTACGATCGTCTGTAACAGTTAGCCTAGCGTTTTCACAAACAGACTCATATTTTTTTTTAAAACAAGAACACATTTGAACATTTTTGTTACTCAACAACATGGTTCAAATCGATGTAAAACTACATAACATAGCACTGTATGTTTGTATAATGTAAAGGGTGTTTTTATTATGGAATATATACAAAATAGACAACACATATGTTAAGGTCAAAATATTGCAATACATATCACAATACAGTTGTTGTGTATCGCAATATATTGTGGTACGCTTCTGCCGTATCGCGGCAGCCCTAAAAAATAACAACACTTTGTCGGGACCATGTCAGGATGATTTCATGCAAGTTTCAGCCAAATCGCACCAGTAGAACTAGAGAAGAAGATTAAAATGTGTTTTCAAGATGGCGGCTGTGGCGGCCATCTTGGATTTCGTATCGACCTGAAAAATAACAACACTTTGTCGGGACCATGTCAGGATCATTTCATGCAAGTTTCAGCCAAATCGCACCAGTGGAACTTGAGAAGAAGTTCAAAAATGTGTTTTCAAGATGGCAGCTGTGACAGCCATCTTGGATTTTGGATCGACCCGAAAAATAACAACACTTTGTCGGGACCATGTCAGGATCATTTCATGCAAGTTTCAGCCACATCGCACCGGTAGAACTTGAGAAGAAGTTCAAAATGTGTTTTCAAGATGGCAGCTGTGACAGCCATCTTGGATTTTGGATCGACCCGAAAAATAACAACACTTTGTCGGGACCATGTCAGGATCATTTCATGCAAGTTTCAGCCAAATTGCACCGGTATAACTTGAGAAGAAGTTCAAAATGTGTTTTCAAGATGGCGGCTGTGACTGCCATATTGGATTTCGGATCGACCTGAAAAATAACAACACTTTGTCCGGACCTTGTCAGGATCATTTCATGGAAGTTTTAGCCAAATCGCATCAGTAGAACTTGAGAAAAAGTTCAAAATGTGTTTTCAAAATGGCGACTGTGGCGGCCATCTTGGATTTTGGATCGACTCGAAAAATAACAACACTTTGTCGGGACCATGTCAGGATCATTTCATGCAAGTTTCAGCCAAATCGCACCAGTAGAACTTGAGAAGAAGTTCAAAATGTGTTTTCAAGATGGCGGCTGTGGCGGCCATCTTGGATTTCGGATTAACCCGAAAAATAACAACACTTTGTCGGGACCATGTCAGGATCATTTCATGCAAATTTCAGCCAAATCGCACAGGTAGAACTTGAGAAGAAGTTCAAAATGTGTTTTCAAGATGGTGGCTGTGGCAGCCATCTTTGATCTCGGATCGACCCGAAAAATAACAACACTTTGTCGGGACTATGTCAGGATCAATTCATGCAAGTTTCAGCTAAATTGCACTGGTAGACCTTCAGAAGAAGTTCAAAATGTCAAAAGTTAACGCGCGGCGGACGACGATGGACGAAACATGACGACTATAGGTCCTGACCCGATGACCAAAAAAAAAAAAAAAAAAAACCCACCAAAAAAAAGAAAATAAGGACATAGTCATTCAGATCCCCCGCCAATGGAGATATCAAAGCTGAAGTAAGTTTGATTGTGGAGACTTATGTAAACGAAAAAAAAAAAAACAGGAAAAAGTAAGTTGAGCTAAAGAAAGATGGAGTATAATTCAAGTAGAGCGGGGCTGCAATTGTTGAATCAGGTATACAGCCTTGACATTTGTTGGCGATAATTTTCCCGTTTTTTACTCCATGCAGTATTAAATTCAAGGTCTGTGTTGTCTAATGTCTTAAGATACATATATCATTCAAATTTGACCGCAGTATTTGTATTTTCTTTCATCCACCAAATAACACTGCCACAAATATAATCCAAATGTTTTTCTTTCTTTTCTGGTTAAGGGCAGATACAGCAAGGTGAATAGTTTTATGAATGTGAAGCATATAGGTGAAAAACTATTAACCTGTTTATAACTAGTACAATGACAGTGTCATAAAGGGCCTAAAAAGAATGTGTCTATGAAGTTTCGTGGAAAGACCTCTGCTGGTTTTAGAGTTATGTCCGGAAATGAACCTGCTACAAAAATATGTTTTCAGCAATGTTTCTATGGTTACAGAAAAAAGCACAAAAAGTGAAAACCTAAAAATAGCAAAAGGCACTACTAGACCATAAGAACAATGTGTCTATGAAGTTTCATGGAAATATCTCTGCTGGTTTTAGAGTTGTGCTCCGGAAACGATTCTTACACAAAAATCTGCCATTTTCAGCAATGTTTCCATGGTTACAGAAAAAAGTACAAAAAATGAAAACCTTAAAATAGCAAAAGGCACTACTACCCATAAGACTAATGTGTCTATGGAGTTCCGTGCATATATCTCAACCGGTTTTCCAGTTATGCTGCGGAAACGAACCTGGTACAAAAATATGATATTTTCAGCAATGTTTCAATGGTTACGGAAAAAGTGCATAAAATGAAAACCTAAAAATAGCAAAAGGCACTACTAGACCATAAGAACAATGTGTCTATGAAGTTTCATGGAAATATCTCTGCTGGTTCTAGAGTTGTGCTCCGGAAACGACTGTTATACAAAAATCTGCCATTTTCAGCAATGATTCCATGGTTACAGAAAAAAGTACAAAAAGCGAAAACCTTAAAATAGCAAAAGGCACTACTAGACCATAAGACCAATGTGTGTATGAAGTTTCGTGGAAATATCTGTACTTGTTTTAGAATTATGCTTCGGAAACCATTCGTATGGACGGACAGACGGACGGACGGAACCCATTTGTATATCCCCCGCCAACTTCGTTGGGCGGGGGATAAAAACACCCATCACGAACAACTGTAAAGGTATCTTGAATATGTGAGAATGTTGTTTTACCTGGCTCCAAATCAAACACACACAAACTGGACAGGTTTCTGAGTACAGCCTGTTCCTGGCGTCTGAAGTCGAGTCCTGGATCATCCTGGGAAGTGTAGCCACCCCTTTGTTGGTAACGGTACTTGATATTCTTCTCTTTACCTCTGGCCCCAGATGACAACAAGTGAAGACGGAGGATCTCCGACAGAGTAAAGGAATCCAATGGTAGCTTCTTCAACAGTGAGCCTAAACAACACAACAGAGGACCAAATGGTAATGAAATCATCATTTTTATAGGAATCATCAATAACTCAATATATTCAGAGTATTGGATTCCCACAGACCTATGTGGTTGGAAACAATTGACTGACAAAAGGCAACTTTGTCTCATGTGATCTAAAAAGTTTAATTATAAGGTCGCAAAGAGAAGTATGTTGTGCTCTTCCTTACCATGGTTAAGCTGGGGAATCTGAGAATAACTGCTAGCGGTTTCTATCATCTGGTAACTAGAGGCATCTGCATCATCAATGATGTCCAACACTGGGGGGAAAAAATTTGCTTATGTAAATCACAACGAACAAAAATTAATGAGCTAAATCAATATATAATTAGCTTTTCATATCTGTAAGGGATAAAAAAAAACTACCAAATTACTTAAAATATACATGCATTATCTATGATAGATAATGAGAAAGTCTAGCATGCTACCTACACTGGTTATCTCCCTTGTCTTTTTTAGACAGTGCTTCCTCTTCTTCCTCCTCTTCTTCCTGGAGGTTGAACACAGCTGTGATCATCATCAATAAGATGTCTGTCAATGTACCATTATGGTCCGTCTCCAGCAAGGCTTTCTCTAATACCTCTGTGTAAACAAATGACACACCATACCACAAATGTACCAATCTATATACACTCACATAGAAATGGAGGATGTAATCACACAGCAAATCTTCAATTCCTTATTCACAATAAAGAAAATTGATATTGTTTGATTTTGCCACTTCAAACCTAAGAAGTAATCAATTAAACGTCAATGTTCAGAGTAATGTAGAGAGAATGTTTTACAGTAGTTGTGTAAATAAAATAGCTTATGCATTAAACATATTACCAGTTAAAAATAATAAATATCTGCTTAAAAAAGCAAGTATTAAGAATGATTTCATAGATCATTTGTCATTTCTTGATTATGACTGCAATGGATGACATAAAGCGAATACCTACAAATAGTCAAATACAATGCATAATATTCTTAATTTTGCTAAAGGAAACATGATAAAATATTGGTATATCTTACCAAACGTAAATCCTTTTGGAAAGTACTCTTTCAAATCAAATAGAGCCTTAAAACTATTGATGAATTCAATAACCATAACAGCATCTCCAAAGGATTCCACTGGGATCTTGGTCATTACTGGCTGAGGCTCTGGCAGCACCTGGGAATAAAAAAACAAGAGGCCCATGGGCCTTAACGGTCACCTGAGTTAGAATATATAATGAAACAAATTAAAGACATATAAACACTATATGCTGGGCCTTGAAGTTGGCCAGTGATTTATAAATTTGACCCTTTAGACTATGAAGAGTATTTGCTTCCATCAAACCTGTGAACTTAGAGGTATTTTTGAAATTTTAATCATTTTGACCCTTTTTGGTCCTGCCCCTCTGGTCCCCCAAGGGGTCATCGAGGACAGATATGAATGTTGAAATGCTATATCTTCGGCTAATAATTCTTATCAAGTTTGACTAATTTCCTACAAAGATTGGGCAAATAATGTTCACAAATATGTTTCCTATATAAACTAAAGTTAACTTGACCCCTCCCCAGGGGGTAACGTGAGACCCAAAGCTCATATAATTCACAATTTTTATAAAACACCTTAAGACCTTTCCATCTATAATTATTTGATTCTACTATATCCAGAATTTTAGAAGATTTTTGAAGTTTTAGCCTATTTGACCTTTTTTTTGCCCCGCCCTCTGCCCCCAGGGGGTCGGCCAGGACCAATGTGGATATGATATTAAAATGCTATCTCAGGCTAATAATTCTAACCAAGTTTGACTCATTTCCTATGAAAATTGAGCAAAAAATGCTCATTAATGTGTTTTTCCTATATAAACTATAGTAAACTTGACCCCCTCCCCAAGGGGAAACAGGAGACCCCAGGGTCATATAATTCACAATTTTTTGTAAAGGACCTTAAGACCTTTCCATTTATGAAAAGTATTTGTTTCTACCATTTCCAGAATTTCAGAAGAATATTTTTGAAGTTTTAGCCTATTTGACCCTTTTTTAGCCCCACCCCTCTGCCCCCAGGGGGTCGGCCAGGACCAAATTGGATATGATATTAAAATGCTATCTCAAACTAATAATTCTAACCAAGTTTGACTCATTTCCTATGAAAATTGAGCAAAAAATGCTCATTAATGTGTTTTTCCTATATAAACTATAGTAAACTTGACCCCCTCCCAAGGGGGAAACGTGAGACCCCAGGGTCATATAATTCACAATTTTTGTAAAGGACCTTAAGACCTTTCTATTTATGAAAAGTATTTGATTCTACCATTTCCAGAATTTCAGAAGAAGATTTTTGAAGTTTTATAGCCTATTTGACCCTTTTTTAGCCCCACCCCTCTGCCCCCAGGGGGTCGGCCTGGACCAATGTGGATATGATATTAAAATGCTATCTCAGGCTAATAATTCTAACCAATTTGACTTGTTTCCAATGAAAATTGAGCAAAACATTCTCATAAATGTGTTTTCCCTATATAAACTATAGTAAACTTGACCCCCTCCCAAGGGGGAAACGTGAGACCCCAGGGTCATATAATTCACAATTTTTGTAAAGGACCTTAAGACCTTTCTATTTATGAAAAGTATTTGATTCTACCATTTCCAGAATTTCAGAAGAAGATTTTTGAAGTTTTAGCCTATTTGACCCCTTTTGACCCCGCCCCTAAAGCCCCTGGGGGTCAGCCATAGAAAATTTGTTAATAGGATTAAATGACCATCTCATACTGATAATTCTGACAACATTTAACTCATTTCCTATTACAAATGACCAAATAATAAGCAAAAAAGTGTTTTCTCAATATAAACTATAGTAAACTAAACCCCCTCCCCAGGGGGAAACTAGAGACCCCAGGGTCATATAATTCACAATTTTTGTAAAGGACCTTAAGACCTTTTTATCTATGAAGAGTATTTGATTCTACCACATCCGTGAGTAGAGAAGAAGATTTTTGAAATTTTACTCAATTTTACCCCTTTTGGCCCCTCCCACAGCCCCCTGGGGGGTGGGGACCATATAATTCACAATTTTGATTGGCCTTATGCCTAAGAAGGTTTGTGCAAAATTTCATTGAAATTGCTTCAGCAGTTTTGGAGAAGACGAAAATGTAAATTGTTTACGGACATACGACGGACGACGACGGACAAAAGGCGATTAGAATAGGTCACTTGAGACTTCGTCTCAGGTGACCTAAAAATCATATAATACCTATAATTAACCACCACAATAACCAAACCTGTCCTAGAGTGTACATTTCGTTTTAAGACAACTGCAATGAGATATTACTTCTAGTACCAAATGTTAAACATTTACAAAATCATCAAGAACAAGAGGCCCATGGGTCTTACTGGTCATTTGACTATTGGCAAAATACAATAGTCAAAGTATTAACAAAAAACATCTTTGTATCAGATCAAGACACAAGAATAAAACAGACTGAATTACCAACAAGAGGCCCAGAGGGCCTGTATCGCTCACCTGGTTTTTTGTTAGTAATTATCACAAGAATCTGACAATTAGAAAAATAAGCAAAATTGACTCCCAAAGTTTAATTTTGAATCACAACCATACAATGATGCTATTGATACCATACAAATATGCTATCCAATACATAGGTTCAGAGACAAAGTAATTTATATGAAAATAGTAGCCTAATTGACCTTTTTGACCTCGCATCTATTGCCGTTTAAGGCCCCGGGGGTCAGCCCTATCATTTGTACAATTTCAAATCCCAACCCTATAAGGATGCTACCATTGCATTATAAGTGCTCTTCCATTCTTAGTTGCAGAGAAGAAGTCGTTTATATGGAAATAGCTAAATTGACCCCTTTTGACCCCACCCTTCAGGCTCCTGGAGGGGTCAGCCCCATCATTTGCAAAATTTTGAATCCAAACCCTTTAAGGATGTAACCATTGCATTATGAGCGCAATCCCATGTTAAGTTGCAGAGAAAAAGTCATTTATATGGAAATTGACCATTTTTGACCCCGCCCCTCAGGCCCCCGGGGGTCAGTCCTATCATTTGCTCAATTTGGAATCCCCAGCCTACAAGGATGCTACCATTGCATTATGGGTGCTATACCATGCTTAGTTGCAGAGAAGAAGTCATTTATATGGAAATAGCCAAATTGACCCCTTTTGATCCCGCCCCTCAAGCCCCCCGGGGGTCAGCCCTATCATTTGCACAATTTTGAATCCCCACACTATAAGGATGCTACCATTGCATAATGGGTGCTATACCATGCTTAGTTGCAGAGAAGAAGTCATTTATATGGAAATAGCCAAATTGACCCCATTTGACCCCGCCCCTCAGGCCCCCGGGGGGTCAGCCCCATCATTTGTACAATTTTGAATCCCCACCCTATAAGGATGCTTCCATTGCATTATGGGTGCTATCCCATGCTTGGTTTCAGAGAAGAAGTCGTTTATATGGAAATAGCCAAATTGACCCCTTTTTGCCCCGCCCCTCAGGCCCCCGGGGGGTCAGCCCCATCATTTGTACAATTTTCAGTTAGTAGCCCATAAGGATGCTACCAGTCAAATTTTATTGAAATCCGACCAGCGGTTATGGAAAAGAAGTCGATTGTTGACGGACGACGGACGACGGACGCTGCGGTATCCCATAAGCTCACCTCGGTCCTTTGGACCAGGTAAGCTAATAAAACATTGTATAATATGAACTCTTCAGAAGAAGTTGAAAGTTTCTGATACATATTTGACCGCTCAGGGCTCGACATTAACCTTTGCTCGACTGCTCAGGGCAGGTCAGACCACCTGTCGGGCAGGTCAGTTATATCTGTGACCTGCCTGACTGGGCAGGTGGATATTTTAGTGCCATTGATACTTGTTTAGGCTGATGTAGAGTTGATATCACAGTCATTAAGATACAATAGATCCCAGAGGGATCTTGGCGCCCACCAAATAATGATCTACGTTTGACAATGGAAAGAGGGATCTTGACCTGGAGGGGTCAGCCCCATCATTTGCAAAATTTTGAATCCAAACCCTTTAAGGATGTAACCATTGCATTATGAGCGCAATCCCATGTTAAGTTGCAGAGAAAAAGTCATTTATATGGAAATTGACCATTTTTGACCCCACCCCTCAGGCCCCCGGGGGTCAGTCCTATCATTTGCTCAATTTGGAATCCGCAGCCTACAAGGATGCTACCATTGCATTATGGGTGCTATACCATGCTTAGTTGCAGAGAAGAAGTCATTTATATGGAAATAGCCAAATTGACCCCTTTTGATCCCGCCCCTCAAGCCCCCGGGGGTCAGCCCTATCATTTGCACAATTTTGAATCCCCACACTATATAAGGATGCTACCATTGCATAATGGGTGCTATACCATGCTTAGTTGCAGAGAAGAAGTCATTTATATGGAAATAGCCAAATTGACCCCATTTGACCCCGCCCCTCAGGCCCCCGGGGGGTCAGCCCCATCATTTGTACAATTTTGAATCCCCACCCTATAAGGATGCTTCCATTGCATTATGGGTGCTATCCCATGCTTGGTTTCAGAGAAGAAGTCGTTTATATGGAAATAGCCAAATTGACCCCTTTTGGCCCCGCCCCTCGGGCCCCTGGGGGATCAGCCCCATCATTTGTACAATTTTCAGTCAGTAGCCCATAAGGATGCTACCAGTCAAATTTTATTGAAATCCGACCAGCGGTTATGGAGAAGAAGTCGATTGTTGCCGGACGACGGACGACGGCTGCGGTCCTTTGGGACAGGTCAGTTATATCTCCGTACCATCAATAAACAGGCTGAGTTGGATATTTTACATTGATACTAATGTAGAGTTGTATCAACTCTTCAGAGGAGACAAGTTAATGATATCGTTTGAGTTTGAGCTGATACCCCATCAATTGCAAAATTTTGAATCAAACCTTTAAGCCATTGCTCGTATGAGGCAAATCCCATGACATCATTTAAACCTTTAGCACCCCACCCTCCGAGTCCTGCTCAAGGCCCGGGCAGCGCTCAGATGCCATTGCATTTATGGGTGCGCTGGACTCGGGCAGGTCAGTTTTGATACGCCCTCTCTGCCCATGACCTGATGCCTGACTTATACTACTGCTTAGGACAGTGGACGAAGTGGATATTTTTCTAATTTGAGTCCCCTCAGGCCAATCTGATTATTTGAACATTGTTTAGGCCTATTATGTAATGAGTTGGTTTCAGAGAAGAAGACGTTTATCAACAGTACATTAGTCAGAATTAAGGATGGCAAAGAGGACATCCCAGCGGTTATTGGGAGAAGATGTCGATTTGGCGCCCACCAACGACTGGAACTCTGATCCTAAGCTCTCCTCGGTTTGACAGTAAGCTGGAACTCTTCAGAGAAAGTGAAAGTTTCTGATACATATTGACCGCTCAGAGCCGACATTACCTTTGCTCGACTGAACTCAGGGCAGGTCAGACCACCTACATGTCGGGCAGGTCGTTATATCTTCTGACCTGCCTAACTGGGGCAGGTGGGATTAAGTTTAGTGCCATTGATACTTGTTTTAGGCTCCACTAGTAGAGTTGAGTATCACAGTCATTAAGATACAGCAGATCCCAGAGCGCGGATCCTCTCTAATGCCCCCCCATGGCGACCAACAAATAATGATTACGTTTGACAATGGAAAGAGGATCTTTTCTCTGCTTTTCAAACTTTACATCTTATTTACTACATATGGAATTTGAGAAGTCCGTTCAGTAATTTCTGAGATATATAACAAACTTTCAAATTTTAGCGATTCTCCAAACGTCACTATGGCTACAACTCGCCGGCCCTATCAAGGTGACCCGACTTCGATCTGGCAAAAGCAATAATGCGCACCAACAAGCAACCCCTAGAGTGAAACCTGCAACACATCTAAAATCCCAAGATACGGCTCCCACTGCTCCGGCTCACTTGTTCTTGAACCCAATCAGTCTCTGAAGATGGTATATATCTACATACTTATATGCACTAAACTTAAGTGGACCAACGACGCAAACACCTGCACACTAGGCACATTTTGGAACGGACGATCCTCGCCTTTCAGTAACTGTTATCGAGAAAATAGGCGGTAAACAACTACTCAATCCTAGATCACAACAACCTCCACGCCGCGGTATGGCCAGCCCATCCTGCTGACCCAGTCGATATCCCAAAATGCTCATATACGCACACACCCGAAGATTCTCCTTAAAGGGAACCCTATCAAATGCTCGCAACATCTTCTTGAGAGAGAAGATACCCACTTCAACGTACTTCTATCGATGCAAATATCAGTAAACAAACTCAACTCCTCGAATCTGGTTGGGCCTAAAAAGTCTCATCAAATAGTGGAATAGACCTTCCTGTTAGTACCACAGATACATTATAATTATCCGTTCAACGTCTCATTATATCCACAGTCTTTATCACTCCACAGGAATCACTAAATTTCCAACATAGCTACAGCCCAAGACAATGGATTTTGGGTAAAATTAATTACACGAAGTGTATAGATCACTCCACGATGGAGTTCTGCTCTTATGACACACAGATGTCTCCCTTGAACTCCCAATGGTCTCGTCTTTTGAATCATTGTTCCCTAGTCTTCTTCTCCTCTTAGTGTCCCTCTTTAATACTTTAATTGATGTTTCCCTACCCAATGACGTAATCACGCCCCTACTTTAATGACTCCCTCGCGCACCACACATTTGTGATCATGCTTTTACGAATGTTCATTACACAATGGTGATCTGCTTTTGATGATTACTACTACACCATGAGGTCTAGCTTTTTGCATGTTTTCCCCTACACCATAGTCTGCTGGTTTGACGTTCCCTACACCCATGGCGGCTCTGCTGCTTTTTTAAACATGAATACACCTACCACGCCATGGTCTTGCCTTTTGGAACCAAGTTGCGAAGCTAAGTTACCTTTATCGGTCATCACACGATTCCCATGTCATCCTCGTATACCGATTCCACTCCCTAAAGGTATTCTAACTGGACACGCCGCGACTATATTACTGTTTGCTATCATGGCTATGACTTTTATATTACTGTTTGCTATCATGGCTATGACTTTTATATTACTGTTTGCTATTGGCTATGAGACTTTTATATTACTGTTTGCTATCATGGCTATGACTTTTATATTACTGTTTGCTATCATGGCTATGACTTTTATATTACTGTTTGCTATCATGGCTATGACTTTTATATTACTGTTTGCTATCATGGCTATGACTTTTATATTACTGTTTGCTATCATGGCTATGACTTTTATATTACTGTTTGCTATCATGGCTATGACTTTTATATTACTGTTTGCTATCATGGCTATGACTTTTATATTACTGTTTGCTATCATGGCTATGACTTTTATATTACTGTTTGCTATCATGGCTATGACTTTTATATTACTGTTTGCTATCATGGCTATGACTTTTATTATTACTGTTTGCTATCATGGCTATATGACTTTTATATTACTGTTTGCTATCATGGCTATGACTTTATATATTACTGTTTGCTATCATGGCTATGACTTTTATATTACTGTTTGCTATCATGGCTATGACTTTTATATTACTGTTTGCTATCATGGCTATGACTTTTATATTACTGTTTGCTATCATGGCTATGACTTTTATATTACTGTTTGCTATCATGGCTATGACTTTTATATTACTGTTTGCTATCATGGCTATGACTTTTATATTACTGTTTGCTATCATGGCTATGACTTTTATATTACTGTTTGCTATCATGGCTATTTTACTTTTGCTATCATGCTATGACTTTTATTTACTGTTTGCTATCATGGCTATGACTTTTATATTACTGTTTGCTATCATGGCTATGACTTTTATATTACTGTTTGCTATCATGGCTATGACTTTTATATTACTGTTTGCTATCATGGCTATGACTTTTATATTACTGTTTGCTATCATGGCTAGACTTTTATATTACTGTTTGCTATCATGCATGACTTTTATATTACTGTTTGCTATCATGGCTATGACTTTTATATTACTGTTTGCTATCATGGCTATGACTTTTATATTACTGTTTGCTATCATGGCTATGACTTTTATATTACTGTTTGCTATCATGGCTATGACTTTTATATTACTGTTTGCTATCATGGCTATGACTTTATTACTGTTTGCTACATGGCTGACTTTTATATTACTGTTTGCTATCATGGCTATGACTTTTATATTACTGTTTGCTATCATGGCTATGACTTTTATATTACTGTTTGCTATCATGGCTATGACTTTTATATTACTGTTTGCTATCATTTATGACTTTTATTTACTGTTTGCTATCATGGCTATGACTTTTATATTTACTGTTTGCTATCATGGCTATGACTTTTTATATTACTGTTTGCTATCATGGCTATGACTTTTATATTACTGTTTGCTATCATGGCTATGACTTTTATATTACTGTTTGCTATCATGGCTATGACTTTTATATTACTGTTTGCTATCATGGCTATGACTTTTATATTACTGTTTGCTATCATGGCTATGACTTTTATATTACTGTTTGCTATCATGGCTATGACTTTTATATTACTGTTTGCTATCATGGCTATGACTTTTATATTACTGTTTGCTATCATGGCTATGACTTTTATATTACTGTTTGCTATCATGGCTATGACTTTTATATTACTGTTTGCTATCATGGCTATGACTTTTATATTACTGTTTGCTATCATGGCTATGACTTTTATATTACTGTTTGCTATCATGGCTATGACTTTTATATTACTGTTTGCTATCATGGCTAGACTTTTATATTACTGTTTGCTATCATGGCTATGACTTTTATATTACTGTTTGCTATCATGGCTATGACTTTTATATTACTGTTTGCTATCATGGCTAGACTTTTATATACTGTTTGCTATCAGCTATTACTGTTTGCTATCATGGCTTTTTTATATACTGTTTGCTATCATGGCTAAGACTTTTATATTACTGTTTGCTATCATGGCTATGACTTTTATATTACTGTTTGCTATCATGGCTATGACTTTTATATTACTGTTTGCTATCATGGCTATGACTTTTATATTACTGTTTGCTATCTTTGCTATCATGGCTATGACTTTTATATTACTGTTTGCTATCATGGCTATGACTTTTATATTACTGTTTGCTATCATGGCTATGACTTTTATATTACTGTTTGCTATCATGGCTATGACTTTTATATTACTGTTTGCTATCATGGCTATGACTTTTATATTACTGTTTGCTATCATGGCTATGACTTTTATATTACTGTTTGCTATCATGGCTATGACTTTTATATTACTGTTTGCTATCATGCTATCATTTTTATATTACTGTTTGCTATCATGGCTAAGACTTTTATATTACTGTTTGCTATCATGGCTATGACTTTTATATTACTGTTTGCTATCATGGCTATGACTTTTATATTACTGTTTGCTATCATGGCTATGACTTTTATATTACTGTTTGCTATCATGGCTATGACTTTTATATTACTGTTTGCTATCATGGCTATGACTTTTATATTACTGTTTGCTATCATGGCTATGACTTTTATATTACTGTTTGCTATCATGGCTATGACTTTTATATTACTGTTTGCTATCATGGCTATGACTTTTATATTACTGTTTGCTATCATGGCTATGACTTTTATATTACTGTTTGCTATCATGGCTATGACTTTTATATTACTGTTTGCTATCATGGCTATGACTTTTATATTACTGTTTGCTATCATGGCTATGACTTTTATATTACTGTTTGCTATCATGGCTAAGACTTTTATATTACTGTTTGCTATCATGGCTAAGACTTTTATATTACTGTTTGCTATCATGGCTATGACTTTTATATTACTGTTTGCTATCATGGCTAAGACTTTTATATTACTGTTTGCTATCATAGCTATGAGTTTTATATTACTGTTTGCTATCATGGCTAAGACTTTTATATTACTGTTTGCTATCATGGCTATGACTTTTATATTACTGTTTGCTATCATGGCTATGACATAGGAACCAATTAAAACATACCATTTAGTGTTAGCTAGTAGCTACCTTGTGTACAACTTATTTCGAACAAAATTTGTTATTTCGATCCCCTTTCTCTAAACACAATATAAAACTAATATCCATTTTGTTTCTTTATATGAATAATTTCTTTTTTGAAAGAATTTTACACAAAATATTGATATTATTACTCTTGAATGATGATCTTAAAATTCAAAATAAAGTATCTTCAGAAGCATCAACATTTACAGACACAAAAGAAATATTTGTACAAAAACAACAATCAAATATCCACCTTTTGCTTTTCCTCTCTTAGTTTTTGTTTTTCTTCCATCATTTTCCTTCGCTTTTCTTCTTTTTCTGCCATTTTCTCTGCCATCTTTTGCTGTTTTAACTGCTCCTTGATAGCCGCTTTTTGCTCCATTGTCATTTCAAGCTCAGGTTTGGGTTTTGGGGATTTTTCTTTCAATAAAGAACAATAGAAATCAGAGCAATCAATATATAGCTACCTTATTACATAGTAAGCCAGAACAATATTACTATAATTGTAATATTACACAATAAGCCAGAACAATATTACTATAATTATAATATGTATAGAACTGATGATAAAATATACTTAAAGCCTGAAGGCATTTTACAAATCCTCTATATGAAAGATTCTTTTATTTCATTAATGTTGTAAGTTCTAATTCATGCATATCCCTTACCCTTTTTGGGCTTTTCCTCCTTTTCTTTCTTCTTTTTCCTTTTTCCAGAGACATCTTGTTCTTCCATTTCTTCATCTCTTTTAGATGTTGGCAATGATTTCCTCTTTGACTCTGTGATCTCAAATGTGGGTAGTGGACCAGAGAAAAAGTCGAGGAAACTTGCCTTATCTAGACCCTTTTTGATAGCTATGTCATTCTGTAGGAAGAAAGAACTATAATGACTACAAGATCAATCACTAATTGATGTATACATTTAATTTTGATTTAAAACTTTCTATAAATATTTGATCACAAATTTCCAGAAAAGGTCCCAAAATTGTACTAAGAATTACTGATAATGTCTACAAAAGCTGGACAAAACTATATGATTTAATATGCTCCCTTCCACTACATACAAAAATTGACATTGTTACAATTTAATTTTTAACCAATTTTATTAACATTTATATTATATACTGTCAAAAGGATTAGACAGCAGGCAAAGCCTATCTAAGTCTTATCATTTAAGTGACAACAAGTGGCAAGAAATACAAACAAATACAGTATTATATGTTTACAAGTACAAATTGACATTGATTCAGAATGTATCCCATATAACAGTTACTGATAGCCACCCGTTACAGTTAAGTTTACAATACCAGTTGTCGCACTTAACAAATGAAACTGTTTAGTTTGGAATTTAATGACTGTTTGACGCGTTCTCACCTTGACTCTCCAGATTCCCATGTGTGGTTCACAATACTGCTTCAGGAACAACTTGCTCTTATCCCTGGTGTACAAGCCTTTTTTACGACTGTTAATTCAAAAATAACTTACATAATCTAAACAACTGATTTAGGTTTCAAATCGGTCGCAACAAAACTACCCTTTCCAACTGCATATAAAAACTTTGCATTGGGGTATACTGTAATTAACAGACAGGTAACTAAACCATTCCTAAATCATACAGTTAAACAACAGATTTCGGTGTCTGTACTTAGTTCAATAGTTTTGATGTTAGTATTGACTTAATGGCTACCAAGTTTCTATTGTGTAAAAATATATGATCATTAGAATATGTAACCATGCTATAAAAAGTATTGCATATGGAAGAGAAGTTTTCAAAATAACAAGAAAAAGTGTTATTGTTAGAATCTTATAATCAAACCCACCTGATTTGTTTTGATGGTACAGTAATAGTAATATTGTTCTTGCCTTTCTCCTGTACAACATAGCGGTATTGTTCTGCTGGCAAAATAGCTCCTCCCTTCCTCTTTGTGGAACTATACAGAAACACATGTACATTTTCAATATTAGCTAAATATTCAGCCAATAAGCATTTTCATAAGAACTAACAAGAGGCCCAGAGGGCCTGTATCGCTCACCTGGTTTTGTTAGTAGTTATCACAAGACTCTGACAATTAGAAAAATAAGCAAAATTGACTCCCAAAGTTTAATTTTGAATCACAACCATACAATGATGCTATTGGTACCATACAAATATGCTATCCAATACATAGGTTCAGAGACAAAGTAATTTATATGAAAGTAGTAGCCTAATTGACCTTTTTGACCTCGCATCTATTGCCGTCTAAGGCCCCGGGGGTCAGCCCTATCATTTGTACAATTTCAAATCCCAATCCTATAAGGATGCTACCATTGCATTATAAGTGCTCTTCCATTCTTAGTTGCAGAGAAGTCGTTTATATGGAAATAGCTAAATTAACCCCTTTTGACCCCACCCTTCAGGCCCCCGGGGGGTCAGCCCCATCATTTGCAAAATTTTGAATCCAAACCCTATAAGGATGTAACCATTGCATTATGAGCGTAATCCCATGTTATGTTGCAGAGAAAGTCATTTATATGGAAATTGACCACTTTTGACCCCGCCCCTCAGGCCCCCAGGGGTCAGCCCTATCATTTGCACAATTTGGAATCTAAACCCTATAAGGATGCTATCATTGCATTATGGGTGCTATACCATGCTTAGTTGCAAGTTGCAGAGAAAAAGTCATTTATATGGAAATTGACCACTTTTGACCCCGCCCCTCAGGCCCCCAGGGGTCAGCCCTATCATTTGCACAATTTGGAATCCAAACCCTATAAGGATGCTATCATTGCATTATGGGTGCTATACCATGCTTAGTTGCAAGTTGCAGAGAAGAAGTCGTTTATATGGAAATAGCCAAATTGGCCCCTTTTGACCCCGCCCCTCAGGCCCCCGGGAGGTCAGCCCCATCATTTGTACAATTTTGAATCCCCACCCTATAAGGATGCTACCATTGCATTATGGGTGCTATACCATGCTTAGTTTCAGAGAAGAAGTCGTTTATATGGAAATAGCCAAATTGGCCCCTTTTGACCTCGCCCCTCAGGCCCCCAGGGTGTCAGCCCCATCATTTGTACAATTTTGAATCCCCACCCTATAAGGATGCTACCATTGCATTATGGGTGCTATCCCATGCTTGGTTTCAGAGAAGAAGTCGTTTATATGGAAATAGCCAAATTGACCCCTTTTGGCCCCGCCCCCTCGGGCCCCTGGGGGATCAGCCCCATCATTTGTACAATTTTCAGTCAGTAGCCCATAAGGATGCTACCAGTCAAATTTTGTTGAAATCCGACCAGCGGTTATGGAGAAGAAGTCGATTGTTGACGGACGCCGGACGCTGCGGTATCCCATAAGCTCACCTCGGTCCTTGGACCAGGTTAGCTAAAAATCAAAGTACTTAAAGTATTGTTAGGCTTTACTGTTGATAGATTATAATGCATTGCTGGGAAGGACATCTGTATTTTATAGTATATTTTTAGGTTTTACAAGACGTCACTTAAAGGGAAACTACAGTGAGGCTAATTCTGTTACATAACCATGAAGCAAAATATGACATAAATGTATTGTTCTACATTCCTTATGAAACATATAACAAGAGATATTGACAACTTTCACAACATTGTTAAGTATTTTGATTGATAGATACTGTACCCATACCCGAGCCAACGTCACGCACGTTACACAAATGCAATACATAACCACTGAGGAGTTGATGAAATTATTTTTAGGCAAGGACATGCATCTAATAAGGTGAACAGTCACACACTGCTGTAAGAGTGAACTGAGTAGTTATAGGCAAAAAAAACTTTACTACACTATCAAGGGACAGGGTTTGGCATACAAGACATCCGACCACTATGTGTAATGGCGGACAGTAAGCATACATACATTTCACTGCAGTGGGATTTTCTGGCATATCACAGTAAAACCAACTAATCTAATTTCTATTAAAACTGGTTTGTTTCCGATATATGTGCAAATTTTAATGTACTCTTAGACTGAATTTTCCCTTTAATTAAAGTCATATGTGCCGTAACTGGTGGGAAATTTTGACATACTAGTTTTTCTTCAGCAATCTGTTGAACACTGCCAGATTTGATGAATAAATTGAGAAAATCATTGAAATAGACAGACAAACATTTATTAAGCTATAAACATTTGTCACAACACCCACTTTATGTGCTGTAAAATTCTTGTTTTGATGCCTTATGTAATATTGTTCAGATGGAAACATACCTGCTGAAATAATTTTATAATTACTAATAACACTGTAGAAATGTAAAATTAAATTGTAGACTACATCTTGGCTTCATGATGTGACTGTATGTACTCATTTCACTGCATTGTAAAACTGATATAATTATTTTTACAAGTACTGCCAAAAACATTTTCATATCTTTTTTGTACTTGTAAAATTAAAACCGATACATTTTAAAGTTACTAAATCATTAGATTTACATAGACTTCTTAGGGTTTTTGACTTCCTACAAACGTTCTTATACCTGAAATTAGAAAGTTTTCAAAATTACAACATTTAATTTGAACCATTGGCAATGTTTATCAACGTTAAAATATCGCCAAACACAACAAGAAATTGTATCTGTCGGCATTGACTGTTTACAACGGAAAGAACCGAGTGAATCTTTGAGTTCGGAATCGGGGTCGTTGAAAATCTCATCCGGCTAATGGATATAGATGTAATAACACTACTAAGAGGCAACTTATATTTCATCGGTTACATTGGCCTGATTAAGCGTAATAGCCGATACATTTACAGCATATCTCAGTGGCGTAGAAAGAAACGTAATGTGGGGGATGCAAAGGTCCTCAATATTTGGACCCCCCTCCTCGCCCCGCACCCACAGGAGGAGATTGATTCTTTAATTCAACACACAACCATATATACTTTATAAACTGTTTTCATATATCGTTGAGTAGAATCCTTGTACACATTTATAGATAGTGGCGTCGATAAACGGAAACTAATGAATACGCAAATTGCCATGATAGCGCCAAAGGTGCGATATTTTGGTGTTTGGGGGGGGGGCCACAATCTCCTACGAGAAAAAATATTACGATTTAGAATGGCTAAGATGAGTTTAATTATGCATTTTGATGAATTTGCGAGCGCCGAAGACGTGAGACTTTGGCGTTTGAGGGGTCCGGGGGTCTCCCTCGGGAAATACATTACGATTTTGAACTTTACGATGCATTTTGATGAATGTGGGAGCGCCTGAAGGCGCGAGATTTGGGTGTTTGAGGAGGTCCGAGGGTCTCCCCCGGGTAAAAATATTACGATTTAGAATGGCTGTGATGAGTTTTACGATGTATTTTAATGATTTTAAAGCGTTCTTAACATGATACTTTTTTTATTTAAAGTTACCTGCATTAAGAATTGGTAATTGTGAATGCCGTCATATCTATGCAACTCTGCTCGATCTGAACATACTGGCTTCACACCATCGGTTCATTGTTGTTTAACACAAAATAATAATGAATTAATTGTCTTGCTAAGTCATATAAACAGATGAATCTTTTAAGAGACATTTTTTTAAAAACAGTACGTAGAATCCCCTGATTGACATTTTTAGTCTAGTTCACGAAAATGTGCAGGAGGACCCTTTTTTCTTTCAAATGTGCAATTTTAGAACATTTCGGCGAAAATGGGTGGAGAGGGGCCAACAAAAAATGTTTGCCCTCGTCCTGTGAAACGGGGAGGCAATTGTCCCCCCCCCCCCCCCCCCCCTGATCCCCTCCAACCCCGACCCCCACCTCCCACACCCGCTTCCTACGCCCCTGTATCTACATTGCCAAGTAAAACAGCATAGTTCTATGAAGCTTTAGAGTATTTGATGGAAATATGACAAGAAGCGAGAGGTATTTTCACCCGTTAATTATGTATATATTATACATGAATACGGGTGTACATGTACATTATTAAGCAAACATATACATAGGTCTATAATGTATATGTAAGGTATATTTTTGCTTTGAATACATAAAAGTACACATAAAATTTAGATATATAGTTAGGCCGATTTTTTTTTAAGTAAATCAGATGGAAAAAAGTTATATAACTAGTGACATGTAGGGGAATGTCCATTATTATAACTAGGTATATATAGGGAATGTCCATTAGACAGGTAGACACTATATATCTAAGGATATATAGGGGATTTCCATTAGACGGATACATATTATAGCTATAGGGCTATATAAGGAATGTCCATTAGACGGATAAAGACTATAACTAGAGATATATAGGGAATGCCCATTAGACGGTTAGACATTATAACTAAAGATATACAATGTATATAGAATGTCAAATATTGATATAATGATCAGATGTTTGGAATGTTCACGTGTCGCGCATGCACGTAGGGGTTGTTTACACTCGCCGAAAGATAATAATATGAAATTGTGACTAGGTGGTTACTATTTATTTTCAGTTTTTCTCCATTTTGAACAAAATTGTTATACAAACTTTTAAATATTGTTATTACCACAAAGTACACAACTTTTACAATTTTAGTCCTATAATTCTTTTTATCTTTTATTACATGATTTTTTAGCGATTTAGTCCCTTTAAGTACATGTGTATTCACAAAATGTTGGTAAATTTTTTAAGGGGAATAAAACATTAAAAGCCCTTCTTGATTCGTGAGTATGAAAACTACGGCACATGCAACTTTTAAGAGTTAAAGAATGATAATTGGGAAAAAAAAGTTGAATGATCATCAAACTTCGATATAAACCTTAAATTAGTTACCTGTTTTAGTATGTAAGCATGTATCAAATCAAAACCTAGAAAAATGTTCTTGCAAATAATTCTTTTCCCCCAGATTACATCTTGATTTTAAGGCGATTGGTCAAAGTGGTTTGAAAATATATGACAAAAACAAGAAACCAGAAAACATGTATCTCTTGACTGACTTAATTTGCTTTATTATGTCATACAATAAATTGCATGTATATGCTCCATGCATAATACATACAGGTAGCATCAGTGTAGATTGAGGTAATTAATTCACCAGGTGGTGTTAGTAAATTGTTGGAATATAATTTAACCAATTAGATTGATAGGATTTTTGTCAACTTCCATGGCTATGTAATTCAAACGTCCTTGAATTATGTCGATCTTCATTATTTCTTTGCAAATACTAAGTTATATCAGTACAAAAACTAAGTACAGAAGAAAATCCACGACAGCTCTTTTTTTTTTTTACTCGCCACATGGCGATGAGTGATCAATTTTAACTCGTCTTTTTACTCGCATATATGCTCAGCTTAAGAAGCCTGGAAACCTCTTTGTTAATTAACCCTTAAAAATTGTCAAAAAGTTTTATAGGTGATTTTTTAAACACAAAAACACTCTATATCAGCCCATATTGTAAGATGAGGCAGCCAATTAGAAACTAATGCACGAAACCAAAAACATTCCTGTACTACCTCAAACTGTAATGCATCTTAAAATCTGATAATATTACCTCTCTTCTTCTTCATCCGAGTCAATAACAATACACCCATTCACATCAGATATTCCTGAGCTTGGTGGAATCACACGAAGAATCTTGCAAGCTTTCCTGCAAAATCAAAAGTTCATCATAATGATTTACATCTCTTATTGTCTTAAAATGATAAACTAATGGGTATTTTCCTGACATGTTGACAAGAATATTCTATTGAAAGTATTGACAACATTCACCATTGAGTCATGACCAGAATAAGAATGCAATTTTGACCTTAGGTCACAGAACATTACATAATGACAATTGGTTAATACAATATATATGACGTCACAGTAATTGTTTCTGAAACGGTGGACGTCAAATGCAAATCATGACTATTTACTAAATCTAGTGTATCCGCAAAATATTCAAATTAAAATATGCCAGAACTGAAGTCGTTTACAGGAAAATGATACAAAAGAAAACTTACAATAAATACTAAAGGGACATTTCAATGAGGCTTATTCTATTACATAACCACGAAGCAAAATATGACATAAATGTATTGTTCTCTATTCCTTATGAAACATATAACAAGAAATATTGACAAACTCCACGACCTTGTTAAGTATTTTGATTGATACTGTTGAAATTCCGAATTGTTGATCAATACGATTAAGCAGTACAACATGTAAGCTGTACCCATACCCGAGCCAAAGTCATGTATGTTTATCAAATGTAATACATAACCACTGAGGAGTTGATGAAATGATATTTTAATAGACAAGAACATGCACCTACAATAACATAAACACACTACTGTAAAAGCAATTTGAGTAGTTCTAGGCAAAAATTTCTTTACTACACTGGCAAGGGCCAGGGTTCGGCATACCAGATGTCTGACCACAATGTGTAATGGCGGACAGCAAGCGAGTTTGAACATTTCACTATAGTGGGCTTTTCTGGCATATCACAGTAAAATCACAGTAAAACCAACTAATCCAATTTCCATTAGAAGTGGTTTGTTTCCAATTGATATGTAACTTTTAATGTACGCTCTTAGACTGAATTGTCTCTTTGAAGAATTTCATATGCGTCAAAAATACTTTTTCAAGAATCTTGAAATTTCTGTGGGCCATTTACAGAGGTGAATATGGGGACCACAATGCACTCTGGGAGAGATAGAGGTCAAAATACAACAGATGGTACTATAGATATTTTTACCATATATGTGCAGAGGCCAATTTTTTGCCGCAGACCCCGAAGTTGAAAAATTACCGACACCGAGACAAATACAACCAACCCAGATAGAGGATATTATAACCGAACTAGAGAATCGGAAACAAAGGAAAAACAATTTGTTGTTGTTCGGTATTCCAGAACAACACAAAGAGGATGGATTTAAAGGTAAAGAATCTGATGCTAAAGTGGTTACAAAGTTGAGGAATAGATGTGGTGCATCAATTATGGATGGAGCATTCAAAAATATTAGGCGAATTAGAAAAAGACCAGAGATAATAGGATCACACAGGAAAGATAGACCTCTCGGGAGGAGTCGATCTTTAGAAAAATCCAAGAACTTAAAAACATACCAAATTTTCCACTGTTCAGATCAAGAATGACCTAACGAGTGACACGTGTCATGTTGAAATATATGGTATATGTCCAACAAATGCAGTTTACATACCAGTAAAAAAAATCCTTCCTTAAATCCTCCATGACAGTTTCAATATTTACCAATTCATATACCAGATTACTCAAACCAAACTTTCGTTTTCACAAATGCACATGAATTCTTTGAAATAGCAAGCTCATTCATCCCCCCAGCACAGAACAAGGTAGGCTACATGTACATGTTGTATACCTCTCTCCGCCAAGCATCACTTCTGCGACTTCGCCTATGAAGAATCTGTCCTTCGCAAAGACGAATATGTCGTCATTCATGTCTACCAAACGTGTCCGATGAGTAAGGTTAGCTAGAAACAAAACCGGTTTCTGCAAATATCCAGGAAAGGTAGCCAAATTCTTCAGGGCCTTCTCTTCGCATTCTATAGCTTCTTGATATGTCAGACCTGCCCGGCCGGTGATGGAACATGACCATACCAGGCTATTGCAAAGGATAATACGCTCAAAGAATTCCCTGTATAATGATAGACAAAAGATGCATGCATTAGCAATAAAATGGCGGTGCGTTTTTACATAAACACGTCTGGCGAACATGATCGTCGTCAAAATCAAACACGTGGTAACCGCAGCTATGAAATCGACATGTAAACATTTCAATGAACATACTTACTCGTAATCTCTAAATATCTCGTTAGTCAATTTACAGTGGAAAACCTCCTCGTTCCCATCTAAATCAGGTGGTGGCTTCTCTCTGTGAAATGGCTGTCGTCGCAATAGCGGCATCTTGAATTTTGGAGGGAAAAACAAAGAAAGTTTTGAGTGACCAAAATTCACTCAAAACGACCAGAACTGAGCCAAAATGAAAGTAGGATGTTTAAAATATCATAATCGATCAATGCTGTTCAGTATTTCCACGGAACTTTGCTGTTTATGGTGAATTTGTTCCTGTTTGTCTAGGCCTGCTTCGCTCCTTCCTGACAATGAGGTCAAAGGATTGCTGGCGTGAAACACGACAAAACGCAGTCGAAATGGATTTGTGGTGGGGGTAAAACAAATCGTGATTTCAACTCAGTAAAAAATTGTAAAATATTTATGACCACACAGATTAGTGGATTGACTCATGATTAAGGTAACTACATCAAAAGATATTTTTTATCAACTTTATTCGCTTTTTACAGAATAAAAATATTTGAAGCTTTTGGCGATATGCGATCGGAAAACACAAAGCAGGCGGGGCTTACAAAGAGAAAGGCGTATTCTGATTGGTCAGATGATTTTAATGTCTTATAAATATTCATGTCACCCGGTCATACAACGACATTTTACCTCCAAATTCAGAAAACCTCTTAGAAGGGAAATAACTATTGTTGACTAAATTTCAGCGGGAAACTAAATCAACTGTATGCAAAATTCCAATATTCCATGGAAGTTTAGACTCTGGGTTGTACATATGTATGTAGAATCTATATATTTCTGTGAAACTCGTTTTAGAATGAATACTACGTATGATAGTGACCGTCTATAAATTACAATTTAGGTAGATATCTACCTATTAAAATGATTTAATTTACTATGACATAGGCCTACGAGACTAAAATATATTGATATGCAGATTATCAACGCAACTTATTTGGTGTTAACTATTTTGCATAATAATAAATCACACCCAAACTGCTAAAAGCTACCAAATGGCACCATATGAAATATAGATTTCCCTTGGTCCAATGAATATTACGATTTAGAATAGCTAAATGAGTTTTGATGAATTTGCGAGCGCCAGAAAGCGCGAGATTTTTGGTGGTTGTGGGGTCCGGGGGTCTCCCCCGGAAAAAAATTACGATTTAGAATGGCTTAGATGAGTTTTACGATGCATTTTGTTGAATTTACGAGCGCTCAAAGGCGCGAGAATTTGGTGTTAGGGGGGACCGGGGGTCTCCCCCGGGCAAAAAAATTACGCTTTATAAAGCGTTCTTAACATGGTAATTTTTCGATTTAGAAACGATAATTGTGTCGCCATAACATTATGCAACCCTACTCGATCTGAATATACCGGCTTCACACCATCGGCACATTGTTGTGTAACATAAAAAAATGAATTAATTGTCTCGCTAAGACATATAAACAAATTGATCTTTTAAGAGACATTTTTTTAAATAGTACATATAATCCCTTGATGAACACTTTAGTCTAGTTCGTGTGTATTGAATTTTTACTATTTAAGGTTTGACATTATGTGCTTGAACGTTTAAGGAAATGCGCCGCGCAGCGGGAAATTTTCTAGAATGAAGTACGAAAAATGTGAAGGAGGACCCTTTTTTCTTTCAAATAAGCATTTTAGAAAATTTCAGTCGGCGAAAATGGGGGGGGGGGGGGGGGGGAAAAGACCCCCCCCCCCCCCCCCCCCCCCCCCCCGCTTCCTACGATTCAAAATTGTAAAAATGATAGGGCTGACCCCTGGGGCCTTAGGCGCGGGGCCAAAAGGTTAATTAGACTACTATTTTCATATAAATTACTTCTTCTCTGAAACTATGCATTGGATAGCATATTCGCATTGTATCAATAGCATCATTATATCAAAATTAAACAAATCGTGGGTTCAATTTGTCTTTGTGATTTTTGGATCGCTAATTACTAAATTACAGAATTGCTAAAAAAAAAAGCACACAAAAAACCAGGTAAGCGATACAAGCCCTCTGGGCCTCTTGTTCTTTATCGTCATTAATTATATTGTTGTTTTTGTTGTTAAAATTAACTCCATGATTTACAACAAAATGTGGTTTATCAACAAAAATTAGATCAAGTATGTAGGCAGATGTGTTTGTAATGTGAGTTGGTTGGTCTATTATTTGGTGCATGTTATTTTGTTTAGATATGTTTAACAGACGTTGTCCTATTTCACTTGGTGTTGACTGTTCAAAGATAAACACCTGTCATTAAAGTCTTTACTAGTATATTGTTCAAGGCTAATCATAAATAGTTATATATATATATATATATATATATATATATATATATATATATAGTATATAAAATTCCAGCGACGAAACGAATACATATAAGATTTTATTCCACTCTCAGACATACAAGTATGTAACAGGTGGTCACTATACATAATATAAACATACAAGTATATTGGGCCCATAGTGCGACAGTGCATTACAATATGTATTAGTACTAGTGATGTACATGTTCAATCAATAGTTTTTCATTTTTTTTCAAAAACTTACATATATTTGTCAGAACATTTATGTTACATATAGTAAACAGGCCTTTCATTTTGATAACACTATGGTATCTATAATAGTAACTTGGTATATACATTTCTCGTAAACGTTTCACCATTTCATTTCTGCATTGAAACAAATAATGATATTCGTTTCCAATATCAGTAAAACATAGATTACAAGTTCTATTTACTTCAGGGGTCCCAGTCCATCTTTCAGTTTCTATAGGTAATTGAATGTTCGAGGTTCTGAATTTTATAATTATTTGCCTTTAATTTCACCAGATGTTTTTCAAATTCAAAATTACTTTTAAAAATAGAATAATTGCGACCTCTTGGTGAATTCTCTATATCATTAAACCATTTTTGTACTAATTGATCTTGTAATCTTTGTTTTACGATAGAGTTTAAATATTTTCTATTATATGTACATACATTCTGGTAGTCCCATATATAATTCAAACCAGTTTCTTCAAAAGTATTTTTGAAATTTTGCATCCATTTGAATTCCATAATATTATTTGTTTGCAAGTTTAATATCAACCTATATATATATTACTTGAAAGATCAATTTGTGCCAAATCATAACAATTCTGTTTTTAACCTATACATAGTGAGGGAATCTCCCTAATTTACCATATACCATGTAATTACACGTACTTTTCCTAACGCCGAGTATACGTTTACAAAACTGTAAATGAAGCTTTTCTATAGCTGTAATATTTTCGTGGCCCCATACTTCTACTGAGTACAACAATATTGGTAAAACAAGGGAATCATATACTTTTACAGCTGTAACTGGAGATCAGCTGGAGATCAATAGGAAGAGGGATGTTTCTTATTTTCTTGTAAACAGCAAACATAGCTTTTCTTGACTGTTGCAACAGTTTCAATTTCGTTTTATGAAATCTCCCATCAAAATTCATCAATATTTCTAGATATGAAAACTAACTTACAATTTCAATCTCTTTGTTAAATAATGTGAAATGAGGATGAGTTCGAGGCTTCCTCTTTGAAAAAAAAATGTCTGATTTGTGTTTACTTCAAGTTTCCAATTTTCACAATATATTTCAAATTTATTTAAGGCTGACTGTAGATCGTTAGCTGATTCAGCCATTATAACTGTATCATCTGCACAAAGAATTACAAATAGTTTTATATACATTCCAATAGTATTACCTAAATCTTTTATATTCTTCAAACAATTGACACCATGCTCTTCAAAAAACTTTCAATATCTTTGAGAAAAATAGCGAATAAGAAGGGTGACAAATTTTCTTCTTGCTTTACACCGACGTTGCAAGTAAACATATCAGATACATCATTTCCATTTTTGACACAGGATTTTGTATTTTCATGTAGATTAATTATTGTTTTAAACATTTTCCCAGTTATATTGCTTCTTTGAACTTTTTGCCATAAACCGAGTCTTCAAACTGAATCAAATGCTTTTCTAAAATCAACAAACGAACAAAACAATTTTTTTACCAAGTGAGAAATAGATAGAAGTTTGAACATGTAGAATAAAAATATTGTCAGTTGTACAATGGTTTTACCTGAATCCTGCTTGAGCAGAAGTTATCAAGTTTATTTCGTCAGCCATTTTGTTCAGTCTACAGTTTAATATGGATGTAAAAACTTTACCGAGACAAGAAACAAGACTTATTGCTCTATAATTATCTAAATTGTTAGGATCCCCTTTACGCTTATATACATGTATAGGTTTTATAACCCATATTTCCCATGAGCTTGGAATGAAGCCCGTATCAAATATGTATTAAATATCTTACAATATAATGGTGTAATGTAACACTATCTTTTTACGAGTAAAATAAAAAAAAAAATACCCAATATGAATATATCTAGAATGTGTGTTTTGATTTCAAAGTTCTGCCATAACGAAGCAAACACGGCACAGTTTTTGAGTAAAAATAAAATGTGGACGGTTGTCAGTTATGTGATATTTGAGTAACAGTACCGAAATTATACCTAAAATAATATGTTTATCTATATTGTTGCCTTTGAAACTTTATCATTAACGTTTACTAAAAAGCAGAAATACGTCAATGATATTTCTGATATATGTTTCTAAATTACAGTATAAGGGCAGATTTAAAATCATTATTTCAAAATTATACAAAATCCTTAATAGTATATTCATTGTCGATCCTGTCGTATATCATACAGAGATTTAATGGAATGATATATGAACATTTATCGTATAATATATCATCAGCTTGTGTTGGTACGTTGATTCTTAAATCTCATCATCAAACTTTATTTCCTCCAGGTGGAGATACAATATAAATCGACATAAAAGAGAACAAAGAGAGAAGTTCAATTAGTATAAATAGAAGAGTAATAGGCAAGCCATTACTCTTTTAAGCGAATTTTTATCAATGTCACATTCACGGATGGAATAAACGCAAAGCGTTCAAGATGAACCGAGCCGATTTCATCAGGTATGTCTTTCTAGCAGCATCATCCTGGAAAGGGACTCCTGTCGTTTCGCCTAGAAGGGTTCCAGCAAATGAAATGTCATTTTTGCTTATGATAGTGGTGAAGACACTGGGCCCAAATTCAGTCATGATTTCCTGCAGAAACCTGTCACGGAGAGCTCTGGAATGATCACAGCTAGCACAGAAATGAACTATGGCGTCGTGGAAGTGCTGAAGGCACAGAACACACACTATAGTATCATGGGTGACTGATAATGTCAACATGGAACACAAGGAGTAGATTACCTGAACATCCAATAAGGATGTTGCTGCTTGCAACATGACGTACGGTTTGTAGGATGAATGACACAGCCGAAACATCTCAAAATCTGAATCATTTGACATACGGACTTTCAAGGCCGCGTTTTCAGTAGATGATATTGCGGTATTCACTATTGATTTCCATTTACATTTAGAGGGGAATGAACATGACCTGAGGTACGTGTCAAGATATGAGAGTAGCTCGTATCTTTGAAGGACTCCAACGATATCTGGAAGGTATCCTTTGCCACAAGAAGATCCTGGTTTTACAATTTGTACATTCAAATAGGAATACAATCGTGCGGTGAAGATTCGCTTGACTAAAAACGACTGTTCTAAGGATATCAGTTTCTGAAGGAAACGCAACTTTCTTCTGTCAATTTCGGCAGATATACGAAATAATCCAAGCATGGGCTCGATCATGTCCGATCTTGATCGCCGGTGTACACAAAGAATAAGTTTTGCTGCGTAGTGTTGGAAACGAGCTAGTTGTGAAAGATCGCTCACACTCAACTGCACCCAATGTTCGCATCCATAGAGAACAGATGGCAAAACCACTTTTTTGTACAAATTGGTCTTGACGAGCGGATTAATGAAATTGGATGGGTCAATGCCAATGATCGAGTGGATGGTTCTTCTTCCTTTATCACACGCCGCGCGAACACGTTCCACGTTGGACATTCCGGCTGATACTAGAGTTCCAAGATGAACTTGAGAACAAGTTATACCTATATCGACAGGACCGAGCATCCAATTGAAGTCGAGCTGGCGTGCGGTATTATTCCCGATTACAATAATTTTGCATTTCGTGCTATTGAATTCGAATTTCCACTTTTCACTGTAATGGCAAATATTCAGTAGACTTTGGAGTGAACGAGGCGACGTGCTTATCAGCGTTATGTCATCTGCAAGCGTTGGATTTCCAACATTTAGTGTTTCCACTTTCGCACCATGGTTACTTTTTTCTAAACGTAAAAGTAGATTGTCGATAAATGTTTGGTATAAAAATGTGGACAATACTCCACCTTGCCTAACTCCTGATTCAACGGCGAACCACTTTGACGTCATTCCGTGCCACGTCACAGAGCTCAGCATATTCGTGTAGGAATCGCAAATCGTGTTAAAAAGATTTCCAGTGATACCGAGATCAAAAATCTTACGCAGTAGGCCAGCGTGCCAGACAGTGTCAAAAGCCTTTTTTATATCAAGAAATGCTACGAAGACCTTGCTGTTTAGTTCAAGATTGTGGAAGATAGTCTCTTGTAAGGAAAACGTGGCTGTCGTACATCCTAAGGATTTTCGGAAACCGTTCTGCTGATCGCTAGGAAATGTAACAACTGAGGTGTCTAACGAGTCTTGTATTCGGGCACTGATGGTCTTTTAAAAAAGTTTATAGATACAACATAAAAGTGTGATAGGTCTGTAACTTGAAGGATCTCCGCGGGACTTATTCCCACCTTTGAAGATAGGAAGTATAATGCCTTTCTTCCATATAGACGGAACATGCTCAAGTTCTATACAATTAGTAAACAGTTTTTTGTAGGCACACTATTAGAGTCCTACCACCATATCTTAAATGTTCGTTCTGGATTCCGTCGATCCCTGGAGCTTTCCCTACCTTAAGGCTCCGAATAGCATGTTCTATTTCTGAGAACGCCGGTTTTTTATTCAGCCAATTAGCGTCAAGAATATCGCTTGGACCATCCGTTAATTCTATGTCCATTGGGACAACTCGAGAGGCATTCGCCGAATATACATTTTGGAAGTACTTTCCGAAAGCGTCCGCAATTTCAATCGGAGTCCTAAGCATGCGGTTGCCAACTTTTAATGGGGAACAGTTTCGTGCAGAAGGACCTTTGAATTGTTTCAATGCCCGCCAAAACGTTTTGCTGTCACAGTCCGCAGCGTCATTCAATTCCTGTTGCTGGGAACGCAAGTACTCTTCCTAAGCTATGCACTGTATATTTTTGAATTAACGTTTTGCAGATTTATACTGGCGATAAGAAATATATTGGAAGCCGCGCGGTTTTCCATCTGCGATCCACTCTTTACGTTTATCACGAGCAGACTTATGTGCTGCTTTTACATCATACAACAAGCGCACCATAATGATAATTGGATCATGAATATACAAGCCGAACTGAATAAGCTAAGAACGTATGAGAGTAATATTGTATTTAAACTAATTGAACAAAAATTTTATGATGTATGTACCCAAGAAATTTTATACAGGATACAGAATTCCTCAAAAGGAATTTTATATCAACATCTAGTAGACAATTTTGGTTTACAATATTATTTAAAGAAACCCATTGATCAAAAGTATAAAAATAGTATTACAAGTATACGATTAAGTAGTCATAAGTTAAATATAGAAAGTGGTAGGTTTCAAAATGTAGCACGACCTAATAGAATCTGTACAGTTTGTGATACCAATGACAGTGGCGTAGGAAGATGAAACGTAATGGGGGGCAAAGGTCCTCAATATTTTGTACCCCGGCGCACCTACAGGAGGAGATTCATTCAACTCCCAACCATATATGCTTTATGTACATTTTTCATGTCTAATTAAATTTAATCCTTGTACACATTTATAAGCAGTGGGGTCACTAAAAGGAAATTAACGAATATGCAAATTGGCTAAATAAGCGTGTGAGCGTCGAAGGCGAGAGATTTTGGTGTTTTAGGGGTCTGAGGGTGATCTCCGGGAAAAAATATTGTAATTTAGAATGGCTGAGATGAGTTTTTACAATGTATTTTGATGATTTTGCGAGCGCTCAAAGGCGCGAGAATTTGGTGTTTGGGGGGTCCGGGGGTCTCCCCCGGAAAAAAATTACGATTTAGAATGGCTTAGATGAGTTTTACGATGCATTTTGATGAATTTGCGAGCGCTCAAAGGCGCGAGAATTTGGTGTTAGGGGGGACCGGGGGTCTCCCCTGGACAAAAAAATTACGATTTAGAATGGCTGAGATGAGTTTTAAGAGGTATTTTAATGATTATAAAGCGTTCTTAACATGGTAATTTTTCGATTTAGAAACGATAATTGTGTCGCCATAACATTATGCAACCCTACTCGATCTGAATATACCGGCTTCACACCATCGGCACATTGTTGTGCAACATAAAAAATGACTTAATTGTCTCGCTAAGACATATAAACAAATTGATCTTTTAAGAGACATTTTTTTAAATAGTACATATAATCCCTTGATGAACACTTTAGTCTAGTTCGTGTGTATTGAATTTTTACTATTTAAGGTTTGACATTATGTGCTTGAACGTTTAAGGAAATGCGCCGCGCAGCGGAAAATTTTCTAGAATGAAGTACGAAAAATGTGCAGGAGGACCCTTTTTTCTTTCAAATAAGCATTTTTAGAAAATTTCAGTCGGCGAAAATGGGGGGGGGCAAAAAGACATGTTTGCCCCCCCGTCCTGGGGAACGGGGGGGGGGGGGGGGGGGGTTGCCCCCCCCCCCTTCCCCAGGCCCTGAATGATATAGAAGATGAGTTTCACTTCATCCTTAAATGTCCTCTTTATACCCAACTACGAGTTAGATATCTGAAACCTTATTATTTTTATCATCCAAGTGTGTTCAAACTTGTTCAATTACTCAGTGTAAATAATGTTAAAGTTTTAAATAATCTCGGAAAATTCTTAAAACTTGCATTCCAGAAACGTTCTCAGTCTCTTAATACACCGTAACTGTATAGTATATGATGTATAATAATTGTGTGCTAATGTTTGTGTTTTATTGTATACAATCACTCTCCTGTACATGTTTAAATTATTCAATATGTATTAAAATTGTACTTTGTGTCTTATAAGCCGCAATGCTTACGGATATAAACAAATTGAAAATTGACCACATAAAGTGTTAAAATTGAAAAATGAAATTACCTGTGTACAGGCATTATAAAAAGATATAATATCTTGTACCTTTTAAAAATATACTTAGTGATACGGAGTACGAAGTTTCCATAATTCAAATCACAATCGAATTAACGGATGTCCTAACCTGACTGACAGTAAGACAAATACCCGATTTAGGATGAAGGTGTCATGGCGGCGCCCAGATAACTGACACGTTTGAGATTGCTCTGACAGAGATGGAGATTATCGATGAAGTAACGAGATGAGTATCAATATTTGCAGTGAATTCGTTATCGGAACTGTTTGGTATTATTTTGGAGTGACCTTGATGAATTTTGTCAACTTGAAAAGTGTTGTTTTTTTTTTAGATGTGTGTATATTGTGTTACAATCCAAACTGTTACTATATTTAGACTTATAGGTGAATTTCATTCGATATTGTAAGGAGACTATAGGAGATTTCAGAAAAGATGGCGTGACGTCACAGAAAGTTTACATCCGGGTCCTCAAAGGTACAAACACAGTATGGCGACTAATAAAAACAATAACAGATACGTACATCGCTGCTACACAATCGATACTTTGACAAAAGTATACACATTCATACTTGCAAATTCCGATTTTAGAATTGTTTCTTATTGTTTCAGAGGTTACAGACATTTACATTTTTGTATTTACAATTGTTTATTGCTGAATATATTAATTTGTGTAGATAGAGTGTTGAAGCCAGCTTGCCAAGCGGTGTCGGGCCGTCACAGTACCCGTTTTTTCTTCACAGGTAGAAATCCTTGTTGTGAAAAAGTTATGAATAGATCATTGATTTTATTGTGTAACGTTTCTGTTATACATGAAAAACTTGTTCACAATACTATTAAATATAACGAAATGTGAACCACATTGCCAGACCACGGCCGCTCGTGCATGGAGCCTTCGCTGGTAGATCACCTCAGGACACAGCCCATAGTTGGGAATTTAATAATATAAATACGTAATTACCAACACATATCTCAATAAGTACTTGTAAAAGATATATATTTCGTTCTTTTCCGTGTATATCTTCCTTTAAAGGAATGCTATAAACCACTGTGTTACACTTATATGCAGATCTTCGCAATGTACATGTTTACGTAAACGTATGGCTGCCGAGATCTCGAAAATTAAAATGGTGAAATCGTTCAGTTTTAATGCTGTAGAGTTTATTTTTTAACGTCAGTCGCTTTTATTCCATGGACTGCTAGTGAAGTCTCAAATTGAAGTGATATTACTTTAAAATAATTTGAATGCATGTTAGATAGACTACATTTAGATTTATGAATACAGATCGTAATACTGTAAATGCCGACCAGGACACATTGCGCACGGCTTCGAAAATCCTAAAATACTAAAAGTTTTGTTTAAAAATACGATAAAAAGTAACTATAAACTGACTCATTTGTATGTCATGAGCTAAAATCCAAAATTTCTGACGAACAAATTATCTAGAATACGTAATTTTGTGACTCTAAAAAAGGGCGAAATTCGAGATCTCGGCAGTACTGTACGTAATGGCTGCCGTGCGCTTGGGGTGATCTACGAAAGCAAACTTTAATTTGGTGACAATCACACATCTTAAGGTGTTTTACAAAGTAAGACTAAGAAAACAGTGATATTTAAAAGTAATAGCATATCAAATTGAGACTTCACATAACGGCACATGGAATAAAAGTGGCTAAAAAATAAAAAGTAAACTCATGAAATTGAACGATTTCACTATTTTATTTTTCGAGATATCGGCAGCCATACTGTACGTGTACGTACATGTACACATTGTTATGTATGACACTAAATACATGTAGTTATGAGATAAAGGAGATAACTCCTATAGCTTTTTTTATCAATACATCCTATAAAGGTCATATCATTAATCTAGGTTATAGAACTTTCTAGAATATTATCATGTATAAACAAATATGTTTGTAAACATGTTGATTTTAAGTAGAGATCTAGAATGATCTATTTCCAGAAAGTTATGTGTGTTTATTTGTTTACTGCTTTTAGTTAGATATTTCTAGAAGTAGAAGGTTCTCCAATATTCTTGAATTAAGGTTTAGCTATATATACTCCAGCTGCCCAAGGCTAATCAGAACTGTAATGAGACCTGTAATAAGACATATCAAGAATTGTACAGCGCCATATAAGATTCTATTGGGAGAGCTATTGTGACTTTATCTGTGGATTATTACAACACTTTGTGTGGATTTATTCATATTGCCTGGAACTTTACAAATCATCATACGTAGGGTTCTTCTGGCAGACACGTCTGTGGTCTACATGACATAGAGATCTATAAGGTAAAATGGATAAAACTAGTTCGTGACTGATTAGGAAAAAACATATCATTCGGGCATATCCCATGGGTACGTTCATTCTTTACCTCGACAAGTTTCACAGTACCCCTGCTCGATTCGTCAAGAGCGGGCGGCCGCCGGCGACCCGGCGAGGCGGCTAAGTCACTCGATTCAAAGAAAAAATGCGCCGGTGGCGCGACCGGCGTACGCCGGATCAGCCGGTTTTGATTCACCGGCCAATACCGGCGCAAGATGGCGGAATGAGGGTTAGATATTTGTTGACGAAACTCTCTTTAAGCAAAACTCATTCCGTTCAGACATAAATTCTCCAAACATTGTGATTTTCTTGTTGTATTCATTAACGGACAGGAATTGAAACCTCTTTTGATACGCTAAGGTATGTAGATATCCATTTATGAAGCGAATACATCGAAACGAGCGGTGATGTATAGGCTTAGATGTATGTACCCCAGGCGTTTGGCTCTATAGATATTTTTTCCTCTATATAATGTAATACATACGGTGTCACAGCGTTTTATATCAAATGCCTGTGTATATTCATTCTATTAGTGTGATTATAATAAAATTTGTAAATATAATGTATATAAAAATCAGAGATTTAAATATCATTTACTATTTAAATCTCTGATAAAAATTGAATGTTTTATTCCAAGTATATTAAATTTCAATGACTTCTCTTGGACTCTTATCAATAACAATAAAAACAGATTTAAGATTTATTCTAAGTTTTACACTTTCGAAAACAACACATGTAAAGTTGTATGGTCTATCACTTTCGCTCTTTTTGTCATAGTAAAAACTGTTTAAGTGTTATACATATTTTTCTCCATTTGTCTGAGTTTTAAACTTTCAAATTTTACCAATTTTTATAAAGTTGCAGCACTAGAAGTATTATTAATTATAAAAGTAAAAAATCTTTTTAACGTGTACACGTGAAAAATGGGCTCGAAAGTGGCTGAATCATTCCGAACTCTTCCGAACATCGTTGCGACAATCTCGAAGTAACACGAGAGTTGTGAAACCAAGATAAATGTCAACCATTTTTCGTAAACAAAACTTGTGGTCGACTCAGCAGACTGGATCGACAAAGAAAATAATGCTCGCACATTACAATATTTGATACACACAATATTGAATTACAGCTACTGTATGTGTAAATTAAATGTTTCAAATACTCGCTCTGTGGACATATACCAGCAAGATTTGCTCATATTAGCCAGAAGGAAAACTATTTTCGTAAACAAAACTTGTGGTCGACTCAGCAGACTGGATCGACAAAGAAAATAATGCTCGCACATTACAATATTTGATACACACAATATTGAATTACAGCTACTGTATGTGTAAATTAGATGTTTCAAATACTCGCTCTGTGGACATATACCAGCAAGATTTGCTCATATTAGCCAGAAGGAAAACGTAAACAAACACATATGCGCTTACACTAGTTACCTGGATCACCACGTGCAGGACGTGTGGACGCCAGTCACATGATACGATTCGGAATTCCGACAAAACCCGAAGGTACTGAACATGGCGATGATTGAAGGCGTTTTATTCAAAACCAGGAATATATTATCCCTAGATTTCGGCTCTCTTATAGGCTGACATATGGTTTTGGGGAGCTAAATCATCAAGATACATGTCCATGTTCAAATATCAAATGTTAAAACGACATGTCGTTTCAGTGAAAATTACAAGAAATACAACTTTAAAGTTCCAATGAATCGTTTTCGTCAAACACATGTAATTCAGAGTGTAACATAAGAAAATAGATTTATTTGTACAGTATTATACCTACATGTACATTGTAAATACATAATTCAGAAAGAATGCTCAAAAGTGAATATGATTGTACGGGCATTCTGTTAATTCCTATATCATGACATGAGATAAAGAATTCTACTGGTGACATGTAGTAAGAAATAAACATTGCCACACCAGGGTATCAATTTAAACCCAGTTTGTTACTAGTAAGATAACTCATGCTTTACTAACCAGTGCTTCAGCGATCTCCTGAATTTTAGTTAGAATAAATAATGATTGGTGTGTGGCTAATTGCAACAATGCAAGGAGTGACAGTGCTTGGAGCGACAAAAAAAACTTGCCGATATCACGCGACTGTGCGATAAAACAATCATGTCGCTCTGTCGCATTAGCGAGAAAATAAAATTTGTCGCACCGACACTCCGACAGTGTATTTTTGTTGCTATGTCACTCCGCGCATTATCTCACTGTTGCTTCGCGTACTGTCTTGTGATGTGAAATTAAATTCCAAGCTGTAATGCTAGAAAATTATGTCTTATTATATGTATATAATTATACAATACAAATTACAATGCATCATACATTGCATCAAATGTGGATTACTATCGGAACGCACGGAGCGATTTTGTGAGGAGCGACAATGCGACATGGCCGAAATAGGCCATCACATATGTTTTCTATTTCAACACAAGAGATTAATGCAGTTTGATGCAATTTCTTATATTTTTCTTTTGGAATAAAACAGCATACACATGTATATTATACAGATTAGCACGCATGATGAATAAAAACTAAGAAGGGGGGGGGGGGGGGGGGTCATTTTCCAATAGGCGAAACAACAAAACAATAACATTAGCCAGTCATGGTATCCTATTAATATTTAACTCTAATGATTTATGAATTTCTTAAAGTTCTTGGCCCGGTAATGAAAAATACGAATATTTGAATGCTAAATTTCTTCTTGGCAATATCGCTTTTTTTCCAAATACGCATTGATCAACTTGAATTCAGTCTTTGATTGTGTTTGATGTTAAACTTAAAATATAACTAAAGCTCTGAAAAAATGTTCGCCATGATGGAATACGCCGGTTATGCTTGTTTTGCCAGATCGCCCGGTCGTTGCCCGGTCACGTGACCGGCGTACGCCAGTAGCCGCTTTTCAGAAGGACTGAAGTTTATAGGATCGGCGATTCGTCACGGACTACTGACGTTACCTCATTCTCGGCCCCCATCGGCTGTCAATCTATCGCTATACCAACTGACAGAGTGAAATGAAGGGAAGTAAATCTGATGGATGAGAATGACGTTACCTGAACTCTATACACTGATATAATGGCCAGTACTAAATTTACGTCGACATCGGAGGTGCTAGAGAATACACGTATGGTTTTAGATAGAAGTAGCGAATCTTTAGTAAGCTCGCTTCAACAATTGATTAAGAAAGTCGGACAAATAGATGAAAAACTGGTTAGAATAGAGAATAAAGTTAACAAGATAGAGGCATTAGAAACAGCCATCGGCAAGTTGACAGGGAAGGTTGAACAATTAGAATGTGACGTAAAAGCTGTAAAAGAAAAGAACTTAGAATTGGAAAAAAGTACCGAGGCAATAAGTGAATTCTATGACAAAGTGAAAGAAAAAACAGAGCAAAACGCAATTTTTTTTACTAAAGCCAGTATAGAATTGAAAACATACAGAGATGCATTGACTGAGCAAACCAACTACACTTCAGTTATGGAGGATGAAATGAAGAACCTACGACATGATACTGTTGATTTACAAAGGACGATGGAGGACCAACAATGCAGGGCATGAAGTACAACCTCGTCTTAACAGGCCTTCTGGAACAAAAAGAGGAAAGAGTGGGAGACAAGGTCAGGGACTTTTTAGACGAGAGTTTGGCATAAATAAACATTTAGAGTTTGCAAATGTTCATAGATTCAACAGACCGGGCAAATTCCGCCCTATTGTTGTGAGATTCCTGCATTTTGAGGACAAGGAGGAGGTCAAAAGAAGGGATACCTTTTGAAGGGAAAAAGATACGGAATTAATGAACAGTTCCCAGACACTGTAGAGGTGAGGAGGAAAAGACTATATCCGATTATGAAGCATCATAAATCGGCTGGCCACCACGTCAAACTTGTCAGAGATAGACTTTATATCGACGGCCAACTCTTTCAGGATTCTGCATGGAACACTGAAAACCCACGTCGAAAGGATGACAAGGTGACTAGTTCTCCCGAAGAGGAAACTTTTCAGAAAAAAGTATATACTAACAGTCCTGAAAACACACACTACATAAACGACTTTGGTAAGAGAGAACGGACGGCATCTACTCCCAACAGTGCTGTGGATCGTCCTACCTCTAGAGCACGATTATCATCTTTCGAGGCTGGTAATGGGTCTTTCGAAGCCAATGGTCATTCCAGCGAACATCACCCCCAACTTAACCTAAAGGAGACAACGAGTCATGGAACGCCATTTAACCTGAGATAGGGAGGCACGGTGAGTGACTTTACGGATTCTACATCCGTGGTTTCGTGGAATATCGGGAAAGGTTTTTGCAAAAAGTTGAATGACAGTGACTTTTTAGAAACCATTAAAAATAACGATATTGTGGGCATTAGTGAATGTTGAATTTCAGAAGAGGATGTAATAGAATGTCATGGTTACTCTAGTTTCGCATTTCCCAGGAAGAGCGGAAGGGGAGGGGGCATAGTTATTTTCTACAAACATAATTTATATAATAACATGAGAGTTGTACATAACACTAACGATTCAATAATAGTTCTGAAATACACCAAACAAAATTGTACAATTCACTTCATTTTTTGTTACTTGCCCCCGGAAAATAGTGTATTCTATACATCTAATAATACTGACTTGTTTCAGAGTTTAGAGGAAACACTTGTCAAATATAATAATGAAGGTTCGGTATACGTGCTTGGAGATCTTAATTCGAGAACAGGTGTTAGACATGATTTTATTGAGAATGACATACCAAATAATGATCTACTAGATAAATTAGAAAGTTTTAACTACAACAGCGATGTAAACCTAGAGATTAGAAGTAATATGGATGAATATGTGAACTCATTTGGTAGAAGACTTTTATCGTTGTGTAAAGCTAGTGGTTTACGTATTGTCAATGGCCGTCACGAAGGTGACAGAGATGGAAGTTTCACTTTCTACAGTAAAAATGGAAAAAGTACTATTGATTATTTATTGACATCTATTGAAAACTTTAATGATATTAGCAGATTTCAGATCATGCACCAATCACTTTTAGAATACGTTTGAATTATAAACATGAAGCTTTGTCTACAAATACACGATCTAGATGTAAGGAAAGAGCTGAGTGTGAGTCTGTTAAATGGAAAAATGAAAATATTAACATCATTCGAAAAAACCCGAGTGATAATTCAAGTAATTTGTTGAATATAAGTAACAGAATAGTTAGTTTCCAAATAGATGTAAATGGTGTAATTGATGATTTTTGTCAAATTATTGATGCTTGTGTTTTACCTTATTGTGAAGTTCGTAAAGCGTATTCCAAGTGTAATATGTCTGAGCCAATTAGTGCTCAAAGGTGTGATGATAAACCATGGTTTACAAATGAATGTAAGAAAAAGTATGCTGACTATAAAAAGGCATTGACAAATTTTAATATAGTTAAGTCAGAAGTTAATCATCATATACTTATTGACAAAAAAAACAGAATACAAAAGATATGAAAATTAATTGAAAAGACAATACAAGAGACATGAAGGGGATATGTTAGATCTGATTCGAAAAAATAATCCGAAACAATTCTTTAAATATTTCTCGAAACAAAAAGCTAAAGTATCGCAGTCGGATTTAAAGATTGATGATTTTTATACCCACTTCAAAAACTTGAATAATGAGTTTGACAATGCCTACATTTCGAGTAACGGAGAGCCTATTTTTGAAGAATTAGACATGCAGATAAGCACCGATGAAGTGTTAGCTGCCATACAAAATCTGAAAAGGGGCAAAAGCTGTAGCGAAGATAACATTTTGAATGAGGTTTTTATAGACTGTTCGAATGAACTACTTTTGTGTATTACTAATGTTTTCAATAATATATTCAAGTCTGGGTTTTTCCCAGAGTCATGGACAAAAGGTTGTGTAGTACCAATTTACAAAAAAGGTGATATCAATGAACCAAGTAATTATAGGGGGCTGACATTAGTTAGTTGTATGGGTAAATTATTCACATCGATACTTAACAAAAGACTGATGAAATGGGATCAGAAGTATAATGTAATAACAGATGCCCAATTTGGTTTTAAGCCTGGATGTTCTAAAATTGATGCAATTTTTGTTTTGCAAACATTGATAAACAAAACCTTAAAAAGTAAAAAAAGATTATATTGCTGCTTTATAGATTATAAGAAAGCATTTGATCTAATTGATAGAAGTATTTTGTGGACTAAACTTATAAATCAGGGAATCGATGGAAACATGCTAAAAATCATTCAATCACTTTACCAAAATGTGAAATCTTGTATCAAATATAATGGATTTCTGTCTGAATATTACAGAAACACGATCGGGCTATTCCAAGGCGAAACATTGTCACCGATTTTGTACAGTTTATATGTCAATGATTGTGAAATGTGTTTTATAAGAGAGAACTGTCCATCAATAGAAATTGGTTTGATTAACTTGTTTTTGATTATGTATGCAGATGATACAGTTCTACTCGCTGAGTCGCCCAAATCTCTGCAAGAAATGATTGATACGTTATATAAATATAATAACGATTGTAAGTTGACTCTTAATGTTGATAAGACAAAAATAATGATTTTCAGAAACGGGGGTGGACAGAGGGAAAATGAATATTGGACTTACAATAATGTTAACATTGATGTAGTCGACGAATTCAATTATCTTGGTATGTTATTTAATTACAATGGTAAATTTAAGAAAACGCAAATTCATGTTGCAAATCAAGGAAGAAAAGCTTATTTTTCCATATGTAGTAAGTTGAAAAATCATGCATTTAATATTTCGACTCGGTGTTCTATTTTTGATACATATATTAATACTATACTGGGATATGCAAGTGAAATTTGGGGACATCATAAAGCTCCTGAGGTAGAAAAGGTGCACATTAACTTTTGCAAAAATGTTCTTGGAGTAAATAAAAAACTTGTAATGATTTTGTCTATTTAGAACTAGGGAGGTTGCCTTTGTATATAACCAGAAAAATTAAAATTTTGAAGTATTGGATAAAACTAAAAGGTACTTCCAACTGTATTTTAAAAGAATGTTTAGATACTAGAATTGAAACTAATGATGAGTGGTCAATTAACATTAAAAATGAACTAGCAAAAAATGGATTAGCATACCTCTGGAATGATAGATACGTTGACTGTTATACATTTAATATTATTGAAAATAGAATTAATGAGGTATATAGACAAGAGGTTATCAACAATATAAATAAATACAACACGAGGTATACTGTATAAACATTTAAATGATAATTTTTGTTTACAATTTTATTTAAGAAAGCCTATTGACACTGTATATAAAAAATGTATAACCAAAATAAGAATTTCGGCACACAATCTGAATATTGAAAAGGGTAGAAAACAAAATATCCCACGAGAGAATAGATTGTGTACATGTTGTGATTTAAATGAACTTGAAGATGAATATCACTTTCTATTACAATGTCCATTTTATGTTGATTTACGCCAAAAGTATATTAAGAAATATTATTACAGAAGACCAAGCGTTTTTAAATTAGTTAAATTATTAAGCGTTAACAACGTTAAAGAATTACAAAATACTGGCAAATTTATTCATTTTGCTTTTAAGAAAAGGTCAGAAAAGTTAAAAAGTTGAGACATTTGGCTGGAAATTTATTATCTATTATATAAATCACTCTCCATCTCATTTGTTATATCAATTGTATATTTTACATGATGTAATTTGTACTTATGGACCGTAAGGTCAACGGAATAAAATGAATTGCATTGAATTGATTTAAGTCCACTGAATAGCAAATTGCCCGCGGCCAGGTAATTACAGGTGAGTTCGATGAATGGCGTTGTGTACAGGTACAAAACACCCTGGTCCAGGTATTACATAACCATCCAACCAAAGGCATGGCTAATTACAGTATAAGGGCAGATTTAAATTCATTATTTCAAAATTATACTTAACCCCTATTAAAACACCCTATCCTACCAGAGTTGGTGTTCGGGGAAGATCCCTATACGAGTAGATACACCGATATATATATATATATATATATATTTATAAGGGGTCTTCCCCAACACCAACTCTGGGTAGGATAGGGTGTTTTCATAGGAGTTAGGTGTGTTGATTACCTGGCCAACATGTCAAGTTTTACACCTGATTGAGTATCAGCTATAGTCTGTTCTTACTTTCTATGATAGGAAATATTTATAAAAAAAGACGAGTTGAAGATTAAAATGGATTTGTGTTTTAAGTTTTAGTTTTTCAGGTAAAAAAAATAAAATACATTAATAATTCTATTAAAACTTTTTTTTATATTATCAATAACGGAACCTTCATTTCAAAATGGTAAATCACTGACTTGTTTTTTACAAATGATCAATTTAGAAAAGAAAACAAATAAAATTAATTATTTCCAATTTTAATTTGGTGTCTTCTGTTAATTATAATATTGGTTATTATTATAATGTTATCGTGTTCGTTTTGTTTGTCTTGTTTGGCAGATCGCCTCGAAAATGTGATATTTTTGTTTTGTCCACACGGTTAGAATTACTTCCTTGTCCCATATTTATAATTTCATTTGTGTAAAATTATACCAGTTTATAAGAAAGGAGACCGTAGTGACCCTGCCAATTATAGAGGTCTTAATTCTTAGCTGTATGGCAAAACTTTTTACAACAATTTTGAATAATCGTCTTATAAAATGGTTGGAATCAAACAGTACTGTTACTGATGCCCAGTTTAGGTTTCACCCTGGATTAGGTACCGTTGATGCTACATTTATGTAATGCTGTTGTCTATTCTCCACGTATCCTGTATGTTAATTGTATTTGGATATTATTCTTATATTTGTAAAATGCAAAAAAAAGTTGAATTTGAATAAAGTGCAAACCCATTTAAAAATTGGAACTTTTATGAAACAGCCTATAGCCTTACTTGTAATTATCTACTATTGTTCTAGCTTTCACACCTAGTCTCACTTGGCCAACAAAACACCTTACCTGTATACCTCAAAATTCAGAATGTTGGCTAAGTGTGAAGACACCTTATAGTCTATCTCAGAATTGTTCTCAGTGCAAGATCACAGGTAAATTTCAGGTAAATCAACTTTGTAGATAAACAACAAATCAGTAACTATCATGCTGCTGCAGAATGGTGTATTAAACAGTGCATGGCATTCTTCAGAAAAAAATCAGACTTGCCATGATATTTGAATTGAACGTTAAATTATCAACTTGACGTGTATTTGTAGACTTTTTGACTTAGTCTTAATCTATACTTGGCTGTATTATTTTTCTGTTTTCAAGGATGAGAATCTTCCTCTTTAATTCAGAGATTTCTTCTGAGAAACAAATAATGTAAGATATGATCTGAAATATCATAAAATGACCCTTTTAAACACTTAGTGTGTTTATCTTATAAATCAATCACTATTTTCATCTGTTTTCTGTGAAATAAGTAAGGCTTTTGAGTATGGCATTTAGGCTTATTGTATAAGTTAAAAAATATGGAATTAATATTAACCTATATGATTGGTTTGAAGCCTACTAATCTGACAGAAAACGCGTAACAATAAACGAATATCAATTAATCCAATGAAAAACCGATAAATGCTGGAGTACCGCAAGGTTCAGTACTTGGTCTTTTCTTTTCCTATTAATTATAAATGACTTAACGGATAATGTGATATCATATAAAAATATTTGCTGATGATACATTTCTGTATTGATGATGATGATGAATTTTTAAGAGTAACACATGCAGAGTTCTTGAATGATGATCAATCACCAGTTTCTTCATGGGCTGATCAATCAATGGCTATTTCTTTTTAATCCAAATAAAACAAGATCGGTCAACAATTCGCTTCCATTATAAAACCACTTTTCAGTGTTTCTAATAATGCCCCCATTCCTAAACACAACTATTTTTGTCTTATCAATATTCAAATTAAGGCTATGCTTATTATTGTAAGACTTCAGAGCATCTAACATTTGCTGTAATTTCTCTGGTGTTTCTGCAAAAAGCACTGTATCATCTGCATACATTAAAAGAAAAATACTTATTAAATTGAGTTCAACTGATGGACAGCATTCATTAATAAAGTGCATTTCACAATCATTTACAAATAATGAGTACAAAATCGGGGAGAGAATTTCTCCTTGGAAGAGACCGATTGTATTTGAGAAAAAATCTGAATAATAACCATTATGCTTAACACAAGATTTGACCGAACTATATAATGATTGAATTATTTGTAACAGTTTCCCTCTTACACCCTTTTTAATCAATTTACTCCATAACTGAGATCTATCAATAAGATCGAATGCCTCCTTATAATCCACAAAACAACAATACAATCTCCCGCCCTTTTTACTTAAATACTTGTTAATTAGGTTTGAAGTACTGTTATGTATGACACTAAATACATGTAGTTATGAGATAAGGGAGATAACTTCTATAGCTTTAATATCAATACATCCTATGAAGGTCATATCATTGATTTAGGTTATAGAACTTTCTAGAATATAATCATGTATAAACAAATATGTTTGTAAACATGTTGATTATAAGTAGAGATCTAGAATGATCTATTTCCGGAAAGTTCTGTGTGTTTACTTGTTTACTGTTTTTAGTTAGATATTTCTAGAAGTAGAAGGTTCTCCAATATTCTTGAATTAGGGTTAAGCTATATATACTCCAGCTGCCCAAGGCTAATCAGAACTGTAATGAGACCTGTAATGAGACATATCAAGAATTGTGCAGTGCCATATAAGATTCTATTGGGAGAGCTATTGTGACTTTATCTGTGGATTATTACAACACTTTGTGTGGATTTATTCATATTGCCTGGAACTTTACAAATCATCGGTGGACATTCAATTTCCTTGTGGATTTGTGATTATTGTTAATTTGAAACCTGGAAGGATCAAGGATTATACCAGGACATTCGCATACAGATAAGTAACACTTTAAATCATCGTACTACTCTTGTACCACCACCAATTACTTTAGACATTGTAAACCATCTCTGTATAATATTGTATATATAACTGTAATTAAATTGTGTTTTGAATTTAGCTGCTGGTTTCTCATTTCTGTTATTCGTTCATGTAACAGAATTGGGGGCTCGTGTCCGAGATCGATATTCAATTTGTGAAATCTAACTTTGAAAAATTAATTAAGAAATTTTCAAAATTTGTGTACAAACTTTGAGTTTACATTTGAAACCAACAGCTAGATAAATATGACTACTATGCAGGTAGAACAGTTTGTTAAAGCGCCATCCCTGGAAGTTCTTTTGCAAGTTAGTAAGAAGGATTTACTGTTATTGGGTAAACATTTAGGCCTTACTATCAAAACTAATTTGAGGAAAGCTGAAATTAGGAATGTAATTATAAGATATTTTGTTGACAATGGCAAATTTGACTCTAGTGCATTAGATAGTATAGAGGAAACAGTCAGTTCAGAAATTCAAATTAGACAAATGGAACTTGAACATGAAATGAAACTAAGACAAATGGAAATAGATAAAGAGAAAGAAATGAGAGAAAGAGAAATAGAAAAGGAGTTAAGAGAAAAAGAAATAGACAAAGAAAGAGAGTTAAGAGAAAAAGAAATAGACAAAGAAAGAGAGTTAAGAGAAAAAGAAATTGAGAAAGAATTAAAAGAAAAAGAGAGAGATCAGATGTTAGAGCTAGAGAAGCAAAAAATTCAAGCTGAAACAGAACTTAGAATGAAAGAATTAGAACTAGCTTCTCAAGACGGTTCAAGTAATCTAATTTTTAGGGGTTTACAAGGAAACAGAGGTTTTGATGTCAGTAGAAATATTAGGTTAGTTCCTCCTTTTCAAGAGAAAGAAGTTGACAAGTATTTTCTGCATTTTGAGAAAATAGCTGATAGTATGAAATGGCCTGAAGATAAGCTTACAATGCTTCTTCAAAGTGTCTTGATTGGTAAAGCTAGAGACATTTATTCTTCTTTATCTCTAGATGACATTTCAAATTACCACGTAGTCAAGAAAGCTATTTTGAAAGCTTATGAGTTAGTTCCTGAGGCTTACCGCCAGAAATTTCGAAACTCGAGAAAGAGAGATGAACAAACTCATGTAGAATTTGCCAGAGAAAAAGAACAATTGTTTAATAGGTGGTGTGATTCTAAAGAAATTGATGAGGATTTCGGTAAATTGAGGCAATTATTGTTGATAGAGGAGTTTAAACGTTGTGTCCACATAAACATAAAAACTCATTTAGATGAGAGAAAAGCTGAAACACTTAGTGAAGCAGCTACAATGGCTGATGATTACGCTCTCACCCACAAAGGCTCATTTGTTAAAAACAGTTCTCAAGACAAAAACAGTACCACAGGTACTAGTAAATTTGGTCAGCCTAGGAACCCAACCTTTAGTGGCCCTTCTAACGACAAACCTAAATTAGGTGATAAGACTAAGTCTGATTCTAAAAACAGATCATAGGGCAGGTAGGGGTCTCCTTCTGGTCCTGTTTGTAATTACTGCAAGAAAGTAGGGCATACTATGTCTGAATGTTATTCTCTCCAGCGTAAGGAGCAAAGGCGTAAACAGTCAGTTCCTTCTGTGTTAGCAATGTCAAAGCCTAGTCAGAAACTTAGTGATATTGTGGAAGATTCTAAAGTGTCTGTTGGGATTAAGAGCTCAGAGTCTGATAGTGTCTTGGAGAAGTACTCTCCCTTCATTTCTGAAGGTTTTGTTTCACTTACTAGTGATATTACCAACTTGAAACCTGTGAAGATTTTGCGAGATACTGGGGCTTCTCATTCTTTGATATTAGATGGCGTAGTGCCTTTGTCTGAGGAGACCTCATGTGGTAGTAGTGTTTTGCTTCAAGGTGTAGAGTTAGGTTTTGTTAATGTGCCTCTCCATTGTGTTTATTTAAAGTCAGACTTGGTTACTGGGCCTGTCACCATTGGTGTTAGACCGGAACTTCCCATAGAGGGCGTGTCGCTCATTTTAGGCAATGACTTGGCTGGAGAGAAAGTTAGGGTAGATCCCTTAGTGTCCAGTATTCCAGATAAAACAGGTGATGCTGAGACTATTCAACAGGAATTTCCTGGTATTTTCCCTTCTTGTGCTGTAACTCGTTCAATGGGTAAGAAGGTTTCTGATGTTGCAGTAGTTGAGGATCATTATAGTCCAGGGTTAGGTGACACTTTCTTGGCTCATGATATAGAGGATGTCGGGAGCAAGTGTGATCTTTTGAGCAATCCTGTAGACTTTGATAGTGATAGAGTTGTTCCTAACAAGGGTACTTCTTTGTCTGACATGATGAGTAAATCATCTTTGTCTAGAGAGGAGCTTATAGTAGAACAGGAGAAAGATCCTGAAATCTCCTTATTGTGTAATCGGGCTTTGAGTGAGGAAGAGGCTGAGAAAGTCCCAGTTTGTTACTTCCGTAAGTCAGGTGTGTTAATGCGCAAGTGGCGTCCCCCTGATGTGTCTCCCGAGGAAGACTGGAAGGTTGTTAATCAAATAGTTGTCCCACCGAGGTATAGGCAAGATATTCTGAGTTTGTCTCATGACGTACCTATGGCAGGGCATTTAGGTGTGACCAAGACTTATAACAGGATCTTAGATCACTTCTTTTGGCCCAAGTTGAAACGGGATGTGGCGGATTTTTGTAGGTCTTGTCATACTTGTCAGGTGGTAGGGAAACCTAATCAGAAAATCACTGTTGCACCTTTGCATCCCATTCCAGCATTTGAGGAACCATTTAGTAGAGTCATTATAGACTGTGTAGGTCCTCTACCCAAAACTAAGTCTGGGAATGAGTATCTTTTAACTATTATGTGTGCTTCCACACGCTTTCCTGAAGCCATTCCACTCAGAAATATTAAGGCCCCTAACATAGTCAAGGCTTTAATTAAATTCTTTACATTGGTTGTTCTTCCAAAAGCTGTCCAATCGGACCAAGGTTCGAATTTCATGTCTGGTATTTTTCAACAAGTCATGTACCAGCTCCAGATCAAGCAGTATAAGTCTAGTGCTTATCATCCAGAGTCTCAGGGTGCTTTAGAACGTTTTCATCAGACATTGAAGAATATGATGAGATCTTATTGTTTTGAAAACAAAAGAGATTGGGACGAAGGTATACACATGTTGTTGTTTGGCGTTAGAGAATCTGTACAAGAATCTCTTGGCTTCAGTCCCTTTGAACTTGTGTTTGGACATACTGTACGTGGTCCTTTGAAAATTTTGAAAGACAAAATTCTGGACGAAGATTCTAAAGTGAATCTCTTAGAGTATGTGTCTAACTTTAAGCAAAGGTTGACAAGGGCATGCGAACTGGCAAAAGAAAATTTGGCCGTTACTCAAACCAAAATGAAAACATGGTATGATAAAGATGCCCGTGCAAGAAGTTTTGATCCAGGTGACAAAATTTTGGCTCTATTACCAATACCGGGTCAGCCTTTGCAAGCTAGATATTTTGGACCTTATGTTGTTGAGAAAAAGGTCGATGATGTTAACTACATTGTACAAACTCCAGGGAGGCGCAAGAAAACTCAATTATGTCATGTTAATATGCTTAAGAAATATGTAGATAGAGAAGAGAGCAAGACCTCTCAACCTATTGCTACTTTGGCCTCTGTACCATCACAAAGTGAAAGTACAGCTGATATTTGTAAATTAGACTTAGATGGTGGTGTACAAGATGTAGGTTTAGACTGTGGTGTTAAGTTACGGAATTCAGATGTGCTCGCGAACTTGGACAAGATACTGTGTCATCTATCAGAAAAGGAACGCAATGAACTGAAAGATACTTGAGTTTAAACATTTGTTTCCGGATACACCAGGCAAAACAGATGCTATTTATCATGACGTGGATGTAGGCGATGCGCCACCTGTCAAGCAACATCCTTACCGTGTCAATCCTTTGAAAGAAGAACATTTAAAGAAAGAAATTCAATACATGTTGGACAATGATATTATTGAACCAAGCAAAAGTGAATGGAGCTCTCCATGTGTTCTGGTACCAAAGCCAGACAAGACATACCGGTTCTGTACTGACTTCAGAAAAGTAAACTCTGTCAGTAAAACATACTCTTATCCAATTTCAAGGATTGACTCGTGTATTGACAAAGTTGGCAAAGCCAAGTACGTAAGCAAGTTTGACCTGTTGAAAGGATATTGGCAGGTGCCATTAACAGAAAGAGCTAAAGAAGTGTCGGCATTTGTAACCTCGCAAGGTTTGTACCAGTACAAAGTTATGCCGTTTGGTATGAAGAATGCCCCGGCAACATTTCAACGTCTTCTTAACAGCGTGATATCAGACCTGGAAGGCTGTGATGGATACATTGATGACGTCATCAACTACCACGACACGTGGGAAAACCATCTACGCGGGATTCGCGAATTCTTCGAAAGACTCACTACCATGAAATTGACTGTAAACTTATTGAAATGTGAATTTTGTCATGCAACTGTTGAATTTTTAGGCCATGTTGTAGGACAGGGGCAGGTTAAACCTGTTCAGGCCAAAGTAGAATCAATTATAGATTTTCCATCTCCTGGAAGCAAGAGAGAGCTGATGAGATTTCTTGGTATGGCTGGATATTACAGAAAATTTTGTCAAAATTTCTCTGTTATAGCAGCTCCACTTACTGCTTTGTTAAAGAAAAATGTCAAATTTGTCTGGTCAGACGAATGTAAGTGTGCCTTTGAGAAATTGAAAGCCATACTATCAAACTCACCAGTTCTGACTGCTCCAGATTTTAATAAACAGTTTAAACTGTTTGTTGACGCCAGCGATGTAGGTGTTGGTGCTGTTTTGATGCAAGAAGGTACTGAACAAATTGACCATCCAATTTGTTATTTCTCGAAAAAGTTTGACAAACACCAGAGAAATTATTCCACCATTGAGAAAGAATGTTTAGCGTTGATTTTGGTCTTGAACCAATTTCATGTGTATCTCTGCACTACAGTTGTGCCTGTGTTGGTCTTCACCGACCACAACCCTTTGAATTCATTGGGAAAATGAAAAACAAAAACCAAAGAATTCTCAGGTGGAGTTTGACTTTGCAAGAATACAATCTTGACATCTAACATATCAAAGGGAAAGACAATATTCTAGCTGATGCTTTATCAAGGATTTAAATATTACTTGATATGTCAAGAAAGTTTCCTTTTCAAGAAAACTTTCTTTTCTTTAAGGAGGGGTGTGTTATGTATGACACTAAATACATGTAGTTATGAGATAAGGGAGATAACTCCTATAGCTTTAATATCAATACATCCTATGAAGGTCATATCATTGATTTAGGTTATAGAACTTTCTAGAATATAATCATGTATAAACAAATATGTTTGTAAACATGTTGATTATAAGTAGAGATCTAGAATGATCTATTTCCAGAAAGTTCTGTGTGTTTACTTGTTTACTGTTTTTAGTTAGATATTTCTAGAAGTAGAAGGTTCTCCAATATTCTTGAATTAGGGTTAAGCTATATATACTCCAGCTGCCCAAGGCTAATCAGAACTGTAATGAGACCTGTAATGAGACATATCAAGAATTGTGCAGTGCCATATAAGATTCTATTGGGAGAGCTATTGTGACTTTATCTGTGGATTATTACAACACTTTGTGTGGATTTATTCATATTGCCTGGAACTTTACAAATCATCGGTGGACATTCAATTTCCTTGTGGATTTGTGATTATTGTTAATTTGAAACCTGGAAGGATCAAGGATTATACCAGGACATTCGCATACAGATAAGTAACACTTTAAATCATCGTACTACTCTTGTACCACCACCAATTACTTTAGACATTGTAAACCATCTCTGTATAATATTGTATATATCATTAAATTGTGTTTTGAATTTAGCTGTTGGTTTCTCATTTCTGTTATTCGTTCATGTAACAGTACATATATTGCATCTATCGTTGAATAGCCCAGTTTGAAGCCAAATTGAGCATCTGTTATATTATCATTTTCAGTACTCCACTTTACTAAACGTTCATTCAATATGGATGTAAAAAGTTTACCCATACAGCTAACAAGAGTTATTCCTCTGTAGTTATTAATATTTTCAGTATCACCTTTCTTAAAAACTGGTGTGATAGAACCAGTAGACCAGGCCTCTGGAAATATGCCCGAATTAAAAATGGCATTAAAAAGCTTGACCAAAAATGGAGCAAGAATGTCCTTACAATCAAGGAAAAGTTCATTAAGTATTTTGTCGACACCACAACTTTTGTTTCTTTTTAATTTGCGTATAGAAAATAATACCTCTTGATCAGTAATTTCCTTATCTAATTCATTAAACACACAGGACAAATTGTTATCAATAACATCATTAGTATTGTTGGTACATTGATCCCCATCTTGGTTACATTGGCTCGCGAGATTCTTGAAGTGGAGGAAGAAATCATCAATTGAAAGTTTATCAGATGTTTTTGATTTACTTTTGCAGAAAAATTTGTAAAAATGTTTTGGATTATGTTTTCTTAAATATTCCATCATATCACCTTCATGTCGTTGATATTCTCTTTTAAGTCTTACTTCATACTTTTTATAAGCGGTCTATTTCTCTGCAAGCGCTTTATGATTACTGTCATTTTTCTCATTATTAAAATTATACAAGGCTCTTTTGTATTCGTTGTACTTTTGCTTACAAATATCATTGAACCAGGGTTTATCTTCTTTCAATGCCGATTTCTTCCTTTGACATTCATCAGATTTATGTAAATTACAAGTAAAAACATCACACAACGGTAAACATACATCACGTAGAATAGAACCAACTCGTTCAATACATCTTTCAATATCAACCGGGTTTGTCAATGAAGGTCTAAGTGAATCATTTAATGAATTCATATTTTCCATAAGATTTTGTCTTATCTCATTTATATTTCCATCCATCCATCGTATATTTTCACATACACATCTAGTATGAATATCATATTTAATTTGTCTTACTTCAGATATTTGTTCTAATCTCAACGTCAAAGATATAGGTGCATGGTCGGAGACAGGTTCAAAATTTCCAGACTTAAACTCTACTATGTCATGAAAGTTATTAGTCTCCACAAGTAGATAATCAATAAGGCTAGTACCATTCGTATTAAAAAATGTAACACTTCCCTCTCGGTCACAAGGATGTCGTCCATTCATTATTCTAAAACCAGTATTTTTACAGAATGACAATAATTTTCTACCGAAAGAATTAACTGTTTTGTCCATATTTTTACGTTCAGTAATATCGCATATATCATCAGAAACTTAGTCAGCGGGTTGGTTAGTATTTATAGCTAAAGTATCATTTGCTATCATATCAAGTCTACAACCAGTTCGTGCATTGAGATCCCCAGTAATATAAACTTTGCCAAGATCACTATATCTTATTAAAGAATCTTGTAGGATTTGAAACATATCAATATCTCTTACTTCATCATTTTCATAAAACACACTGTTTTCGGGAGGGAAATAACAAAACACGATGTATCTATCTATCGTGTTATCGTCAATTTTTATCCATATTATACTATCATAAATGTTTTCTACGACAGATATCCTATTTGATAAACATGATTTATAGAATATCACTACACCGCCACCAATACCACATCGGTGTGTACGTGCGTATACGTCAAGCATCATATCATTGTTGCTTTAATCAATGGTTTCTTTAATTGTTACGTAAAATTTCGTTTTACAGTCACAAACTTTGCAATTCACAATGTATCAAAATTACAGACTACAGGAAAATATTATCTTATTAAAACTGATTCGTTGCTTAACTCCTCGACAAAAAATCCGAAACTTTCTGTGTGGATTTTCTTTCATAATTACACGAAGATACCTGCAATTAGAGCATGAATACGGGGGTTTCGGGATCCCAAAACGACGGGGGTAAAATACTGTTTACCGTCGATTAGTCCCACCTTCCGGTGATTATGACGTCACAAAAATCGCGTCAAATGACGACGTCATAATCACCGGAAGGTGGGACTAATCGAACGTAAATAGTACTTTACCCACATCGTTTTGGGATCTCGAAACCCCCGTATTGAGTATTTAAAACATCGAATTTCTCATATTCGTTGCTAACTCCTCGACAACAAATCGGAAACTTTCTGTGTGGATTTTCTTGCATAACTACACGAAGATACCTGCAATTAGAGCATGAATTAGAGTATTTGAAACATCGAATTTCTCACTTTTAGTTATTTACATTCGCGATTAACTTCACTCAAAAGTAATCATAAAAAAAAAGTTGATCGGCTTTTCCTGTGACCGTCGATATCACAGGGATCTGAGAATTAGATACAGATTATATAATCATGGACCCACCAGAGTGACCTAAGACCATTTTTAAACGTTTCAGAGGTCTAGATAAACAAGAGCTGTTGGTGAACAGCAAAGCTCGCCTATTCAGTAGAAGTTGATGTTCAAGTATTTACTGTTTAAACATTGAAATATGACAAATTAATAGACTCAAAAAACCCCTAAAGGGCCCGAAATTGGTTGTATTATCACGTTCAGCATCCATACACATTAGGAAAATAAAATCATAAACATTTATGATGACTTATACTTAAACAATTGACAAAATAGAAACTTGCTCAAAAACTTTAACATGGAAATATGACAAATTAACAGACTCAAAAACCCCCTAAAGGGCCCCAAATTGGTTGTATTATCACGTTCAGCATCCATACACATTAGGAAAATAAAATCATAAACATTCATGATGACTTAAGCTTAAACAACATTAGAACATTAGAAAGAAAATCAACAAAAAACACAGGGCATGGCAGCGATATTTAGAAGTGAGAACAGAGTCGAAATACAGAGAATATACTAAAATCAGAAATCAGGTAAAGGGTGCATTGAGGAAGGCGAGACGAGATATGGAGAAAGACATTGCAGGAAATGTCAAAAGAAACCCGAAACGTTTCTGGAAATACATCAACTCGAAAAGAAAGGTAAAAACAGGGATTTCAGAACTTAAGGGTCTAGACGGAGATGATTCAAAAATTGCTGTGTTGGATGGGGACAAAGCAGAAGTACTTGCACAATTTTTCAGTAGTGTTTTTACAGAGGAACCTAGAGGAGATATGCCAACTTTGGATAATAAGCTAATCAAACATGACTCTTATGAACTTTTATGTACCGAGGAGTTAATAATGAAATTGCTGGGGAACTTGGACAGCAACAAATCACAGGGTCCAGACCAGATACACCCAAGATTACTAAAGGAACTAAAATTAATTCTATGTAAACCACTTCGTATAATTTTCAACAAATCAGTACATGGAGGTATAGCACCTAAGGCGTGGAAGAAAGCCAGCATAACGGCTATATTCAAGAAGGGTTCAAAATCAGATGCAGGAAATTACAGACCGGTGAGCCTAACAAGTGTAGTTGGAAAGACAATGGAGAAGATAATCAGAGATGCAATAGTCAACCACATGGACCTAAATAATCTATTCAGTGCTAAACAGTTTGGATTCATAGCAAGAAGGTCAACAGCTCTACAACTACTGATGGTACTAGAAGATTGGACCGATATTCTGGACCATGGAGGAGAAATAGACGTTGTCTACATGGACTTTATGAAGGCTTTTGACAAAGTGCCTCATAAGAGATTAATCGCCAAACTCCGAAGTTATAGAATAAACGCGAAAATAGTTAATTGGGTGGAAAACTTTCTTAGTCAACGAAAGCAACGCGTAATAGTGAATGGGAAATCATCAAAGGACTATCCAGTATTGAGCGGAATTCCCCAAGGCAGTGTCTTGGGTCGGATCTTATTTGTGATTTATATAAATGATTTACCGAAACATAACACATCAAATACTTTCCTATTCGCCGATGACACCAAAATCTACAGGGAAATTAGAAATGAAGATGATAAAAAGGCTTTACAATCGGATTTGGACAAACTACAAGAATGGTCAAACACATGGCTACTGAAATTCCACCCGCTGAAATGTAAGGTTCTAACCATAAAAGGAAAAAGCCATGAAAGTCGAAAGTACAACATGACAGATGCAGGAGGTAATAAAATTAATCTTGAGAACATATCATCGGAAAAAGACATAGGAGTGCATGTGGACAAGGATCTAAATTTCTCTATACACATTCAACAAGCAGCCAATAAAGCCAATAGTATTCTTGGACTTATAAGAAGATCTTTTGTATACATAGATGAAATATCATTTAAACAACTTTTCAAAGCATTAGTAAGACCACATTTAGAATACGCTGCAAGCGTCTGGAATCCATACAGAACAAAGGACATCGAATCTATAGAAAAAGTACAGCGGAGGGCAACCAAACTAATTCCAGGGCTTAGAGATCTACCCTACAGCGAGAGATTAAAGCGTCTAGGTTTACCTTCACTATCCTACCGGAGACTGAGGGGAGACATCATAAATGTATACAAGATAATGAACAATTTCCATGACGAAAGGGTTACCATTGGAATATTTGAGCATGATACCGCATCCCGGACGAGAGGTCATTCGCAAAAATTAAAGAAAAAGCATTGCAAGCTAGATATACGGAAATATTCCTTTGGATTTAGAACTATCGATATATGGAACAGTTTGCCAGAAAATATCATAAACTCAACAACAATAAGAGACTTGGAGATAAGTCTAGACAAGCACTGGGCTAATTTGGAACTTAAATACAACCACTTGGGGAGCTATAAAATGGAACACGGACGTGCCAATTAACTAACTTCATTTAATAATTGATATCACTTATAATCATGGATATTATTTCATTGTATTTCATTGTATGAGATATGGACATAGAGGCATGTTACTTGCCTGCGTCCACAAAATATCTTATTAAATCTTATTAAATCTTACTAAACAATTGACGAAACAGAAACTTGCTCAAAAACTTTAACGTGAAATGGGACGCCAACGCTGACGCCGACGCCGACGCCGGGGTGACAACATTAGCTCCCCCTATTCTTCGAATAGGCGAGCTAAAAACGATGAAAATCATACCGGCTCTACATGGTATTATAGACTCAAAATTTCTAACCCGCCTACCTTTAGCGGCTATAAAAACACATTACTAGTACATCGTCATAAAAACGGTTATTATCACAAAATTATTATTTTAAATGTCTGCAGTAGATGTATACGAAAAACATATAGATTTATCACTTAATTGAAAAGTAACTAGACCCTTTATAAAATTAATTGTCTATTGACAGTATATTTCTATATTAAACACTCAATGTACAACGGAAAAAATATCTATAGAGACAGAAATATCTCTATTTAAGTAGAAATGTATTGTCTCACTGGTTGTCCTGTTATTGTGTATATGTAGGCTACATGTCCATGTCAAAACGCCGTGCTTTTATTTCAGGAGAGGAATTAATATAAGCTTTTAGCTTGTTTTCCCATCCAAGCTGTCTGTATGTTCTTGTGTATATGTATGTATATATTGAATAAATATTGTTTAAACTACCGTTGGAAAGAGCGATAATTTTCCTTTCAAAATTATCCTATACATCTATACCAAAAGTGCCGTCATTAAGACGATATAAGCCCCATTATGACAAACACCTTGAAACCATCTAATTAAAAAATCATACTGGCTTCGTGGCCGATATAATATGCATGAGCGAGGCTTCGGCAGCAATCTCATTGTTTACGAATTCCTAATCTTTACCAAGCTCTGTAGAAAAAGGGTTTACCATCAACAGTTATATTTTGTTATGCCAAATACTTTCTGAAGGCTTTAAAAGTATCTTTCCAACAATTATTTGTTTATCACCAACATTTAAAAAGTAAATACAAATCAATGTCTTCCTTTAAAATAGATAATTTCCATTTCCCTTCGCAGGTGTCAGTGGCGTAGCGCCCGTGCATGCTTGCATGCTCAAGCATGCAAAAAATAATCTGACTTACATTTTTGAACAGTCAGAAAAAAACACAACATTTGAATACACGTAACGCTGCAGAATATAAATTATGTATAAATACATATGATATGCCCAACTGTATGCCTGACATAACTTTGTGCACATTTGAAAGACTTGAAGATTGGCCATTCTGGAAATTTATTAGAATAGTCTATATATTTCCGGTTACCAAGTTGTTAAATATGTTTGAATTTTGTCGAAGACAATATTAGACTTAAACTAAAGAAGAAGACTTCTTCACCAAAATCCCTCACGCAATTGTGGATTTTGAATCGGGAAACATTTACGAATACCAAAATAAACAACATCGCATGAAAAGTTAGAAATATTCTAAAAACATATAATCATCTTAAAAATGATATCAAAACAACTTAATTAAAGCAATTGCAACATGTTCTTGGCCTTAGTAACGAAAAAGTGAATTGATCAATTTTGGTTCACTAAAACGCGTGTTAATCCGTGATTTCCAGTGTCACGAAATAGTTGACTTTTATTTTTGTCGAATATGAACAGATTTTTTATTTAGAAAAGAATTTTTGTGGTTGTAATTGTTAGAAATAGAACAGAATAAGTAGAAAAATAGGTCATTAATACAATATTTTTTTTATTGAGGTGGTCGAGGACTGGTCCCTTCTTACGCAATTTCCACCATTTGGACAGTGGTCTTTGACTCGCTGTCATAAACAAACCAACACGTAAACTTAATTTTAATTGTTTAAAATATTCTCCTTAAGTTTTTCATTAGTTAAAATAACACAAAATTCTCCCATTACTTTATAATTTAATTTTTATAGCCAAAATCCGTGTTTTTGTTCGAGCACTTGTCACGGGAGTCTAGTATGTATACAATGTATATATAGTTTTGCATGGTTATCACATAAATATCGTGACCTCCATTTAACCATTGGTATATACGTTAAAAGTTACCAAAGAAGTAAAATGGTTACTACATTGTAACAATTTCCCGTCAGCTTCTGGGGGGCTTCGCCCCCCATACCCCCTACCGGGGCTTCGCCCCTGGACCCTGAGCAGGGGGCTGTCGCCCCCTTCACCCCCAGACATGCAAGCCTATCCAGACCTAGCTACGCCGCTGACGGTGTACACTAACAATTTATGTATGTGAGCTAAAAGCCGATGTACCACGATTACCCCAGTGGCAAAGCTGTCGGGCATCGTAATTCATTAATTCGTTTCGTTTCTTTATTAAGCAGTTAACATTAAATTTATATCAACCTCCATAAACGACCTTCACCCTACTAAATATAGACTAGCCGGCATCCACAGGAAAATTATGGTAAGATTTTCAGCAAAATATGTAGATATGGTAACGACATGTCATTACCAAATAATGAACGGACTATCTAACTAAATATTTCACAGTAAAATGTGTATCGACTGTGGTAGGATAATTCAAATTCGCCTTGAAACAAATCGAAAGTTTACGAAAACAGCAGTCACCAGCAGCGTGACTATGACCTTCTTCCCACCTTCGTCCACTTTAGTAACTAAGTTGTGCTAGATTTATTGTCATTTGACATTCCTTAACAATCATTACAGCGAATCATCTCTGAACAACTTTTTGTCTTATATCTAGTCTAAACTCATTTAGTCAAGCTCGCTTTCAACTGGGATGCGAAGCGGTTACTATCACTATTACTATCACTTTTTTATCAACCCCCATACTCGATAAATCGGCTCCATACTCGAAACTCCAAGGATGACTATCACTGTCGTTATATCCACCTCATACTCGCTACTCCAGTGGTTACTATGATTGTTACATATCCACCTCAGGGGTTACTATCACTGTCGTTTTTTTATCCAATAGTGCCCTTTCAACCAGGCCATAATGGGTTTAGTACATCCACAGGGCCATGTATAGTCTCTATATGAAAAAATAACCAGAAATACATATAAGTGTATAGTTATATGTATTTCTGGCTATTTTTTCATATAGAGACTATACATGGCCCTGTAGTACATCACTCTCACATGAGACCCATTCTAATGTCATCGTTACGCTATCTTCATTTCCACACCACAATGTTACATTAGAAGTACAACATATGAATTATCACAGAAATCTGTTTCTATAAAAAAATTAAAAGAAGATCAATGAGTGAACTGTCTTATGTAGAAAAGCAACATTTTTTGTTTTCGTCCCCGCACACAACAGCCTGTGCGCCATCTTGACGTCTTGGACGAAGCGCAACCAGTTATAATGATGTCATACATGACCTCATGTAATGGTGATGTCACAATACATTCACATAAAATTTTGTGCCACTTTGCGCCCACTTGCCTGGACTTTATTGCAAATAGTACCTGTGTGTGTAGCCAATCAGAATCCATTATTTACCTGATCTTTGGTCTATTGATAAGCCATTGGCGTCTAGACAACCTTTGCTTTTGACTTCTGTCGTGTAGATTTCATCGAGTTGCGCATGTCCGATGTAATCAAATTCATTTCCTTCATTCAATTTTAGATCTTCCGATCTTATATGTATATAAAGTCTGTGTTTCCGTTTTCTAAAAACTATTGTACAAACACTTGATAAGTCATGTACAAACCATTTTACAGATATTGAAATAATATACTTCCGGTGAAATAAAGTTCTCTTCACATGGCACAACAGCTCAATCATATGTACACAATTTATGAGGTTTGGACTGTCTATGCAGTTAGATCTCACTGTAGCAATCTGGTTTAAATTTCAAAGAATGGTTCTTCCACTCATTGTTTAAGTTTGTTTTGAATAGAGAGGTTAAGAATCTAAACTTGTACGTGTAGCTACACGTACACATACACGTATATTTCAGCGAAGAAAAATGATGTTGAATATATAACAACGTGTACATGTAAAGAAAACATACATATTCTACGACGTTGATTGGTTAAAATAACGTCCAATTATATGTCACTTTATTTCCTGACTTGTCGTCTGATCTGATATTGAAAATGGCGGACATTTGTTCTCTAGCTGCTATCACTGAAGATGACGAGCTGCTACTTCTATCAACGATTCGAAAAGCAGAAGATGTGAGCATGCCGAAATTTAGTCTCGAAGACCTCACAGACGAGCAATGTTTGAATTTGTTTAGATTTTCAAAGGATGATCTTTACATCGTATGCCAAGCCTTAAATATTCCAATGAAAATAACATGCAGTAATGGTACAGTGTGTACCGGTCTTGAAGGCTTTTGCATCCTTCTAAGACGTCTTTCATATCCTTGTCGTCTTGAAGATCTTCGGCCACTTTTTGGAAGGTCAGCCGCTGAACTATCTTACATATTTAACGAGGTTCTTGACTATGTGCATAACGTCCACGGACATTTATTGGAAAATTTAAACAGACCTTGGCTATCCATTCAGAATCTAGAACAGTTTGCAGCATCAAAACAGGGCCGGCATGGACCTTTACATAACTGTTGGGGGTTTATTGACGGAACGGTACGGCCAATTTGTAGACCACAGAAGCAACAAAAGCTTGTCTTCAATGGCCATAAGAGAGTTCACTCTTTGAAATTCCAAAGCATCGTTACCCCAAACGGTATTGTAGCTCATTTGTTTGGACCAATGGAGGGGCGGCGTCACGATGCTGCATTATTCAGAGAAAGTAGTGTATAAATGCAAATGCATCGACAGATGACCACCCGTCAAGGCAACACCTTTGTCGTTTATGGGGACCCAGCTTACCCTCTTACACCAGTGATCAATCTACATGCGCATCCCGAGTCCTGGACTCACAGAATTTTAAAAGGACCCATGAAATTTCTGGGAATGGGTATCTATAACACTGTGGGACCCATTGTTTTCACAATAACCATTGAAAAGGACCCACGAAAAATAATCGTAGATTGAACACTGTTACACCACACATAATCACGCCATATAGAAGTGGTGTCTTGTCAGCAAATCAAATGCTTTTTAACAAGAAAATGTCTGCTGTCCGGATATGTGTTGAATGGAATTTCGGGAAGGTACTCTCGTTGTTTGCATTTCTTGACTATAAGAAAAATCAAAAACTGTATCTCCAGCCTGTAGGAAAGTACTACAAGGTAGCCACGCTGCTTACAAATTGCCATACCTGTCTCTATGGAAGCGAGACTAGCTCTTTCTTCGGACTTGACCCACCATCTCTTGTATCATATTTGAACGAATAAGTACATGTAAAGTTGTGACCACTGAATTTTTCATCCAAAACATCGATTTCAATCTTCTATGTGTATGTCAGTGTATACATGTACTATGATATATACTAGTGCACGCTGACAAATTTTATTGAGGTACACCTATGCATATTTGAATGATCACTTACGTAATAAAGTCTATCATTCTTTTGATGAAGTTCATAGTCTTTTGGGTCTAATAGAACGCATGATAATATATGGGTGATCGTGTGGTGTAGTGGTTAAACCACTCGCCTTTCACCTAGTCGGCCGAGGTTTGGTCCCTGGCACGGACGTGAAAAGGTTACCCACACGATCAGCTGGGTTTTCTCCGGACACTCCGGTTTCCTCAAACTCTAAGACCTTTGCTTGAAACTTGCTATAAAGACCATCTCCATATCAAGATCCCTTGTCTATAAAGGACACTCATAAACCCCAACTGGTGTAAATAGCTATTTAATTGGCCTCTGTAGAAAGGGCACCTGTCTATAAAGGCCATTTTGCTGTGTCCCTTTAACCGATTATAGACAGTTTTGACTGTATCAAAATCAAAATTCATCGTTTGAAATGAATGCACATATAAATTGATAAATCGATATAGCCAAAGTCGCAGTATATATATCATACTTTTTATGTCATTGAATTTATATACATAGACAGTTGTGAATAAGACCGAAAAGGTTTTTATTCATTTTGATAGACATTTTCTCAACAGTTCAAACATCAGATTTTTTTCTTCCTTCTCAATAGCAAGTCGCTGGCTCCTCTCTTCTTTTTCTAATTCGAACCTCTCACGTTGAAGTTTAACTTCCTCTTTCCTTATCTCCAGTTCCTCCTTCTTCATATCCCGTTCTCCCTCTGCCTTTTCTCTTAAATACTCTATAACTCCCTGGTCCTTTTTCTTTCTAGGAGTTGGAATTTCTGCTCCATTTTCTATAAATGATTTGATTTAAACATATTTTATTTGCACCTTATATACAAATCGGATTAGACATGAATATAGATGAATAAATGAAAATAGATGCATAGAAAATAGAAGTACACATACATATTACATACTTATAGATTAAAGTTATAAGCATTTGATATTGGCAATCCAATTGACCTTTAATCAAGTCACTTTTTACTTTTACCAGTTTGAATGATTAGTAAACTACAACACCAAAGATTAAATGCTAATGATTTCACACTAAACAGGAGTGATGACATTATAATGTATACATGTTCCTACCATTACTTGATGGCTTAGACACTCCATTGCTCTTTTCCGTACTTCTTTGGCTTTTACTTCCCTTTCCTTTTCTTTTCTGTCTTCGTCTTTTCTCAGCTTTTCTGCTTCCTCCTTAAGTTGATGGCTACGTGTACGTGTAACAATCAGCAGGAAGTGATGACGTAATTCACGTAAAAAGTAGGGGAATTCCCTCTGCACATACACGTACACGTATGAAATCTTAACCTCTCTAATGCTTTCCGAGTTAACCACTTTGTCCAATAAATTATTCCATGTGTTCACTACTCTTAAAGCAAAGGAATTACTCCTGCACGGATGTCTTGACTGCTGTTTTTTAAGCTTTTTGTTGTGACCTCTCGTTCTCCTATCTTAGTTCCGGGGAAGTAATCCATTAGCAGAATGGCTCGTCTTGTCGAAACCATTAATAATTCTAAACACATGGATCATATCATATCGTAGTCTCCTATATTGTAGAGTTGGTAGGCCCAAAAGTTTCAGTCTTTCCGTATATAGTGTTTCACGGAGTCCATGCACTTGTTTTGTTGCACGTCTTTGTACATTTTCTAACTCAATTATATCCTTTTTCAGAATTGGGTTCCAAACTGTTACTGAATATTCCAGTTGTGGTCGTATTAGAGACTTATAGAGTGGAAGAAACATATCCTTGTCCAACATCTTGAATGATCTCTTTATCATTCCAATTAGCCTATTTGCCTTTTTCACACAATTTGCTACATGTAGATTAAACTTAAGTTCTGTGTCGAAAGTAACTCCAAGGTCTTTCTCATATTTGTCGTAAGAAATTTGTTGTATGGATCAATCTTCTTCTCGCATGACATACTCAAAGTTGGGATTTCTTTGTCCAAAATGTAGTGCTTTACACTTAGATAAATTAAACTTCAATTGCCATAGTGTTGACCATTCACTTAATTTGTCCAAATCATTTTTATTTTTTTCAGAATCTTCAAGTTGGTTACATGATCCGTAAATTTTCGTATCATCCGCAAATAGTTTTGATTTTCAAAGTATAGCTTTTGGCAGGTCATTTATATATACGATGAAGAGGATAGGTCCCAGAACACTACCTTGAGGAACTCTACTATCTTCTTCTACCCAGTCAAAATGTATTCGGTTGACTACAACTCTTTGACGTCTCTCTTTTAAGATTTTGAATATCCATGTCACAATTTTCCCTCGTACTCCAACATTTATTAGCTTTTTTATCAGACGCTTATGCGGCACTGTGTCAAATCTTTTTTAAAGTCCAAATATATCACATCCAAATTTCCACCCTCGTTCAGCTTTTTAGTTATTTCATCATTGACTTCCAGAAGTTGAAGTGTTGTAGTTTTCCTTTGATGAAGCCGAATTGCTCGTCCATTATAATATTATTCCTATCTAGATGACCCATCATATTGTCTCTTAAGAATAGATTCCAAACATTTTACAATGATGCTGGTCAAACTAACTGGTCTGTAGTTTTCTGCTTTCCTTTTATTTCCTTTTTTAAAGATTGGTGTTATATTTGCCTCTTTCCATTCTGATGGTAGAACTCCTTCTTGTAGTGATTTATTAAAGATTATTGATAAGGGGAGACTAATACATTGGTTTAGTTCTTTAGGGGATTTGGATGCATCTAATTTTGATAGCTTTTTAAACACTTCTTCTGTTGTAACTTGAATGTCCAGAAGTTCTGACTGTAGATTAACTGCAGTTGGTGTAGGTATGATGTTTAGGTCTTCTTTCGTAAACACACTTGCGAAAAATTTGTTTAGTTCCTTGGATTTACCTTCATCCTCAGTTTCTATAACACCATTCTCTAGTTCAGGCACTCCAGTTTTAGTATTGATCCTAGATTTGATAAATTTCCAGAAACTTTTAGAGTCTGTCTTAAATTCCTTGGCAATTTTGGACTCGTATTGTATTGATGCACTTAAAGCTGATGTTGCTCTATTTCTTGCTAATCTATATGTTTCCCAGTTTGCGCTTGTTTTTATTCCTTTAGTATATTTTCCCAGGTCTTCCTTTTTCTTTTGAGGGTGTTTATTGTTTCAACATTCATCCAAGCTTTCCTGTACCTCCTTCCAGGTCTACTTTTTGTCACTGGTATATATCTTTCCATACTTGAATTAATTTTGTCGACAAAGTACCTAGGCCCACGCATCCACAGTATTTACTTATATTAGAAACGAACACCTGTGGCTCATCCATGTTGTTTTCCCAATCTATGTTTGAAATCTCAAAACTCATTGATTCGTAATTCCCTCTATAAAAACAGTACTTGTTTTTGGTGGTGTTATCTTTATCAATCACAATCTCGATATTATAGAATAATGTTACATGATCACTCTTTCCTATTGGTGCATCAATCCTCAAGTTTTTAACTGTATCCTCATCTTTAGAAAGTACTAGATCTAGGGTTGATGGTTCATTTTCCTGTCTGTGCCTGGTATGACCTTGTACATGTTGTATGAGATAGTTCTCTTTAACACATTCTAGAAACCTATTCCGTCTTATTAAGTACTAATTATCTATTATGGCCTGGTTGAGAGGGCACTAAGAACATGAGTGAACTGTCTTCTGTAGAAAACAACATTTGCTTTCATCTACGCACACAACAGCCTGTCTGCCATCTTGACGTCTTGGTCGAAGTGCAACGTTAAAATGATGTTCACGTTCGGTTTCGTGCCACTTCAATAGTGCCCGCTTGCCCGGGCACTATTACAAATAGTACCTGTGTGTGTAGCCAATCAGAATCCAGTATTCTGTCACGTGATGTACTAATGTATTATAGGCAGGCCACCATCTTGGATTTTGATAAATGTAGCTTGTTACCGCTATTTCGCAGAAAGTACTGAAGCGATCTGTCTTAAATTTTACATTAATGTTTCCCTATAACCCGTGTTGTGCATTCTGATCAGTCAACAAGATGGCCGACGGGTAGCCATCTTAGATTTTGATAATTGTAGTTTGATACTGTTTTATATCTCAGAAAGTAATGAAAGGATCTTTCTCAAATGTCATATGTAGTAAAAGTTTGAAAAGCAGAAAAAAGATCCCTCTTTCCATTGTCAGACATAGATAATTCTTTGGTGGGCGCCAAGATCCCTCTGGGATCTCTTGTTTTAAATTTCAAAAATTTTCTCAGAAAGTACTGAAGGGATCAACTCATTGCAATATGATTGCTATCAGGGAAAACACTATTGCGATAGTTTAACTATTGCAAACAACAATTAAAATAGTATTGCAATAGTATTGCATTCTGAATAATATAAAAATCCAGGCGACGAATTGGCCTCCATGACCTACATCTAGTGCAGTATAGGGTTAGAGTTACTTCCCTTTACCTGCTAGCATCAGTACCAACTCAAACACAACGAAGATCATAATTGAAAACATTGTTGGTGTTTGCGTTTTGATTGAATAGTATGAAAAAAGTGACATTTTATCATGACTAATGTTAGTCTGTTTATAAATCCTCTGTGAGTCTGTTTTTCAATCCTCTGTGAGTACATGATTTAAGTCCAAGTTAAAGAAAAATATTTGACAATTGAAACTATCAATAGTTTGGTGTACTATTGGCGATTGTTATCAACTATTTGAAATTGCCATCGATTGATGAGTTGAGAGGCATACAATTGCAATATAATGATAGTAAAATGTATTGTTACACCCCTAGATCCTTCTCAAATTTCACATAGGTTCCCCTAGGGCCCTAGTTGTGCATATTGCATTTTGGTACCGATCAGTGAACAAGATGGCCAACAGAACGCCATCTAGGATTTTGACAATTGAAGTTTGTTACTGCTATTTCTCAGAAGGTACTGAAGAGATCTGTCTCAAATATCATGTGCAGGTTCCCCTAGGGGTCTGGTTGTGTACAATGCATTTTCGGACCGATCGGTGAAAAAATTGGCCGACAGGTAGCCATCCTGGATTTTGATAATTGAAGTTTGTCACTGTTATATATCTCTAAAATTCATATGTAGTAACATGTAGTGAAAGTTTGAAAAGCAGAGAAAAGATCCCTCTTTCCATTGTCAGACGTAGATCATTTTTGGTGGGCACCAAGATCCCTCTGGGATCTCTCGTTTTCACCTGAGATGCCTCCAGTTTTACTAGGAGATAGTCTAGGGGTGGATATAAGGACAGTGATAGTAAGTCTTTAGTGGAGTATCGAGAATGTCCCTGGCTCTGTCATAGCAAAACTGAGGAAGGTATTCTAAGCCAAAAAAACTGTCCAATAACAGTCCTACAGCAATGTGTTTGATAAGTACTAACAGATGAGTGACACCCAACTTCTGTGTATGGTTATATGATCAACCAAATTCTTTTGAAATTACCTGTCTCGATGATCACACAGTCATTCTCGGAGCCATCAGTTTTGTTAGCTCACCTGGTCCAAAGGGCCGGTGAGCTTATGTCATGGCGCGTCGTCCGTCGTCCATCATCCGTCCGTCGTCCGTCCGTCAACATTTCCTTTAAATCCCTACTAGTCATAGAGTTCTGCATGGATTGTAACCAAATTTGGCCACAAACATCCTTGGGGGAAGGGGAACAGAACTTGTATAAATTTTGGCTCTGACCCCCCGGGGGCAGGAGGGGCGCGGCCCAATAGGGAAAAATAAAGGTAAATTCTATAAAACGCTACTTGTCCTAGAGTTCTGCATGGATTGTAACCAAATTTGGCCAGAAACATCCTTGAGGGAAGGGGAACAGAACTTGTATAAATTTTGGCTCTGACCCCCCGGGGGCAGGAGGGGCGGGGCCCAATAGGGGAAATAGAGGTAAATCCTATAAATCGCTACTTGTCCTAGAGTTCTGCATGGATTGTAACCAAATTTGGCCACAAACAGCCTTGGGGGAAGGGGAACAGAACTTGTATAAATTTTGGCTCTGACCCCCCGGGGGCAGGAGGGGCGCGGCCCAATAGGGAAAATAAAGGTAAATTCTATAAAACGCTACTTGTCCTAGAGTTCTGCATGGATTGTAACAAAATTTGGCCAGAAACATCCTTGAGGGAAGGGGAACAGAACTTGTGTAAATTTTGGCTCTGACCCCCCCGGGGCAGGAGGGGCGGGGCCCAATAGGGGAAATAGAGGTAAAGCCTATGAATCGCTACTTGTCCTAGAGTTCTGCATGGATTGTAACCAAATTTGGCCACAAACAGCCTTGGGTGAAGGGGGAAAGAACTTGTATAAATTTTGGCTCTGACCCTTGGGGCAGGAGGGACGGGGCCCAATAGGGGAAATAGAGGTAAATCCTATAAATCGCTACTTGTCCTAGAGTTCTGCATGGATTGTAACCAAATTTGGCCACAAACATCCTTAGGCGAAGGGGGACAGAACTTGTATAAATTTTGGCTCTGATTCCCCAGGGGCAGGAGGGGCGGGGCCCAATAGGGGAAATAGAGGTAAATCCTTTAAATCGCTACTAGTCATAGAGTTCTATAGAGTTCTACATGGATTGTAACCAAATTTGGCCACAAACATCCTTGGGGGAAGGGGAACAGAACTTGTATAAATTTTGGCTCTGGCCCCCCGGGGGCAGGAGGGATGGGGCCCAATAGGGGAAATAGAGGTTAATCCTTTAAATCGCTACTAGTCATAGAGTTCTGAATAGAATGTAACCAAATTTGGCCACAAACATCCTTGGGGGAAGGGGAACAGAACTTGTATAAATTTTGGCTCTGATCTCCCAGGGGCAGGAGGGGCGGGGCGCAATAGGGGAAATAGAGGTAAATCCTTTAAATCGCTACTTGTCATAGAGTTCTGCATGGATTGTAACCAAAATTAGCCACAAACATCCTTGGGGGAAGGGGAACAGAACTTGTATAAATTTTGGCTCTGATCTCCCAGGGGCAGGAGGGGCGGGGCGCAATAGGGGAAATAGAGGTAAATCCTTTAAATCGCTACTTGTCATAGAGTTCTGCATGGATTGTAACCAAAATTAGCCACAAACATCCTTTGGGGAAGGGGGAACAGAACCTGTATAAATTTTGGCTCTGATCCCCCAGGGGCAGGAGGGGCGGGGCCCAATAGGGGAAATAGAGGTAAATCCTATAAATCGCTACTTGTCCTAGAGTTCTGCATGGATTGTAACCAAATTTGGCCACAAACATCCTTGGGGGAAGGGGAACAGACCTTGTATAAATTTTGGCTCTGGTTCCCCAGGGGCAGGAGGGGCGGGGCTCAATAGTGGAAATAGAGGTAAATATTTTAAATCGCTAATCGTGATAGAGTTCTGCATGGCTTGTAACCAAATTTGGCCACAAACATCCTTTGGGAAAGGGGAAAAGAACTTGTTTAAATTTTGGCTCTGGTTCCCGGGGGCAGGAGGGGCGAGGCCCAATAGGGGAAATAGAGGTAAATATTTTAAATCGCTACTAGTCATAGAGTTCTACATGAATTGTAACCAAATTTGGCCACAAACATCCTTGGGGGAAGGGGAACAGAACTTGTATAAATTTTGGCTCTGGCCCCCCCCCCCGTGGCGGGAGGGGTGGGGCCAAATAGGGGAAATAGAGGTAAATCCTTTAAATCGCTACTAGTCATAGAGTTCTGCATGGAATGTAACCAAATTTGGCCAGAAATATCCTTGGGAGAATAAGAACTGAGTTTGTATAAATTTTGGCTCTGGTCCCAGGGGGCAGGAGGGACGGGGCCCAATAGGGGAATTATAGGTAAATCCTATAATTTGGTACTTGTCCTAGAGTTCTGCATGGATTGTAACCTAATTTGGCCACAAACATCATTGGGGGTAGGAGAACAGAACTTGTATTAATTTTGGCTCTGACCCTCCGGGGGCAGGAGGGGGGCCCCAATAGGGGAAATAGAGGTAAATTCTATAAATTGCTACTTGTCCTAGAGTTCTGCATGGATTGTAACCAAATTTGGCCACAAACATCCTTGGGGGAAGGGGAACAGAACTTGTATAAAGTTTGGCTCTGGTCCCCGGGGACAGGCAGGTGGGGCCCAATAGGGGAAATAGAGGTAAATCCTTTAAATAGCTACTTGTCCTAGAGTTCTGCATGGATTGTAACCAAAATTAGCCACAAACATCCCTGGGGGAAGGGGAACAGAACTTGTATAAATTTTGGCTCTGACCCCCTGGGGGCAGGAGGGGTGGGGCCCTATAGGGGATTTAGAGGTTAATATTAAAATTCCTTCAGAAAAGAAACAATGAACCTGTATTCAGAACATTACTTGGGATTACAAACCAGGTGAGCGATACAGGCCCTCTGGGCCTCTTGTTTATATAAAAAAATGAGCCTGGTCCGACCCCTAATGGCTGAGGGATTGGGCCCAAAAAAGGCAAATTTTCTTAATTTTAGCTTTAAAATCCTACTCCTCCTTCATCCTTGAATGGATTTTATCTATATTTGGTGTAAAATATCATTGGGGAAGGACAATCATATTTTTAGCCCACCATCATCAGATGGTGGGCTATTCAAATCGCTTTTTGTCTGTTGTCCGTCGTCCGTCCTTCCGTCCGTTAACATTTCTTGTTACCGCTATTTCTCGGAAAGGGCTGAAGGGATCTTTCTCAAATTTCATATGTAGGTTCCCCTAGGGCCCTATTTGTGCATATTGCATTTTGGGACCGACCGGTCAACAAGATGGCCGCCAGTCCGCCATCTTGGATTTTGATAGTTAAAGTTTGTTACCGCTATTTCTCAGAAAGTACTGAAGGGATCTCTCTCAAATTTCTCATGTAGGTTCCCCTTGGGCCCTAGTTGTGCATATTGCATTTTGGGACTGATCGGTCAACAAGATGGCCGCCAGTCCGCCATCTTGGATTTTGATAGTTAAAGTTTGTTACCGCTATTTCTCAGAAAGTACTGAAGGGATCTCTCTCAAATTTCACATGTAGGGTTCCCTAGGGCCCTAGTTGTGCATATTGCATTTTGGGACCGATCGGTCAACAAGATGGCTGCCAGTCCGCCATCTTGGATTTTGATGCTTAAAGTTTGTTACCTCTATTTCTCAGAAAGTACTGAAGGGATCTCTCTCAAATTTTACACATAGGTTCCCATAGGGCCCTAGTTGTGCATATTGCATTTTGGGACTGATTGGTCAACAAGATGGCCACCAGTCCGCCATCTTGGATTTTGATAGCTAAAGTTTGTTACCGCTATTTCTCAGAAAGTACTGAAGGGATCTCTCTCAAATTTCACATGTAGGTTCCCCTAGGGCCCTAGTTGTGCATATTGCATTTTGGGACCGATCGGTCAACAAGATGGCCGCCAGGCCGCCATCTTGAATTTTGATAGTTAAAGTTTGTTACCGCTATTTCTCAGAATGTAATGAAGGGATCTCTCTCAAATTTTACATGTAGGTTTTTAGGGCCATTGTTGTGCATATTGCATTTTGGGACCAATCCGTCAACAAGATGGCCGCCATCTTGAAATTTGATAGTTGAAGTTTGTTACCGCTATTTCTCAGAAAGTACTGAAGGGATATGTCTCAAATTTTATGTGCAGGTTCCCTTAGGTCCCTTGTTTTGCATATTGCATTTTGGGACCGATCGGTCAACAAGATGGCCAACAGGCCACCATTTTGAATTTTGATAATTAAAGTTTGTTACCGCTATTTTTCAGAAAGTACTGAAGCGATCTGTCTCAAATTTTATATGTAGGTTCTCCTAGGACCTGCATATTGCATTTTGGGACCGATCTGTCAACACGATGGCCAACAGGTAGCCATCTTGGATTTTGATAATTGAATTTTGTTAGTGTTATATATCTCAGAAAGTACTGAAAGGATCTTTCTCAAATTTCATAGGTAGTAATATGTTGTAAAAGTTTGAAAAGCAGAGAAAGGTCCCTCTTTCTATTGTCAGACGTAGATCATTCTTTGGTGGGCGCCAAGATCCCTCTGGGATCTCTTGTATATAAATGAGCCTGGTCCGACCCCTAGGGGCTGAGGGGTGGGGCCCAAAAAGAGGAAATTTTCTTAATTTAAGCTTTTAAATCCTACTCCTCCTTCATCCTTGGATGAATTTCATCCATATTTGGTGTATTTTATATAAATGAGTCTGGTCCGACCCCTAGGGGGCCCCAAAAGGGTAAATTTCTTAATTTTAGCTGGCCCACTTTCTGTTTTCAAATTTCGGTCTCCAATCTCAATGAAAATTGGTCTATAGGGGTTTAAATTGATGCCGAACAACATGCAAACATTTTCTTAAAGATTTTGGTATTCCAAGATGGCTGCTGGCCCACTTCCTGTTTTCAGGTTTCAGTCTCTGATCTCAAGAAAAATTGGTCTATAGGGGTTTTAATTGATTCAGAAGGGGGAACTTTAGATGAGGACAATCATATTTTATAAAGGACCGAGTTAAGACCCATGGGGATAGTACTGCGGATGTCCAAAATGGAAGCTTTGCTGAAATTTGGCTTTAAAATCTGACTCCTCCTTAAATTAATCCATGAATGGGTTACAACCATATATGGATGAAGGGCTACCAAGTTTGTTCAACAAATGCCATTTACCTATTTCAGTAACTTACGTATTCAACTAAGGAGTTCCTTGTATTGTTTATATTAATCGTTAACCAATACTTTATAATGTGACTTTGTTGTTTTGTGCAATGAGTCAGATGACCGTTAAGGCCCATGGGCCTCTTGTTACCTATTGATATAACTTGTTTCACCTAGGTACGGTTACAGTTGCTTTTAAGTCACATTATCTAATTGGTCTGATTTTATTTTCATATATTATTAAGATTTAGTGTGATATTTATGTCTAGGAGTGGTAGTTCAGTTGTTACTCAATATTGAAAATGAATTCTCTGTTGTTAATTACTTTAATGAGATAGCATTAATCATCATTATGGGCCTCTTGTTTTTAAAAACTTTACAAAAATTATAATTGCCTTAAGACAAGATCAGACAAGAGTTATATATCTGTATTTCCAGGCGATCCGAGTTGTCATTACAGGAGCAGCAGGGCAGATTGCCTACTCTCTTCTGTACTCTGTAGCTAAAGGAGATGTATTTGGAAAAGATACAGTAAGTTTTTATTAGTGCATACATTTAAGTCTTTCTGTAGTATAAAAAACTCCTTCCCAATAGCTAAAAGGCAGAAACCACCTGATGTTGTTCCCGTCCATGTAACAACTTCAATTAATTGAGCTATCATGCTTTATTTAGATTGATGATTTGGACTATTCAAATCAAATTATCTTTACCAAGAACTCAAGAATCATTGAGAAGAAGCATCTATTAACAAAAACTTTATAGGTTTTTAAATGTGATAGTTTATTGAATTTCTTGTTTTAAAGATTCTCCACCGCTGACAAATACTATTTTTTTACCAATAAATGTTACTACTCTTCAGTTACCAAAGTTTCTTTACACCAATACCACCATTGAAAAGTTTGAGTTTCATTGATTTTACCTCCTGATAAAAGTATTAAAAATCTATGTCCCATATGAATGAAGAGCTGACTGCACATGCACCAATGTGCAAAAGTAAATTGAATTATTTTATATTACGGTATGTGTTAATTAGACATGAATATATACAGTATGCACTGACATGGACTCAATAACTAGGCTTTCTAGTATTATCATTATCAGTGTATAACAATTGCACAACACGTGCAGCAATTCTGTGGTTACGTGAATAGCCAATGGCGTAGCTATGCAGCTGGAAACGTTTGGTCATGACCCCACTTTTGGTGGGAACATATGAATGACTCGATAACAATCAACTGTTCAATCGACATTGGTTAATAATGACGGGAGAGAAAAACATATGGATATTTAAAAACAAAATATGCATCTGTCGCAAGAATAAATAATATTCATTTGTGTGTAAAACTGTAAATATAAGAAACAAAATTTTATTTAGTTGAGGTTATGAGGGTATAATTATAAAGGAGCCCGTGTAATTTACATGTGCTCCATTATCATTATACCCTCATAACCTCAACTAAATAAAAGCTATTCCATAATTAAACACCAATTATTATTCAAATAATGTGTATCATTTATACTCTGTTGGCGGTGGAGCATCTTTAAATAAGCCAAGTTTACACAAATTATGTACATGATTCTACTCACATACTTTGATTTTATTATGAATATAATTAAGGATATCATACTCAACTCATCCGGCACGTTAATGTGCTGTATTTTTATTTGGCTCAGTAGCGATTATTTTGTTCTAGTTTATATCCTTCTGATTTAAAGAGAAGTGACTTTGATAGATCAGAATCTGTTTTCTAGCCAGTTGAGCTGATGCTGTTGGACATCCCTATAATGATGACAGCTCTAAAAGGTGTAGCTATGGAGATTCAGGACTGTGCTCTCCCACTTGTCAAAGGTAACTTATCATACCCATTGGATACACTGGAATCAGCTTGTTTGTCTGTCTGTCCATCTGTCTGTAGAAAAAATTTGTCCGTACAATTCCTAGACTGCTACATTAATTTCATTGAAACTTTGCCATAATGTTAGTGACCATATTTAGATGTGTACCATAGTGTTACTATGGTAACCAGGTCACCTCACTTTACACAGGTTTCAAAATTTGTCCAGACAACTCCTTAGCAAGCCAGACAAGAGGAAATTTAGGGTGGGTGTTATTAGTCAGCAATAGATAGGGCTGTAACGAGTATCCGAGTACTCGAGTATTCACGAATTATTGAGAAAGATCGTATACGAATATTCGTTACTCCTGATATTTGTGGATCGCGATCTTTCAAAAGCAAAAAATAATACCTTCTTTAATTCTGTCATAGCTCAAAAATGTGAAGGAATGTACACTAAAGTCTGAATATCATCGATGTTTTCACTTTGAAGTAGACCGGAAGTACACAAGAGCTGCATGAAGTAAAGCTAGCAACATGTTATTTTCGTACCCACGCTTTGATGCAATGTTGTAAATTCTTCATAAGATTATAATGATAAAACATAATTATTGACTTCTAGAGATGTAAAAGATTATTATCGATTTCGTTTTCATTACGGGTCGGAAATATGTAAAAATACGAATATATTATATTAGGCAACTGAGTACTGTAGATGTGAAACCCATGTCAAAAACGAAAGGTAGGCTAATTATGAGTCAAAATCATAAATCACCTGATTAAAAATAAAAACTATAGGCCTAGAATCAAAGTAAATTGTAACTACTCTTATAGATTTTTTTTTTTATAACTTCAATGTTTTTCTGTATTTGACTAAAATAAAAGTAACAATGAAATGTTTTGATATGGTGAATTATCCCTTACCGTGATAATTTCTGTTCACAGATGGTTTGACTTTGATTCATGCCGTAATTGTTGTGCAATAGTATTTTTGAGATGACATTATTTCAAAATTCAAATGATTTGATTTTTTTACAGTTACAGTGACTGAATCCTGCTGTACTTCACCTGTAACTCTATTGCTTAATGATAAGGAATGTAAAACTGCTAAAATTGGTTTTATTATCAATCAAACATTTATCAATATATAAGACCATTATTGATTTATCAATAAATACAGTTTTACTTCAATTGAATCTTTTGCTTGTATCTAACTGGTGATTTGTGGTCCGATCTGTGAATCGTCAATCCTGAATCGTGGAGCGGATCAGATCGCCACATGTTAGACAATCCACAGCCCTAGCAATAGACTTCCAGTTAAAGTTTATTTTTAATCCAGACGAGATATTTAATTTTTTATATGCATTACCAAGTGAAGTCTACAAAGGCAACTGGGATGATTTTTATCACAGACACCTATACATGTATATATAGTTAACTCAACTCCTTCAAAATATCACCTTTCATTTACACTTTGTACAGGCAATGTTTGTTTTTAGCTCACCTGGTCCAAAGGGCCGGTGAGCTTATGTCAATTGTCATGGAGCGGCTTCCGTCGTCTGTCCGTCAACATTTAATGTAAATCGCTACTTGTGTCCTATAGTTCTGCATGGATTGTAACCAAATTTGGCCACAAACATCCTTGGGGGAAGGGGAACAGAAACTTGTATACAATTTGGCTCTGACCCCCCTGGGGGCAGGAGGGGCGGGGCCCAACAGGGGTAATAGAGGTAAATCCTATAAATCACTACTTGTCCTAGAGTTATGCATGGATTGTAACCAAATTAGGCTACAAACATCCTTGGGGGAAGGGGAACAGAACTTGTATAAATTTTGGCTCTGACCCCCCAGGGGCAGGAGGGGCGGGGCCCAATAGGGGAAATAGAGGTAAATCCTATAAATCGCTACTTGTCCTAGAGTTCTGCATGGATTGTAACCAAATTTGGCCACAAACATCCTTGGGGGAAGGGGAACAGTATTTGTATAAATTTTGGCTCTGATACCCCAGGGGCATGAAGGGCAGGGCCCAATACGGGAAATAGATGTAAATCCTATAAATCACTACTTGTCCTAGAGTTCTGCATGGATTGTAACCAAATTTGGCCACAAACATCCTTAGGGGAAGGGGAACAGGACTTATAAATTTATAATATATATATACGTATAAATTTTGGCTCTGACCCCTCAAGGGCAGGAGGGGCGGGGCCCAATAGGGAAATAAGAGGTAAATATTCAAATTCCTTCATAAAGAAACAATGAACCTGTATTCAGAACATGACTTGACATTACAAACCAGGTGAGCGATACAGGCCCTCTGGACCTCTTGTACAAATTGTGGGGCGGGCTGACCCCCTGGGGCCTGAGGGCGGCCAAAAGTGTCAATTAGGATATTTCCATATAAACGACTTCTCTGAATCTAAGCATTCAACAGCAATCATAATACGACTGGGCCTCTTGTTTATGATAATTCCTAAATAAACCAGGTGAGCGATACAGGCCCTCTGGGCCTCTTGTTTTGGTGTGGCCTAAAAACAAACATTTGTTAACTGTTCAATGTTGATACATTACTTTATATGTATTATGTTACCTACGTAATATATGCATTGTGACATTTATGGCAGTGCTTACCCCTAATAACAATACTGTGGTGTTAGTCAATATTTTTAGCCCACCATCATCAGATGGTGGGCTATTCAAATCGCCTTTCGTCCGTGGTCCGTCGTCCGTCCGTCCTTCCGTCCGTCCGTCCTTCCGTCCGTCCGTCTGTCCTTCCGTCCATTAACAATTCTTGTTTTTTAATTTCACATGTAGGTTCCCCTAGGGCCCTTGTTGTGCATATTGCATTTTGGAACCAATCGGTCTACAAGATGGCTGACTGGCGGCCATCTTAGATTTTGATAGTTAGAGTTTGTTACCGCTATTTCTCAGAAAGTGCTAAAGGGATCTTTTTCAAATTTCATATGTAGGTTCCCCTAGGACACTAGTTGTGCATATTGCAGGCGGCCATCTTGGATTTTGGTAGTTAAAGTTTGTTACCGCTATTTCTCTCAAAAAGTACTGAAGGGATCTTTCTCAAATTTCTTATGTAGGTTCCCCTAGGACCCTAGTTGTGCATAATGCATTTTGGGAGACCGATCGATCACTGGCTTATCATCAAGATGGCCGTCTGTCGGCCATCTTGGATTTTGATAGTTAAAGTTTGTTACCACTATTTCTCAGAAAGTACTGAAGGGATCTTTCTCAAATTTCACATGTAGGTTCCCCTAGGACCCTAGTTGTGCATATTGCATTTTGGGACCGATCGGTCAACAAGATAAAATAGAAACTTGCTCAAAAACCTTTAACATGGAAATATGACAAATTAACAGACTCAAAAAACCCCTAAAGGGCCCCAATTGGTTGTATTATCACTTCCCCTAAAGGGCCCCAAATTGGTTGTATTATCACGTTCAGCATCCCATACACATTAGGAAAATAAAATCATAAACATTTATGATGACTTAAGATTAAACAATTGACGGAAACAGAAACTTGCTCAAAACTTTAAACGTAAAATGGGACGCCAACGCTGACACCTGACGCCGGGGTGACAACATTTAGTTCCCCCTATTCTTCGAATAGGCGAGCTAAAAATGGTGTCGCCGTTTGTGACGTTGCTTCTGATTGGCAGAGATGATGGCGTAATGACTTTCATAGACAAAAGAGTCCCAAAATTTAATTTTGAGTATTGAAGAGACTATCTTTAGTAAATGAATAATAAGGATTAATTTGAATATATTTTTTATGTTATGGAGATATAACACAAAAATCTGAGTGTACTCTAAATAAACCATGAAGCGGTTTATTTAGAGAACACTCAGATTTTTGTGTTATATCTCCATAACATAAAAAATGTATTCAAGTTAATCCTTAAATGAAGGACAAAGTGGAACAGCAGAAATAAATCTTCACACATAAAGATATTTGATGTTAAATAGTGTATAAGAAACTTAGATGATTGAACAGAAACCCCTTAAAGGAATAAAACTTATTTAGCATTTGTCTAAATACTAAATCATTTGAGAATTGATTTGAACTTTATAGTTGTCTTGGAGTCAGTTTACTGTACTTCAAAACTTTGAATTAGCCATTTATATATCTGATAGCTGTAAACCAACTTTCTTTCGTGGCTACTTAATTTCATGATTTCCATTTCAAAACAATTTCGCAAAGATTAACATTCGCGAATTTAACATTTTTTACCTTGAAAAATAAAAATTCATGAAGATGCTTATAATTCATGGAGATAGACATTTGTGAAATTTTGCATGGATCACGAAAAAGTGAATCACATGTGAAAGTAAGTTGGTTTACAGTATTTTGCTGCCAGCAGGTTGTACGTCACTGCTAGAATACTTTGAATTTGCCTCCAAAATTAGACTTTGGATTTGATTCTTGCATGGGAAAAAATATTACAAAATAAATCATAAAATGATGAATTTAAAGTAGGATATACAACCATGCACATGCAATGAAAAATTAAAATTCTTGCCTATAAAAGAGTCACAAGATCAAGAAACATTTACACAAGCACTAGTAATTCAGTCGACTGGCAAGCTAAGACAGCATTATAACCATTTCAATGGAAGTCTCAGTGCAAGGAGTAAATAATAAATAAAACAATAGATAGAACGATCAATTGTAGTTGGTAACAAAATTTTCTTATTGGAAAGGTCGGTTAAGAACATATAACACAGAGAAATACATTAAATTTCCTTAATATGATGACCTGCTATAGCTACTGTTCCTACATTGTTAAAAAATCTGCTAACATAGAGTTATATAAACCATTCACAGTATTGCCAATTTCTGTTAATAAACATCAAGTGAAGGATCAAAAAAAGGGTCATGTGCATAACAATTTTAGTGTAATTTTAAAGCATAAATAACCAAAAACACAAAAGATTTACTTTTTATAATATTAATGAAGGTGAAGAAATTAAAATCAAAACCAGTTTTGTGATAATGTTAAATTTACGTTTGAAAACTATTTTGCAGTTTGAAAAAGTATTTAGGGCCGATATGCCCTGAAATGCAATTAATATTACATTGATGACATGGCTTGATCGGTACTTGACACATGCCATTTTTTGTGAGATTTTTTACTCTTTACTCCTGGTCCTCAAACCCGGGTTACTTGATGACCTGAAGAGCGATTCGAATTTCAGGTTAATTATGTATTCTAAAATGTCCAAAACATGGATCTACCCGGGGGAAATTATAAGCGTTGGCAATACTGCATTCAGTACAATTGGGTGATGTGCGTCAATATAGAGGTATGTAACAGTGTGTCACTTTGATGATACACACTATATATATATATAGTATACCCTATACTACTTTCTACCTGTGATGAGGTTTTAACCTTTGAGAGTGTGTAGGACATCAGCAGCGTACTTTTCAGCATGACCAGCACTAATACCTGCAGCGCGAGCACTCTTAGCTATTGCACCTGGATTAAATCAAATCAAGCAACACACATATACAGCAAGGGTTCACCGCAGACAGTTAGAAAGACACAGCTACTGCAAACCAATTCTGGCAAAGTCTCGCATCCATTATTTAATACCATGTAGAAAGTTTTTAGCCATTAAAACATTTTAGTACTAGTCTACATGAAGAACATTCACAACAGCCAAGTTTACTCTCTCTTTGTTTCAAAGAAAATAATTCTTGCAAAATAATTACGATTTTGAAAAAAAAAATTGCCTGTAATTTCCATTTTCTAGCAGAATTGCTGTAAATGCTAAACAAAGAGTAGCAGAAGCAGAGAGAGAAAGTCAAGAAAACAGCTTTTACTTTCTTTTAAATCTAATCAATCTTACAACTTTTAAACATATTGAATGGATTTCTTAAATTAACTCGTCAGTTTTCTGAGGTTGGTAGTTCATTTTCTCATATTTTTTTAAACATTGAAATAAAAAATGAATTTAGACCTTGACAGAATGTGGTTTCTGTTTAAATCAGTGATGGGAGACTGCTAAAAAACTTCAAAATCAAAGAGACTGTTAAAAATGACAAGTGTTCATGCACAACTGCAATACAACATGAAATGCAAACACTTAGATCTACCCAAACGGAAACATTTGTGCAAAAACATATATCATTAATCTTAAAATTATCACCGACTATATTTTTCCCATTTTTGTGCAGTGTTCACTGAAATATACACTTAAACAATGCCATAACTGTGGATACACCAACCCATCTCATATTATTAAATAATCCATTTATTATCCAATTAATAGGACTCAACACGTACACAGCACTGGTTAATTGGTTATAACACATTTTCCCATAAGATTAATTACAGCTCCTAATTAATATAAGATCAACAAAATTATCGCATCAACAAGTTTCACTGCAATTTTACAAAAAACCTAGTTAACACAACAAACATATGTACTTACACCCGTAATAATGCCGTCTGATCACTTATTGGTGAACGAAAGTGGTTTTAATTATAATTCAATAGATAATGTTTAACAGAACAAATATATTTGAATGTTAAAAATAGAGGATATTACATGAATAGCTATGTAATATGAAATTTATCAAACAAGTTCAATTATTTGATATGCCACAAGCCTTTAGGCAAGTGGCATATCGAATTATCTAACAAGTTTGATAAATTTCATATTATGAAATTAAGTCGAGTGTAAGATTCTATTTATCACAACTTTTGTTAATAGAAATGTAAGTGAAACTTTTGAATTTTGTCACTATATAAAAACAGTAGAAATCCGGCTCGGATGTGACTTTTCCTTCTAATGAGAAGATTAGGCAACGTCATAAAAAATGTTATAACGTCAAAACTACCTGTGACGTAAAAATAGTGTTATTACACATGTGTCTTACGATATTTATGACATGGCGGTATGACATGGCTAGACGGGCCTGTTATGTGATAATTTCACTTTTTAATTTGGTATATTTATAGACAAATGGTCATATCTGATTGTCTGTGCAAACTTTGTGTTCAACTTCAACGCTGCAGGAGGCGAGCAACATAAGGAATGGATGTGCGATATGTTATATTGACATTATGTACAGTAGTAAATGTATGATAAGTCCAATTTACCACTGTTCATATATCGTACTATATACGTATGGTAGTACTGTTTTTATCTTAACAATTTGTTAAATTTACAGCCAAAATAATATAAGGCAGTTAATATTCTTCTGAACTGCAAATTATTTCTTATTGAATGCATTTGATTAAAGTTGTATACAAAATTCAAGTACTTTTCCGTGGGACAATTAGTTTTTTTTTTTTATTAAAACATTAACATTCTTATTCAAGAACTACCAGAATTATTAATTCACTAACAAGTACTTTTCATTTCTGTGAGAACTGTCATCTATATTTATAAATTACAACTAGTAAGAGTTATCATCAATAATCAACGATTAGATATTCCATCTCTGACATTTTAGGAGAAAATTGGTAAAAAAAATAAATTCATATGTCAGAATCAGCTTTGTACAGTGATTATAACAACAAAAGGATTGACACACAATACACACAGATGGATGCATGGAACAAAGGAAAAAACCAGACAATCGTGAGAGGAAAGAAAGACAGAAGCATGAAGGAGCAAGCTTACTTTGCACTTTGTGCACAGAACCAGGAGTTGGAATGCTTGTACCTGGTGGACGTGGAGTTGGCATACCCGAGGGTTTGCCGATTTTTGAGGGCGCTTTTAGCCCTGATGGTCGAGGTAAACTCATCTACAAAATAAAAGCATTCAAATCATTTCAATTTCATATCTGGATCTTCAATTAAAACTTTTAACAAAGTTGCCCTCATTCATCAACAAAATTTTAAATGTACCTTCAATTGACCCATGGGGTAATTAAAACATAATTTCAGATATACATTATTATTATGTAGGACAAATAATGTCTGCATAGATTAATAAATAGATCTAGTAAACTCTAGTTAATGCTGTTAAATATTTATCTAAGAACGTTCCAGAATAATGTATTTCAAGTGTTTTTAATAAATCAAAAGACATAATATCATTGAAATATACATGTATTTCAAGTATTTTACTAAAGTCAAAGAAATAATGCCATTGAAATTCAAGTGCCATTTAACAATTTATATCTTTACTAAATTTAGAAATTATGTCCAAGTCAAACCGCGAGGGTCAATTTTTAACCAATTAAGTGGTAGACTGGTAGTTATAAAACAAAAAAGTACTTTATATTACCAGGTATATATAACAGAGAAGATCTAGACCTTGTCTAAACTGCATGTCACTTGGACCATCCCAGCATGTTAGTTATCTGGCCGGTATATATGGCCTGACTTTTGAATTAATCAACAAGGAAAATGCCATTCAATTATATCTGAATACACAGGAATCTGGCTTAGACAATACAGCTGGTTTTGACAAGTAACACTGTAAATATATATTGATAATCATATTGTAAAGGGTCTTATATATAATTAATTCATTTCGATTTGATTTCAAGTTTAACAAGCTGGTTATACTGTATAAACTCCTATAAAGACTTTACCTTTTTCTGGTTTGGGCTTTACTCCATTATATCATTAGCATATCCTGTTCTCAGGTATGTGTATGGGATTCCTTCTCAGGGATGTAGATGGCAGGTCAACAGGTCACTTCAATCTCAGATCCTCTTCATACAACTACTGATATACATGCATAGTCACTGGTTAATTTTTCCTATTTTCGTAATATTAGTAGGGCCTTCTATTTCCTCCTTGTAGTTTTCCATCTAAATCATGATATACTGTAAACAAATTATATTCAAAACTGAATTGATTATAGGCATATAGGTACCACGGTATAGATCTACATTTAACTTTTGTTTCTTAAAATAAATAATCAATATTGCTTAGATTTATCATAATCTTTACGACTAGTATACCTTTAAATTTCTATTTCACTGACAATGATTCAATCCTTCTCAGATGGCAGTCAAGACAAAAGTGACTGGGTAGAAAGATATCAACACAGTTTTATATATTTATAGTAGGTGTTATCACATTAATTATTTTATCAATGACAACTGACAACAAATCTGATGTTTTCGACAGGCGAGGCAGCACTGCAGCCAAATACAACACTTCAAATCAGAAGGTGTTAACATTGATCACTCATGACCTTTAAGACCTCTGGCTTATTGTGTCATTAACAAAATCATTAAACATTTAAATTATAATTGAGTGTCACATGCCAGGGATTTGCTTATAATATTTACAGAGAAATGTTCACTTTTGTCTACATGTAAGAACAAAATAATGAATGAAAACATATTTAATTAAATGATTAATTAACACACTTGAGCTTTAATTACCACAAAAATGCAAATATATATTCCTAGATTGATCAATCACTGTACAGTTTACATGTGAATATGTTGCACATGAATTTTTTCATTGTGTGCATATCTAATTTGCTGTATTGCATATGCTGCACATGTGCATTTCTGAGGAATCATTCTACCCTATTGTTTAGGATAATTAAACCTAGAGAGTAGAGCTGAAGAAATGCAATACATGTATAGACCCAGAAGTATATATGTTAATGTACACATGTGAGTGACTAATGTGGCTAGAGTGCTTCCAGCTTTTGTACTCTCTCACATATTACATCCTCAATTGACAGTGTATTCAGCTATACACATATCCCAGCAGACAGAAACTTCTGATGAACTAAAATGAGTTTTGACTCTCTCAAAACACATGTAGTACTTATTCGGCAAATACATGTGTGAAATATTTATTTTTTAGGACAGAGCCTCCTAGCATCTGCTATGAGGTTAATTAATAAACAGTGCCAGGGACGTTTTCTCAATGAATGGCATGCTTCCTGCAGAAAACATCATGCCTGGGGGCACCACAAGGGAAAAATTAGGACTGCACGTAAAATGATGGGTCGAGCTCCAGGGGATAATCAGACATTAATTAATGAACAGGTGTATATATAGGCATGGTTGTTACATTACATCCATTTACGATACAAAGGTAATTGGGCTGGAATGTTCGGAACTTAGTCAAGATACGTTTTTGTAGGTCGCTTTCACGTCACACGTTCACAACTGTCACTTTGCAATTTGTTTATCATTGTGACTGTGTCAACCAGTCTAATGATATGTATAATAGCTAAAACAAACGCTTTCAAACTGTGTGACATCTTATCACATCAATTTTTAATACAATTTGACGATGGTACATATTTTAATGTAATACCACAAGATAATGTTTACTGATTGACCTCTCCCTTTGAACTTTGATGGGACCGTTTCCTCATCAGACCTCACATCTGCAGAAAATGTTCGTCGCTTTGTCACGATTTAGATTCATATGGATTTGTGATCATAATAGTAATGTTGAATATTATTTCAAGTTGTCATTTTCGCTTAGATCGTGCGTTGAATTTACTCACCTATGAGTTACGTGGCTGTCTAACATACCTTCACCCTGCTACCGAATTTACCACGAATCATGGCTGCAAGAGATGAAGTAATCACTGCGCATGTGCGGATATTGAGTTCCGGTGTAAACAAAAAGTTTGTTTTTGGCACATGTAGGCCTATGTGTACCTTTAGAAGGGTAAACGTTCTTTATATTGATAAAAAAATAAATTATGACATGTCTAACGTTATATCCGCTTTTATTGAGACTTTAAAGAAACATAATTTACATTCTCCTCGCTTGTAAGACCTATTTATGTTAAGTTACTCATTTCAATGAGTCAACTCATGATTGCAATGCAGCTTTTTCTTGTTGGTGAGTCATATTAGCATGCACGGAATAAATGAAAGTAGATTCGGGATCATTCGTTAATAAAATAAAACACATGGTATAGTGGGATTTTGACGCCATCATTTATACATTTATATCGGATTACACATTTGTAATTAGGCTTCGAGCATATAAACAACTTTACAAGTAACTCGAATGAAAAAAATTTTCAAATTAAATAAAGTGCATGTTGTGTAAGTTTATAAATATATATTATTGTTGGTGTTGGTTGATTTTTTCGTTTGATCACAACCACGTGGGGTCAGGTAGTAAGTAAGGTACCGAGGCTGGCACAGCATGAGATCAATTTAATTGAATGCTATTTAATGGACCCCCTGGGAAAGAATAGGTAAGGTAGCAGGGGTACGGACAAAAGCCCCTCCCCCCCCCCCCCCGGACAAAAGCCCCATAGAACATAAACCCCTACCTAGGACAAAAGCCCCCTTGGACAAAAGCCCCCTTGGACAAAAGCCCCCCCCCCCCCCCATACTAATGAAAAAGAGGACAAAAGCCCCTTCATTTATCAAAAAAGATTAAATTCAAAAATATATATAAAAAAAAATCTTTTTTTTTTCTTCAAATACATGTAGTAATAAAATAAGACACAATGTAATAATTTACTGAATTATTGGGATTTTACTAAAAATTTTGATAAATTGAATTAATGATTTATAGAAAAATGTAAAAAATTATATTGATGTTAATATAATTATGACACTATATGATAGAAATATTTTGTAATAAAACATACTTTCCTAATTATCTATATATATATAATCAATGCAAACATCAAGCTGTTTGCCTGGTAGGTGTGTTATTAGAAAGTAAACATTAATGGCTTCTTGTATATATAACATTCTAATGTTTATTATGCTTATTTTTACATATATACCCCAAGTTCTTCTCAATATTACACGTACTATAATTGTGATGTATTTAAGGAATTGGAATCGTTGATTTTGGAGGCTTCTGCTTCCAAGCAAATAATGTTATAAGGAGACTTAAATAGTCGAACTCGTAATATGGAAGATTTTATTAATTATGATTTTATTCACGGAAGTGTCCGAAATCACCTTGAATCTATATTTAATTAAGTATGCGATGAATGTTGACAAAAATCCCCCCCCCTTAGATATAACCCTGATGCAGGTATCAATGATTATGGTTCCAGATTAATTAAGTTGTGTAAGTCTACCGGTCTTCGTATTAGAAACGGCAAGACAATGATGGTGCTTCCAATGATTTCACTTTTTGTGGTCATTATGGTATGAGTGTGATTGATTATTTACTGATGTCTTTTTCATTATTTCCAATTGTAAAATCTTTTATTGTTTGCAATTTTACAGAATATTCAGATCATGCTCCTCTACACGTGCAACTTTTTACTGAAAATGTTAGTATATTAAATAACTCGACAAAAGAAGATGAGGTGAATCGTAATAGGAAACCTAATTTCAGGTGGAATGATAATTTCAAGTATCAGTTCATAGAATCTTTAAACGTCAACTCTGATCAGCTTAAAAGAACATGTCCTAATTAGTGGAAATTTAAACCAGGAATCTATTGATGTAAGTGTCAATCGTTTCACCGTTGAATTACAAAATATTATGGAGCCTTTCTTTAGAAACATGTATCTACTGATTTTTGTAATAAAGACAGGGCGGACCGAGCTCAGTATCAAAATAGTCAATCTACTGAAGACCAGCCATGGTTTAACGATGAAATTAAATATTTACGTAGGCAATATTTAAGTGCTCTTAGCATCTTTAACAAAAATAAAAATGCAGTGACGCACGCTGAGTTGATTGCCAAGAAAAAGCGTTATAAAATCATTGAAAAAAAAGAACAAAAGACAATGCATGTTCCACGAGGGTGTTAGGTTAGAATATCTTCGTAAGCATAACCCAAAATATTTTTTACAAAAAAATCAGAAAAAAAAAATTCTCTAACTCACCCCAAATTTCAATTAATCAGTTGTTTGACCATTTTAATAATGTAGCTAACAATGGAGTTAAAACTCCGCTTCTACAACCGAGAACGAGGCTGTAGTTGATGACTCGCGGAAATTTTTGAGGAGTTAGACACGTATTTTTCTATTAATGAAATACAATACAATCTGTAATTAATAATTTTAAACGTGGTAAATCACATGGTCTGGACTGTTTGATAAATGAATGTTTTATCGAAGGTAGTGTTTTTATTGCCTATGTTGCATACATTATTTAATAACATTTTAAACTCTGGTTGTTTTCCGTCTGAATGGTCTACTGCAGTTACTGTACTGTAAATTGTTTACCTCAATTCTTAATAAAAGATTATTAGATGTATGTAACAGACATGATATTTTAACGGGCGCTCAATTCGGATTCAGACCTGGGGTTAGTACAATTGATGCTATTTTCGCTTTACAAACTATAATTGCAAAAACTTTGTCTAAAAGAAAACGTCTTTAATATTGTTGTTTTGTAGATTTTCGTAAAGCTTTTGATTATGTAGATAGAGCAAGTCTCTGGTACAAGCTGTCCAACGGTCAAATCTCTTTACACATCTGTTAAATCTTGTGTTTTAGTAAATGGAAACTGTTCAATTTTTTTCTCTAATAACGTAGGTTTAATGCAAGGGGAAATATTGTCCCCCTGCTTTTTTCTCCGTTTATAAACGATTTTGAGAATAGCTTTATTGAAAATGGTGCTCCTAGCTACGAGTTTGGAGAATTGAGTTGATTCCTTCTTCTATACGCTGACGATCTGGTATTGTTTTCTGAATCGGTTGAAGGGTTGCAAGGGCTTTTAAACAGTTTAAATACATATGCAGATAAATGGAAACTAACAGTTAATACAGAAAAAACTAAGATTGTCGTTTTTCGTAATGGCGGTATAGTTAAAGCAAACGAAATTTGGACTTTCAATAGGGAACAGCTTTCTGTAGTTGATCAATTTTGTTATTTAGGCGCCCTCTTCCGATTCAACAATAAACTTAGTTTTATGTCTAAACATGTGGCTGAACAGGGACGTAAAGCTCTATTTGCTCTTCGCTCCAAATGTAATAATATGAGTTTGAATATCAAAAACTATGTTGCACCTTTTCGATTCATATGTTTGTAGTGTTCTTTTCTATGGCTGTGAATTATGAGGAATTAATAAATAGGTTAAGGTAGAAAAAAAATTTGGAATTTTGCAAAAATTTTCTTGGTGTAAAGAAATCCACATGTAACGCTATGGTATTGTAACTTTTCGAGTCGGGTTGCGTATTTCAGCAATCACCAAGTAAAAGTAATATATAAGGGATTCGGTTCCAGCCTAGCACTACTCCATAAAAGAACAAAGTCAGGAATAAAAATCAACTTATGATTTATTATAATCACAAATCATCAAAGTACAGGTACTGGATACATCGAGATTTACAAAGGTTATACAAATATTCTACACTAAACACTGATCTATATCCTTTAATATTTACAGTCAGTGGTGAAATTGATAGTATAAACCCCGTTGATTTCAACCAAAGGCTACTCAACTTTATTTCTCGATAAATTGAGTATGTCACGCGCAATTTGGAGCCGCGCGGATGAATTTATGATTGTCCAAATCAGAAACTTTTGGTGTTTTCAGTAACCGAACGTACGTTCGATGAACATGTACATGTATCAAAATAGGTTTGAACACATATACATGTACGTGTGTAAATACAAATGTAGAAAAGTTACATTGTTTATGTTACTACCGTACCTCTTTGAGCAATGCTTCCGTGCGTATGATAAATAAACAATGTTGTACAATGTACAGTTTTTGCACATTCCGATGACGTCGCAATGTTTACATGTTGTGTGTCTGTGAGTCTGTGTTGTTCTCTACAACATGTAGCCTAGATCTACATTATATTCGTATTTTTAACATCTTTGGTTGTACGCGAATGGATAAGATATGTCAGAACACGTCAGTATTTGAGTTGGATAAGTGTAACCAAAACGACCTAGCACGACAATGCATTTTTGTTCACCTCGGCGGACAGACAAGTCCTGTACGTTATCTAGAATCTACTGTGAATCGGCAAGAGTAGGACTTACATACACAATGTACGTTTGGGTGTTTCGAAATATCAATGAAACGGAATCCTTCAATTGTAGCTTTACAATACTTGTAATAGATACCTCTAATATTTATTGAAGTGTTTAAAACAACAATATAAATATAGCTAACATTTTGAGAGCGGTACAGTAAACGTTTACAGTAGTGGGCCTACCTGTGTTTGTACATGTTCCTCGAAACGACGTCCGATACATTTGAAAATCTCTAAAATCCGGAAAGAATGACATGGAACTATGTAAACATCCGTGTATTCAAGAAATTTCAAACGTGAACTGATTAAGTAGAACTCAAGTGATCACAAAATTGAAGAAACTCTCTGTTTGTCACACCTCCTTGACACAGGCGGTTTGAATCGGACGCCGCGTCACAACTACGTTAAATATCCTGCCACGTTTTGAATTGTGTAAGCGTGTGAAATCATACGAAGCAAAATATTAAAACCAAACTGCTTTGCACCATGGTGTTTTTAACAACAGATAAAATAAAATGATTTATAGTTCCATATCGGGAAAACCTCAGATATATGCTTCATCAGACGGAACTCATTTTATTGGTATGTTCATTGATAAATTGGCGGGAATTTCCGCCACTTCAAGTGGCTGTTCGAAATGCCTGTCGGAATCAAACGATATAATTCAATTTTAGTCTTATAAATGCCATAAACACTATTAAGGGTAAATTTTGAGCTATGAAAATAATAGTTAAGACTGTAAATATAAGGATTAAAGTCTATTTCTGGTGATTCTATCGAAGGATAAAGTTGAGTAGGGTATCGATATTTGTTTCATGGACCGCTTGCGGTCCATTCCAAATATCGATACCCTACTCAACTTTATCCTTCGATAGAACCACCAGAAAGAGACTTTAATCCTTAAATACATTATTGGAATATGGAACATTTCCATAGATGGAGGTGCTTCCATCTATTACTGGTATAATGCTCCGAATATGGAGAAATAAATACCTACTATATAAAAGCTATTATAATAAACATTAATTATTAGATAAGAATATGTAATGAGTCTATAGACAGAGGTGCTTCCGTCTACAAATAGTGTTTCCGAATACGGAGACGTTTCCCCGTTTTCGCCAACGGACAACACTCATATTCTTAGAGCTTTGTAACTTAACTCTATAAGAGTTACTCCCCTTGGAACGTTAAGTTCCCTTTACGGAGAAGTTCTCAAACATTTTGAACCACTATTAGGTCATTGGTTTGAGAAGACTCAAGGCTTTCCAAAGTTTAGGGCCAGAAGAGGCGACCACTCGTTTGGGAGCTCGAATGAGTTCTGACTTTCGTCCGATTTCACCCCCTTTTATAGCCTGCGCTGGTGATCATCCGACGAGTCCGAGCCAATCAAAACGCTTGTTACATAGCGCGTGCGGAATCCGCGAAATCCAACCATAACAAATGGCGAAACAGAGACGTGATTTGGCTAGAATACGACGTTTTATGACATACTAATCTTGCAGCATGGTTCAGGTGACTTCCATGAACATAACAGAACATATTTATACATGTTTCCTGATAAAAATATATGTACTTTGTGTCATTTTCGTTATCTGTCGAATCTTAATACTTTACTCTAACGTTAACGCTACAGATTCAAATCGTCAGATAGTTCGACAGTTATTCGTCGCACAAGTAATTATAATAATACAACATACATTCTATTAATCATGTCAATATCAATAATGAATATAATTACGACTCTCTGTCTTTTAATCACGTATATCACATTGAGTGAAGCTGAGTTTATAACCATTCTCAGATCGGGGCTAGGCCTCCATTGTTCTGATAGAAAAAAAATGACGATGTCATGAATTTACATTCCTGTGTATAATATTCGCCGTTACGGATCGTAACACCCCCCCCACCTTCTTAAAAACATTCGTCCCGAATGTAATATCATAGGAGATTTCAGTAGTTCACTTGCGAATATTTTCATTTTTAGGAATTAAGTCATGGCCTGCATGTCATGTTTACTCAACCAAAGATATTGGAGCTTGTACACAATGTACAACACAGGTGCTTGACTTCAGAAACAACCAATTAGCAGCTATTATGCATGTATGGTGAGTACTGTGGTAAGTCTTTGCAGCCATAATTTGCTCACATATTATTCCAATGTAATATAGTACACGCTGTGAATTTATAAACAGAGATTGTAATACTTTTAAAAAAATATGTTCAATATAATACACAAAATAATTCCTACATCAACATCTTATATACGTATACTTACATGTATAATTCAATGAGGAATATCACTTCCTTAGTATCTATATTTATAAATAATATAGTTATAATTATTTATAATTTCTCAATAATTATGAGAAAATGTATATTAATATAATACTCTATAATTTGATTATTACTAAATTAATATTTACAAAACTTTACATTAATATCTTGATATAATTCAATAATTATTGAATAATTGTTCATGTTTTCCACAGTTCACTTCCTTCACTGGAATTCCCTGGCGTCCGGACACGTCCATTGAGTTCCATATCCCCTGGTGTAGCCTGGTGCTTGTATCCTGTCATCCCGTCTTCCGAAGGTAGCTTTACAGGTGGTACACTGGTATACTGTTTTACGACTTCTTTCCAAAATCCAAATTGCAGAGAAAGTGCAATTATATTGTTCAGATATCGCTGAGACAGAACAATAATTGGAATAGTAATTTAGACAACAGTCTACATTTATTTAAAGGACTATTCTCCTAATTCTTGAGCCATTTTGGTTTTTCATCACCCTCATATGATTTCAAGTAATTGTGATGAACTACCTTAGGTCTTGACTTTGGAGATTTTTGGATTTTATACACCACATCATTTATTTTCTCAATAACGACATATGGACCTTCCCATGAGCACCGTAATTTGGAGCCAATACCACTTTTTTTAGGATTGTAACGCCAAACTGGATCACCTCTTTTGAATTGATTGAGTTGAGTGTTTCGGTCATGTTCAAGTTTCATTTTGTTTGTTGAGAGTGTAATTTTATCTCTAGCAAACTCATGAATTTTATCCATTTGCTTCCTTAGTGTTGTTGTGTAATTAGTACAAGTGTTCATTTCAGGTACAACCCGTCCCAGAACAAGATCAACAGGAAGATTTATGTTACGACCAAACACCATCTCACAAGGCGAGACCCCGGTGCTTTCATGAGAAGATGACCTGTAAGCCATCATGAGTAAGTTAATGTGTTCATCCCAGTCCCTTAAATTCTCTGCCACAAATGAGGAGAGCATATTTCCAATTGTTCTGTTGGCTCGTTCAACCATTCCATCAGATTGTGGTCTATATGGTGTGGTTCGAGTCTTTTCAATTCCCAAGATTCTACACATTTCTTGGAATACATCTGATTCAAAGTTTGTCCCTTGATCAGAGTGAAGTTGCATAGGCACACCAAAAATGGTGACAATTCTATCTATGAATTTTTGTGCAACTGTTGTAGCTTTCTGATTACGCATGGGTATTGCCTCAACCCATTTAGTAAAGTAATCTGCTACTACTAGGAGATAGGAGTTCCCCTTATTGCTTAAAGGCAAAGGTCCCAATACATCAATGGCCCATCTCTCCATAGGGAGACCCACATTGTATGTATGTAATGGACCCTTCGGCCATTTTGGTGGTGTTTTTCTAGCTGCACATTTGTCACAGCTTTTAATCCACTGTTTGATATCTCTCGACATTCTGTCCCAGAAATATCGCTCTCTCACTTTTGAGAGTGTTTTCTTACTCCCTAAATGACCTCCAGTCACACTATTGTGTAACTGCTTCATCACATAGTCTGTTAGGGATTTGGGTATAACCATTTGGTACAAGGGTTGTCCCCCTTGGATGGTTTCCCATTTGTGACATAATATGTCATCTCTTATAGTGAGGGAATCAAATCGCATCCAATAAAACTTGGTGCTCTCACCTAAATGAGATATATCAGGCCATTTAGGCCATTCAAATAGTATCTGTAGCCTCATCAGAAACAGGTTTTATTATCATACCTTTGTCTGCTTTATCACAATGGCTACAATTTCTCTCTAAACAAGGTCTCCTAGATAAGGCATCAGCATTGCCATGAGCTTTACCTGCTCTATATTCAATTTTAAAGTTGATAAGCAGATAATAATTCAAACCATCTAGCCATTTGTCCTTCAGGGTTTTTTAAAATTGATCAACCAAGTAAGGGCACCATGATCACTTCTGACCAAGAAATATTGCCCATAAAGATAGTGGTGAAAATTGTTTAATTAGAGTTTACTATTGCCAGTAATTCTCTACGTGTCACACTATATTTTCTCTCAGATCATGCTGAACATTTTACTATAGTAACATATGACCTTCTCTTTCCCATCTTGTAGCTGAGAGAGGACTGCACCTAAACCTGGAGTCAGAAGCATCTGTATCCAGTATGAATTCACCTTCAGACCTTGGATATGCCAGTATCGGCGAGCTTGTCAATGCCCGTTTCAATGTGTCAAAGGCACTTTGACAATCCAAGGACCAGGTAAACCTTTGGTACTGCTCCGTCAACTTATGTAGTGGTTTAGCTATGGTAGCAAATCCTTGGACAAACTTCCTATAGTAGGAGCATAGCCTAAGAATTGTCTCACCTCTTTAACAGAATTAGGAATAGGCAATTTTTGACTGACTCTATCTTTTCTGGATCGGTTGAGATACCCTCCTTCACTAACAATGTGGCCCAAAAATGAAACCTGTTTCTTACATAATAGGAAACATTTCTTAGCATGCAATTATTAAGATTAGCTTCCTGAAGCCTCCAAACACTTTAATCAAGGTTATTGATGTGTTTCATCAAATGTCTTGGCTAAGAAGTACTATTATATCATCCAAATACACCATGCAAATATCATGGGAAAGGTGAATAAGTACTTTTTCCATTAACCTTTCAAAGGTTGCTGGGGCATTACAAAAGACCAAATGGCATTGATACAAATTGCCAAAGTCCTCCCCCTGGTATATGGAAAATGCTGTTTTGGGTCTATCTTCAGATGCTACCTTAAACTTGCCAGTATAATCACACTTTTGAGGTCAATGGTTGAAAACCCAGTTGTGACCTGATAGTGAGTCAAGAGTACTATCAATCCTAGGAATTGGATGACTATCTTTGATAGTTGATCATTCAATTTCCTATAGTCTAGGCAAAATCTTAGGCTAGAATCCTTTTTCCGTATTAAGACCACTGGAGTTCTCCATGGACTCTCGGAAGGTTCGATTACGCCTTTTTGTGCCATTTCTTCTATCTCTTTCTCAACCTCCTTAACCATTGATAGAGGAACCCGCCTAGGCGGTTGTCGGATAGGTGGAGTTGAGCCAGTATTTATTTTGTGTTCAGCAAGATCTGTCATTACCCAAATCATGGGATGATTTTGAGAAACTATCTTTGTACTTTATAAGTAATTCTTTTAATTGACCACTGTTGATTCTCATTCAGATATTCACAAGATTGCTCCATAAGAGGGACTTCTCAAATGTTCCGGGAATAACATGAGTTTGTGGTTTTTCCACAGTGACTTCATTTAACTTGCACATTTTCGTGCTTTTGATCCACAATTTCATCAATAGTATCTATAGTCGCCACCACAGAATTCTTGTATACTCTTTGCGTATCATTATCCGCTAAAGTTCAGAATTCTCAAAGGGACATAACCACATACTAGGGTTTACAACAGCTTTGGCCACTAACACCTCATGTTTTTGACATGAATCCTGCGTGAAGGCTCATTAACTGGCTTGTATTTTGTCTACAAATTGGGATCATTTAATTTTTTCCAGTAACAATTCATCTCACAATTTGGAGGTAATTATAATATCTCTGATTAATGAGATGTGGACTCTACAACCTAGCTGGCTTTGCGCTGCTTTCAGCTTTGAATTATCGAAAAGAGGAAAACATTGTTTTTTCGTTTTATTCCTCCATCTATTTTCAATGCATTGCACAATTCTTGTTTAATAAGATATCAATAGGAATGCGTGGTCAGGAAAAATCTTGTATCCTATGATACCCTGTTGTTTAATGTCTGATATCAAGACTTCTTGTAACATCTTCTGTTTACCTAAGCCAATAAACAAGCTTACATATTTCCAATAATTGGTGTTTTTTATTCTCCAGTTAGCGTGTTTATAAAATTTAATTTGACCGGTTCTACATTGGAGTTATTTATACCCAATTTTTGGAAGCAGTTATTGCTTAGAATGGTTACAGTAGCACCTGTATCCACTAGTAGCGGAAGTGCAAAGTCTTTGATTTGTGCACAAACAAACAAACCGGTGTGATCGTCATTATTTATGCTGCTCACAACAATATCTGTGGGTCTCTCCACCTCTTCTACTGAATTTCCGACCCTCGAAGTTCAGTATCTAGTAGTTTCCCTGAATCGGAGGTGACTGAAATTACCACCATATTGACTGGGAAGTGTGGGAGGGGTTGTGAAAGTTTGACCTTTGTGTGACATTTGACCTTGAACCTCTGTGTTTGGTTCCAATTTGAACCAGTACTTGTGCCATAGTCATGTGTGTCAAATCTGGAACTTTTCCTATTTTGGGAATCAAAACTTTGGTTACCAACATTTGGAAACTCTATTTTGATTTGTGTTTTTGGGTAAATTGACCATTTTTGTGTTTGTTTTCCATAATATGGATTAAACACTTGGTTGTTACCATTTCCATTCCCTATTCCACCCTAATTCCTAGGTTTAGGATTTTGTCCATTTGATGTGATACCCGAGTTTCTTGGATCTACCAAATTTTTGGTGTTTTGTGTACGGGCTTGTATGGACTTATTCAATGTCACAATTTCAATGCCCTCTTGATCTGTACAATTTTAGCAGGATATAGCATTTGGGTTGTGGCACACAGTGCGATCTCTTTCCTCAGAGATCATGTGTATTGCCACCTTACTCCTTTGGCTTATCAGCTAACCTATGAGCCTCGAGCCATGATGGGCATGCGTTTCGGCTTCTTTAAGGTTCTTTGGTCTCAGTTACCCTGATCCGTAAACGGGGTATCAGAGTCTGGTATAGCATCGATAAAGTAATCCAATGCTAGGATTATTTATTCAATTGAGTGCATCAGCCATAGGGTATGCTTGGCGAGTCATTTTTGGATAGACTGAGCCATCTCAGAGAGTGTTCATCCTTTTCCTTTAAACTCTTGTTTGGAGTCTAGCTTCATGTATAATTTCAGAGCGTTCCACCTGACCCAAACACTTACATTAAGTAACCTAACTAGGGTATCAAAATCTCGGGTCTCCTTAGCATTGGAGCTCTGTGCGGATGGCTCTCGCACTTCCACTTAGGCTTCCAGCTAGATAGAGAGATCTTTGTATGATAGTCCCACCCATTTATATTGTGCTACTATTTCAAATTGGGACAGATAGTTTCTAGTCTAGATTTTCTCCACCAGATATATTGTTGAGGATTTTTCAAGACTCCTGTCTTGTATTGTGTTGCAGTGTTTCGTGTGTTCAAATGAGGGGGAGCCTCGGGACTCTTGTAATTTATGTAAGCCAATGGTGAACCTCAAACTTTAGCACCTCTGGTGTTGTCTTGCAGAGAGATTTCCTTTCCCTATGACTAAGATTAATTCTATTCATCTAAAGATTCTTTTACATGTTCATGTATACTATTATTTTCTATGTTCTAAGACACTCTATTGTGTTCCACATAAATTCCTTCTATTGTCTTCTCTTAAATCTATCAAACTGTTTGTTTATATTCTCCATCACAGGAATTATTAGTCTTAATCTTTGCTATTTGTGTAATTTCAGAACTTTTGAATCCATGTCTGGAGCAGCTCTATTATTCAACTCTTCATTCTCTGTATCCAGACACATCATTCTAATCCGGAATGTTACTTCAGAATTCTGAATCGGGAAGATCTCTACAGATTTTTATGATTTCAGTATAGATTAACTCAATATCTCAGGATTCAAATTTTGTGATTTTTTTTATATACCAATTTTAATGTTCTTTTCATGGATCCACTAGACACTGGAACTCAGTTTATCCCACTTCTGACACCAATGTAACTTTTCGAGTCGGGTTGCGTATTTCAGCAATCACCAAGTAAAAGTAATATATAAGGGATTCGGTTCCAGCCTAGCACTACTCCATAAAAGAACAAAGTCAGGAATAAAAATCAACTTATGATTTATTATAATCACAAATCATCAAAGTACAGGTACTGGATACATCGAGATTTACAAAGGTTATACAAATATTCTACACTAAACACTGATCTATATCCTTGAATACATTATTGGAATATGGAACATTTCCATAGATGGAGGTGCTTCCATCTATACTGGTATAATGCTCCGAATATGGAGAAATAAATACCTACTATATAAAAGCTATTATAATAAACATTAATTATTAGATAAGAATATGTAATGAGTCTATAGACAGAGGTGCTTCCGTCTACAAATAGTGTTTCCGAATACGGAGACGTTTCCCCGTTTTCGCCAACGGACAACACTCATATTCTTAGAGCTTTGTAACTTAACTCTATAAGAGTTACTCCCCTTGGAACGTTAAGTTCCCTTTACGGAGAAGATCTCAAACATCTTGAACCACTATTAGGTCATTGGTTTGAGGAGACTCATGGCTTTCCAAAGTTTAGGGCCAGAAGAGGCGACCACTCGTTTGGGAGCTCAAATGAGTTCTGACTTTCGTCCGATTTCACCCCCTTTTATAGCCTGCGCTGGTGATCATCCGACGAGTCCGAGCCAATCAAAACGCTTGTTACATAGCGCGTGCGGAATCCGCGAAATCCAACCATAACAAATGGCGAAATACACGGAAAGCAGGCTGTCGTTTACAGAGACGTGATTTGGCTAGAATACGACGTTTTATGACATACTAATCTTGCAGCATGGTTCAGGTGACTTCCATGAACATAACAGAACATATTTATACATGTTTCCTGATAGTTAAAGTTTGTTACCACTATTTCTCAGAAAGATACTGAAGGGATCTTTCTCAAATTTCACATGTAGGTTCCCCTAGGACCCTAGTTGTGCATATTGCATTTTGGGACCGATCGGTCAACAAGATGGCCGACAGGCGACCATCTTTGATTTTGGTAGTTAAAGTTTGTTACTGCTATTTCTCATTAATTACTGAAGGGATTCTTCTCAAATTTTATATGTAGGTCCCCCTTGGGCCCTAGTTGAGCATATTGCATTTTGTAACTGATAGGTCAACAAGATGGCGGCACGGCTGCCATCTTGGATTTCATTGTTGAAGTTTGTTACCATTATTTCTTAGAAAGTGCTATAGCCATCTGTCTCAAATTTTATATGTAGTGTGTTTGAAAAAATTTGAAAAGCAGGGAAAAGATCCCTCTTTCCATTGTCAGACATAGATCATTCTTTGGTAGGCGCCAAGATTCCTCTGGGATCTCTTGTTATATCCTGTGAAATGGGATGTTAAATTGTGTGTGAGTGTGTGCATATGTCTGAGATACTTTTCTGGAATACATGTATAACTCCAAAACTGTTCAACTTAGCTTCTTGAAACTTTCTGTATTATCAGGCTAGCACCTTAGTTGTGGCTTTTGCTATAGGGTGCCTTCCATTTTTAGGTCACCTGAGACGAAATATCATGGTGACATATATATATATTCTAATCTCCTTTTGTCCGTCGTCGTCTGTCATGCGACAATAAACAATTTACATTTTGGACTTCTTCTCCTAAACAGCTGAAGCGATTTTAATGAGATTTTGCACAAATCTTCATAAGGTCAATCAAAATTGTGAATAATATGACCCCCACCCCCCAGGGGGCTGTGGAAGGGGCCAAAAGGGGTAAAATTGACTAAAATTTCAAAAATCTTCTTTTTCTCTCACAGATGTGTTGAATCAAATATTCTTCATGGATAGAAAGGTCTGAAGGCCCTCTACAAAAAAATGTGAATTATGTGACCCTGGTGTCTCGGGTTTCCCCCTTGGCAGGGGGTTAAGTTTACTGTAGCTTATATAGGGAAAACACATTTTTGAGCATTATTTGGTCATTTGTAATAGGAAATTAGTCAAACGTTGTCAGAATTATCCCTAAGAAATGGCCATTGAATCCTATTAACAAATTTTCCATGACTGACCCCCAGGGGCCTTAGGGGCGGTCCCAAAAGGGTTAAATTAGTTAACTTCAAAAATCTTCATTCTGAAATTCTGGAACTGGTAGAATCAAATACTAGGGATTCATAGATGGAAAGTTCTTAAGGTCCTTTACAAAAAATGTGAATTATATGGCCCTGGGGTCTCACGTTTCCCCCTGGGGAGGGGGTCAAGTTTACTATAGTTTATACAGGGAAAACACTTTTATTAGCATTTTTTGCTTAGTTTTCATACTTGGTTTAGAGTTATTAGCCTGAGATAGTATTTTAACATCATACCCATATTGGTACTAGCCGACCCCCTGGGGGCAGAGGGTGGGACCAAAAAGGGGTCGAATAGGCTAAAACTTCATCGTCTTCTAAAATTTTGAAAATGGTAGAATCAAATACTTTTTTAGATGGAAAGGTCTTAAGGTGATTTATAAAATGTGTGAATTACATGACCCTGGGGCCTCACATATCCCCCTGGGGAGGGGGTCAAGTTTACTTTAGCTTATATAGAAAAAACACATTTATGAACATTATTTGCTCAATTTCCATAGGAAATGAGTCAAACTTTTAACATCCATATCAGTCCTTGCTGACCCCCTGGGGGACCAGAGGGGCGGGGCCAAATAGGGTCAAAATGACTAAAATTAAAAAAAAATCTTGAGTTCTCAGGTTTGATGGAAGCAAATACTCTTCATAGATTAAAAAGTCAAATCTAAAATCACTGACTGACTTCAAGGACCAGTATGTAGTGTTTATATGTCTTTGTTTTATTCTTTATTCGAACCCAGGTGACCGTTAAGGCCCGTTAAGGTTACTTAGGAAAATAAAAATACCAAACTACAGTTTTCTTTCATTTCTGAGCTAAACATTCTGGAATACATGTATAAACCCAAAACAATTTTACTAAGCTCAATGAATAGCTTTCTGTATATATCGGGTATATATAGGGCACCCTAGTTGTGACTTTTACTAATGAGGACCTCTCCTTTCATCTTTTTACATCAAATCTTTTGGGGTAATAGCTATTTTCCTGATGTCATACAAATTTGGAACTCACTTGATACTGATATCACTTTAATGCCATGATCATTATAGGTACATAATTATTTAAAACAAAATTGAACAATACAAATCCTGTTCCTCTACTTATTACTCCTTTTTTTAAGCCCACCATCATCAGATGGTGGGCTATTGAAATCGCCTTTCGTCCGTGGTCCGTCGTCTGTCCGTCCGTCCGTCCGTCCGTCCGTCCCTCCCTCCCTCCCGTCCTTTCGTCCGTCCGTTCGTCCCTCCCGTCCGTCCGTCGATTAACAATTATTGTTACCGCTATTTCTCAGAAAGTGCTGAAGTGATCTTTTTTTTAATTTCACATGTAGGTTCCCCTAGGGCCCTTGTTGTGCATATTGCATTTTGGAACCAATCGGTCTACAAGATGGCTGACTGGCGGCCATCTTAGATTTTGATAGTTAGAGTTTGTTACCGGTATTTCTCAGAAAGTACTGAAGGGATCTTTCTCAAATTCCATATGTATGTTCCCCTAGACCCTAGTTGTGCATATTGCATTTTGGGACTGATCAGTCAACAAGATGGCCGACAGGCGGCCATCTTGGATTTTGATAGTTAAAGTTTGTTACCGCTATTTCTCAGAAAGTACTGAAGCAATCTTTCTCAAATTTCCTATGTATGTTCCCCTTGGACCCTAGTTGTGCATATTGCATTTTGGGACTGATCGGTCAACAAGATGGCCGACAGGCAGCAATCTTGGATTTTGATAGTTAAATGTTTGTTACCGCTATTTCTCAGAAAGTACTGAAGCAATCTTTCTCAAATTTCATTTGTAGGTTCCCCTAGCTGGGCCCTAGTTGTGCATATTGCATTTTGGGACTGATCGGTCAACAAGATGGCTGACCGGCGGCCATCTTGGATTTTGATAGTTAAAGTTTGTTACCGCTTTTTCCCAGAAAGTACTGAAAGGATCTTTCTCAAATTTCATATGTAAGTTCCCCTAGGACCCTAGTTGTGCATATTGCATTTTGGGACCGATCGGTCAACAAGATGGCTGACCGGCGGCCATCTTGGATTTTGATAGTTAAAGTTTGTTACCGCTTTTTCCCAAAAAGTACTGAAAGGATCTTTCTCAATTTTCATATGTAAGTTCCCATAGGACCCTAGTTGTGCATCTTGCATTTTGGGACTGATTGGTCAACAAGATGGACGACAGGTGGCCATCTTTATTTTGATAGTTAAAAGTTTGTTACAACTATTTCTCAGAAATAGGCCATGGGCTAGGAGGGTCCCACATGCACCCCCCCCCCCCCCCCCCCAAACCTCCGAACCAATATTTTTCTGAACCCTTATGACCCACTGATCACAAATCCAAATGTTAACATTGCATAAGTTGGGATGAACTTCCGGTTATGACGTCATCAAGATGGCCGCCATCTCGAATTTCACTAAAAATTGAAAAATAGTCATAACATTTACATTTTTCAACCGAAGTAGACAAATGAGGTATCAAAATGACCACAATAGAACAACAAATACATATCAGGACCAAAAAATCCAATATATGTAGTGATTTCTACGCAGGAAATGAAAAAATCGGATTTAAAGCTCAAAAATGGTGATTTTTCAGCAAATTTTTCATATTTTGTTTGACGCAGCAAAAATGTTTCCCAACAGCAATCTATTATTTCTAATAAGTTTTTTGACCACTTGTCAATCAGTTTAAGCAACAAAAATAACCAAAACCAATGTTAACATCGTATAAGTTCCGGTTATGACGTCATCAAGATGGCCACCATCTCGAATTTCACTGAAAAATGAAAAATAGTCATAACATTGGCATTTTTCAACTGAAGTAGACAAATGAGGTATCAAAATGACCACAATAGATACAAATACATGTCGTGACCAAATAAGCCAATATATGTAGTGATTTGAACGCAGGAAATGAAAAAAAATAATATTTTAAGCTCAAAAATGGTAATTTTTCAGCATTTTTTCATATTTGGCTTGACGCAGCAAAATTGTTTCCCAACAACAAATTGTTATTCACAATCGGTTATTTGACCTCTTATCAATCTGTTAAAACAACAACAACAAAAATATATAGAAATGCAAAAAAAGAAATAATTGTTATACCCTCAATTTTGTAGATTAGCAGCGTCTCAAAAATAACACAACACCTACTGATAGCGTAACAAATGTAACCTAAGCTAAGCCTGTGTTTCCGTTAATATCATTAACAGTTCCCAAAGCGTTTGTGTCTTTGAAAATGAGCGCATTCATTGTTTATTTCCTATGCATAGCATAAGCAAAATGTCATATGGTTACCACAATGTCACTAATATGTCTTTCACTGGTTCTCAATGATAACCATTATCATTGTGCGTGCTTTCTCGTCTCACTGACCTATCCACTGAAGAGACTCGGCATATCTGGTAGCTGGTACATGCAGTCCGAATCAGAGTACTCGATATATCAGTATCCAATTCGTCAAAAGCCAGATCGACATCTTCGATGTCGATGAGCTCATGTGACACTGCATTACCAGTGTTGTTCTAGCCTTTTATGACCCATCCATGACCAGAGTTCATATCAGGAACAACAGGTTCAGGGATGTGGGATCTCTTTCAGATTCTAACATATCGTACGTATATGCTGTTTCAGACTTCTCCGGCATAATGGAAATTACACCAGATGCACATTCTTCCAATGGTGGAATTGGTTCTCTTAAGCACATAACTCCATAATTCGTATGAAGTACTATTCATCAATCTTGTGGACCCTCGTGCAACCATAAATGGCACAGGTGATATAATCGAGGTCATTAATGAGGGCATAAATGTTAAATGTTTTTCATTGGTATGACTTTTCCCACTCCCTTGAAGGTGCTGGTTGTGTCACATCTGGTGTATGCGCAAAGAGACCATTGAAGACTCTCCAGTAAAAAGTTCTCTAAAGTGCTTTCCAGACTTGGCAAAGAGTGAAACTTCACTGCAGACCTCAATTATGACCTCAAAGAATCCACCTGTGCCACCTATGGTCACTGAAGTTCACAAGAATTAGGAATTGTGCTTCATACGAATTAAGGAGAACCAACTCAACCCTCCGCAGAATGTTGATCTGGTGTCTTTTCCATCATGCCGGGGAAGTCTGGAACATCATATACGATATGTGAATCTAGGTGAAACTAGGTTGGAAACAGGAAGAGCTCCCACATCCCTGAAGCCGATGTTTCTGATCTTAACTCTGACCATGGACAGTTGACAAGTTAGAACCACGATGGTAACCCGGTAATGTAATGTCACATCAGGTCACCGAGGTCGAAGACGACACTCTGGCGAGAAAGCACGCACAACGAAAATGATTAGCATTAAGAACTAGTGAAAGAAATATGTGACACTGTAGTAACCATCTTATATCTTGCGTTATACACAGGAAATAAACAATGGATGTGCTCATTCTAAAAGACACAATATGTTTCGAAAAGTGTCATGGTATTTACGGAACTTTAATTTGATACCCTATAGCTATTAGTTAGCGTTTTGCTGTAATAATTCAGTTTGAAAGGCTACTAGTCTACAAAATTTCGAGCATGAAAATGGATTATTTTGAAGTCCCACTAAGATATTCAGCCAACTTTAAATTCAAATTTGTTAAGATATAAATCGTCAATAGCCAATGTTATATTCAGGAAATTCCAAGACACCAGGAAACTGTAGTGTTAGCGGTTTGGAAAAAATAACAATCATATGCCGCATCCGGTGATGTTTTGTAAACCAAATGATGGTATAACAAATCTCTTTTGCATTTCTATATATTTTTGTTGTTGTTGTTTTAACAGATTGATAAGAGGTCAAATAACTGATTGTGAATAATAATTTGTTGTTGGGAAACAATTTTGCTGCGTCAAGCCAAATATGAAAAAATGCTGAAAAATTACCATTTTTGAGCTTAAAATATTATTTTTTCATTTCCTGCGTTCAAATCACTACATATATTGGCTTATTTGGTCATGACATGTATTTGTTGTTCTATTGTGGTCATTTTGATACCTCATTTGTCTACTTCGGTTGAAAAATGTTAATGTTATGACTATTTTTCAATTTTTAGTGAAATTCGAGATGGCGGCCATCTTGATGACGCCATAACCGGAAGTTCATCCCAACTTATGCAATGTTAACATTTGGATTTGTGATCAGTGGGTCATAAGGGTTCAGAAAAATATTGGTTCGGAGGTTTGGGGGGGGGGGGGGTGCATGTGGGACCCTCCTAGCCCATGGCCTAAAAGTACTGAAGGAATCTTTCTCAAATGTCATGTGCAGGTTCCCTGAGATGTCTAGTGCATTTTTCGGACTTATCGGTCAGCAAGATGATCAACAGGCCATCTTGGATTTTAATAATTGAAGTTTGTTACCGCTACATATCTCAGAAAGTACTGAAAGGACCTTTCTCAAGTTTCATATATAGTATGATATAGTATGAAAGTTTGAAAAGCAGGGAAAAGATCCCTTCGGGATCTCTTGTTTTTTGTAACACTAGAAAATTGAATATCTATAATATTATACTTTGTCTATTACGGAATAATGCTAGTGATGTTAACTATGATAAAATTACTGATCACCTTATTCCATCCATCATGCTCACACTGAAGACTCTAACCATTTCTTTTTCTACTGCCACAATTATATTAACTGAAGAAATTTAATTAACGATATTCACACCAAAATTGGTTTTGTAAGTACAGAATTATTCACTTCTGGAGATTACCTGTAGATGTAAATGAATTTATCTCATCAAAAGTCACTCAATATACTTTGGCAATGTTTTTGATGTCTCTATGTAAAATTTCATGTTAATCAAGTTATCAAAATACTGGTAAATTTTAATTCTTTTGTTATCTTCAATAATTCTTATAAAGATAAGGATTGATATACATTTATAAATAAAGTCTACATCATAATTATAATTATGATCCCACCTAGAACCAAATGATGTCTTGTGGGGTCAATTGGTTTTGATATTGGCTTGAAAAGTAAATATTTTCAAGTGCGGCGTTTATATTTAATAAACAGCCAATTTCAATCAGAACAAGTCTCTGCTTTGTTTTTGCATGTATTTGGTTCAACAAGCTCACCCTCACGACGGTCATGTATAATTATAATTATGATCTAATGCTTGTGTCTAAGTCACTAGCCTACTGGAATGAAAGGAGAATGAATGAGTGTGTGTGAGCAGTGTAATAAAACTAAAATAATATTTTAATGAATTGAATTATCTGCACCACTACAGAGAAGATTTATATAGGCTTAGCCTGTTATCTAATCTATTTACAGTTGTATATGTATTTTGATGTAATAAAATTTATTGAAATGAGGACCACCCATTTTCAATACAAAGTAAACCTAATATAAGAAAACACAGTCTCTAGATACCATGAAATACATATAGGTTGTACATCAATATTATGAACTACAGCATGGGATATTGCCATGCTTTGTGGCACATTGTTTGTTTTATTTTTCATAAGGATGTAGAAAAATAGTTTTATATAGAATTTTGTTGTGTGGTTGTGTGGCAGAATTAGATTCTCTATCTCTATGTGTCAAAGGTGATACATGTTTTCTCCTTAATTCAGTATACCTGCTTTTCATTTCATGGCATTTAGGAAAAAGAGATCAACATGTCATAAAAAATCTTTAATTCTTATGTCTTAACATGTGTAATAAGAAAAGGATTGGGAAAGGGGGTATAACATAACTAGGTATGTCTTAACATATATAATAAGAAAGGGATAGGGAAAGGGGGTATAACATAACTAGGTATGTCTTAACATATGTAATAAGAAAAGGATAGGGAAAGGGGGTATAACATAACTATGTATGTCTTAACATATGTAATAAGAAAGGGATAGGGAAAGGGGGTATAACATAACTAGGTATGTCTTAACATATGTAATAAGAAAAGGATAGGGAAAGGGGGGTATAACATAACTAGGTATGTCTTAACATATGTAATAAGAAAAGGATAGGGAAAGGGGGGTATAACATAACTATGTATGTCTTAACATATGTAATAAGAAAAGGATAGGGAAAGGGGGTATAACATAACTATGTATGCCTTAACATATGTAATAAGAAAAGGATAGGGAAAGGGGGGTATAACAATAACTATGTATGTCTTAACATATGTAATAAGAAAAGGATAGGGAAAGGGGGGTATAACATAACTAGGTATGTCTTAACATGTGTAATAAGAAAAGGATAGGGAAAGGGGGGTATAACATAACTATGTATGTTCTTAACATGTGTAATAAGAAAAGGATAGGGAAAGGGGGGTATAACATAACTATGTATGTCTTAACATATGTAATAAGAAAAGGATAGGGAAAGGGGGGTATAAACATAACTATGTATGTCTTAACATATGTAATAAGAAAAGGATAGGGAAAGGGGGGTATAACATAACTATGTATGTCTTAACATATGTAATAAGAAAAGGATAGGGAAAGGGGGTATAACATAACTATGTATGTCTTAACATATGTAATAAGAAAAGGATAGGGAAAGGGGGGTATAACATAACTATGTATGTCTTAACATATGTAATAAGAAAAGGATAGGGAAAGGGGGGTATAACATAACTATGTATGTCTTAACATATGTAATAAGAAAAGGATAGGGAAAGGGGGGTATAACATAACTATGTATGTCTTAACATGTGTAATAAGAAAAGGATAGGGAAAGGGGGGTATAACATAACTATGTATGTCTTAACATATGTAATAAGAAAAGGATAGGGAAAGGGGGGTATAACATAACTATGTATGTCTTAACATATGTAATAAGAAAAGGATAGGGAAAGGGGGGTATAACATAACTAGTATGTCTTAACATATGTAATAAGAAAAGGATAGGGAAAGGGGGGTATAACATAACTATGTATGTCTTAACATATGTAATAAGAAAAGGATAGGGAAAGGGGGGTATAACATAACTATGTATGTCTTAACATATGTAATAAGAAAAGGATAGGGAAAGGGGGGTATAACATAACTATGTATGTCTTAACATATGTAATAAGAAAAGGATAGGGAAAGGGGGGTATAACATAACTATGTATGTCTTAACATATGTAATAAGAAAAGGATAGGGAAAGGGGGGTATAACATAACTATGTATGTCTTAACATATGTAATAAGAAAAGGATAGGGAAAGGGGGGGTATAACATAACTATGTATGTCTTAACATATGTAATAAGAAAAGGATAGGGAAAGGGGGGTATAACATAACTATGTATGTCTTAACATATGTAATAAGAAAAGGATAGGGAAAGGGGGGTATAACATAACTATGTATGTCTTAACATATGTAATAAGAAAAGGATAGGGAAAGGGGGGTATAACATAACTATGTATGTCTTAACATATGTAATAAGAAAAGGATAGGGAAAGGGGGGTATAACATAACTATGTATGTCTTAACATATGTAATAAGAAAAGGATAGGGAAAGGGGGGTATAACATAACTATGTATGTCTTAACATATGTAATAAGAAAAGGATAGGGAAAGGGGGGGTATAACATAACTATGTATGTCTTAACATATGTAATAAGAAAAGGATAGGGAAAGGGGGGTATAACATAACTATGTATGTCCTTAACATATGTAATAAGAAAAGGATAGGGAAAGGGGGGTATAACATAACTATGTATGTCTTAACATATGTAATAAGAAAAGGATAGGGAAAGGGGGGTATAACATAACTATGTATGTCTTAACATATGTAATAAGAAAAGGATAGGGAAAGGGGGGTATAACATAACTATGTATGTCTTAACATATGTAATAAGAAAAGGATAGGAAAGGGGGGTATAACATAACTATGTATGCCTTAACATATGTAATAAGAAAAGGATAGGAAAGGGGGTATAACATAACTATGTATGCTTAACATATGTAATAAGAAAAGGATAGGAAAGGGGGTATAACATAACTATGTATGTCTTAACATATGTAATAAGAAAAGGATAGGGAAAGGGGGGTATAACATAACTATGTATGTCTTAACATATGTAATAAGAAAAGGATAGGGAAAGGGGGTATAACATAACTATGTATGTCTTAACATATGTAATAAGAAAAGGATAGGGAAAGGGGGGTATAACATAACTATGTATGCCTTAACATATGTAATAAGAAAAGGATAGGGAAAGGGGGGTATAACATAACTATGTATGCCTTAACATATGTAATAAGAAAAGGATAGGGAAAGGGGGTATAACATAACTATGTATGTCTTAACATATGTAATAGAAAAGGATAGGAAAGGGGTAAGAAAACATGTATGATAAGGAAAAGGATAGGGGGGGGTATAACATAACTATGTATGTCTTAACATATGTAATAAGAAAAGGATAGGGAAAGGGGGGTATAACATAACTATGTATGTCTTAACATATGTAATAAGAAAAGGATAGGGAAAGGGGGGTATAACATAACTATGTATGTCTTAACATATGTAATAAGAAAAGGATAGGGAAAGGGGGGTATAACATAACTATGTATGTCTTAACATATGTAATAAGAAAAGGATAGGGAAAGGGGGGTATAACATAACTATGTATGTCTTAACATATGTAATAAGAAAAGGATAGGGAAAGGGGGGTATAACATAACTATGTATGTCTTAACATATGTAATAAGAAAAGGATAGGGAAAGGGGGGGTATAACATAACTATGTATGTCCTTAACATATGTAATAAGAAAAGGATAGGGAAAGGGGGGTATAACATAACTATGTATGTCTTAACATATGTAATAAGAAAAGGATAGGGAAAGGGGGGTATAACATAACTATGTATGTCTTAACATATGTAATAAGAAAAGGATAGGGAAAGGGGGGTATAACATAACTATGTATGTCTTAACATATGTAATAAGAAAAGGATAGGGAAAGGGGGGTATAACATAACTATGTATGTCTTAACATATGTAATAAGAAAAGGATAGGGAAAGGGGGGTATAACATAACTATGTATGTCTTAACATATGTAATAAGAAAAGGATAGGGAAAGGGGGGTATAACATAACTATGTATGTCTTAACATATGTAATAAGAAAAGGATAGGGAAAGGGGGGTATAACATAACTATGTATGTCTTAACATATGTAATAAGAAAAGGATAGGGAAAGGGGGGTATAACATAACTATGTATGTCTTAACATATGTAATAAGAAAAGGATAGGGAAAGGGGGGTATAACATAACTATGTATGTCTTAACATATGTAATAAGAAAAGGATAGGGAAAGGGGGGTATAACATAACTATGTATGCCTTAACATATGTAATAAGAAAAGGATAGGGAAAGGGGGGTATAACAGGAAGGGTATAACATAACTATGTATGTCTTAACATATGTAATAAGAAAAGGATAGGGAAAGGGGGGTATAACATAACTATGTATGTCTTAACATATGTAATAAGAAAAGGATAGGGAAAGGGGGGTATAACATAACTATGTATGTCTTAACATATGTAATAAGAAAAGGATAAGGAAAGGGGGTATAACATAACTATGTATGAAATTGTAATAAGAAAAGGTAGGGGGGGTAACATAACTATGTATGTCTTAACATATGTAATAAGAAAAGGATAGGGAAAGGGGGGTATAACATAACTATGTATGTCTTAACATATGTAATAAGAAAAGGATAGGGAAAGGGGGGTATAACATAACTATGTATGCCTTAACATATGTAATAAGAAAAGGATAGGGAAAGGGGGGTATAACATAACTATGTATGTCTTAACATATGTAATAAGAAAAGGATAGGGAAAGGGGGGTATAACATAACTATGTATGTCTTAACATATGTAATAAGAAAAGGATAGGGAAAGGGGGGTATAACATAACTATGTATGTCTTAACATATGTAATAAGAAAAGGATAGGGAAAGGGGGTATAACATAACTATGTATGTCTTAACATATGTAATAAGAAAAGGATAGGGAAAGGGGGGTATAACATAACTATGTATGCCTTAACATATGTAATAAGAAAAGGATAGGGAAAGGGGGGTATAACATAACTATGTATGTCTTAACATATGTAATAAGAAAAGGATAGGGAAAGGGGGGTATAACATAACTATGTATGTCTTAACATATGTAATAAGAAAAGGATAAGGAAAGGGGGGTATAACATAACTATGTATGTCTTAACATATGTAATAAGAAAAGGATAGGGAAAGGGGGGTATAACATAACTATGTATGCCTTAACATATGTAATAAGAAAAGGATAGGGAAAGGGGGGTATAACATAACTATGTATGTCTTAACATATGTAATAAGAAAAGGATAGGGAAAGGGGGGTATAACATAACTATGTATGCCTTAACATATGTAATAAGAAAAGGATAGGGAAAGGGGGGTATAACATAACTATGTATGCCTTAACATATGTAATAAGAAAAGGATAGGGAAAGGGGGGTATAACATAACTATGTATGTCTTAACATATGTAATAAGAAAAGGATAGGGAAAGGGGGGATAACATAACTATGTATGCCTTAACATATGTAATAAGAAAAGGATAGGGAAAGGGGGGTATAACATAACTAGGTATGTCTTAACATATGTAATAAGAAAAGGATAGGGAAAGGGGGGTATAACATAACTATGTATGCCTTAACATATGTAATAAGAAAAGGATAGGGAAAGGGGGGTATAACATAACTAGGTATGTCTTAACATATGTAATAAGAAAAGGATAGGGAAAGGGGGGGTATAACATAACTATGTATGTCTTAACATATGTAATAAGAAAAGGATAGGGAAAGGGGGGTATAACATAACTAGTATGTAATGAAAAGGATAGGAAAGGGTATACGCTTAACATATGTAATAAGAAAAGGATAGGGAAAGGGGGTATAACATAACTATGTATGTCTTAACATATGTAATAAGAAAAGGATAGGGAAAGGGGGGTATAACATAACTATGTATGTCTTAACATATGTAATAAGAAAAGGATAGGGAAAGGGGGTATAACATAACTATGTATGTCTTAACATATGTAATAAGAAAAGGATAGGGAAAGGGGGGTATAACATAACTATGTATGTCTTAACATATGTAATAAGAAAAGGATAGGGAAAGGGGGGTATAACATAACTAGTCTTAACATATGTAATAAGAAAAGGATAGGGAAAGGGGGTAAACATAACTATGTATGCTAACATATGTAATAAGAAAAGGATAGGGAAAGGGGGTATAACATAACTATGTATGTCTTAACATAATGTAATAAGAAAAGGATAGGGAAAGGGGGTATAACATAACTATGGTATGTCTTAACATATGTAATAAGAAAAGGATAGGGAAAGGGGGGTATAACATAACTAGGTATGTCTTAACATATGTAATAAGAAAAGGATAGGGAAAGGGGGTATAACATAACTATGTATGTCTTAACATATGTAATAAGAATAAGGGATAGGGAAAGGGGGGTATAACATAACTAGGTATGTCTTAACATATGTAATAAGAAAGGATAGGAAGGGGGTAGAGAAGAATAAGAAAGGATAGGGAAAGGGGGTATAACATAACTATGTATGTCTTAACATATGTAATAAGAAAGGATAGGGAAAGGGGGGTATAACATAACTAGGTATGTCTTAACATATGTAATAAGAAAAGGATAGGGAAAGGGGGGTATAACATAACTAGTATGTCTTAACATATGTAATAAGAAAGGATAGGGAAAGGGGGTATAACATAACTATATGTCTTAACATATGTAATAAGAAAAGGATAGGGAAAGGGGGTATAACATAACTAGGTATGTCTTAACATATGTAATAAGAAAAGGATAGGGAAAGGGGGTATAACATAACTATGTATGTCTTAACATATGTAATAAGAAAAGGATAGGGAAAGGGGGGTATAACATAACTAGGTATGTCTTAACATATGTAATAAGAAAAGGATAGGGAAAGGGGGTATAACATAACTATGTATGTCTTAACATATGTAATAAGAAAAGGATAGGGAAAGGGGGGTATAACATAACTATGTATGTCTTAACATATGTAATAAGAAAAGGATAGGGAAAGGGGGGTATAACATAACTATGTATGTCTTAACATATGTAATAAGAAAAGGATAGGGAAAGGGGGGTATAACATAACTATGTATGTCTTAACATATGTAATAAGAAAAGGATAGGGAAAGGGGGGTATAACATAACTATGTATGTCTTAACATATGTAATAAGAAAAGGATAGGGAAAGGGGGGTATAACATAACTATGTATGTCTTAACATATGTAATAAGAAAAGGATAGGGAAAGGGGGGTATAACATAACTAGGTATGTCTTAACATATGTAATAAGAAAAGGATAGGGAAAGGGGGGTATAACATAACTATGTATGTCTTAACATATGTAATAAGAAAAGGATAGGGAAAGGGGGGTATAACATAACTAGGTATGCCTTAACATATGTAATAAGAAAAGGATAGGGAAAGGGGGGTATAACATAACTAGGTATGTCTTAACATATGTAATAAGAAAAGGATAGGGAAAGGGGGGTATAACATAACTAGTATGTCTTAACATATGTAATAAGAAAAGGATAGGGAAAGGGGGGTATAACATAACTATGTATGTCTTAACATATGTAATAAGAAAAGGATAGGGAAAGGGGGGTATAACATAACTAGGTATGTCTTAACATATGTAATAAGAAAAGGATAGGGAAAGGGGGGTATAACATAACTATGTATGTCTTAACATATGTAATAAGAAAAGGATAGGGAAAGGGGGTATAACATAACTAGGTATGTCTTAACATATGTAATAAGAAAAGGATAGGGAAAGGGGGGTAACATAACTATGTATGTCTTAACATATGTAATAAGAAAAGGATAGGGAAAGGGGGGTATAACATAACTAGGTATGTCTTAACATATGTAATAAGAAAAGGATAGGGAAAGGGGGGTATAACATAACTATGTATGCCTTAACATATGTAATAAGAAAAGGATAGGGAAAGGGGGGTATAACATAACTATGTATGTCTTAACATATGTAATAAGAAAAGGATAGGGAAAGGGGGGTATAACATAACTAGGTATGTCTTAACATATGTAATAAGAAAAGGATAGGGAAAGGGGGGTATAACATAACTATGTATGTCTTAACATATGTAATAAGAAAAGGATAGGGAAAGGGGGTATAACATAACTATGTATGTCTTAACATATGTAATAAGAAAAGGATAGGGAAAGGGGGGTATAACATAACTATGTATGTCTTAACATATGTAATAAGAAAAGGATAGGGAAAGGGGGTATAACATAACTAGTATGTCTTAACATATGTAATAAGAAAAGGATAGGGAAAGGGGGTATAACATAACTATGTATGTCTTAACATATGTAATAATAAAAGGATAGGGAAAGGGGGTATAACATAACTAGGTATGTCTTAACATATGTAATAAGAAAAGGATAGGGAAAGGGGGGTATAACATAACTATGTATGTCTTAACATATGTAATAAGAAAAGGATAAGGAAAGGGGGGTATAACATAACTATGTATGCCTTAACATATGTAATAAGAAAAGGATAGGGAAAGGGGGGGGGTATAAACATAACTATGTATGTCTTAACATATGTAATAAGAAAAGGATAGGGAAAGGGGGGTATAACATAACTATGTATGTCTTAACATATGTAATAAGAAAAGGATAGGGAAAGGGGGGTATAAAATAACTATGTATGTCTTAACATATGTAATAAGAAAAGGATAAGGAAAGGGGGGTATAACATAACTATGTATGTCTTAACATATGTAATAAGAAAAGGATAGGGAAAGGGGGGTATAACATAACTATGTATGTCTTAACATATGTAATAAGAAAAGGATAGGGAAAGGGGGGTATAACATAACTATGTATGTCTTAACATATGTAATAAGAAAAGGATAGGGAAAGGGGGGTATAACATAACTATGTATGTCTTAACATATGTAATAAGAAAGGGATAGGGAAAGGGGGGTATAACATAACTATGTATGCAATCTCGTATTCTCACCCTTACGCCCAACTTGTTCCCTATACGTGAGATGTGATGGATGCCATGTGACCAAGATGTACTCACTGATGACATGTTGTATTTGGCTTTGATATGATGGTCTGTATGTGACAGGGTTGTACTTTATAAAGGAAACTCATGATGTCTATTTTGACAGATGTGGTGGCCACAGATGATCCAGATGTAGCCTTTAAAGATGCAGATGTTGCTATGCTGGTTGGGGCTATGCCAAGACGTGAAGGAATGGAACGAAAAGATCTACTTAAAGCTAATGTCAAGATCTTCAAAGCTCAGGGAGCTTCTATTGACAGAGTTGCTAAAAAAACCATCAAGGTATGTACAGGTAGTAGATGAAATTCAGAATATATCAAACAAATCACTTATTTTTACCATCAACAGTTTTTCATATTTGTACATGAAAACCAGTTCTAATGTCTCATCTTCAACGATAGTCATGGAAGCTTAAGGTATTGCTTTTCTGGCGGCAGTAGCAGCAACGCCAGCGAAAACATTAACATTTGCATTTAAAGTCCAATTTTGACAGTTAATCATATTTAATTTAAATGAAACATGGTCAAGTTGCTTTTTGCAAGAGTCAGAACACATGTACAACAGCTTAGAAAAGTATTAAAACTAGCTCTGATTTTATTTTTAGAATTTTTAGGTTATCTGAACCAAAGGGTCAGGATGACCTATAGTCATCGTGATTCATCCGTTGTTGTCCGCCGTCCGCCATGCGACGTCCGTCGTGCGTAAACTTTTTCCTTTAAAACGTTACTCCTCCTTAATCACTAAGTGGATTTCATCCATATTTGGTGTGAAACATCATTGGGGAAGGACAATCATATTTTATATAAATGGGTGGGGCTCAGAAGGGGGAACTTTGATGAAATTTGGCTTCAAAATTCTACTCCTCCTTTACCCTTGAGTGACATTCTTCCATATTTGGTGTAAAACATCATTAGGGAAGGTCAATCATATTTTATATAAAAATTTTGGTATTCCAAAAAGGCCACTGGCCCACTTCCTGTTTTCAGGTTTCGGACTCCGATCTCGATGAAAATTGATCCATAGGTTTTTTAATGGATGACGAACAACATACAAACATTTTTTTTAAAGATTTTGGTATTCCAAGATGGCCGCTGGGCCAACTTCCTGTTGTTGTTTTTTTTATTTCGGCCTTTGATTTCAATGAAAATTAGTATAAAGGGGTATTAAAGGATGCTGATCAATATGATAAAAATTTTGAAAGATTGTCGCTGGACCAACCTCCTGTTTTCAAATTTTCGTCTGCAATTCATTGAATATGAAAGTACCTCAAAAATTTGTTCAAGATGTCCATACACTGAGCAACTGCATTCTTGATTTGTTGCAGGTGGGGAGGAGGAGGGAGAGGGTCGTTCGGGGATTATGTATTGGTGTCCGTTACAATGAGTACTTGTTTTAGCTTAAAAATCCTACTCCTCCTTAACCCTTGAGTCGATTTCATGCATATTTTGTGTAAAACATCATAAGGGAAGGACTGTCATATTTTATTTAAACAAGTTAGATCCGACCCCAGGGGACAGAGGGGCGGGGCTCAGAAGAGGGAGTTTTGATGAAATTGGCTTTAAAATCCTTCTCCTCCTCAGTGTTCAATCTATGATTATTTTTTCGTGGGTCCTTTTCAATGGTTTTTGTGAAAACAATGGGTCCCACAGTGTTATAGATACCCATTCCCAGAAATATCATGGGTCCTTTTAAAATTCTGTGATTCCAGGACTCGGGATGCGCATGTAGATTGATCACTGCCTCCTTAACCCTTGAGCGGATTAATGCATCCATATTTTGTGTGAAAAAATCACTGGGGAAGGACAATCATATTTTAATATAAACGAGTTAGGTCCGACCCTTGGGGACAGAGGGGCGGGGCTCAGAAGGGGGAACTTTAGGTGAGGACAATCATATTTTATAAATTACCGAGGTAAGACCCATGGGGATAGAATTGTGGGGTCCAAAATGGGAGCTTTGCTGAAATTTGTGTTTAAAGTCTGACTCCTCCTTAATCCTTGAATGGGTTACAACCATATATGGATGAAGGGCTACCAAGTTTGTTCAACAAATGACATTTACCTATTTCAGAAACTTACATATTCAACAAAGGAGTTCCTTGTATTGTTTATATTAATTGTTAACCACTACTTTATACTGTAACTTTGTTGTTTTGTGCCATGAGTCAGATGACCGTTAAGGCCCATGGGCCTCTTGTTGTTAAAGTCCTCTTGTGATTTAATCACATCCTATTGAATATATTTGCTAAGTTGCTGACATTGCATCAGTCAGAGCACAAGATTGAGCACAAATTTTACTGTCCTGGTATTTTTGGGGCCTAAAAATTTTAGTGGATTTATAGAAACTTGGCCGAGGTACATTTTGCATTCATAAGAACAGAATAGACATGATTAAGGAAATAAATGACCTTGCTCTTCATTCAAGGTCACAGGGGTGAAAAAGTCTAAAATCTTGCTTGCCACTACTGTGTACTTTGACTGTGTTGTATTGTGCCAATAGTCAGATGACCGTTAAGGCCCATGGGCCTCTTGTTTGAAGAATAAGCTAGTGTTAGTTTTGCATGATCAATTGGTATATTGCCACTCAATTTTACTGAGTTTGTGTCATCAATAATGTCATTAAAATGCTGCTTCCAGGAGTCATAAAGTTCTCAGTAGATCTTCTACATTGGTTTTAAACAACATTCTTGTCGAGGAGACAATTCTGTATAATTGGTGTCTCTGACTGGCCATTACCCCCTCCTTCTTGAATGAATAATTAGGGCTTTTCACTATTTGTGAAAAGACCTATTGTTTTCGTTAAGTTTCTTATTCTTGTTATTATTCTTATTATTATTCTTCTTCCTGTTTTTGTGAACGCTCTATCGGTCAAACGGTAAGACATAGGATAAAAATGATTTCAGTTTGTTTAAAATATGTATCTGAAGGGGTTCCATGAACAAAATTATGTAGGTCAAAAATTCCAAAATGGCCGCCATGACGTAAAACCTAAAAACACAAAAACTGCTATAACTCAAAAGGTATGAAAGCTGTTTCAAATCTGAAAGTATTTTATTGTAGGGAATGAACATATCTAACTTCTACCCATTACATGTTTCCACAAAATATGTCTCGTTAAAAAGCTCGCTAGAGGTCAAAGTTTACCAAAAGTGACTATTTTTAGATTTTTTTTTAATTATTCATTTTTTCCCAACTCTTTGCATTGCATTGATGCAGTATGCCATTCTGAAGATTCTGATGTGTTCAACTTAAAATTGGTCTACTAATTAATTTTTTATGACGTAATTAATATTTAAGTAAGATTTTTTTGCAAATTTCGACAATTATATTTTATCTCCTCTGATTCCACCAGTCCGATCAAGCCCAAACTCACACAAGATCTTCCACTTATCACCGGGACTAATTCTTGTTAATATGGTGTCGATTCAAATTCAAATATGGCTTCAATGATGTCACTTCCGGTTTAACCTAGACAGCCATATCTCGTTAACCACTGAGCCAATTTCTTTCATTTTGTTATATGTTATGTAGAAGAGTATATGGAGAAACTTTGTAATTGTACATTTTTCTCTAAAATGTCAACTTCCGGTCTATCATTGACTAATAATGTAAATTCGCCGTTTTCGGTGAAAATCACGAATACATCTTCTTGTCAAGTTCTACATGGCATAGAGGCTTGATACTTGTCCATGAAGTATGTTTTGGTAGTTGATTATCAATTTTGAAAAAATAAACGACCTTGACCTTCATCCAAGGTCACAGAGTACTTGTAAATTTAGAGCTATAAAAATGAACAAGTGAAAATACAGCTCATTGAGATAGCCGTAGCTAGTTAACCACAGAGCCAATTTCTTTCATTTTTGGATATGTTATGTAGAATCAAAAATGAAACAATTAATTTAAGTAGCACTTTTCTGTAAAACGTCCGGTTGGAAATAAGGGACAAAGTTCAAAAATGCAATTTTCGGCAAAATCATAAAAAAATCTTCTTCTCAATTTCTAGAAGGCATAGAGACCTAATATTAAGCATGAAGCAAGCTGATATAAATGTCTACCAAGTTTTTTAATGTGATTGACCTTGACCTATATCAAAGGGCACTCGGGCTAACAATCCTAAAATCTTCAAATGACTTATTGTAAAGTTCTGAAAGGCCTAAGACCTGGTGTTGGACTTTTGGTACGTTGAAACTAAGAGCTACCAAGTGTGTTATGAATGACCTTGAACGGAGTAAGCCCGTCAAATTGTCCCGGTGACAATTTCTAGTTATTTTTGAAGTTTTTCTGACAATTGCGGAGTTTCTGTGTAGGTTCACCTTTTACATTTAACTTGTTTTACCTTTCAGGTTGTAGTAGTGGGTAACCCAGCTAACACCAATGCCTTGATTTGTGCTGAATCTGCACCCTCCATTCCCAAGCAAAATTTCTCAGCTCTGACTCGTCTTGATCAAAACCGAGCAACAGCTCAGGTAGGTGACACAATACAGTATGTATATTAAGTGATGAGTGATAAAAAAAAAGTCATACTTTTTGGGGCTATTTGACAATCAAAAACTCTGATTTGTTATCTCTTGCAAAACGTGTTTGTGGGAGATATTAAGTTGAGCTCCCTCCGTCTGAGATTTTTTTCCAGGCTATAACTCAAAAACCGTTTCAGCTCCTTGAAACTTTCTGTATACCTTTTGTTGTTGCAGACCTTCTATTTTGGAATTTTTTTCCGTTATTATGGAAACTTTGTCATAAATACCAAATTACTGTTTCTTTTTGTTTCTGGACTATAACTCCAAAACCATTCAACACAGCTCCATGAATCTCTCTGAATAGTATATCAGATACCGGTAAGTCAGATAAGTGCCCTTGTTGTGCCTTTTGGTGGCCTATTCTAATAGCCTTTAAGCAATTTACATTTTCGACATTTCCTCCAAAACCGCTAAAGCAATTTCAATGAAATTTTGCACAAACCTTCTAAGGCATAAGGCCAAACAAAATTTGTGAATTATATGACCCCCAACCCCCAGGGGGCTGTAGGAGGGGCCAAAAGGGGTAAAATTGAATAAAATTTCAAAAATCTTCTTTTCCACTCACAGATGTGGTAGAATCGAATACTCTTCATGGATAGAAAGGTCTCAATGCCCTCTACAAAAAAATGTGAATTATATGACCCTTGGGTCTAAGATTTCCCCCTGGGGAGGGGGTTAAGTTTACTATAGTTTATATAGGGAAAACACATTTTGAGCATTATTTGGTCATTTGAAATAGGAAATTAGTCAAACGTTGTCAGAATTATCCCTATGAAATGGCCATTGAATCCTATTAACAAAGTTTTCATGACTGACCCCCAGGGGCCTTAGGGGCGGGGTTACAAAGGGTCAAATTAGCTAAAACTTCAAAAATCTTCTTCTTCTTCTGAATTCACAGGTTTGATGGAACCAGATACTCTTCATAGATCGAAAGGTTTTAAGGCTCTTTACAAGAGCTTTGAATTTCATGGCCCTGGAGTCTCAGGTTTTCCCCCGGAGAGGGGGTTAAATTTACTATAGTTTATATAGGGAAAACACATTTTTTCTGTCCGTCCGTCGTCCGTCCGTCGTCCGTCCGTCAACATTTCCTTTATATCGCTACTAGTCATAGAGTTCTACATGGATTGTAACCAAATTTGGCCACAAATATCCTTGGGTGAAGGGGAACAGAACTATATAACTTTCGGCTCTGAACTCCCGAGGGTAGGAGGGATGGGGCCCAATAGGGGAAATAGAGGTAAATCCTATAAATCGCTACTTGTCTTAGAGTTCTGCATGGAATGTAACAAAATTTGGCCACAAACATCGTTGGGGGTAGGGGAACAGAACTTGTATAAATTTTGGCTCTGACCCCCCGGGGGCAGGAGGGGCGGGGCCCAATAGGGGAAATAGAGGTAAATTCTATAAATCGCTACATGTCCTAGATTTCTGTATGGATTGTAACCAAATTTAGCCACAAACATCATTCGGGAAAGGGGAACAGAATTTGTGTAAATTTTGGCTCTGACCCCCCGGGGGCAGGAGGGGCGGGGCCCAATAGGGGAAATAGAGGTAAATCCTATAAATCACTACTTGTCTTAGAGTTCTGCATGGATTGTAACCAAATTTGGCCACAAACATCGTTGGGAGAAGGGAAACAGAACTTGTATAAATTTTGGCTCTAACCCCCTGGGGTAGGAGGGGTAGGGCCCAATAGGGGAAATAGTGGTAAATCCTATAAATCGCTACTTGTCTTAGAGTTCTGCATGGAATGTAACCAAATTTGGCCACAAACATCGTTGGGGGTAGGGGAAAAGAACTTGTATAAATTTTGGCTCTGACCCCCCTGGGGCAGGAGGGGTAGGGCCTAATAGGGGAAATAGAGGTAAATCCTATAAATCGCTACTTGTCTAGAGTTCTGCATGGATTGCAACCAAATTTGGCCAGAAACTTCCTTAGGGGAAGGGGATCAGATTTTGCATAAATTTTGACCCTGACCCCCCTGGGGCAGGAGGGGCGGGGCCCAATAGGGGAAATAGAGGTAAATCCTATAAATCGCTACTTGTCCTAGAGTTCTGCATGGATTGTAACCAAATTTGGCCACAAACATCGTTGGGGGTAGGGGAACAGAACTTGTATAAATTTTGGCTCTGACCCCCCGGGGGCAGGAGGGGCGGGGCCCAATAGGGGAAATAGAGGTAAATCCTATAAATCACTACTTGTCTTAGAGTTCTGCATGGATTGTAACCAAATTTGGCCACAAACATCGTTGGGGGAAGGGAAACAGAACTCGTCCGTGGTCTGTTGTCTGTCCATCTGTCCGTCCGTCCGTCCGTCCGTCCGTCCTTCCCTCCTTCCGTCCATTAACAATTCTTGTTATTGCTATTTCTCAGAAAGTACTGAAGGGATCTTTATCAAATTTCATATGTAGGTTCCCCTAGGACCCTTGTTGTGCATATTGGATTTTTGGACCGATCCGTGAACAAGATGGCCACCAGGTGGCCATCTTGGATTTTGATAGTTAAACATTGTTATGCTATTTCCTAGAAAGTACTGAAGGGATTTTTCTGAAATTTCATATGTAGGTTCCCCTAGGACCCTAGTTGTGCATATTGCATTTTGGGACCGATCAGTGAACAAGATGGCCGACAGGCGGCCATCTTGGATTTTGATAGTTAAAGTTTGTTACCGCTATTTCTCAGAAAGTACTGAAGGAATCTTTCTCAAATTTTATATGTAGGTTCCCCTAGGACCCTAGTTGTGCATATTGAATTTTGGGACCGATCTGTGGACAAGGTGGCTGCAAGACGGCCATCTTGGATTTTGATAATTAAAGATTGTCACCGCTATTTCCCAGAAAATACTGAAGGGATCTTTCATATATTTCATATGTATGTTCCCCTAGGACCCTAGTTGTGCATATTGCATTTTGGGATCGATCGGTGAACAAGATGGCCACCGGGCGGCCATCTTGGATTTTGATAATTACCGCTATATGGCAGAAATTACTGAAGGGATGTTTCTCATATTCCATGTATAGGTTCCCCTTGGGATTTAGTTGTGCATAGTGCTTTTGGGACTGATCGGTCAACAAGATGGCAAACCGGCGGCCATCTTGGATTTCACCAAGAAATTGTTTCTTAGAAAGTAATGAAGTGATCTGTCTTAGATTTAATATGCTGAATGTTTGGAAAAGTTTGAAAAGCAGGGAAAATATCCCTCTATCCATTGTCAGACATAAATCATTCTTTGGTGGGCGCCAAGATCCCTCTGGGATCTCTTGTTATATTTCGGTCTCTGATTTCAAATTTTCGTCTTCAATTCATTGAATGTAAAAGTACCTCAAAATTTCTTTCAAAATGTTCATACACTGTGCAACTGCATTCTTAATTTGTTGCAGGTGGAGATGGGGAGGGGGAGGGGGAGGGTCATTTGGGGGATTATGTATTAGTGTCCATTACAATGACTACATGTACTTGTTTTAGCTTTGAAATCCTACTCCTTCTTAACCTGTGAGTGGATTTCACCCATATTTTGTGTAAAAGATCGTAGAGGAAGGACTGTCATATTTTATATAAACAAGTTAGGTCCAACCCCTGGGGACAGAGGTGCGGGGCTCAAAATGGGGAATTTTGATTAAATTTTGCTTTAAAAGCCTTCTCCTTCTTAACCCTTGAGTGGAACATCACTGGGGAAGGACAATCATATTTAATATAAACGAGTTAGGTCAGACCCTAGGGGACAGAGGGGCGGGGCTCAGAAGGGGGAACATATTTTATAAAGGACGAGGTAAGATGGGGATAGAACGACAGTGGTTCAAAATGGGAGCTTTGCTGAAATTTGGCTGAAATACTCATATTTGGCCTGTAGCATGCTGGGATGAAGGGCTACAAAAGTTGTGAAAATGAATGAACTTTACCTACTTTCAAGTGAAGAATGAACTTTACCTACTTTCAAGTTCACAAGGGTCAAACCTTGTTCTTCTCATTTTCATATACAGCGTAAGGCCTAGCAGAGTTCTCTACTCATTACATTTGGTGCTGTAGCATGCAGTTGGGCATGAGTTTTAGGGTTTTTTATCATACCTTCTTTCCACAAGGTCAAGTTCAGATGGGTTCAACATTAGGCTAGATATACTTTTTTTCAGGTTTAATACACGGATGAGATAAAGGGCTACAAAAGTTGTGCAAAACAAAATTGTGCAAATGGATTGACCAACTTTCAAGGTCACGTTGGTCAAATATTCTAAAATCTTGAATTTTGAACTTCTTCTCGAGTTCTGTCAGTGTAATTTGGCTGACACTTGCATGAAATGATCCTGACATGGTCCCGACCAAGTGTTTTTATTTTTAGGTCATCTGACCAAAGGTCAGGATGACCTATTGTCATCATGTTTTGTCCATCGTCGTGCGCCGTCCGCCGTGCGTTGTGCGTAAGACTATTTATACAAAAGCCTACTCCTCCTTAACCCTTGAGTGGATTACATTCATATTTGGTGTGAAACATCATTGGGGAACGACAATCATATTTTATATAAGTGAGATAGGTCCGACCCCTAGGGGCAGAGGGGCGGGGCCCCAAAATGGCAAATTTTCTTAATTTAAGCTTTAAAATCCTACTCCTCCTTCATCATTGGATGGATATCATCCATATTTGGTGTGAAACATCAATGGGGAAGGACAATCATATTTTTCATAAATGAGCCTACTCCTACCCCTAGTGGCTGAGGGGCAGGGCCCCAAAAGTAGAAAATTTTCTAATTTTAGTTTTAAGATCCTACTCCTCCAAAACCCTTGAGTGGATTTCATCCATATTTGGTGTGAAATATCATGGGCAAAGGGCAATCATGTTTTATATAAATGAGCTTTCTTGAACCCCTAGGGATTGAGGGGTGGGACCCCAAAAGAGGGAATTTTTTTTAAATCTTAGCTTTAAAATCCTTCTCCTCCTTAACTCTTGAGTGGATTTCATCCATATTTGGTGTGAAACATCATTTGGGAAGGATATATTCATATTTTATATGAATGAGTTAGGTCTGACTCCTGGGAACAGAGGGGTGGGGCTCAGAAGGGGGAACTTCAATGAAATTTATCTTTAAAATCCTACTCCTCCTTAACCCTTGAGTGGCTTTTTTCCATATTTGGTGTAAATAATCATTAGGGAAGGACAATCATATTTTTAGCCCACCATCATCAGATGGTGAGCTATTCAAATCGCCCTGCGTCCTGGTCCGGCGTCCGGCGTCCGGCGTCCGGCGTCCGTTCGTAAACAATGCTTGTTATCACTATTTCTTCAAATCTGCTGCAGGGATTTTGTTCAAACTTCACATGGAGGGTCCCCTTGGTCCATATTTGTGCCGTACAGATTTTGCGGCTGATCGGAAAAACAAGATGGCCGCCAGGCAGCCATCTTTGATTTTGGCAGTTGAAGTTTGTTATCGATATTTTTGAGAACTACTGAAGGAATTTTGTTTTGCCAGGCAGCCATCTTGGATTTTGTTATTCAAAGTTTGTTATCGCTATTTCTCAGAAAGTATTGAATGGATCTTTCTCAAATTTCACATGTAGGTTCCCCTAGGGCCCTAGTTGTGCATATTGTGATTTGGGACCGATTGATCAACAAGATGGCCGCCAAGGAGTCATCTTGGATTTTGATAGTTGAAGTTTGTTACCGCTATTTCTCAAAAGGTACTGAAGCGATCTGTCTCAAATTTTATATGTAGTATGTTTGAAAAAGTTTAAAAAGTAGAGAAAAGATCCATCTTTCCTTTGTCAGATATAGATCATTCTTTGGTGGGCGCCAAGATCCCTTTGGGATCTCTTGTATATAAAGGTTTTGGTAATCCAAGATGGCCACTGGCCCACTTCATGTTTTCAGGTTTCGTTCTCCGATCACACTGAAAATGGATCTATAGGGGTTTTAAAGGATGGCGAACAACATGCAAACATTTTCGTAAAGATTTCGGTATTCCAAAATGGCCGCTGGCCCACTTCCTGTTTTCAGGTTTCGGTCTCTGATCTCAATGGACATTGATCTGTAGGGGTTTCAAGGGATAGCAAACAACATGAAAACATGGGGATGGAACGGCGGGGTCCAAACTTGGAGCTCTGCTGAAACTTGGCTTTAAAATCTTACCCCTCCTTAATCCTTGAATGGGTTACAACTTTATATGGATGAAAGGCTACCAAGTTTGTTCAACAAATGACCTTGACCTATTTCAGAAACTTACATATTCAACAAAGGAGTTCCTTGTATTGCTTATATAAATGATTAACCACTACTTTATACTATGACTTTGTTGTTTTGTGCCATGAGTCAGATGACCGTTAAGGCCCATGGGCCTCTTGTTTAACCATGACACCATATCTAATTAATTTCCTCTACGGCTATTGCCAAGGTAATCAGATGACCGTTAAGGCCCGTGGGCCTCTTGTTAGTTGTATCGAGCTAATTTTTGCTGTAAATCTTTACTAGGTTTGTGGTAATTAAAATATTGAGCACCAATGTTTGAAATGACACATTATGATTAATGGTAATTTGAGCAATTTTTTTACTCTGAAATATTGAAAAATAACAAATATTCAAATGGGGCAAAAAGGTAAGCACACGGACCCCAAATTTTTCTGCCTGATTTAGAAAGACCAACCCTTTCCCTGTTGATATGCAAAATATTAACAAAAGTTTAATACCAGAACTTTTTCTGTAGAGGGTTAAATTTGGCAAAAATGGCTGAAAATGGTGCATTTTGTAGCTGAAAATGAAGGGGTAGGGGTAGCATATGTTGTTATTCTGAGAAAAAATATGAGTCTTAATAATCAAAAATGGTATTTTTTTAGCTCGCCTATTCGAAGAATAGGGGGAGCTAATGTTGTCACCCTGGCGTCGGCGTCAGCGTTGGCGTCCCATTTCACGTTAAAGTTTTTGAGCAAGTTCCTGTTTTGTCAATTGTTTAAGCTTAAGTCATCATAAATGTTTATGATTTTATTTTCCTAATGTGTATGGATGCTGAACGTGATAATACAACCAATTTGGGGCCCTTTAGGTTTTTTTTGAGTCTGTTAATTTGTCATATTTCCATGTTAAAGTTTTTGAGCAAGTTTCTATTTTGTCTATTGTTTATATAAGCTTAAGTCATCATAAATGTTTATGATTTTATTTTCCTAATGTGTATGGATGCTGAACGTGATAATACAACCAATTTGGGGCCCTTTAGTGGTTTTTGAGTCTGTTAATTTGTCATATTTCCATGTTAAAGTTTTTGAGCAAGTTTCTATTTTGTCAATGGTTTAAGCATAAGTCATCATAAATGTTTATGATTTTATTTTCCTAATGTGTAACACAGGGACCTGGCACGAAATTTTTTAACCAATAGTATACATATATATATATATTATAGTATCAAGGGTATGAACTCGGCGGTCGAAAAAAACGGACCTACTTTTTTTAAAACCTTGATTATTTTAATAAATTGGTTCTATACAACATTGACGGATATCTTACATTAAAGAGAAATAATTTATCTTTCCATTGAGTGCTTGATGAACAAAATTGGCCAATTATTGACGAAGTTATGGCTTGATGAATCAGGAAATTTACGTCAAATATGCTAGGTAGACATTTCCCTGTCCGGTCGAAATGTCATCTCGGCTCTAATGGGTACCTCAAAAACCAAGCCAAAATCACAAAATCTACGCTTGTGGTGGTAAACAGTACCCATAACTGTGTTCATCCACAATCTCCTTTGGAGGTGTCATGACCCGTACTTTGTAGAAACTCCATTTAAACATCGTGTAGCTCACTTACTTTAACCGTCACCGCCATGTTCATTTTTCTCTCGGAACGCTCCTCGGCTTTACATATCTTGACTACATTATGCAAATTATGTAGTTTTGTGCTTGTGGGTAAACTCGAGAAGCGTTCCGAAAAACAAATGAACATGGCGGTGACGGTTAATGTAACAGAGCTACACGATGTTTAAATGGGGTTTTTACAAAGTACGGGTCATGACACCTCCAAAGGAGATTGTGGATGAATACAGTTATGGGTACTGTTTACCACCACAAGCGTAGATTTTGTGATTTTGGCTTGGTTTTTGAGGTACCCATTAGAGCCGAGACGACATTTCGACCGGACAGGGAAATGTCTACCTAGCAATTTTTTCGTAAATTTACCGATTCATCAAGCCATAACTTCGTCAATACTTGGCCAATTTTATTCATCAAGCACTCAATGGAAATAGAAATTATTTCTCTTTAAGGTAAGATATCCGTCAATGTTGTATAGAACCCATTTATTAAAAAATCACGGTTTTAAAAAAATAGGTCAGTTTTTCTAGACCGCCGAGTTCATACCCTTGATACTATAATATATATGTATGTATACTGTTAGTTTCAAAAAAATCGTGCCAGGTCCCTGTGATGTGTAAGGATGCTGAACGTGATAATACAACCAATTTGGGGCCCTTTAGGGGTTTTTTGAGTCTGTTAATTTGTCATATTTCCATGCTTAAATATTAAATACTTGAACATCAACTTCTTCTGAATAGGCGAGCTTTGCTGTTCTCCAACAGCTCTTGTTAAAGAAGACCACTAGGAAGTGAATTCTACAAACCTCCATACATATCAAACACATCATTAGGAAATCATGGCTTTAATCTCTTGTGTATATGGTCAAAAAGGCAAAATTCCCATAAAATCCAATATTTTGTCAACTAGGTATCTTTGATTGACAATAGCTCAAAAACGAGTACATGGACATATGTTTTTTCTTCCATTTTCTTTTATGGTATGAACTCCTATTTCCAAAAATCTATATAGAAAAAAAGTTTAATACAAGAAAATTTTTACTTCTCAGAGGAGGACATCTGTTACAATCTGTGTGATTACATCTGTGATTAGATGTAAGCTAATTAGATAACAAGAGACCAGATATAGCCTTTTCCTTAAGCAAAGGAATTTTCTTTTGTTAACTAATATTGATATCACTTCAACTTTGTTTGGTTTATTAACTCACCTGCCCGAAGGGCAAGTGAGCTTATGCTATAGTGCAGCGTCCGTCATCCGGCCGTCGTCAGGCGTCAACTTTTCCATTTAAAAAACTACTTCTACAAAACTTGGAGACCTAGAGTCCTGAAATTTGACTTATAGCATGCAGGGATGAAGGGCTACCAAGTTTGTTCAAATGAATGACTTTGACCTTTATTCAAGGTCATAGAGGTCAAAGAGGTGAAAATCTTTAACAGACTTCTTCTAAATAACCAAGAGGCCTAGAAACCTGAAATTAGGCCTGTGACATGCTAGGATGAAGGGCTACCAAGTTTGTTCAAATGAATGACCTTGACCTTCATTCAAGGTCACAGGGGTCAAATAGGCTGAGATATCTTGTTGAGACTTTTGCTTCATAACCAAGAGGCCTAGAGACAGATATTTGGCATGGAACATGCTGGGATGAAGGACTTCCAAGCTTGTTCAAATGAATGACCTTGACTTTCATTCAAGGTCACAGGGGTCAAATAGGCTAAAATCTTTAAACGACTTCTTTTTAATACCCAAGAGGCCTAGGAACCTGATATTAGGCCTGTGACATTCTGGAATAGAGGGCTACCAAGTTTGTTCAAATGAATGACCGTGACCTTCATTCAAGGTCACAGAGGTCAAATAGGCTAAAATCTTTAAACAATTTCTTCTTAATAACCAAGAGGCCTAGGGACCTGATATTAGGCCTATGACATGCTGGGATCGAGGGCTACCAAGTTTGTTCAAATGAATGACATTAACTTTCATTCAAGGTCACAGAGGTCAAATAGGCTAAAATCTTTAAATGACTCCTCCGTAGTAACCAAGAGGGCTAGAGACCTGATATTGGGCATGTTGGGATAGAGGGCTATCAAGTTTGTTCAAATGAATGACCTTGATCTTCATTCAAGGTCACAGGGGTCAAAAAGGCAAAAATCTTGAAAAGACTTCTTTTTAACAACCAAACAGCCTTGGGACCTGATATTGGGCCTGTGGCATGCTGGGTTCAAGGGCTACCAAGTTTGTTGAATGACCTTGACCTTCATTCAATGTCACAGGGGTCAAATAGGCTAAAATCTTTAAATGACTTCCTCTTAATAACAAAGAGGCCTAGGGACCTGATATTAGGCATGTAGCATGCTGGGATCAAGGGCTACCAAGTTTGTTCAAATAAATGACCTTGAATTTCATTCAAGGTCACAGAGGTCAAATAGGTGAAAACCTTTAAACAAGTTCCTCTTAATAGCAAAGAGGCCTAGGGACCTGATATTAGGCCTGTAGCATGCTGGGATCAAGGGCTACCAAGTTTGTTCAAAAAATGACCTTGACCTTCATTCAAGGTCACTGGGGTCAAATAGGCTATAATCTTCAAAAGACTTCTTTTTAACAACCAAGAGGCAAAGAGGCCTCTAGTGTGCTTAGGGATGATATAAATTCTTATTTACTCTATTTGTTAAGTATGAATTATGTATGATTACCAGATTGCAGGTGAGCGATTTGGGCCCATTGGGCCCTTGTTTGTTATTGGAATAATAAATATAAAATATCAATGCATGCACTAAAATTAAATCTAATGTGTCTGAATTCTGTAATTTAGGTTGCTACCAAATTGGGAATTGCATGCAGTGATGTGAAAAACTGTATCATCTGGGGAAACCATTCCTCTACACAGTTCCCGGATGTGACTTTTGCCAAAATCAAGGAAGGTGACACTTGGGTTAATGCTACTACTAAAATTAAGGATGACAACTGGATTCGCCAGGACTTTGTCAACGTGAGTAACAGGTCATAGGATATAAAAAAAAGGTTCAACATTTTTAGTAGTTAAATAAAACAGTTGTCCAACAATACAAAACATTACTTTCGTTTTACTTTTTTTAGGTCACCTGAGACGAAGTCTCAAGTGACCTATTATAATCGCCTTTTGTCCGTCGTCGTGCGTCGTATGGCGATAAACAATTTACTTTTTCGACTTCTTCTCCAAAACTACAGAACCAAATTTGTTGAAATTTTGCAGAAACCTTCCATAGCCAAAGGTCAACCAAAATTGTGAATTATATGGTCCCAGGCCCCCAGAAGCCTGAGGGGTGGGGCCAAAAGGGGTCAAATAGGCTAAAACTTCAAAAATCTTCTTCTGAAATTCCAGAAATGGTAGAATCAAATACTCTTCATAGATTGAAAGGTCTTGAGGTTCTTTTACAAAAATTGTGAATTTTATGACTCTGGGGTCTCATGTTCCCCCCTGGGGAGGGGGTCAAGTTTGCTATAGTTTATATAGGGAAAAGACATTTTTGAGCATTATTTGGTCATTTGTAATAGGAAATAAGTCAAATGTTGTCAGAATTATCAGTATGAGATGGCCATTGAATCCTATTAACAATTTTTCCACGACTGACCCCCAGGGGCCTGAGGGGTGGGGCCAAAAGGGGTCAAATATTCTAAAACTTCAAAAATCTTTTTATATAGTATAAAAAAAATATATAGTGTTTTTTGTGTCTTTGATTCATTCTGTATCCGAACTTTGATCCGAACTCAGGTGACTGCTAAGGCCCATGGGCCTCTTGTTTATATGAGACATAGAAAATGAGAAAAGAAAATAATTTCTTGCTTCCTACATTTTTTATGCTTTCTGCAAAATTGTTTCATGCCAACCAATATTGTTGTCATAATAAAATGAAGTTTTTTTCCCTAAATAAAAAGAATTGTGAAATAAATGACTTCATGGCATCTACAGAGAATTTATACTGCAGTGATCATGATAGCATGATATAGCAGTAACTATGAGTCCAATAAACAGCATTGTAGATTAGATTGAAAAGTTATTTTTAATGATTATCACATTCCAAAAGTAAAGAACATTTTGATCTGCTCCTCTTGCCAGTGAACCTCTATTACCAGCCCAACAATGCATTAGTCTCTATTCCCAATGACTAGGGATGCTGCTAATGAATACCTGTCTCCAGCCCTAGCTTGTCTATACTACATCAGAACCAAGTGAATACTTGTCTCCAGCCCTAGCTTGTCTATACTACATCTGAACCAAGTGAATACTTGTCTCCAGTCCTAGCTTGTCTATACTACATCAGAACCAAGTGAATACTTGTCTCCAGTCCTAGCTTGTCTATACTACATCAGAACCAAGTGAATACTTGTCTCCAGCCCTAGCTTGTCTATACTACATCTGAACCAAGTGAATACTTGTCTCCAGTCCTAGCTTGTCTTATACTACATCAGAACCAAGTGAATACTTGTCTCCAGTCCTAGCTTGTCTATACTACATCAGAACCAAGTGAATACTTGTCTCCAGCCCTAGCTTGTCTATACTACATCAGAACCAAGTGAATACTTGTCTCCAGTCCTAGCTTGTCTATACTACATCAGAACCAAGTGAATACTTGTCTCCAGTCCTAGCTTGTCTATACTACATCAGAACCAAGTGAATACTTGTCTCCAGTCCTAGCTTGTCTATACTACATCAGAACCAAGTGAATACTTGTCTCCAGCCCTAGCTTGTCTATACTACATCAGAACCAAGTGAATACTTGTCTCCAGTCCTAGCTTGTCTATACTACATCAGAACCAAGTGAATACTTGTCTCCAGCCCTAGCTTGTCTATACTACATCAGAACCAAGTGAATACTTGTCTCCAGTCCTAGCTTGTCTATACTACATCAGAACCAAGTGAATACTTGTCTCCAGCCCTAGCTTGTCTATACTACATCAGAACCAAGTGAATACTTGTCTCCAGTCCTAGCTTGTCTATACTACATCAGAACCAAGTGAATACTTGTCTCCAGTCCTAGCTTGTCTATACTACATCAGAACCAAGTGAATACTTGTCTCCAGTCCTAGCTTGTCTATACTACATCAGAACCAAGTGAATACTTGTCTCCAGTCCTAGCTTGTCTATACTACATCAGAACCAAGTGAATACTTGTCTCCAGTCCTAGCTTGTCTATACTACATCAGAACCAAGTGAATACTTGTCTCCAGTCCTAGCTTGTCTATACTACATCAGAACCAAGTGAATACTTGTCTCCAGTCCTAGCTTGTCTATACTACATCAGAACCAAGTGAATACTTGTCTCCAGTCCTAGCTTGTCTATACTACATCAGAACCAAGTGAATACTTGTCTCCAGTCCTAGCTTGTCTATACTACATCAGAACCAAGTGAATACTTGTCTCCAGTCCTAGCTTGTCTATACTACATCAGAACCAAGTGAATACTTGTCTCCAGTCCTAGCTTGTCTATACTACATCAGAACCAAGTGAATACTTGTCTCCAGCCCTAGCTTGTCTATACTACATCAGAACCAAGTGAATACTTGTCTCCAGTCCTAGCTTGTCTATACTACATCAGAACCAAGTGAATACTTGTCTCCAGTCCTAGCTTGTCTATACTACATCAGAACCAAGTGAATACTTGTCTCCAGTCCTAGCTTGTCTATACTACATCAGAACCAAGTGAATACTTGTCTCCAGTCCTAGCTTGTCTATACTACATCAGAACCAAGTGAATACTTGTCTCCAGTCCTAGCTTGTCTATACTACATCAGAACCAAGTGAATACTTGTCTCCAGTCCTAGCTTGTCTATACTACATCAGAACCAAGTGAATACTTGTCTCCAGTCCTAGCTTGTCTACTACTACATCTTGTCCGCCTAGAACACATCAAAGTGAATACTTGTCTCCCAGTCCTAGCTTGTCTATACTACATCAGAACCAAGTGAATACTTGTCTCCAGTCCTAGCTTGTCTATACTACATCAGAACCAAGTGAATACTTGTCTCCAGTCCTAGCTTGTCTATACTACATCAGAACCAAGTGAATACTTGTCTCCAGTCCTAGCTTGTCTATACTACATCAGAACCAAGTGAATACTTGTCTCCAGTCCTAGCTTGTCTATACTACATCAGAACCAAGTGAATACTTGTCTCCAGTCCTAGCTTGTCTATACTACATCAGAACCAAGTGAATACTTGTCTCCAGTCCTAGCTTGTCTATACTACATCAGAACCAAGTGAATACTTGTCTCCAGTCCTAGCTTGTCTATACTACATCAGAACCAAGTGAATACTTGTCTCCAGTCCTAGCTTGTCTATACTACATCAGAACCAAGTGAATACTTGTCTCCAGTCCTAGCTTGTCTATACTACATCAGAACCAAGTGAATACTTGTCTCCAGTCCTAGCTTGTCTATACTACATCAGAACCAAGTGAATACTTGTCTCCAGTCCTAGCTTGTCTATACTACATCAGAACCAAGTGAATACTTGTCTCCAGTCCTAGCTTGTCTATACTACATCAGAACCAAGTGAATACTTGTCTCCAGTCCTAGCTTGTCTATACTACATCAGAACCAAGTGAATACTTGTCTCCAGTCCTAGCTTGTCTATACTACATCAGAACCAAGTGAATACTTGTCTCCATCCAGTCCTAGCTTGTCTATACTACATCAGAACCAAGTGAATACTTGTCTCCAGTCCTAGCTTGTCTATACTACATCAGAACCAAGTGAATACTTGTCTCCAGTCCTAGCTTGTCTATACTACATCAGAACCAAGTGAATACTTGTCTCCAGTCCTAGCTTGTCTATACTACATCAGAACCAAGTGAATACTTGTCTCCAGTCCTAGCTTGTCTATACTACATCAGAACCAAGTGAATACTTGTCTCCAGTCCTAGCTTGTCTATACTACATCAGAACCAAGTGAATACTTGTCTCCAGTCCTAGCTTGTCTATACTACATCAGAACCAAGTGAATACTTGTCTCCAGTCCTAGCTTGTCTATACTACATCAGAACCAAGTGAATACTTGTCTCCAGTCCTAGCTTGTCTATACTACATCAGAACCAAGTGAATACTTGTCTCCAGTCCTAGCTTGTCTATACTACATCAGAACCAAGTGAATACTTGTCTCCAGTCCTAGCTTGTCTAACAGTGATACTACATCTATACTAACCAAGTGAATACTTGTCTCCAGTCCTAGCTTGTCTATACTACATCAGAACCAAGTGAATACTTGTCTCCAGTCCTAGCTTGTCTATACTACATCTGAACCAAGTGAATACTTGTCTCCAGTCCTAGCTTGTCTATACTACATCAGAACCAAGTGAATACTTGTCTCCAGTCCTAGCTTGTCTATACTACATCAGAACCAAGTGAATACTTGTCTCCAGTCCTAGCTTGTCTATACTACATCTGAACCAAGTGAATACTTGTCTCCAGTCCTAGCTTGTCTATACTACATCAGAACCAAGTGAATACTTGTCTCCAGTCCTAGCTTGTCTATACTACATCAGAACCAAGTGAATACTTGTCTCCAGTCCTAGCTTGTCTATACTACATCAGAACCAAGTGAATACTTGTCTCCAGTCCTAGCTTGTCTATACTACATCAGAACCAAGTGAATACTTGTCTCCAGTCCTAGCTTGTCTATACTACATCAGAACCAAGTGAATACTTGTCTCCAGTCCTAGCTTGTCTATACTACATCAGAACCAAGTGAATACTTGTCTCCAGTCCTAGCTTGTCTATACTACATCAAACCAAGTGAATACTTGTCTCCAGTCCTAGCTTGTCTATACTACATCAGAACCAAGTGAATACTTGTCTCCAGTCCTAGCTTGTCTATACTACATCAGAACCAAGTGAATACTTGTCTCCAGTCCTAGCTTGTCTATACTACATCAGAACCAAGTGAATACTTGTCTCCAGTCCTAGCTTGTCTATACTACATCAGAACCAAGTGAATACTTGTCTCCAGTCCTAGCTTGTCTATACTACATCAGAACCAAGTGAATACTTGTCTCCAGTCCTAGCTTGTCTATACTACATCAGAACCAAGTGAATACTTGTCTCCAGTCCTAGCTTGTCTATACTACATCAGAACCAAGTGAATACTTGTCTCCAGTCCTAGCTTGTCTATACTACATCAGAACCAAGTGAATACTTGTCTCCAGTCCTAGCTTGTCTATACTACATCAGAACCAAGTCTATCAGAACCAAGTGAATACTTGTCTCCAGTCCTAGCTTGTCTATACTACATCAGAACCAAGTGAATACTTGTCTCCAGTCCTAGCTTGTCTATACTACATCAGAACCAAGTGAATACTTGTCTCCAGCCCTAGCTTGTCTATACTACATCAGAACCAAGTGAATACTTGTCTCCAGCCCTAGCTTGTCTATACTATATCAGAACCAAGTGAATACTTGTCTCCAGTCCTAGCTTGTCTATACTACATCAGAACCAAGTGAATACTTGTCTCCAGTCCTAGCTTGTCTATACTACATCAGAACCAAGTGAATACTTGTCTCCAGTCCTAGCTTGTCTATACTACATCAGAACCAAGTGAATACTTGTCTCCAGTCCTAGCTTGTCTATACTACATCAGAACCAAGTGAATACTTGTCTCCAGTCCTAGCTTGTCTATACTACATCAGAACCAAGTGAATACTTGTCTCCAGTCCTAGCTTGTCTATACTACATCAGAACCAAGTGAATACTTGTCTCCAGTCCTAGCTTGTCTATACTACATCAGAACCAAGTGAATACTTGTCTCCAGTCCTAGCTTGTCTATACTACATCAGAACCAAGTGAATACTTGTCTCCAGTCCTAGCTTGTCTATACTACATCAGAACCAAGTGAATACTTGTCTCCAGTCCTAGCTTGTCTATACTACATCAGAACCAAGTGAATACTTGTCTCCAGTCCTAGCTTGTCTATACTACATCAGAACCAAGTGAATACTTGTCTCCAGTCCTAGCTTGTCTATACTACTACATCAGAACCAAGTGAATACTTGTCTCCAGTCCTAGCTTGTCTATACTACATCAGAACCAAGTGAATACTTGTCTCCAGTCCTAGCTTGTCTATACTACATCTGAACCAAGTGAATACTTGTCTCCAGCCCTAGCTTGTCTATACTACATCAGAACCAAGTGAATACTTGTCTTGTCTCCAGTCCTAGCTTGTCTATACTACATCAGAACCAAGTGAATACTTGTCTCCAGTCCTAGCTTGTCTATACTACATCAGAACCAAGTGAATACTTGTCTCCAGTCCTAGCTTGTCTATACTACATCAAAGATGGCCAATAATTGCCGCAATCTTCAAAAATACATTTTTTAAGTCCCTTTCTTCTGATGCTGAATTTTTTGTATGATGTAAAGGAAGGGCAGTCCAAGAAGTGTTGTTATTTAAAGATTATTCAGAAAACCTACTGTAAATTATGTTCCTATTCAGCTGGTGCCAATGTAGTTAAATGACCATTGGGCCTTGGGTGGCTTGTCTCAATAATACCTACTGTAAAAACTTGCACACCAATGTACTTTGCGCAGATACTTTTTGGGACTGAAAATGTTGAAAAAAAATCTACTATCTGTATAGTTTGCGTATCAAAAAATTCTGGGAAAAACGATGTCCAGGGAGACCAAAAATCGATGTATGAAAGTGGCAATTTCAATGCAAAACATTCTCAATAAATGCTTGACAACTTGCACAAAGAAGTGTTGTATTTAAAAGAAATAACATACTAAAATTGCATTGTGTTTGTTTTCTTTTATTGGCCATCGTTACATGAAACTGTCTGTGAAATATCTTGCAGTTGTCCAAACATCGGCGGTCCGCCGTACTCCTTGCACACGTCAATGTCTTGAGATATTATCAGAAGTACTTGAAAAGATTATAATCTAGTTACTTAAAATTGTGACAATAAGTAATTAATGTGTTTGAGATAATTAACAAACTTTAAATAGAAATCGAATAGCAGATACGTTGGCTTGCTATAATCACATTGTGAAAGAGCTCACTACGGTACCAGATCCAAGCTGTTGGCTAATTTTATATAACAGTACGGCTAAAAATATCACTAACCTTGTAGCTTGTTAGTTCTTCAGGAATAAAATTGCAAACCTCCTATTGAAAATCCTAAATATATGTCTTTTAGGCATCTTATAAATCCCACTTGTGTTTTGACTTTTTGCACACTTGACTTTTTGCACACGGCCCACAGCCGGATGCCAGTAGGGAGGTTTATGATGTGTGATTCTCCAAACATCACTCAACTAAAATCAAAACAAGAAATCCAATGTGAATTGAAAATTGGCCGTTTTATTACCACAAAACGACTTGAATAAAATATATAAAACATATATTACAAAACAATGACCCATAACAACAAAAGGTCATTAAACAAAGAAAACCATTCACAAAATATGCAGGTGGGGTGCAAACTTTACGCCTTGCAATCCCACCAAATACATACATTGAAAGTGGTGCAAAACCACAGAAGAACAGACTTCAAATACATACATTAAAAAGTGGTGCAAAACCACAGAAGACCAGATGTAAATTGATAAAAATTGGCGCCAAAAGCCCAGAAATTTGTATTAACACCAAAATAAAAATTTGTATTAACACCAAAAATAAAATTCTTGGAAGGCGCTTAAGGGGATGGAGGTGGGTAAAACATGAAAAGGGGATTCTTACCTATGGCCTCTGGGCTGATATATGAAGTGACGCTAACCGCAGTCACGTGATCGGAATTCATGCGCTCAAACGGTAAAGAGGCTAGATCCCTTACAGAGCACCAACGGAAAGAAATCCCTCCGCGAAGAAAATAGTGTAATATAAACATGTAAAAATACAACATTACATATGTAATCCACATCATAAATGTAATTAAATTGACTTCGTATTTAATTATGATTTTATGATGTGTGATTCTCCAAACATCACTCAACTAAAATCAAAACAAGAAATCCAATGTGAATTGAAAATTGGCCGTTTTATTACCACAAAATGACTTGAATAAAATATATAAAACATATATTACAAAACAATGACCCATAACAACAAAAGGTCATTAAACAAAGAAAACCATTCACAAAATATGCAGGTGGGGTGCAAACTATGTTTGTGTATCATACATACACACTCTCTCTCCAGTCTCTCTCCACTAAAAAATTACAGGTAAACTAGATTGACCCGGTATAGCATGGTATTTTGAATCATGGTATATTGACCCCGGGGTCAAAACACCATTATGGTGAAATAACCTCGGGGTCAAAATACCATTAAGGGGAAATGAACCCCCCCCCCCCCCCCCCATGGTAAATTGACCCCCCCCCCCCCTTCTAAAAGATACTACAACACTTAAATACATGTTTTTTATCCCCCGCCCAACGAAGTTGGCGGGGGATATACAAATGGGTTCCGTCCGTCCGTCCGTACGAATGGTTTCCGGAGCATAACTCTAAAACCAGTATAGATATTTCCACGAAACTTCATACACACATTGGTCTTATGGTCTAGTAGTGCCTTTTGCTATTTTTAGGTTTTCATTTTTTGCATTTTTTCCGAAACCATGGAAACATTGCTGAAAATATCATATTTTTGTACCAGGTTCGTTTCCGGAGCATAACTCTAAAACCAGAAGAGATATTTCCACGAAACTCCATAGGCACATTAGTCTTATGGCCTAGTAGTGCCTTTTGCTATTTTAAGGTTTTCAATTTTTGTACTTTTTTCTGTAACCATGGAAACATTGCTGAAAATATCATATTTTTGTAGCAGGTTCATTTCCGGAGCATAACTCTAAAACCAGCAGAGATATTTCCACGAAACTTCATAGACACATTCTTTTTAGGCCCTTTATGACACTGTCATTGTACTTGTTATAGAGGTTAATAGTTTTTCACCTATATGCTTTACATTCATAAAACTATTCACCTTGCTGTATCTGCCCTTACCAGAAAAGGAAGAAAAACATTTGGATTATATTCGTGGCAGTGTTATTTGGTGGATGAAAGAAAATACGAATTTGAAACTGCGGTCAAATTTGAATGATATATGTATCTTAAGACATTAGACAACACAGACCTTGAATTTAATACTGTGTGGAGTAAAATATTTAAAAAAAAAAAAGGGAAAATTATCGCCAACAAATGTCAAGGCTGTATACCTGATTCAACAATTGCAGCCCCGCTCTACTTGAATTATACTCCATCTTTCTTTAGCTCAACTTCCTTTTTCCTGTTTTTTTTTCATACACATAAGTCTCCACAATCAAACTTACTTCAGCTTTGATATCTCCATTGGCGGGGGATCTGAATGACTATGTCCTTGTTTCTTTTCAACTGATTTTTAACTGCCTTAAGATATAATAAAATCATATATATTTTGATTTTAGTTTATGTTAAGTGTTATTTACAAAACCTATGACTATCAGGACTTCAGCTTAGAAAGGAAGGGGGGGGGGGTTCAAAATACCATGGCCATGGTGAACTGACCCCCTCTCCCTACTCTAGTTTTTTTCTTTTCAACTGACATTTAACTTTTTTGATATACAATAAAATCATACATATTATGATTTCGATTGATATTAAGTGTTGTAGTGTTATTTGCAAAAACTATGACTATCAGGACTTCAACTTAGGAAGGGCAAGGGGGTTCAAAATATCATGGCCATGGTGAAATGAACCCCCTCGCTGCCCACTCCAATTATGTTTTTAACTGACATTCAATTGTCTTAAGATACAATAAAATCATATCTATTATGATTTTAGTTAATATTAAGTGTTATTTACAAAACCTATGACTATCAGGACTTCAGCTTAGGAAGGGCGAGGGGGTTCAAAATACCATGGCCATGGTGAAATGAACCCCCTCCCTCCTCACTCCAATTATAGTTTTTAACTGACATTTAACTGTCTTAAGATACAATAAAATCATATCTATTATGATTTTAGTTAATATTAAGTGTTATTTACAAAAACTATGTCTATCAGGACTTCAGCTTAGAAAGGGCGAGAGGATTCAAAATACCATGGCCATGGTGAAATTAATCACACACATCCTACTAGAACACTTCTCAATATTATACATGTCAGTTGTCTATTACACTATAACACCTCCCTATACTACAAATTCCAAAGTCAGCAATAATGTTATCTTTGACGGATTTTTCATTATCAACAATTAATTGTATACTTGAATGATTTTCTATCAATTGATTCCCTTAGTTGGCCCTATGTTTGACTGAAAAACAAGGCTACATCCAGCACTTTTACAACAAAATTCTGGAAAAATTTGTTTTTGAGCAAAAATTTCCTTGTCGGTACCACAAAATTGCTTCGTATTAAAAGCTAATTGTTATCAGCAAATTTGTTATATGTTTCTCGAAGAAATATAAAGAGGAACAAAAACCAGGGATTTGATAAAGACAAAATGTGTATTAGGCAGATTCCTCTGAAGAAGGTTATACTGTATTTTACATGTCAATACGGGGGTTTCGAGATCCCAAAACGACGTGGGCAAAGTACAATTTACCGTCGATTAGTCCCACCTTCCGGTGATTATGACGTCACGAAACTCACGTCAAATGATAACATCATAATCACCAGATGGTGGGACTAATCAACGGTAAATTGTACTTTATCCATGTCGTTTTGGGATCTCGAAACCCTCGTATTGTCTATATTTTGATAGTCGTTCATCGGTTGTAATTAACACTTCATATTAGGTAACTGAAATCACAATATATATGATTTTAATGTAATAATGTATGTTAAGGCAGTGAGATGTCAGTTGGAAAAAATTAGTGTGTGGAGAGGGTCATTTCACCATGGTCATGGTATTTTGACCCCCACACCTTCTAAGCTGAAGTCACAATATTATACTCAAAGTCTTCATTAATAGTTTTTTGTATTCCTAAGCTGAAGTTTTTTTCATGTAAATGTGATAAAAATGGCAAGTTTTCGGCACAAAGGATGACGGTGCATTGTTGCAGCAGGCTGCAGATCGGTATCAGGACATCTCGCACTTGGAGACCTCGGTACTTGGGTTTTTTTCACCTCGACATTTTCCCGATATCTCGGAACTTGTCGGTATCTTTGTCGGTATAATGATATAAAGATACATCATTGGCCTAATATTTAATGCCTCAACTATAATCCTTGTTATATGAAATACTGCAGTAGATTCTACCCCTTTTATAATTTACAGAATACGAACATAAATTGTAAAAAATTAAGATTGATTATAATTTTCGACACTTGTTTTATACATGTACAAGAATAGTTCTCTTTTCTTTTAAAAAACTCTAACCAAAACGACGAAGAATCTAAATTCTTTTGTCATAAACTACCCGTGTTTTTCATGTACAATATAATAAGGTATGATTTGTAGTTCAGACTTCCGAATGTTCAATTTAACGTAGATATATTTATACATAGTAAATATTTCCTTTTAACAACCTTAATTGCATGTTATTCATTTTTCTTTCAAGTACGGTCTTAAATATAAGCTCTGCAAGTTATCTTTAGATATCATACAATAATTTAAATTGTTTACGGCCAAATTAAATCCTTAAAAAGTATCTGTCAGGTGATTAATGGTAAAAGATACATGGAATGTAAATTATGCTGTCGACAGACGTTTTGATAGGTGTAGTAAACTTACAAAATATCGACTTAATTCCCGATCCTTCATTACTAGTTAAATCGGTAATGATGAATAAATATGCTTCAATTTTTGAAGATGACCTCTGACAGAGTGGTATTTTTTTCTCTATCAAAAACAAGAGAAGACGACTTACTACACTTAGTATTACAAAAGTTACTTGCTTTACATCATTACCACCATTGAAAAGTTTGAGCTTCTAATTATACTTCAAGATAAAGATATATAAAAAAAATAATAATGCATCCCGAAAAAATCTGTGGCACTATGTCCTATATGCAATGAAGTACTGAATAAGTATGCACCAAATCAAATTAATTTATCTTTGTGTTAATTAGATACATGTATATACATACGTCGATTAAACACCAATTTATAGTTCAAATGGTGAGTATCGTTTATATACTCTGTCGGCGGTGGAGCATCTTGAATAAATTGTGGCTGTAATTTATTTTTCTGATATTCACAACTGGAATATTTGCAATATATTGATCATCGTATCGCTATAAGTCTATACAATGTAACAACCTGTCATTTGACACGAAACACATGCATTTTTATGTACAAAATCTTGTACCGAAGTACATGTATATGTTGGGTTTTTTTTTTTGCGGAGGTCGCCGTGAGATCCAGTAGGAGGTCCGCCCCCGCCATAGCATTGGGCTACAAGCCTCCGCTCGCGCTTTACCTGTGTCATGTACATTTATAATTACCAAAAAGTATGTGTTGACAGAAGGTGTGTTCCAACTGATGTCTTTTATTTCGCTGCACCAAAACCGAAGCAGGATGATATGAAATGTGTCTGCTGATACAGAAATCTTCAAGTATATTGTTTGGCGAAGAGAAACTTTTATGATTAGTTCCGTGGATTGTATTTTGCATAAACGAGAATGATACGAGAAGTGTCACTGTGAGAAAAATCTACTAAATTTGATGTTATACAAAAAGCCGTAACTCACTATGAACGCGAGTATAATAGTGAACGCAGCTAACTTTAGATTTGATTTGGCTGTAAGAATCTTGCGATATTGAAATTAAAGTCTGTCAGAGATGTCAATGTCTGAGGCACGATCATGTCTCTCAGTAACAACTTACAGAATGTACCTAGCTTCAGTTAAACAGTTTTTGAGTGCTGAGAGAAAGCGTGGTAAACGTTACTTTGAGCAACACATGATATGTTTGTGGATTAATAAAACTGAATAGTTTCGGTGTATTTGGACTGAATTACATTGTCGCGGAATCTCTCAAATTCTTTTACCGTTGATGCAAAATCGTGAAGCGCGTAATTGTAAAATCAGATTTCTGGTATTGGATAATTTTTTTTAATAATGTATTGGGCATCGCCGTCCCCTTTCTGAATTATTTTTTAGTTGATTGTCACAGTTTCGTTATTTAACCAAATTTATTAAAATTCCCGTATGATCGTAGATAAAAATTTGCAGATTCCATAATAATGGGGTATGATTTTCCGTGGTCTATTTAATTTATATTTTAATGTTACATGCATTTTTAATCGCCAGCGGAACATGATATTGACGTCAATTTTTTGTTAAGTACACTAACACAGAATTTTGGAAAAGATCGCTCGTTTGAAAAACGAAGAACGTGAAAATTCGACTGAAAATTAGTCAAAATGCATTAAATATCATATATAAGAAAAGTATTCAATAATATACTAAAACGAAACATTCTTAAAGAGTGTGCAATATAGCGATTCCCCCTAATAAATAAGCTATTCCTTCGTTCGCGGTACCTCGCCAGGTAGGTCGCTCTCACTGCCTTGAATGTTGCTCATATGACGTCACAATGCTTCGAAGCCCCAAACCGAGAAGTTGCGTTGATTGTTTTTCAAACAGGTGCAAATGGGCAATATCTTAAATATCTCGGTATTTTCATAATTATTTTTTTGTTGAAAAATTTTCATAATATAACTTTTTATACTTAATGTAACATAAAGTGATGTGTCAGTTGAAAAATAATTATTGGAGTGGAGAGGAAGGGGGGGTCATTTCACCATGGCCATGGTATTTTGACCCCCCCCCCCCACCCCAAAAAAAAAAAAACAAAAAAAAACAACCAAAAAAACAATAAAACAATAATAATAAAAAAAATAAGGCCTTCCACTACTAGCCATAGGTCTTAACTAAATTGGGATAATTATCATAAATAAGAAAATTGTATTCACAGTTTTGTAACTTATAGAAGGATGGGTTCCCTTTACCACGGGTGGTGGGGGGGAATCATGTCACCATTGCCATGGTATTTTGACAACCCCCCCCCCCCCCCCTTCTAAGCTGAAGTTATGAAGTTATTATACTCAAAGTCTTGTAAATAACACTTAATATCTACTGAAATCATAATATCATATAATAATTATGTATTCAAGTGTTGTGGTTAATTTTAGAAAGGGGGGGGGTTCACTTTACCATGGGGGGGGGGTCATTTCACCATGGCCATGGTATTTTGACCCCCTCCCTAGCCTTCCCCTTCTAAGCTGAAGTTCTAATAGTCATAGTCTTTGTAAATAACACTTAATTTTAACGAAAACCATAATTTATATGATTCTAATGTAACTTGAAGTTAAGGCAGTGAGATGTCTTTCTTCGAAAAGAAATAAATGGTGTGGAGAGGGGGGTCATTTTCACCATGGGCATGGTATTTTGACCCCCCCCCCCTCCTAAAAAAAAATGCCTTCCACTGCTAGCCATAGGTCTTTGGGCATGGTATTTTGACCCCCCCCCCCCCTCCTAAAATAAAATGCCTTCCACTTCTAGCCATAGGTCTTAACTTAATCCCAATTTGGAGTTGATCATAAATGAGTTAAAAAAAACATGTGTTCAAGTGTTGTTGTAACTCTATCAATGTAACTTGCACACCCCCAACTTCAAATTTTATTTTTGCACAGAAAAAATGCGCATTTTACACAAGTTTTTACGGTAGATCATATTGGTTCTTATTATGCTTGGATAAAGGAATGTGGATGTTCAGATGAATAGCTGTGACCTGTATTTAAGTACAGAGAGACCTGGTACACATATCGTAGAATGTAAAATACTGATATTTACTTTTTTTTTGTTTCAGAATTACGTTTCCATGGGAGTCTATAGTGATGGTAGCTATGGTATTACAGAGGGCCTCATGTACAGTTTCCCTGTAACAATTGATGACAAGAGAAACTACCACATCGTTCAGGGTCTCACTATTACCGACTGGCAGCGAGAAATGATGGAAAAAACGGCCGCAGAGTTGAAAGATGAGAAAACACAAGCTATTGATTTCTTGGAAAAGTCTGAATGACCGACAGTGTCAAAGTTGTAGACATTATACACATTTAGTTGTGCTTGGCATGTGAAACAGAATCAACCACGCATTCTCTACATAAAGCATATCAACCTTTGATTTCAGTTAACATTTGAATTTTGAATATATTAACCAAGATACTGATATTGCTTTCAGTTATGACAAGGACATTATGACAATACAAAAAAACTGGTTTTTGGTGTCTATATTTTGGTGTCTTTATATTTAGTAAGTTGTTTTGTGAAATCTTGTAGACCTTTAAGAGACAGCAAATAAATCAATTGTTGAACCCTAAATGAACATTGTTGCAATTTTAGCCATATCTCAAAGTAGAGTTGACTGACAAAGAAGTCTAATACAGTCAAGATAAATGTCCTAAGTAAATTCTTTGGCTTAAGTGTTACAGTTGATATTTCACAGTAATATTGCCTAAGTGTACGGTATTTTACAAATTCTCATATGAAATGTAATTGACGATGTGCACCTGCCAAATTTTCGCTGGAAACGAAGGCAGCAACCTCAGGATGGCCATGCCGATAGTGTATTGTTTAATATGATGGGGTTGACATAAAGAATGTGATGAGAGTACTGGAGGCTCCTATCATTGAGATTATCTAATATGTAGATGATTATATATTCATTTAGCTTCTATCGTATCACTAAAACAAAGGTGTCATACTAACCCATCATTTCCACTTGTTTGTGAATTTTTCCTTGTTGTAGCTCTAGAATGTTGTGTGGTGGTTTTATGTTTTTGCTATATGTAGCATGTATACCTTTTTAACCGAACAAAACCCCTAAGTATATGACAACTCTGTATGAAAATGTTAGTATAGAGTTTTGATCTTCTGTGAGGTTTTGTGGTATGATATCTGACTAAGGTTGGTGCTGTATTTTATAGTTATGTACCTTGTCTTGCTCTTTAGGTTGACCTCAAATCTTAGCACAAATGTTCCCTTTGCCCCGACTGGTGATTGAAGATGTGATTTCTGCAAAATTATTAATTGATCAATTAAAAAAATGATAAAATTTAATATTATTTTATCAATTATACAAACAAGAACAAAAATATGACATGTCAAAGGCTTGTTAATAAGATTTATAATATCAAAATTTTATACAGTACTGTTTGTTATTTTTATGAAAAGTTACTACCTGTATGAATACATATAGAAAAGGAACAAACATTACATGATTCTGAGACTTATTTTGAAGTAAAGCAACAATTGATTAATTCCAATACAAAAATGATAATATGATGTAATTGTATGTTTCCCCCAGCATCTCTTGTGTTGCCTACTAATCGTGTATGATATCAGAAAACCTCAAATTAAAATAGTATTATGATCCAGTGTGCATGACTTGCTTTCTTTGTCATTGCTTATGTTTGCTAAAAGGAGTGGACCTGATTAAACCTGCTTTTTATTTTTGAATGTCATATAAACAAGACACCGTAGTTCTTTTTGTTAATACACCATAAATGTATATGTATGTGAAATAATATGGACTCATCCGCTAACTAACAGAACTGTTACTTTTGTAGTAGAATTGTGCAAGGGCTGTTCCAGAATCAATGATTAACTACATCCCCAGGAATAGTGGGTTTTATTGGTTATGGGTCACATATGTACCAGGTAATACAAATCAAAATTCCTTTATTCTCCGATCATTTACACAGTAGATTTATCATCGGTATTTGGAGACAGTCTGCTTTCCATGCGTTTTGTGCTCTTGGTATGAGGTGAAGTTGTCACCTGTGATAATATCTGGTCTGGAATAGCTCTCAGTGTGAGGTGGAGTTGTCACCTGTGATTATATCTGGTCTGGTGTAGCTCTTGGTATGAGGTGAAGTTGTCACCTGTAATAATATATGGTGTGGAATAGCTCTCGGTATGAGGTGAAGTTGTCACCTGTGATAATATCTGGTCCAGTGTAGCTCTTGGTATGAGGTGAAGTTGTCACCTGTGATAATATCTGGTCCAGTGTAGCTCTTGGTATGAGGTGAAGTTGTCACCTGTGATAATATCTGGTCCAGTGTAGCTCTTGGTATGAGGTGAAGTTGTCACCTGTGATAATATCTGGTCTGAGGTAGCTCTTGGTAGGAGGTGAAGTTGTCACCTGTGATAATATCTGGTCTGAGGTAGCTCTTGGTATGAGGTGAAGTTGTCACCTGTGATAATATCTGGTCCAGTGTAGCTCTTGGTAGGAGGTGAAGTTGTCACCTGTGATAATATCTGGTCTGAGGTAGCTCTTGGTAGGAGGTGAAGTTGTCACCTGTGATAATATCTGGTCTGGTGTAGCTCTTGGTATGAGGTGAAGTTGTCACCTGTGATAATATCTGGTCTGAGGTAGCTCTTGGTATGAGGTGAAGTTGTCACCTGTGATAATATCTGGTCCAGTGTAGCTCTTGGTATGAGGTGAAGTTGTCACCTGTGATAATATCTGGTCCAGGTGTAGCTCTTGGTATGAGGTGAAGTTGTCATCTGTGATAATATATGGTGTGGAATAGCTCTCGGTATGAGATGGAGTTGTCACCTGTGATAATATCTGGTCCAGTGTAGCTCTTGGTATGAGGTGAAGTTGTCATCTGTGATAATATCTGGTGTGGAATAGCTCTTGGTATGAGGTGAAGTTGTCACCTGTGATAATATCTGGTCCAGTGTAGCTCTTGGTATGAGGTGAAGTTGTCATCTGTGATAATATATGGTGTGGAATAGCTCTTGGTATGAGGTGAAGTTGTCACCTGTGATAATATCTGGTCCAGTGTAGCTCTTGGTATGAGGTGAAGTTGTCACCTGTGATAATATCTGGTCCAGTGTAGCTCTTGGTATGAGGTGAAGTTGTCACCTGTGATAATATATGGTGTGGAATAGCTCTTGGTATGAGGTGAAGTTGTCACCTGTGATAATATCTGGTCTGAGGTAGCTCTTGGTATGAGGTGAAGTTGTCACCTGTGATAATATCTGGTCCAGTGTAGCTCTTGGTATGAGGTGAAGTTGTCACCTGTGATAATATCTGGTCTGGTGTAGCTCTTGGTATGTGGAGTTGTCACCTGTGATAATATCTGGTCTGGTTAGCTCTTGGTATGAGGTGAAGTTGTCACCTGTGATAATATCTGGTCTGAGGTAGCTCTTGGTATGAGGTGAAGTTGTCACCTGTGATAATATCTGGTCAGTGTAGCTCTTGGTATGAGGTGAAGTTGTCACCTGTGATAATATATGGTGTTGGAATAGCTCTTGGTATGAGATGGAGTTGTCACCTGTGATAATAATCTGGTCTGGTGTAGCTCTTGGTATGAGGTGAAGTTGTCAACTGTGATAATATCTGGTCCAGTGTGTAGCTCTTGGTATGAGGTGAAGTTGTCACCTGTGATAATATATGGTCTGGTGTAGCTCTTGGTATGAGGTGGAAGTTGTCACCTGTGATAATATATGGTCTGGTGTGGAATGGCTCTCGGTATGAGATGGAAGTTGTCACCTGTGATAATATATGGTCTGGTGTAGCTCTTGGTAGGAGGTGAAGTTGTCACCTGTGATAATATCTGGTCTGGTGTAGCTCTTGGTATGAGGTGAAGTTGTCACCTGTGATAATATATGGTCTGGTGTAGCTCTTGGTATGAGGTGAAGTTGTCACCTGTGATAATATCTGGTCTGTGAATGTAGCTCTTGGTAGATGAGGTGAGTTGTCACCTGTGATAATATATGGTCTGGTGTAGCTCTTGGTATGAGGTGAAGTTGTCACCTGTGATAATATATGGTCTGGTGTAGCTCTTGGTAGGAGGTGAAGTTGTCACCTGTGATAATATATGGTCTGGTGTAGCTCTTGTTATGAGGTGAAGTTGTCACCTGTGATAATATAATGGTCTGGTGTAAGCTCTTGGTATGAGGTGAAGTTGTCACTGTGATAATATATGGTCTGGTGTAGCTCTTGGTATGAGGTGAAGTTGTCACCTGTGATAATATATGGTCTGGTGTAGCTCTTGGTATGAGGTGAAGTTGTCACCTGTGATAATATATGGTCTGGTGTAGCTCTTGGTATGAGGTGAAGTTGTCACCTGTGATAATATATCTGGTCTGGTGTAGCTCTTGGTATGAGGTGAAGTTGTCACCTGTGATAATATATGGTCTGGTGTAGCTCTTGGTATGAGGTGAAGTTGTCACCTGTGATAATATATGGTCTGGTGTAGCTCTTGGTATTGAGGTGAAGTTGTCAACTGTGATAATATATGGTCTGGTGTAGCTCTTGGTATGAGGTGAAGTTGTCACCTGTGATAATATATGGTCTGGTGTAGCTCTTGGTATGAGGTGAAGTTGTCAACTTGTGATAATATATGGTCTGGTGTAGCTCTTGGTATGAGGTGAAGTTGTCAACTGTGATAATATCTGGTCTGGTGTAGCTCTTGGTATGAGGTGAAGTTGTCAACTGTGATAATATATGGTCTGGTGTAGCTCTTGGTAGGAGGTGAAGTTGTCACCTGTGATAATATATGGTCTGGTGTAGCTCTTGGTATGAGGTGAAGTTGTCACCTGTGATAATATATGGTCTGGTGTAGCTCTTGGTATGAGGTGAAGTTGTCAACTGTGATAATATATGGTCTGGTGTAGCTCTTGGTAGGAGGTGAAGTTGTCACCTGTGATAATATCTGGTCTGGTGTAGCTCTTGGTATGAGGTGAAAGTTGTTCAACTGTGAGGTGAATGAGGTTTGTCACCTGTGATAATATATGGTCTGGAGGTAAGCTCTTGGTATGAGGTGAAGTTGTCACCTGTGATAATATATGGTCTGTAATAGCTCTTGCTGTTTTATCTGTCTTCCAATATTACTTAAAATTGGTTAGACATGGATGGCATAGAGCTTGGAGTTGATCATTTTAGACTCTGTGTCTTTTCAGCCTTACTCTATAATAATACAGCTAAACAATGTAATAACCTAATGTAAGGGTGAGTTCACAATGATAATAGTTCAATAACTAATGTAGGGTACAACTCGTGATAATCTGTTAGTAGCTCTACGGACTAAGGAGGTGAGTACGTGTTGTATATAATGTGAATAATTCTTATATGGTAATAACTGGTGGATAGTACAATGCTCTTGGTACTGAGGTGAAGTTGTCTAACTGTGATAATATAACTGGTCTGGTGTAGCTCTTGGTACGAACAGGTGAAAGTTGTCACCTTGTGATAATATATGGTCCCTGTGTTAGCTACTTGGTAGTGAGGTAGTTGTCAAACTGATGATAAATAACTGGTCTGCCGTGTAGCTCTGCATGGTAGGAGGTGAAGTTCTGTAAACTGTGATAATATATGGTCTGGTGTGTATCTACTTGGTATGAGGTGAAGTTGTCAACTTTGTATACTATATGGTTGGGTGTAGACTATATGGTATGAGTTGGAAGCCTTGTCAAAAACAGTGATGATATTTATGGTAGGCTGGTTTATATAGCTCCTTGGTTAGGCTGGAGAAGTTGTCATCTGTGGATAATCTATCCAGTGGTGTAGCTCTTAGTATGAGGTGAAGTATGTAAACCTTTGTGATAAGATATGGTCTGGTGTAACATATTGGTATGAGGTGAAGTTGTCACCTGATGATAATATCTTGGTCTGGTGTATCTCTTGGTTATGAGGTGAATGTTGTCATCTTGTGATAATCATATGGTCTGGTAATATGCTCGTTGCTGTTATCTTCTTCATATCCTACAAATGTGGTTAGACATGGATGGTGTTGCTCTTGGTATGAGCTTTGCGTAGTCTCACCTGTGATGCATATTGGTATGATCTGACTCTTGGAAGGCAGGTGAAGTCGTTCAGTACAACATGTTCTAAAATAATAGTTGTGGAGTACAATAGCAATGTAAAACTAATGATATGGAAGTTTGTAACCTGTGAAAAAATATATGGTACTGGTTGTAGCTCTTGCGTAACAAGGGTGAAGTTGTCACCCTGTGATACTTTATGGTCTGGTAGTCACATAACAAAGAGTTTATAACTGAATGTTGTCACTAGTGACAAAAATCTCGGTGTGACGGTAGTACGAGAAGGAAATACTAATAGAAAATATATAGGGTAGTACAATAAAAATGTAATATCTCTTGCTGTTTATCTTCATTCATATACTAAAAATGGGGTAATACAAATAATGTGATGTCATAGAGCTTTAATGTGCTGGTAGGCTACAATAGATCTGACATGGTAATTAAGGTGTCTTTTCAGGCTGCCTTACAATAAATTAATGTTGGATAGTAATACAATACAATGAATAACTAATGTAGGGCGTATTACCAAATAACTAATGTAGGTAGTACAAATAACAAATGTAGGGTAGTCAGACTAATGATGTAATAACTTGTACTAGGTTTACAATGTAATAACTTATGTAGGTGAGTTACAATAACAATGTTGAAAACTAATGTTTGGCTAGTACAATACACTAATGTGGGGTAGTACGATGGAAAATATAATAACAAATGTAGGCTATACAATATAGTGGTAGTACAATAACAATGTAATAACTAATGTAGGGTAGTACAATAACAATGTTGGGTAAATACAAATAACAATGTAATAACTAATGTCGGGTAGTACAATACACTATAATAACTAAATGTAGGCTACGGTGTGCACAATCAACTAACTAAAGTAGGCTAGTACAAAATCTAATGTGGGGTAACTACAAATAACAATGTACATAACGTAATGTAGGGGGTAGTACCATAAAAATAACTAATGTAGGGTAGATTTACAATAAAATGTAATATAACAAATGTAGGTTAGTACCAATAACTAATGTGGGGTAATACAATAACAATGTAAATATCTAATTGTAGGCAAGTACCAATAACTAATGTGGGTAATACAATAACAATGTAATAACTAATGTAGGGTAAGTACAATAATGTGGGGTAAAACAATATGTAGGGTATGTTACAATAGAAGGGGTAGCTACAATACAATGTAGGGTAATAAATATAATGTAATAACTAGTTAAGGGCTAGTATTAACTAATGTAGGGGCAATACAATAACTAATTTATTAACTAATGTAACATGCTAGTACAATAACAATGTAAATAGATAACTACAATGAAGTCAATGACAATAACTAATGTAGGGTAGAACACATAACAATGTAATAACTAATGTAGGAATATATACAAATAACAATGTAATAACTAATGTAGGCTAGTACAATACAATAACTAAATGTAGCTGATAAAGTTACAATAACTAATAATAAATAGGGTATATGTAGTACAATGGTAAATACTAATCGTAGGATAAATACAATACGAATGTAATAACTACAATAATAATGTGGGTAAGTACAAATACAACCATATGTAAAAAACTAATGTAGGATAGTACAATATAGGCTAAGATACAATAACTAATGTGGGTAAGTACAATAACAATGTAATAACTAATGTAGATATGTAACTAACGTACAAATAACTAATGTGGGGTAATACAAATAACACAATGTTAATAACTAATGCTAGGCCTAGTACAATAACTAATGTGGGGTAGTACAATAACAATGTAATAATAAAATTGTAGCTAGTTACAATAACTAATAGGGTAGATACTATAACTAATGTAGGCTAGTTAACAAAGTAATAACTAATGTAGGGCCAATTACAATAACACTGTAATAACTAATGTAGGCTAGTTACAATAACTAATGTGGGGTAATACAATAACAATATAATAAACTAATGTAGGTACAATAACAATGTAACTCATTGTAGGGTAGGCGTAGTAACAATGAATAACTAATGTAGGTGTAGTACAATAACAATATAATAACTAATGTAGGCTAGTAACAATAACTAATGTAGGGCAATACAATAACAAATATAATAACTAATGTAGGCCAGTACATGGTTAGTACAATAACTAATGTAGGGTTAGTACAATAAACTAATGTAGGCGTAGTACAATAACAAAATGTTTTTATAATAACTAATGTAGGGCTAGTACAATAACTTTAATGTATGGGTAGTACAATAACAATGTAATAACTAATGTAGGGTAGTACAATAAAACAATAGTAACTAATGTAGGGTAAACAGTACACAATAAACTAATGTATGGGGTAGTACAATAACAATGTAATAACTAATGAGGGGTAGTACATGTAACCTAAATAACTAATAGTATGGGTAACAAAGTAATAACTAATGTAGGGTAGTACAATAAACAATGTAATAACTAATGTAGGCTGGTACAATAACAATACTAACTAAATGTAGGGTAGTACAATAACAATGTAATCTAGTACAATAAACAATGTATAAATAATGTAGGGTAGTACAGTAACAATGTAATAACTAATGTAGGGGTAGTACAATAACGAAAGTAATAACTAATGTAAGGATGTACAATAACACTGTATAACAAAGGTGTAGGGTAGTACAATAACAATGTAAGTGTAAGGGGGGGCGGGGGGGGGTCACACCACCATAAGATAATACCCCCACACCCATGATAGGATTAGTACGACTAATATGCTACACGGGTAGACGTACCACCACTAACCCACCCACCAGTTAATAACTAATGAAGGCTAGTACAATAACAATGTAATAGATAAAATAACAGGGTAGTACATAAACTAATGTAGGGTAGTACAATAAAACAATGTAATAACAAAACCTAATTGTAGGGTAGTACAATAACAATGTAATAACTAATGTCAAAATAGGGTAGTACAATAACAATGTAATAACTAATGTAGGCTAGTACAAATAACTAATGTGGGGGTAATACAATAACAATGTAATAACTAATGTAGTGCTAGTAAATAACTAATACACTAAAAATGTAGGCTAATGTAGTACAATAACAATGTAATAAACTAATGTAACGGCTAGTACAATAACGTAAATAGATAGGTAGGGGTAATACAATAACAATGTAATAACTAATGTAGGCTAGTACAATAACTAATGTAGGGTAGTACAATAACAATGTAATAACTAATGTAGGCTAGTACAATAACAATGTAATAACTAATGTAGGCTAGTACAATAACTAATGTAGGGTAGTACAATAACAATGTAATAACTAATGTAGGGTAGTACAATAACTAATGTAGGGTAGTACAATAACAATGTAATAACTAATGTAGGCTAGTACAATAACTAATGTAGGGCAATACAATAACAATGTAATAACTAATGTAGGGTAGTACAATAAAATCATTGTAACAATGTAATAAACTAATGTAGGCTAACAATAAACTAATGTAGGGCTAGTAAAATAACAATTGTACTAATAATGTAGGCTAAGACAATACACAGTGTAATTAACTAAATGTAGGCTAGTACAATAAACAATGTAATAACTAACAATAACAATGTAGACCTAATAGATAGGCTTAGTACAATACATACAATAACAATGTAATAACTAATGTAGTAATGTGAATACAATAAAAACTAATGTAGGGTAGAACAATTTTACTTAATAAGATACAATAAGAGGAGGAACTAACTAATGTAGGCTTAGTACAATAGGAGGCCCACTAGACTTAAAACAATAAGTAATGGTAATAGATAAAGGAAGTGGTAGTACCAACAGGACTAATAATTAGTAATGAGGTAGTAAAGGAAGTGGAGGACCCAGACTAAAGTAGTTATGGTAGATAACTAATGTAGGAGACCAACAGACTTATAATTAATAATGGTAGATAAAGGGTAGAGGAATGACCACTGAATTTAAATGCAGTAATGGACCAGTGGAAATGACAATGTAGTAACTATAGATAAAGGAAGAGGAATAGACCACAGACTTATAATTAGTAATGGTAGATACAATGTAGAAGTAGGACAGAGGACCACAGACTTATAATTAGTAATGGTAGATAAAGGAAGAGGAGGACCACAGACTTATAATTAGTAATGGTAGATAAAGGAAGAGGAGGACCAAACCACAGACTTATAATTAGTAATGGTAGATAAAGGAAGAGGAGGACCACAGACTTATAAATGGTAGATAGGTACGGAAGTGGAGAGGCCACATATCACCGGAGATACCGGCAGCGGCAGTACCTAGACTTAATATGTCAAGTAGAGAAGTACGGACCACAGACTTATAATAGTAGTAATGGTAGATAAAGGAAGGAGGAGGACCACAGACTTATAATTAGTAATGGTAGATAAAGGAAGTGGAGGACCACAGACTTATAATTAGTAATGGTAGATACAGGAAAGAGGAGGACCACAGACTAATAATTAGTTATGGTAGATAAAAGGAAGAGGTAGGACCACAGACTTATAATTAGTAATGGTAGATAAAGGGAAAAGGAGGACCACAGACTTATAATTAGTTAGTACAATGGTAGATACAGGAAGTGGAGGCCACAGATCTTTAAAATTAGTAATGGTAGATACAGGAAGAGGGAGGACCACAGACTTATAATTAGTAATGGTAGATAAAGTAAGAGGAGGACCACAGACTTATAATTAGTAATGGTAGATAAAGGAAGAGGAGGACCACAGACTTATAATTAGTAATGGTAGATAAAGGAAGAGGAGGACCACAGACTTATAATTAGTAATGGTAGATACAAGGAAGAGGAGGACCACAGACTTATAATTAGTAATGGTAGATAAAGGAAGAGGAGGACCACAGACTTATAATTAGTAATGGTAGATACAGGAAGTGGAGGACCACAGACTTATAATTAGTAATGGTAGATAAAGGAAGAGGAGGACCACAGACTTATAATTAGTAATGGTAGATAAAGGAAGAGGAGGACCACAGCCACAGACTTAATAATTAGTAATGGGTAGATAAAGGAAGAGGAGGACCACAGACTTATAATTAGTAATGGTAGATAAAGGAAGAGGAGGACCACCTGACTTATAATTAGTAATGGTAGATAACAGGAAGAGGAGGACCACAGACTTATAATTAGTAATGGTAGATAAGGAAGTGGAGGACCACAGACTTATAATTAGTAATGGTAGATAAACAAAGGGAAGGGCCACAGACTTATAATTAGTAATGGTAGATACAGGAAGAGGAGGGCCACAGACTTATAATTAGTTATGGTAGATAAAGGAAGTGGAGGACCACAGACTTATAATTAGTAATGGTAGATAAAGGAAGAGGAGGGCCACAGACTTATTAATTAGTAATGGTAGATACAGGAAAAGGAGGACCACAGACTTATAATTAGTAATGGTGATAGATACAGGAAGAGGAGGGCCACAGACTTATAATTAGTAATGGTAGATATAGGAAGAGGAGGACCACAGACTTATAATTAGTAATGGTAGATAAAGGAAGAGGAGGACCACAGACTTATAATTAGTAATGGTAGATAAAGGAAGAGGAGGACCACAGACTTATAATTAGTAAAATGGTAGATACAGTAAGAGGAGGACCACAGACCTTATAATTAGTAATGGTAGATACAGTGGAAGAGGAGGACCACAGACTAATAATTAGTAATGGTAGATAAAGGAAGTGGAGGACCACAGACTTATAATTAGTAATGGGTAGATTAAAGGAAGAGGAGGACCACAGACTTATAATTAGTAATGGTAGATAAAGTAAGAGGAGGACCACAGACTTATAATTAGTAATGGTAGATACAGGAAGTGGAGGACCACAGACTTATAATTAGTTATGGTAGATAAAGGAAGAGGAGGGCCACAGACTTATAATTAGTAATGGTAGATACAGGAAGAGGAGGACCACAGACTTAATAATTAGTAATGGTAGATAAAGGGAAGTGGAGGACCACAGACTTATAATTAGTAATGGTAGATAAAGGAAGTAGGAGGACCACAGACTTATAATTAGTAATGGTAGATACAGGAAGAGGAGGGCCACAGACTTATAATTAGTAATGGTAGATAAAGGAAGAGGAGGGCCACAGACTTATAATTAGTAATGGTAGATACAGGAAGAGGAGGACCACAGACTTATAATTAGTAATGGTAGATACAGGAAGTGGAGGACCACAGACTTATAATTAGTAATGGTAGATAAAGGAAGAGGAGGACCACAAGACTAATAATTAGTAATGGTAGATAACAGGAAAGAGGAGGACCACAGACTTATAATTAGTAATGGTAGATAAAGTAAGAGGAGGACCACAGACTTATAATTAGTAATGGTAGATAAAGGAAAGTGGAGGACCACAGACTTATAATTCATTAGTAATGGTAGATAAAGGAAGAGGAGGACCACAGACTATAATTAGTAATGGTAGATAAAGGAAAAGAGAGGACCACAGACTTATAATTAGTAATGGTAGATAAAGTAAGAGGAGGACCACAGACTTATAATTAGTAATGGTAGATAAAGGAAGTGGAGGACCACAGACTTATAATTAGTAATGGTAGATAAAGGAAGAGGAGGACCACAGACTTATAATTAGTAATGGTAGATAAAGGAAAGGAGGACCACAGACTTATAATTAGTAATGGTAGATAAAGGAAGTAGGAGGACCACAGACTTATAATTAGTAATGGAGATACAGGAAGAGGAGGACCACAGACTTATAATTAGTAATGGTAGATAAAGGAAAAGTGAAGGACCACAGACTTATAATTAAGTAATGGTAGATAAAGGAAGAGGAGGACCACAGACTTATAATTAGTAATGTAGATAAAGGAAGAGGAGGACCACAGACTTATAATTAGTAATGGTAGATAAAGGAAGCAGGAGGACCACAGACTTATAATTAGTAAAATGGTAGATAAAAGGAAGAGGAGGACCACAGACTTATAATTAGTAATGGTAGATAAAAGTAAGAGGAGGACCACAGACTTATAATTAGTAATGGTAGATAAAGGAAGAGGAGGACCACAGACTTATAATTAGTAATGGTAGATAAAGGAAGAAGGAGGACCACAGACTTATAATTAGTAATGGTAGATAAAGGTAAGAGGAGGACCACAGACTAATATAATTAGTAATGGTAGATAAAGTAAACAGGAGGACCACAGACTTATAATTAGTAATGGTAGATAAAGGAAGAGGAGGACCACAGACTTATAATTAGTAATGGTAGATACAAGGAAGAGGAGGACCACATACTTATAATTTAGTAATGGTAGATAAAGGAAGAGGGAGGACCACAGACTATATAATTAGTAATGGTAGATAAAGGAAGTGGAGGACCACAGACTTATTAATTAGTAATGGTAGATAAAGGAAGAAGAGGGAGGACCACCCCCCCCCCCTCCACCACAGACTTATAATTAGTAATGGTAGATAAAGGAAGAGGAGGACCACAGACTTATAATTAGTAATGGTAGATACAGGAAGAGGAGGGACCACAGACTTATAATTAGTAATGGTAGATACAGGAAGTGGAGGACCACAGACTTATAATTAGTAATGGTAGATAAAGGAAGAGGAGGACCACAGACTTATAATTAGTAATGGTAGACTAATAGGAAGAGGAGGACCACAGACTTATAATTAGTAATGGTAGATAAAGTAAGAGGAGGACCACAGACTTATAATTAGTAATGGTAGATAAAGGAAGAGGAGGTGGACCACAGACTTATAATTAGTAATGGTAGATACAGGAAGAGGAGGGACCACAGACTTATAATTAGTAAGGATACAGGAAGTGGAGGACCACAGACTTGTATAAAGGAAGGATTAGGATGTAGGAAGGACCACAGACTTAATAATTAGTACTGGTAGATAAAGGAAGAGGAGGACCACAGACTTATAATTAGTAATGGTAGATAAAGGAAAGGAGGACCACAGGGACTTATATAATTAGTAATGGTAGATAAAGGAAAAGGAGGACCACAGACTTATAATTAGTAATGGTAGATAAAGGAAGAGGAGGACCACAGACTTATAATTAGTAATGGTAGATAAATGAAGAGAGGACCACAGACTATAATTAGTAATGTAGATAAAGTAAGAGGAGGACCACAGACTTAATAATTAGTAATGGTAGATAATAGTGAAGAGGAGGACCACAGACTTATAATTAGTAATGGTAGATAAACAGGGAAGAGGAAGGACCACAGACTTATAATTAGTAAATGGATAGATACAGGAAGACGGAGGTCCACAGACTTATAAGTTAGTAATGGTAGATAAAGGAAGTGGAGGGACCACAGACTTAATAATTAGTAATGGTAGATAAAGGAAAAGGAGGACCACAGACTTATAATTAGTAATGGTAGATATAAGGAATAGGAGGACCACAGACTTATAATTAGTAATGGTAGATACAGGAAGAGGAGGACCACAGACTTATAATTAGTAATGGTAGATTAAAAAGTAAGAGGAGGAACCAACAGAATTATAAATTAGTAATGGTAGAGATATAAGGAAGTGTAGGGACCAAAGACTTATAATTTGTAATGGTAGATAAAGGAAAAAGGAGGACCACAGTCTTTATAATTAGTATAGGTAGATAAAGGGAAGAGGAAGAACACAGATTTTAAATTAGTAATGGAAGATACAGGAGTGGAGGACCACAGACTAATAATTAGTAATGGTAGATAAAGGAAAAAAATAGGAGGACCACAGACTTATAATTAGTAAATGGTAGATACAGGAAGTGGAGGGCACACAGACTTATAAATTAGTAAATGTAGATACAGGAAAAGGAGGACCACAGACTTATAATTAGTTATGGTAGATACAGGAAGAGGAGGACCACAGACCTTATTAATTAAGGTAATTGTAAATATGAGTAAGAAGGAAGGACCACAGACTTATAATTAGTACCTTTAATGGTAGATACAGGAAGAGGAGGGACCACACGAACTTATAAATTAGTAATGGTAGATAAAGGAAAAGGAGGACCACAGACTTATAATTAGTAATCGGATGGTAGATATAAGGCAAGTTAGGAGGACCACAGACTTATAATTAGTAATGGTAGATAAAGTAAGAGGAGGACCACAGACTTATAATTAGTAATGGTAGATAAAGTGGAGAGGAGGACCACAGACTTATAATTAGTAAAAAATGGTAGATATAATGGAAGAAGGAGGACCACAGATTTATAATTAGTAATGGTAGATAAAGGAAGAGGAGGACCACAGACTTATAATTAGTAATGGTAGATAAAGGAAAAGTGAGGACTCACAGACTTTATAATTTAGTAATGGTAGATAAAGGAAGAGGAGACCACACCGACTTATAATTAGTAATGGTAGATAAAGGAAGAGGAGGACCACAGACTTATATTAAGTAATGTGAGATAACCAGGGAAGAGGAGGACCACAGACTTATAAATTAGTAATGGTAGATAAAGGAAAAGCAGGACCACAGACTTATAATTAGTATATGCTGTAGATAAAGGAAGTGGGAGGAGGACCACAGACTTATAATTTAGTAATGGTAGATACAGGAATAGTGGAGGACCACAGACTTATAATTAGTAATGGTAGCTAAAGTAAGAGGAGGACCACAGATTATAATTAGTAAATGGTAGATAAAGTAAGAGGAGGACCACAGACTTATAATTAGTAATGGTAGATACCAGGAAGAGGTGGGGGACCACATGACTTATAATTAGTAATGGTAGATAAAGCGAAAAGAGAGGAAACCACTTATTTATAATTAGTAATGGTAGATAAAGGGAAGAGGAGGACTTATTAATTAGTAAATGGTAGATAAAGTAAGAGGAGGACCACAGACTTATAATTAGTAATGGTAGATAAAGTAAAGAGGAGGACCACAGACTTATAATTAGTAATGAGTAGATAACAGGAAGAGGAGGACCACAGACTTATAATTAAGTAATGGGTAGATAAAGGTAACGAGGAGAACCACAGACTTATAATTAGTAATGGTAGATACAGGAAGAGGAGGACCAACAGACTTATAATTAGTAATGGTAGATACAGTAAAGAGGAGGACCACAGACTTATAATTAGGTAATGGTAGATAAAAGTAAGAGGAGGGACCACAGACTTATAATTAGTAATGGTAGATACAGGAAGTTGAGGACCACAGACTTATAATTAGATATTGGTAGATAAAGTAAAGAGGAGGGCCACAGACTTAATTATGAAAAAAAAATAATGGTAGATAAACAGGATGAGGAGGACCACAGACTTAATAATTAGTAATGGTAAGACTAAAGGAAGTGAGGACCACAGACTTATAATTAGTAATGGTAGGATAAAGGAAAAGAGAAGGACCACAGACTTAGAATTAGTAATAGTAGATAAAGGAAGAGGAGTGGACCACAGACTTATAATTAGTAATGGTACATAGAGAGGAAGTGGAAAGGACCACAGACTAATAATTAGTAATGGTATAGAAAAATAGGAAGAGGAGGACCACACAGACTTATAATTAGTAATGGTAGAATAAAGGAAGAGGAGGAGACCACAGACTTATAATTAGTAATGGTAGATCACAGGAAGAGGAGAAGAACCACAAACCTTATAATTAGTAATTGGCTAAGATACAGTAAGAGGAGGACCACAGACTTTATAATTAGTAATGGTAAGATACAGGAAGGAGGAGGACCACAGACTTATAATTAGTAAAAAAATGGTAGATAAGGAAGAAGGAGGACCACAGACTTATAATTAGACAATGGTAGATACAGGAAGCTGGAGGACCACACAGACTTATAATTAGTAATGGTAGATAAAACAGTGAAGTTAGTAATGTTAGATACAGAGGACCACAGAACTTATAATTAGTAATATAGTAGATACAGGAAGAGGAGGACCACACAGACTTATAATTAGTAATGGTAGATAAAGGAAAAAAGGAAAGAGGAGGACCACAGACTTTATAATTAGTAATGGTAGATACAGGAAGAGGAGGACCACAAGACTTATAATTAGTTTATGGAAGATAGCAGTAAAGGGAGGAAGGGCACCACAGACTTATAATTAGTAATGGTAGATACAGGAAAAAAGAGGAGACCACCGAGACTTTATAATTAGTAATAGGTTAGGATAAAAACAAGAGGAAGGACCACAGACTTATAATTAGTAATGGTAGATAAAGGAAGTGGAGGGACCACAGACTTATAATTCAGTAATCGGTAGATAAAAGAAGAGGGAGGACCACAGACTTATAATTAGTAATAGGGGTAGATACAGGAAGGGAGGACCACAGACTTATAATTAGTTTATGGTAGATAAAGGAAGGAGGAGGACCACAGACTTATAATTAGTAATGGTAGTAATAAAGGAAGAGGAGGGCACCACAGACTTATAATTAGTAAATGGTAGATACAGGAAGAGGAGGACCACAGACTTATAATTAGTAATGGTAGATACAGGAAGTGGAGGACCGCCACAGACTTAAATTAGTAAATGGTAGATAAAGGAAGAGGAGGACCACAGACTTTATAATTAGTAATGGTAGATAATAGGAAAGAGGAGGGACCACAGACTGTATAATTAGTAATGGTAGATAAAATGAAGAAGGAGGGACCACAGACTTATAATTAGTAATGGTAGATAGAGGAAGTGGATTATAATTAGTAATGGTTAGTAAAAGTAGAGGAGGACAACCAGACTTATAATTAGTAATGGTAGATAAAGGAAAAGGAGGGACAAGACTATAAGTCTGTGGTCCTCCTTTTCCTTATCTACCATTACTAATTATAAGTCTGTGGTCCTCCTCTTACCTTTATCTACCATTACTAATTATAAGTCTGTGGTCCTCCTCTTCCTTTATCTACCATTACTAATTATAAGTCTGTGGTCCTCCTTTCCTTTATCTACCATTACTAATTATAAGTCTGTGGTCCTCCTCTTCCTTTATCTACCATTACTAATTATTAAGTCTGTGGTCCCTCCTCTTCCTGTATCTACCATTACTAATTATAAGTCTGTGGTCCTCCTCTTCCTTTATCTACCATTACTAATTATAAGTCTGTGGTCTCCTCTTCCTTTATCTACCATTACTAATTATAAGTCTGTGGTCCTCCTCTTCCTGTATCTACCATTACTAATTATAAGTCTGTGGTCCTCCTCTTCCTGTATCTACCATTACTAATTATAAGTCTGTGGTCCTCCTCTTCCTGTATCTACCATTACTAATTATAAGTCTGTGGTCCTCCTCTTCCTTTATCTACCATTACTAAATTATAAGTCTGTGGTCCTCCTCTTCCTGTATCTACCATTACTAATTATAAGTCTGTGGTCCTCCTCTTCCTTTATCTACCATTACTAATTATAAGTCTGTGGTCCTCCTCTTTCCTTTATCTACCATTACTAATTATAAGTCTGTGGTCCTCCTCTTCCTTTATCTACCATTACTAATTATAAGTCTGTGGTCCTCCTCTTCCTTTATCTACCATTACTAATTATAAGTCTGTGGTCCTCCTCTTTTTCCTTTATCTACCATTACTAATTATAAGTCTGTGGTCCTCCTCTTCCTTTATCTACCATTACTAATTATAAGTCTGTGGTCCTCCTCTTTCCTGTATCTACCATTACTAATTATAAGTCTGTGGTCCTCCTCTTCCTGTATCTACCATTACTAATTATAAGTCTGTGGTCCTCCTCTTCCTTATCTACCATTACTAATTATAAGTCTGTGGTCCTCCTCTTCCTGTATCTACCATTACTAATTATAAGTCTGTGGTCCTCCTCTTCCTTCCTTATCTACCATTACTAATTATAAGTCTGTGGTCCTCCTCTTCCTTTATCTACCATTACTAATTATAAGTCTGTGGTCCTCCACTTCCTTTATCTACCATTACTAATTATAAGTCTGTGGTCCTCCTCTTCCTGTATCTACCATTACTAATTATAAGTCTGTGGTCCTCCTCTTCCTTTATCTACCATTACTAATTATAAGTCTGTGGTCCTCCTCTTCCTTTATCTACCATTACTAATTATAAGTCTGTGGTCCTCCTCTTCCTTTATCTACCATTACTAATTATAAGTCTGTGGTCCTCCTCTTCCTTTATCTACCATTACTAATTATAAGTCTGTGGTCCTCCTCTTCCTTTATCTACCATTACTAATTATAAGTCTGTGGTCCTCCTCTTCCTTTATCTACCATTACTAATTATAAGTCTGTGGTCCTCCTCTTCCTGTATCTACCATTACTAATTATAAGTCTGTGGTCCTCCTCTTCCTTTATCTACCATTACTAATTATAAGTCTGTGGTCCTCCTCTTCCTTTATCTACCATTACTAATTATAAGTCTGTGGTCCTCCTCTTCCTTTATCTACCATTACTAATTATAAGTCTGTGGTCCTCCTCTTCCTGTATCTACCATTACTAATTATAAGTCTGTGGTCCTCCACTTCCTTTATCTACCATTACTAATTATAAGTCTGTGGTCCTCCTCTTCCTGTATCTACCATTACTAATTATAAGTCTGTGGTCCTCCTCTTCCTGTATCTACCATTACTAATTATAAGTCTGTGGTCCTCCTCTTCCTTATCTACCATTACTAATTATAAGTCTGTGGTCCTCCTCTTCCTTTATCTACCATTACTAATTATAAGTCTGTGGTCCTCCTCTTCCTTATCTACCATTACTAATTATAAGTCTGTGGTCCTCCTCTTCCTTTATCTACCATTACTAATTATAAGTCTGTGGTCCTCCTCTTCCTGTATCTACCATTACTAATTATAAGTCTGTGGTCCTCCTCTTCCTTTATCTACCATTATACTAATTATAAGTCTGTGGTCCTCCTCTTCCTGTATCTACCATTACTAATTATAAGTCTGTGGTCCTCTCTCTTTCCTTTATCTACCATTACTAATTATAAGTCTGTGGTCCTCCTCTTCCTTTATCTACCATTACTAATTATAAGTCTGTGGTCCTCCTCTTCCTTTATCTACCATTACTAATTATAAGTCTGTGGTCCTCCTCTTCCTTTATCTACCATTACTAATTATAAGTCTGTGGTCCTCCTCTTCCTTTATCTACCATTACTAATTATAAGTCTGTGGTCCTCCTCTTCCTTTATCTACCATTACTAATTATAAGTCTGTGGTCCTCCTCTTCCTGTATCTACCATTACTAATTATAAGTCTGTGGTCCTCCTCTTCCTGTATCTACCATTACTAATTATAAGTCTGTGGTCCTCCTCTTCCTTATCTACCATTACTAATTATAAGTCTGTGGTCCTCCTCTTCCTTTATCTACCATTACTAATTATAAGTCTGTGGTCCTCCTCTTCCTTTATCTACCATTACTAATTATAAGTCTGTGGTCCTCCTCTTCCTTTATCTACCATTACTAATTATAAGTCTGTGGTCCTCCTCTTACTTTATCTACCATTACTAATTATAAGTCTGTGGTCCTCCTCTTCCTGTATCTACCATTACTAATTATAAGTCTGTGGTCCTCCTCTTCCTTTATCTACCATTACTAATTATAAGTCTGTGGTCCTCCTCTTCCTGTATCTACCATTACTAATTATAAGTCTGTGGTCCTCCTCTTCCTTTATCTACCATTACTAATTATAAGTCTGTGGTCCTCCTCTTCCTTTATCTACCATTACTAATTATAAGTCTGTGGTCCTCCTCTTCCTTTATCTACCATTACTAATTATAAGTCTGTGGTCCTCCTCTTCCTTTATCTACCATTACTAATTATAAGTCTGTGGTCCTCCTCTTCCTGTATCTACCATTACTAATTATAAGTCTGTGGTCCTCCTCTTCCTTTATCTACCATTACTAATTATAAGTCTGTGGTCCTCCTCTTCCTTTATCTACCATTACTAATTATAAGTCTGTGGTCCTCCTTTTCCTTTATCTACCATTACTAATTATAAGTCTGTGGTCCTCCTCTTCCTGTATCTACCATTACTAATTATAAGTCTGTGGTCCTCCTCTTCCTTTATCTACCATTACTAATTATAAGTCTGTGGTCCTCCTCTTCCTTTATCTACCATTACTAATTATAAGTCTGTGGTCCTCCTTTTCCTTTATCTACCATTACTAATTATAAGTCTGTGGTCCTCCTCTTCCTTTATCTACCATTACTAATTATAAGTCTGTGGTCCTCCTCTTCCTTTATCTACCATTACTAATTATAAGTCTGTGGTCCTCCTCTTCCTTTATCTACCATTACTAATTATAAGTCTGTGGTCCTCCTCTTCCTTTATCTACCATTACTAATTATAAGTCTGTGGTCCTCCTCTTCCTTTATCTACCATTACTAATTATAAGTCTGTGGTCCTCCTCTTCCTGTATCTACCATTACTAATTATAAGTCTGTGGTCCTCCTCTTACTTTATCTACCATTACTAATTATAAGTCTGTGGTCCTCCTCTTCCTTTATCTACCATTACTAATTATAAGTCTGTGGTCCTCCTCTTCCTTTATCTACCATTACTAATTATAAGTCTGTGGTCCTCCTCTTCCTGTATCTACCATTACTAATTATAAGTCTGTGGTCCTCCTCTTCCTGTATCTACCATTACTAATTATAAGTCTGTGGTCCTCCTCTTCCTTATCTACCATTACTAATTATAAGTCTGTGGTCCTCCTCTTCCTTTATCTACCATTACTAATTATAAGTCTGTGGTCCTCCTCTTCCTTTATCTACCATTACTAATTATAAGTCTGTGGTCCTCCTCTTCCTGTATCTACCATTACTAATTATAAGTCTGTGGTCCTCCTCTTCCTTTATCTACCATTACTAATTATAAGTCTGTGGTCCTCCTCTTCTTTATCTACCATTACTAATTATAAGTCTGTGGTCCTCCTCTTCCTTTATCTACCATTACTAATTATAAGTCTGTGGTCCTCCTCTTCCTTTATCTACCATTACTAATTATAAGTCTGTGGTCCTCCTCTTCCTTATCTACCATTACTAATTATAAGTCTGTGGTCCTCCTCTTCCTTTATCTACCATTACTAATTATAAGTCTGTGGTCCTCCTCTTCCTTTATCTACCATTACTAATTATAAGTCTGTGGTCCTCCTCTTCCTTTATCTACCATTACTAATTATAAGTCTGTGGTCCTCCTCTTCCTTTATCTACCATTACTAATTATAAGTCTGTGGTCCTCCTCTTCCTTATCTACCATTACTAATTATAAGTCTGTGGTCCTCCTCTTCCTTTATCTACCATTACTAATTATAAGTCTGTGGTCCTCCTCTTCCTTTATCTACCATTACTAATTATAAGTCTGTGGTCCTCCTCTTCCTTTATCTACCATTACTAATTATAAGTCTGTGGTCCTCCTTTTCCTTTATCTACCATTACTAATTATAAGTCTGTGGCCTTCCTTTTCCTTTATCTACCATTACTAATTATAAGTCTGTGGTCCTCCTCTTCCTTTATCTACCATTACTAATTATAAGTCTGTGGTCCTCCTCTTCCTTTATCTACCATTACTAATTATAAGTCTGTGGTCCTCCTCTTCCTTTATCTACCATTACTAATTATTAGTCTGTGGTCCTCCTCTTCCTTTATCTACCATTACTAATTATAAGTCTGTGGTCCTCCTCTTACTTTATCTACCATTACTAATTATAAGTCTGTGGTCCTCCTCTTCCTTTATCTACCATTACTAATTATAAGTCTGTGGTCCTCCTCTTCCTTTATCTACCATTACTAATTATAAGTCTGTGGTCCTCCTCTTCCTGTATCTACCATTACTAATTATAAGTCTGTGGTCCTCCTCTTCCTTTATCTACCATTACTAATTATAAGTCTGTGGTCCTCCTCTTCCTTTATCTACCATTACTAATTATAAGTCTGTGGTCCTCCTCTTCCTTTATCTACCATTACTAATTATAAGTCTGTGGTCCTCCTCTTCCTTTATCTACCATTACTAATTATAAGTCTGTGGTCCTCCTCTTCCTTTATCTACCATTACTAATTATAAGTCTGTGGTCCTCCTCTTCCTTTATCTACCATTACTAATTATAAGTCTGTGGTCCTCCTCTTCCTTTATCTACCATTACTAATTATAAGTCTGTGGTCCTCCACTTCCTGTATCTACCATTACTAATTATAAGTCTGTGGTCCTCCTCTTCCTTTATCTACCATTACTAATTATAAGTCTGTGGTCCTCCTCTTCCTTTATCTACCATTACTAATTATAAGTCTGTGGTCCTCCTCTTCCTTTATCTACCATTACTAATTATAAGTCTGTGGTCCTCCTCTTCCTTTATCTACCATTACTAATTATAAGTCTGTGGTCCTCCTCTTCCTTATCTACCATTACTAATTATAAGTCTGTGGTCCTCCTCTTCCTGTATCTACCATTACTAATTATAAGTCTGTGGTCCTCCTCTTCCTTTATCTACCATTACTAATTATAAGTCTGTGGTCCTCCTCTTCCTTTATCTACCATTACTAATTATAAGTCTGTGGTCCTCCTCTTCCTTTATCTACCATTACTAATTATAAGTCTGTGGTCCTCCTCTTCCTTTATCTACCATTACTAATTATAAGTCTGTGGCCCTCCTCTTCCTTTATCTACCATTACTAATTATAAGTCTGTGGTCCTCCTCTTCCTTTATCTACCATTACTAATTATAAGTCTGTGGTCCTCCTCTTCCTGTATCTACTATTACTAATTATAAGTCTGTGGTCCTCCTCTTCCTGTATCTACTATTACTAATTATAAGTCTGTGGTCCTCCTCTTCCTTTATCTACCATTACTAATTATAAGTCTGTGGTCCTCCTCTTCCTGTATCTACCATTACTAATTATAAGTCTGTGGTCCTCCTCTTCCTTTATCTACCATTACTAATTATAAGTCTGTGGTCCTCCTCTTCCTTTATCTACCATTACTAATTATAAGTCTGTGGTCCTCCTCTTACTTTATCTACCATTACTAATTATAAGTCTGTGGTCCTCCTCTTCCTTTATCTACCATTACTAATTATAAGTCTGTGGTCCTCCTCTTACTTTATCTACCATTACTAATTATAAGTCTGTGGTCCTCCTCTTCCTGTATCTACCATTACTAATTATAAGTCTGTGGTCCTCCTCTTCCTTTATCTACCATTACTAATTATAAGTCTGTGGTCCTCCTCTTCCTTTATCTACCATTACTAATTATAAGTCTGTGGTCCTCCTCTTCCTTTATCTACCATTACTAATTATAAGTCTGTGGTCCTCCTCTTCCTTTATCTACCATTACTAATTATAAGTCTGTGGTCCTCCTCTTCCTTTATCTACCATTACTAATTATAAGTCTGTGGTCCTCCTCTTCCTTTATCTACCATTACTAATTATAAGTCTGTGGTCCTCCTCTTCCTTTATCTACCATTACTAATTATAAGTCTGTGGTCCTCCTCTTCCTGTATCTACCATTACTAATTATAAGTCTGTGGTCCTCCTCTTACTTTATCTACCATTACTAATTATAAGTCTGTGGTCCTCCTCTTCCTGTATCTACCATTACTAATTATAAGTCTGTGGTCCTCCTCTTCCTTTATCTACCATTACTAATTATAAGTCTGTGGTCCTCCTCTTCCTTTATCTACCATTACTAATTATAAGTCTGTGGCCCTCCTCTTCCTTTATCTACCATTACTAATTATAAGTCTGTGGTCCTCCTCTTCCTTATCTACCATTACTAATTATAAGTCTGTGGTCCTCCTCTTCCTTTATCTACCATTACTAATTATAAGTCTGTGGTCCTCCTCTTCCTTTATCTACCATTACTAATTATAAGTCTGTGGTCCTCCTCTTCCTTTATCTACCATTACTAATTATAAGTCTGTGGTCCTCCTCTTCCTGTATCTACCATTACTAATTATAAGTCTGTGGTCCTCCTCTTCCTTTATCTACCATTACTAATTATAAGTCTGTGGTCCTCCTCTTCCTTTATCTACCATTACTAATTATAAGTCTGTGGTCCTCCTCTTCCTTTATCTACCATTACTAATTATAAGTCTGTGGTCCTCCTCTTCCTTTATCTACCATTACTAATTATAAGTCTGTGGTCCTCCTCTTCCTTTATCTACCATTACTAATTATAAGTCTGTGGTCCTCCTTTTCCTTTATCTACCATTACTAATTATAAGTCTGTGGTCCTCCTCTTCCTTTATCTACCATTACTAATTATAAGTCTGTGGTCCTCCTCTTCCTTTATCTACCATTACTAATTATAAGTCTGTGGTCCTCCTCTTCCTGTATCTACTATTACTAATTATAAGTCTGTGGTCCTCCTCTTCCTTAATCTACCATTACTAATTATAAGTCTGTGGTCCTCCTCTTCCTTTATCTACCATTACTAATTATAAGTCTGTGGTCCTCCTCTTCCTGTATCTACCATTACTAATTATAAGTCTGTGGTCCTCCTCTTCCTTTATCTACCATTACTAATTATAAGTCTGTGGTCCTCCTCTTCCTTTATCTACCATTACTAATTATAAGTCTGTGGTCCTTCCTCTTCCTTTTATCTACCATTACTAATTATAAGTCTGTGGTCCTCCTCTTCCTTTATCTACCATTACTAATTATAAGTCTGTGGTCCTCCTCTTCCTGTATCTACCATTACTAATTATAAGTCTGTGGTCCTCCTCTTCCTTTATCTACCATTACTAATTATAAGTCTGTGGTCCTCCACTTCCTGTATCTACCATTACTAATTATAAGTCTGTGGTCCTCCTCTTCCTTTATCTACCATTACTAATTATAAGTCTGTGGTCCTCCTCTTCCTTTATCTACCATTACTAATTATAAGTCTGTGGTCCTCCCTCTTCCTTATCTACCATTACTAATTATAAGTCTGTGGTCCTCCTCTTCCTTTATCTACCATTACTAATTATAAGTCTGTGGTCCTCCTCTTCCTTTATCTACCATTACTAATTATAAGTCTGTGGTCCTCCTCTTTCTGTTATCTACCATTACTAATTATAAGTCTGTGGTCCTCCTCTTCCTGTATCTACCATTACTAATTATAAGTCTGTGGTCCTCCTCTTCCTTTATCTACCATTACTAATTATAAGTCTGTGGTCCTCCTCTTCCTGTATCTACCATTACTAATTATAAGTCTGTGGCCCTCCTCTTCCTGTATCTACCATTACTAATTATAAGTCTGTGGTCCTCCTCTTCCTGTATCTACCATTACTAATTATAAGTCTGTGGTCCTCCTCTTCCTGTATCTACCATTACTAATTATTAGTCTGTGGTCCTCCTCTTCCTGTATCTACCATTACTAATTATAAGTCTGTGGTCCTCCTCTTCCTTTATCTACCATTACTAATTATAAGTCTGTGGTCCTCCTCTTCCTTTATCTACCATTACTAATTATAAGTCTGTGGTCCTCCTCTTCCTTTATCTACCATTACTAATTATAAGTCTGTGGTCCTCCTCTTCCTTTATCTACCATTACTAATTATAAGTCTGTGGTCCTCCTCTTCCTTTATCTACCATTACTAATTATAAGTCTGTGGTCCTCCTCTTCCTTTATCTACCATTACTAATTATAAGTCTGTGGTCCTCCTCTTCCTGTATCTACCATTACTAATTATAAGTCTGTGGACCTCCTCTTCCTTTATCTACCATTACTAATTATAAGTCTGTGGTCCTCCTCTTCCTGTATCTACCATTACTAATTATAAGTCTGTGGTCCTCCTCTTCCTTTATCTACCATTACTAATTATAAGTCTGTGGTCCTCCTCTTCCTTTATCTACCATTACTAATTATTATAAGTCTGTGGTCCTCCTCTTACTTTATCTACCATTACTAATTATAAGTCTGTGGTCCTCCACTTCCTGTATCTACCATTACTAATTATAAGTCTGTGGTCCTCCTCTTCCTTTATCTACCATTACTAATTATAAGTCTGTGGTCCTCCTCTTCCTTTATCTACCATTACTAATTATAAGTCTGTGGTCCTCCTCTTCCTTTATCTACCATTACTAATTATAAGTCTGTGGTCCTCCTCTTCCTTTATCTACCATTACTAATTATAAGTCTGTGGTCCTCCTCTTCCTGTATCTACCATTACTAATTATAAGTCTGTGGTCCTCCTCTTCCTTTATCTACCATTACTAATTATAAGTCTGTGGTCCTCCTCTTCCTTATCTACCATTACTAATTATAAGTCTGTGGTCCTCCTCTTCCTTTATCTACCATTACTAATTATAAGTCTGTGGTCCTCCTCTTCCTTTATCTACCATTACTAATTATAAGTCTGTGGTCCTCCTCTTCCTTTATCTACCATTACTAATTATAAGTCTGTGGTCCTCCTCTTCCTTTATCTACCATTACTAATTATAAGTCTGTGGTCCTCCTCTTCCTTATCTACCATTACTAATTATTATAAGTCTGTGGTCCTCCTCTTCCTTTATCTACCATTACTAATTATAAGTCTGTGGTCCTCCTCTTCCTTTATCTACCATTACTAATTATAAGTCTGTGGTCCTCCTCTTCCTGTATCTACCATTACTAATTATAAGTCTGTGGTCCTCCTCTTCCTTTATCTACCATTACTAATTATAAGTCTGTGGTCCTCCTCTTCCTTTATCTACCATTACTAATTATAAGTCTGTGGTCCTCCTCTTCCTTTATCTACCATTACTAATTATAAGTCTGTGGTCCTCCTCTTCCTTTATCTACCATTACTAATTATAAGTCTGTGGTCCTCCTCTTCCTTTATCTACCATTACTAATTATAAGTCTGTGGTCCTCCTCTTCCTTTATCTACCATTACTAATTATAAGTCTGTGGTCCTCCTCTTCCTTTATCTACCATTACTAATTATAAGTCTGTGGTCCTCCTCTTACTTTATCTACCATTACTAATTATAAGTCTGTGGTCCTCCTCTTCCTGTATCTACCATTACTAATTATAAGTCTGTGGTCCTCCTCTTCCTTTATCTACCATTACTAATTATAAGTCTGTGGTCCTCCTCTTCCTTTATCTACCATTACTAATTATAAGTCTGTGGTCCTCCTTTTCCTGTATCTACCATTACTAATTATAAGTCTGTGGTCCTCCTCTTCCTGTATCTACCATTACTAATTATAAGTCTGTGGTCCTCCTCTTCCTTTATCTACCATTACTAATTATAAGTCTGTGGCCCTCCTCTTCTCCTTTATCTACCATTACTAATTATAAGTCTGTGGTCCTCCCTCTTCCTTTATCTACCATTACTAATTATAAGTCTGTGGTCCTCCTCTTCCTTTATCTACCATTACTAATTATAAGTCTGTGGTCCTCCTCTTCCTTTATCTACCATTACTAATTATAAGTCTGTGGTCCTCCTCTTCCTTTATCTACCATTACTAATTATAAGTCTGTGGTCCTCCTCTTCCTTTATCTACCATTACTAATTATAAGTCTGTGGCCCTCCTCTTCCTTTATCTACCATTACTAATTATAAGTCTGTGGTCCTCCTCTTCCTGTATCTACCATTACTAATTATAAGTCTGTGGTCCTCCTCTTCCTGTATCTACCATTACTAATTATAAGTCTGTGGTCCTCCTCTTCCTTTATCTACCATTACTAATTATAAGTCTGTGGTCCTCCTCTTCCTTTATCTACCATTACTAATTATAAGTCTGTGGTCCTCCTCTTCCTTTATCTACCATTACTAATTATAAGTCTGTGGCCCCCCTCTTCCTGTATCTACCATTAAAGGTACTAATTATAAGTCTGTGGTCCTCCTCTTCCTGTATCTACTATTACTAATTATAAGTCTGTGGTCCTCCTCTTCCTTTATCTACCATTACTAATTATAAGTCTGTGGTCCTCCTCTTCCTGTATCTACCATTACTAATTATAAGTCTGTGGTCCTCCTCTTCCTTTATCTACCATTACTAATTATAAGTCTGTGGTCCTCCTCTTCCTGTATCTACCATTACTAATTATAAGTCTGTGGTCCTCCTCTTCCTGTATCTACCATTACTAATTATAAGTCTGTGGTCCTCCTCTTCCTTTATCTACCATTACTAATTATAAGTCTGTGGTCCTCCTCTTCCTGTATCTACCATTACTAATTATAAGTCTGTGGCCCTCCTCTTCCTTTATCTACCATTACTAATTATAAGTCTGTGGTCCTCCTCTTACTTTATCTACCATTACTAATTATAAGTCTGTGGTCCTCCTTTTCCTTTATCTACCATTACTAATTATAAGTCTGTGGTCCTCCTCTTCCTTTATCTACCATTACTAATTATAAGTCTGTGGTCCTCCTCTTCCTTTATCTACCATTACTAATTATAAGTCTGTGGTCCTCCTCTTACCTTTATCTACCATTACTAATTATAAGTCTGTGGTCCTCCTCTTCCTTTATCTACCATTACTAATTATAAGTCTGTGGTCCTCCTCTTCTTATCTACCATTACTAATTATAAGTCTGTGGTCCTCCTCTTCCTTTATCTACCATTACTAATTATAAGTCTGTGGTCCTCCTCTTCCTTTATCTACCATTACTAATTATAAGTCTGTGGTCCTCCTCTTCCTTTATCTACCATTACTAATTATAAGTCTGTGGTCCTCCTCTTCCTTTATCTACCATTACTAATTATAAGTCTGTGGTCCTCCACTTCCTTTATCTACCATTACTAATTATAAGTCTGTGGTCCTCCTCTTTCTTTATCTACCATTACTAATTATAAGTCTGTGGTCCTCCTCTTCCTTTATCTACCATTACTAATTATAAGTCTGTGGTCCTCCTCTCCTTTATCTACCATTACTAATTATAAGTCTGTGGTCCTCCTCTTCCTGTATCTACCATTACTAATTATAAGTCTGTGGTCCTCCTCTTCCTGTATCTACCATTACTAATTATAAGTCTGTGGTCCTCCTCTTCCTTTATCTACCATTACTAATTATAAGTCTGTGGTCCTCCTCTTCCTTTATCTACCATTACTAATTATAAGTCTGTGGTCCTCCTCTTCCTGTATCTACCATTACTAATTATAAGTCTGTGGTCCTCCTCTTTCCTTTATCTACCATTACTAATTATAAGTCTGTGGTCCTCCTCTTCCTTTATCTACCATTACTAATTATAAGTCTGTGGTCCTCCATTACTTTATCTACCATTACTAATTATAAGTCTGTGGTCCTCCTCTTCCTTTATCTACCATTACTAATTATAAGTCTGTGGTCCTCCTCTTCCTTTATCTACCATTACTAATTATAAGTCTGTGGTCCTCCTCTTCCTTTATCTACCATTACTAATTATAAGTCTGTGGTCCTCCTCTTCCTTTATCTACCATTACTAATTATAAGTCTGTGGTCCTCCTCTTCCTTTATCTACCATTACTAATTATAAGTCTGTGGTCCTCCTCTTCCTTTATCTACCATTACTAATTATAAGTCTGTGGTCCTCCTCTTCCTTTATCTACCATTACTAATTATAAGTCTGTGGTCCTCCTCTTCCTGTATCTACCATTACTAATTATAAGTCTGTGGTCCTCCTCTTCCTGTATCTACCATTACTAATTATAAGTCTGTGGTCCTCCTCTTCCTTTATCTACCATTACTAATTATAAGTCTGTGGTCCTCCTCTTCCTTTATCTACCATTACTAATTATAAGTCTGTGGTCCTCCTCTTCCTTTATCTACCATTACTAATTATAAGTCTGTGGTCCTCCTCTTCCTTTATCTACCATTACTAATTATAAGTCTGTGGTCCTCCTCTTCCTGTATCTACCATTACTAATTATAAGTCTGTGGTCCTCCTCTTCCTGTATCTACCATTACTAATTATAAGTCTGTGGTCCTCCTCTTCCTTTATCTACCATTACTAATTATAAGTCTGTGGTCCTCCTCTTCCTTTATCTACCATTACTAATTATAAGTCTGTGGTCCTCCTCTTCCTTTATCTACCATTACTAATTATAAGTCTGTGGTCCTCCTCTTCCTTTATCTACCATTACTAATTATAAGTCTGTGGTCCTCCTCTTCCTTTATCTACCATTACTAATTATAAGTCTGTGGTCCTCCACTTCCTGTATCTACCATTACTAATTATAAGTCTGTGGTCCTCCTCTTCCTTTATCTACCATTACTAATTATAAGTCTGTGGTCCTCCTCTTCCTTTATCTACCATTACTAATTATAAGTCTGTGGTCCTCCTCTTCCTTTATCTACCATTACTAATTATAAGTCTGTGGTCCTCCTCTTCCTTTATCTACCATTACTAATTATAAGTCTGTGGTCCTCCTCTTCCTGTATCTACCATTACTAATTATAAGTCTGTGGCCCTCCTCTTCCTTTATCTACCATTACTAATTATAAGTCTGTGGTCCTCCTCTTCCTTTATCTACCATTACTAATTATAAGTCTGTGGTCCTCCTCTTCCTGTATCTACCATTACTAATTATAAGTCTGTGGTCCTCCTCTTCCTTTATCTACCATTACTAATTATAAGTCTGTGGTCCTCCACTTCCTGTATCTACCATTACTAATTATAAGTCTGTGGTCCTCCTCTTCCTGTATCTACCATTACTAATTATAAGTCTGTGGTCCTCCTCTTCCTTTATCTACCATTACTAATTATAAGTCTGTGGTCCTCCTCTTCCTTTATCTACCATTACTAATTATAAGTCTGTGGTCCTCCTCTTCCTTTATCTACCATTACTAATTATAAGTCTGTGGTCCTCCTCTTCCTGTATCTACCATTACTGGTACTAATTATAAGTCTTGTGGTCCTCCTCTTCCTTTATCTACCATTACTAATTATAAGTCTGTGGTCCTCCTCTTCCTGTATCTACCATTACTAATTATAAGTCTGTGGTCCTCCTCTTCCTTTATCTACCATTACTAATTATAAGTCTGTGGTCCTCCTCTTCCTGTATCTACCATTACTAATTATAAGTCTGTGGTCCTCCTCTTCCTTTATCTACCATTACTAATTATAAGTCTGTGGTCCTCCTCTTCCTTTATCTACCATTACTAATTATAAGTCTGTGGTCCTCCTCTTCCTTTATCTACCATTACTAATTATAAGTCTGTGGTCCTCCTCTTCCTGTATCTACCATTACTAATTATAAGTCTGTGGCCCTCCTCTTCCTTTATCTACCATTACTAATTATAAGTCTGTGGTCCTCCTCTTCCTTTATCTACCATTACTAATTATAAGTCTGTGGTCCTCCTCTTCCTTTATCTACCATTACTAATTATAAGTCTGTGGTCCTCCTCTTCCTTTATCTACCATTACTAATTATAAGTCTGTGGTCCTCCTCTTCCTTTATCTACCATTACTAATTATAAGTCTGTGGTCCTCCTCTTCCTTTATCTACCATTACTAATTATAAGTCTGTGGCCCTCCTCTTCCTTTATCTACCATTACTAATTATAAGTCTGTGGTCCTCCTCTTCCTTATCTACCATTACTAATTATAAGTCTGTGGTCCTCCTCTTCCTGTATCTACTATTACTAATTATAAGTCTGTGGTCCTCCTCTTCCTGTATCTACCATTACTAATTATAAGTCTGTGGTCCTCCTCTTCCTTTATCTACCATTACTAATTATAAGTCTGTGGTCCTCCTCTTCCTTTATCTACCATTACTAATTATAAGTCTGTGGTCCTCCTCTTCCTGTATCTACCATTACTAATTATAAGTCTGTGGTCCTCCTCTTCCTGTATCTACCATTACTAATTATAAGTCTGTGGTCCTCCTTTTCCTTTATCTACCATTACTAATTATTAGTCTGTGGCCTTCCACTTCCTTTATCTACCATTACTAATTATAAGTCTGTAGTCTTCCTTTTCCTTTATCTACCATTACTAATTATAAGTCTGTGGTCCTCCTTTTCCTTTATCTACCATTACTAATTATAAGTCTGTGGTCCTCCTCTTCCTTTATCTACCATTACTAATTATAAGTCTGTGGTCCTCCTTTCCTTTATCTACCATTACTAATTATAAGTCTGTGGTCCTCCTCTTCCTTTATCTACCATTACTAATTATAAGTCTGTGGTCCTCCTCTTCCTTTATCTACCATTACTAATTATAAGTCTGTGGTCCTCCTCTTCCTTTATCTACCATTACTAATTATAAGTCTGTGGTCCTCCTCTTCCTTTATCTACCATTACTAATTATAAGTCTGTGGTCCTCCTCTTCCTTTATCTACCATTACTAATTATAAGTCTGTGGTCCTCCTCTTCCTTTATCTACCATTACTAATTATAAGTCTGTGGTCCTCCTCTTCCTTTATCTACCATTACTAATTATAAGTCTGTGGTCCTCCTCTTCCTTTATCTACCATTACTAATTATAAGTCTGTGGTCCTCCTCTTCCTTATCTACCATTACTAATTATAAGTCTGTGGTCCTCCTCTTCCTGTATCTACCATTACTAATTATAAGTCTGTGGTCCTCCTCTTCCTTTATCTACCATTACTAATTATAAGTCTGTGGTCCTCCTCTTCCTTTATCTACCATTACTAATTATAAGTCTGTGGTCCTCCTCTTCCTGTATCTACCATTACTAATTATAAGTCTGTGGTCCTCCTCTTCCTGTATCTACCATTACTAATTATAAGTCTGTGGTCCTCCTCTTCCTTTATCTACCATTACTAATTATAAGTCTGTGGTCCTCCTCTTCCTTTATCTACCATTACTAATTATAAGTCTGTGGTCCTCCTCTTCTTTATCTACCATTACTAATTATAAGTCTGTGGTCCTCCTCTTCCTGTATCTACCATTACTAATTATAAGTCTGTGGTCCTCCTCTTCCTTTATCTACCATTACTAATTATAAGTCTGTGGTCCTCCTCTTCCTTTATCTACCATTACTAATTATAAGTCTGTGGTCCTCCTCTTCCTGTATCTACCATTACTAATTATAAGTCTGTGGTCCTCCTCTTCCTTTATCTACCATTACTAATTATAAGTCTGTGGTCCTCCTCTTCTTTATCTACCATTACTAATTATAAGTCTGTGGTCCTCCTCTTCCTGTATCTACCATTACTAATTATAAGTCTGTGGTCCTCCTCTTCCTTTATCTACCATTACTAATTATAAGTCTGTGGTCCTCCTCTTTCCTTTATCTACCATTACTAATTATAAGTCTGTGGTCCTCCTCTTCCTGTATCTACCATTACTAATTATAAGTCTGTGGTCCTCCTCTTCCTTTATCTACCATTACTAATTATAAGTCTGTGGTCCTCCTCTTCCTGTATCTACCATTACTAATTATAAGTCTGTGGTCCTCCTCTTACCTTTATCTACCATTACTAATTATAAGTCTGTGGTCCTCCTCTTCCTTTATCTACCATTACTAATTATAAGTCTGTGGTCCTCCTCTTCCTTTATCTACCATTACTAATTATAAGTCTGTGGTCCTCCTCTTCCTTTATCTACCATTACTAATTATAAGTCTGTGGTCCTCCTTTTCCTTTATCTACCATTACTAATTATAAGTCTGTGGTCCTCCTTTTCCTTTATCTACCATTACTAATTATAAGTCTGTGGTCCTCCTCTTCCTTTATCTACCATTACTAATTATAAGTCTGTGGTCCTCCTCTTCCTTTATCTACCATTACTAATTATAAGTCTGTGGTCCTCCTCTTCCTTTATCTACCATTACTAATTATAAGTCTGTGGTCCTCCTCTTCCTTTATCTACCATTACTAATTATAAGTCTGTGGTCCTCCTCTTACTTTATCTACCATTACTAATTATAAGTCTGTGGTCCTCCTCTTCCTTTATCTACCATTACTAATTATAAGTCTGTGGTCCTCCTCTTCCTTTATCTACCATTACTAATTATAAGTCTGTGGTCCTCCTCTTCCTTTATCTACCATTACTAATTATAAGTCTGTGGTCCTCCTCTTCCTTTATCTACCATTACTAATTATAAGTCTGTGGTCCTCCTCTTCCTTTATCTACCATTACTAATTATAAGTCTGTGGTCCTCCTCTTCCTTTATCTACCATTACTAATTATAAGTCTGTGGTCCTCCTCTTCCTGTATCTACCATTACTAATTATAAGTCTGTGGTCCTCCTCTTCCTTTATCTACCATTACTAATTATAAGTCTGTGGTCCTCCTCTTCCTTTATCTACCATTACTAATTATAAGTCTGTGGTCCTCCTCTTCCTGTATCTACCATTACTAATTATAAGTCTGTGGTCCTCCTCTTCCTGTATCTACCATTACTAATTATAAGTCTGTGGTCCTCCTCTTCCTGTATCTACCATTACTAATTATAAGTCTGTGGTCCTCCTCTTCCTTTATCTACCATTACTAATTATAAGTCTGTGGTCCTCCTCTTCCTTTATCTACCATTACTAATTATAAGTCTGTGGTCCTCCACTTCCTGTATCTACCATTACTAATTATAAGTCTGTGGTCCTCCTCTTCTTATCCTTACTAATTTATCTGTGGTCCTCCTTTCCTTTATCTACCATTACTAATTATAAGTCTGTGGTCCTCCTCTTCCTGTATCTACCATTACTAATTATAAGTCTGTGGTCCTCCTCTTACTTTATCTACCATTACTAATTATAAGTCTGTGGTCCTCCTCTTCCTTTATCTACCATTACTAATTATAAGTCTGTGGTCCTCCTCTTACTTTATCTACCATTACTAATTATAAGTCTGTGGTCCTCCACTTCCTGTATCTACCATTACTAATTATAAGTCTGTGGTCCTCCTCTTCCTTTATCTACCATTACTAATTATAAGTCTGTGGTCCTCCTCTTCCTTTATCTACCATTACTAATTATAAGTCTGTGGTCCTCCTCTTCCTTTATCTACCATTACTAATTATAAGTCTGTGGTCCTCCTCTTCCTTTATCTACCATTACTAATTATAAGTCTGTGGTCCTCCTCTTCCTTTATCTACCATTACTAATTATAAGTCTGTGGTCCTCCTCTTCCTTTATCTACCATTACTAATTATAAGTCTGTGGTCCTCCTCTTCCTTTATCTACCATTACTAATTATAAGTCTGTGGTCCTCCTCTTCCTTTATCTACCATTACTAATTATAAGTCTGTGGTCCTCCTCTTCCTTTATCTACCATTACTAATTATAAGTCTGTGGTCCTCCTCTTCCTTTATCTACCATTACTAATTATAAGTCTGTGGTCCTCCACTTCCTTTATCTACCATTACTAATTATAAGTCTGTGGTCCTCCTCTTCCTGTATCTACCATTACTAATTATAAGTCTGTGGCCTCCTCTTCCTTTATCTACCATTACTAATTATAAGTCTGTGGTCCTCCTCTTCCTTTATCTACCATTACTAATTATAAGTCTGTGGTCCTCCTCTTCCTGTATCTACCATTACTAATTATAAGTCTGTGGTCCTCCTCTTCCTGTATCTACCATTACTAATTATAAGTCTGTGGTCCTCCTCTTCCTTTATCTACCATTACTAATTATAAGTCTGTGGTCCTCCTCTTCCTTTATCTACCATTACTAATTATAAGTCTGTGGTCCTCCTCTTCCTTTATCTACCATTACTAATTATAAGTCTGTGGTCCTCCTCTTTCCTTTATCTACCATTACTAATTATAAGTCTGTGGTCCTCCTCTTCCTTTATCTACCATTACTAATTATATAGTCTGTGGTCCTCCTCTTCCTTTATCTACCATTACTAATTATAAGTCTGTGGTCCTCCTTTCCTTTATCTACCATTACTAATTATAAGTCTGTGGTCCTCCTCTTCCTTTATCTACCATTACTAATTATAAGTCTGTGGTCCTCCTCTTCCTTTATCTACCATTACTAATTATAAGTCTGTGGTCCTCCTCTTCCTTTATCTACCATTACTAATTATAAGTCTGTGGTCCTCCCTCTCCTTTATCTACCATTACTAATTATAAGTCTGTGGTCCTCCTCTTCCTTTATCTACCATTACTAATTATAAGTCTGTGGTCCTCCCTCTTCCTTTATCTACCATTACTAATTATAATCTGTGGTCCTCCTCTTCCTTTATCTACCATTACTAATTATAAGTCTGTGGTCCTCCTTCCTTTATCTACCATTACTAATTATAAGTCTGTGGTCCTCCTCTTCCTTTATCTACCATTACTAATTATAAGTCTGTGGTCCTCCTCTTCCTTTATCTACCATTACTAATTATAAGTCTGTGGTCCTCCTCTTCCTTTATCTACCATTACTAATTATAAGTCTGTGGTCCTCCTCTTCCTTTATCTACCATTACTAATTATAAGTCTGTGGTCCTCCTCTTCCTTATCTACCATTACTAATTATAAGTCTGTGGTCCTCCTCTTCCTTATCTACCATTACTAATTATAAGTCTGTGGTCCTCCTCTCTTCCTTTATCTACCATTACTAATTATAAGTCTGTGGTCCTCCTCTTCCTTTATCTACCATTACTAATTATAAGTCTGTGGTCCTCCTCTTCCTTTATCTCTACCATTACTAATTATAAGTCTGTGGTCCTCCTCTTCCTGTATCTACCATTACTAATTATAAGTCTGTGGTCCTCCTCTTTCCTTTATCTACCATTACTAATTATAAGTCTGTGGTCCTCCTCTTCCTTTATCTACCATTACTAATTATAAGTCTGTGGTCCTCCTCTTCCTTTATCTACCATTACTAATTATAAGTCTGTGGTCCTCCTCTTCCTGTATCTACCATTACTAATTATAAGTCTGTGGTCCTCCTCTTCCTTTATCTACCATTACTAATTATAAGTCTGTGGTCCTCCACTTCCTGTATCTACCATTACTAATTATAAGTCTGTGGTCCTCCACTTTCTTTATCTACCATTACTAATTATAAGTCTGTGGTCCTCCTCTTCCTTTATCTACCATTACGTAATTATAAGTCTGAGGACCACAGACTTATAATTAGTACCATTAGGTAGATAATTAGAAGTGGAGGACCACAGACTTATAATTAGTAATGGTAGATAAAGGATCTACTTATAATTAGTATTGGTAGATAAAGGAAGAGGAGGACCACAGACTTATAATTAGTAATGGTAGATACAGGAAGAGGAGGACCACAGACTTATAATTAGTAATGGTAGATACCAGGAAGAGGAGGACCACAGACTTATAATTAGTAATGGTAGATAAAGTAAGAGGAGGACCACAGACTTATAATTAGTAATGGTAGATACAGGAAGAGGAGGACCACAGACTTATAATTAGTAATGGTAGATAAAGTAAGAGGAGGACCACAGACTTATAATTAGTAATGGTAGATAAAGGAAGAGGAGGACCACAGACTTATAATTAGTAATGGTAGATAAAGGAAGAGGGAGGACCACAGACTTATAATTAGTAATGGTAGATAAAGGAAGAGGAGGACCACAGACTTATAATTAGTAATGGTAGATAAAGGAAGAGGAGGACCACAGACTTATAATTAGTAATGGTAGATACAGGAAGAGGAGGACCACAGACTTATAATTAGTAATGGTAGATACAGGAAGTGGAGGACCACAGACTTATAATTAGTAATGGTAGATAAAGGAAGAGGAGGACCACAGACTTATAATTAGTAATGGTAGATAAAGGAAGAGGAGGACCACAGACTTATATAATTAGTAATGGTAGATATAAGGAAGAGAGGAGGACCACAGACTTATAATTAGTAATGGTAGATAAAGGAAGAGGAGGACCACAGACTTATAATTAGTAATGGTAGATAAAGGAAGAGGAGGACCACAGACTTATAATTAGTAATGGTAGATAAAGGAAGAGGAGGACCACAGACTTATAATTAGTAATGGTAGATAAAGGAAGAGGAGGACCACAGACTTATAATTAGTAATGGTAGATAAAGGAAGAGGAGGACCACAGACTTATAATTAGTAATGGTAGATAAAGGAAGAGGAGGACCACAGACTTATAATTAGTAATGGTAGATAAGAGGAAGTGGAGGACCACAGACTTATAATTAGTAATGGTAGATAAAGGAAGAGGAGGACCACAGACTTATAATTAGTAATGGTAGATAAAGGAAGAGGAGGACCACAGACTTATAATTAGTAATGGTAGATAAAGGAAGAGGAGGACCACAGACTTATAATTAGTAATGGTAGATAAAGGAAGAGGAGGACCACAGACTTATAATTAGTAATGGTAGATAAAGGAAGAGGAGGACCACAGACTTATAATTAGTAATGGTAGATAAAGGAAGAGGAGGACCACAGACTTATAATTAGTAATGGTACATAAAGGAAGAGGAGGACCACAGACTTATAATTAGTAATGGTAGATACAGGAAGAGGAGGACCACAGACTTATAATTAGTAATGGTAGATACAGGAAGTGGAGGACCACAGACTTATAATTAGTAATGGTAGATAAAGGAAGAGGAGGACCACAGACTTATAATTAGTAATGGTAGATAAAGGAAGAGGAGGACCACAGACTTATAATTAGTAATGGTAGATAAAGTAAGAGGAGGACCACAGACTTATAATTAGTAATGGTAGATAAAGGAAAAGGAGGACCACAGACTTATAATTAGTAATGGTAGATAAAGGAAGAGGAGGACCACAGACTTATAATTAGTAATGGTAGATAAAGGAAGAGGAGGACCACAGACTAATAATTAGTAATGGTAGATAAAGGAAGAGGAGGACCAAAGACTTAAAATTAGTAATGGTAGATACAGAAAGAGGAAGACCACAGACTTATAATTAGTAATGGTAGATAAAGGAAGAGGAGGACCACAGACTTATAATTAGTAATGGTAGATAAAGGAAGAGGAGGACCACAGACTTATAATTAGTAATGGTAGATAAAGGAAGAGGAGGACCACAGACTTATAATTAGTAATGGTAGATACAGGAAGTGGAGGACCACAGACTTATAATTAGTAATGGTAGATAAAGGAAGAGGAGGACCACAGACTTATAATTAGTAATGGTAGATAAAGGAAGAGGAGGACCACAGACTTATAATTAGTAATGGTAGATAAAGGAAAGGGAGGACCACAGACTTATAATTAGTAATGGTAGATAAGGAAGAGGAGGACCACAGACTTATAATTAGTAATGGTAGATAAAGGAAGAGGAGGGCCACAGACTTATAATTAGTAATGGTAGATACAGGAAGAGGAGGACCACAGACTTATAATTAGTAATGGTAGATAAAGGAAGAGGAGGACCACAGACTTATAATTAGTAATGGTAGATAAAGGAAGAGGAGGACCACAGACTTATAATTAGTAATGGTAGATACAGGAAGAGGAGGACCACAGACTTATAATTAGTAATGGTAGATAAAGGAAGAGGAGGACCACAGACTTATAATTAGTAATGGTAGATAAAGGAAAAGGAGGACCACAGACTTATAATTAGTAATGGTAGATAAGGAAGAGGAGGACCACAGACTTATAATTAGTAATGGTAGATAAAGGAAGAGGAGGACCACAGACTTATAATTAGTAATGGTAGATAAAGGAAGAGGAGGACCACAGACTTATAATTAGTAATGGTAGATAAAGGAAGAGGAGGACCACAGACTTATAATTAGTAATGGTAGATAAAGGAAGAGGAGGACCACAGACTTATAATTAGTAATGGTAGATAAAGGAAGAGGAGGACCACAGACTTATAATTAGTAATGGTAGATAAAGGAAGAGGAGGACCACAGACTTATAATTAGTAATGGTAGATAAAGGAAGAGGAGGGCCACAGACTTATAATTAGTAATGGTAGATAAAGGAAAAGGAGGACCACAGACTTATAATTAGTAATGGTAGATAAAGGAAGAGGAGGACCACAGACTTATAATTAGTAATGGTAGATAAAGGAAGAGGAGGACCACAGACTTATAATTAGTAATGGTAGATAAAGGAAGAGGAGGACCACAGACTTATAATTAGTAATGGTAGATAAAGGAAGAGGAGGACCACAGACTTATAATTAGTAATGGTAGATACAGGAAGAGGAGGACCACAGACTTATAATTAGTAATGGTAGATAAAGAAGAGGAGGACCACAGACTTATAATTAGTAATGGTAGATAAAGGAAGAGGAGGACCACAGACTTATAATTAGTAATGGTAGATACAGGAAGTGGAGGACCACAGACTTATAATTAGTAATGGTAGATAAAGGAAGAGGAGGACCACAGACTTATAATTAGTAATGGTAGATACAGGAAGAGGAGGACCACAGACTTATAATTAGTAATGGTAGATAAAGGAAGAGGAGGACCACAGACTTATAATTAGTAATGGTAGATAAAGGAAGAGGAGGACCACAGACTTATAATTAGTAATGGTAGATAAAGGAAGAGGAGGACCACAGACTTATAATTAGTAATGGTAGATACAGGAAGTGGAGGACCACAGACTTATAATTAGTAATGGTAGATAAAGGAAGAGGAGGACCACAGACTTATAATTAGTAATGGTAGATAAAGGAAGAGGAGGACCACAGACTTATAATTAGTAATGGTAGATAAAGGAAGTGGAGGACCACAGACTTATAATTAGTAATGGTAGATAAAGGAAGAGGAGGACCACAGACTTATAATTAGTAATGGTAGATAAAGGAAGAGGAGGACCACAGACTTATAATTAGTAATGGTAGATAAAGGAAGAGGAGGACCACAGACTTATAATTAGTAATGGTAGATAAAGGAAGAGGAGGACCACAGACTTATAATTAGTAATGGTAGATACAGGAAGAGGAGGGCCACAGACTTATAATTAGTAATGGTAGATACAGGAAGAGGAGGACCACAGACTTATAATTAGTAATGGTAGATACAGGAAGAGGAGGACCACAGACTTATAATTAGTAATGGTAGATAAAGGAAGAGGAGGACCACAGACTTATAATTAGTAATGGTAGATAAAGGAAGAGGAGGACCACAGACTTATAATTAGTAATGGTAGATAAAGGAAGAGGAAGACCACAGACTTATAATTAGTAATGGTAGATAAAGGAAGAGGAGGACCACAGACTTATAATTAGTAATGGTAGATACAGGAAGAGGAGGACCACAGACTTATAATTAGTAATGGTAGATAAAGGAAGAGGAGGACCACAGACTTATAATTAGTAATGGTAGATAAAGGAAGAGGAGGACCACAGACTTATAATTAGTAATGGTAGATAAAGGAAGAGGAGGACCACAGACTTATAATTAGTAATGGTAGATAAAGAAGAGGAGGACCACAGACTTATAATTAGTAATGGTAGATAAAGGAAGAGGAGGACCACAGACTTATAATTAGTAATGGTAGATAAAGGAAGAGGAGGACCACAGACTTATAATTAGTAATGGTAGATAAAGGAAGAGGAGGACCACAGACTTATAATTAGTAATGGTAGATAAAGGAAGAGGAGGACCACAGACTTATAATTAGTAATGGTAGATAAAGGAAGAGGAGGACCACAGACTTATAATTAGTAATGGTAGATAAAGGAAAGAGGAGGACCACAGACTTATAATTAGTAATGGTAGATAAAGGAAGAGGAGGACCACAGACTTATAATTAGGTATTGTAGATAAAGGAAGAGGAGGACCACAGACTTATAATTAGTAATGGTAGATAAAGTAAGAGGAGGACCACAGACTTATAATTAGTAATGGTAGATAAAGGAAGAGGAGGACCACAGACTTATAATTAGTAATGGTAGATAAAGGAAGAGGAGGACCACAGACTTATAATTAGTAATGGTAGATAAAGGAAGAGGAGGACCACAGACTTATAATTAGTAATGGTAGATAAAGGAAGAGGAGGACCACAGACTTATAATTAGTAATGGTAGATAAAGGAAGAGGAGGACCACAGACTTATAATTAGTAATGGTAGATAAAGGAAGAGGAGGACCACAGACTTATAATTAGTAATGGTAGATAAAGGAAGAGGAGGACCACAGACTTATAATTAGTAATGGTAGATAAAGGAAGAGGAGGACCACAGACTTATAATTAGTAATGGTAGATAAAGGAAGAGGAGGACCACAGACTTATAATTAGTAATGGTAGATAAAGGAAGAGGAGGACCACAGACTTATAATTAGTAATGGTAGATAAAGGAAGAGGAGGACCACACAGACTTATAATTAGTAATGGTAGATACAAGGAAGAGGAGGACCACAGACTTATAATTAGTAATGGTAGATAAAGGAAGAGGAGGACCACAGACTTATAATTAGTAATGGTAGATAAAGGAAGAGGAGGACCACAGACTTATAATTAGTAATGGTAGATACAGGAAGAGGAGGACCACAGACTTATAATTAGTAATGGTAGATACAGGAAGAGGAGGACCACAGACTTATAATTAGTAATGGTAGATAAAGAAGAGGAGGACCACAGACTTATAATTAGTAATGGTAGATACAGGAAGTGGAGGACCACAGACTTATAATTAGTAATGGTAGATAAAGGAAGAGGAGGACCACAGACTTATAATTAGTAATGGTAGATAAAGGAAGAGGAGGACCACAGACTTATAATTAGTAATGGTAGATAAAGGAAGAGGAGGACCACAGACTTATAATTAGTAATGGTAGATAAAGGAAGAGGAGGACCACAGACTTATAATTAGTAATGGTAGATAAAGGAAGAGGAGGACCACAGACTTATAATTAGTAATGGTAGATAAAGGAAGAGGAGGACCACAGACTTATAATTAGTAATGGTAGATAAAGGAAGAGGAGGACCACAGACTTATAATTAGTAATGGTAGATAAAGGAAGAGGAGGACCACAGACTTATAATTAGTAATGGTAGATAAAGGAAGAGGAGGACCACAGACTTATAAATTAGTAATGGTAGATAAAGGAAGAGGAGGACCACAGACTTATAATTAGTAATGGTAGATAAAGTAAGAGGAGGACCACAGACTTATAATTAGTAATGGTAGATAAAGGAAAAGGAGGACCACAGACTTATAATTAGTAATGGTAGATAAAGGAAGAGGAGGACCACAGACTTATAATTAGTAATGGTAGATAAAGGAAGAGGAGGACCACAGACTTATAATTAGTAATGGTAGATAAAGGAAGAGGAGGACCACAGACTTATAATTAGTAATGGTAGATACAGGAAGAGGAGGACCACAGACTTATAATTAGTAATGGTAGATAAAGGAAGAGGAGGACCACAGACTTATAATTAGTAATGGTAGATACAGGAAGTGGAGGACCACAGACTTATAATTAGTAATGGTAGATAAAGGAAGAGGAGGACCACAGACTTATAATTAGTAATGGTAGATAAAGGAAGAGGAGGACCACAGACTTATAATTAGTAATGGTAGATAAAGGAAGAGGAGGACCACAGACTTATAATTAGTAATGGTAGATAAAGGAAGAGGAGGACCACAGACTTATAATTAGTAATGGTAGATAAAGGAAGAGGAGGACCACAGACTTATAATTAGTAATGGTAGATAAAGGAAGAGGAGGACCACAGACTTATAATTAGTAATGGTAGATAAAGGAAGAGGAGGACCACAGACTTATAATTAGTAATGGTAGATACAGGAAGTGGAGGACCACAGACTTATAATTAGTAATGGTAGATAAAGGAAGAGGAGGACCACAGACTTATAATTAGTAATGGTAGATACAGGAAGAGGAGGACCACAGACTTATAATTAGTAATGGTAGATAAAGGAAGAGAGGAGGACCACAGACTTATAATTAGTAATGGTAGATAAAGGAAGAGGAGGACCACAGACTTATAATTAGTAATGGTAGATAAAGGAAGAGGAGGACCACAGACTTATAATTAGTAATGGTAGATAAAGGAAGAGGAGGACCACAGACTTATAATTAGTAATGGTAGATAAAGGAAGAGGAGGACCACAGACTTATAATTAGTAATGGTAGATAAAGGAAGAGGAGGACCACAGACTTATAATTAGTAATGGTAGATAAAGGAAGAGGAGGACCACAGACTTATAATTAGTAATGGTAGATAAGGAAGAGGAGGACCACAGACTTATAATTAGTAATGGTAGATACAGGAAGTGGAGGACCACAGACTTATAATTAGTAATGGTAGATAAAGGAAGAGGAGGACCACAGACTTATAATTAGTAATGGTAGATAAAGGAAGAGGAGGACCACAGACTTATAATTAGTAATGGTAGATAAAGGAAGAGGAGGACCACAGACTTATAATTAGTAATGGTAGATAAAGGAAAGAGGAGGACCACAGACTTATAATTAGTAATGGTAGATAAAGGAAGAGGAGGACCACAGACTTATAATTAGTAATGGTAGATAAAGGAAGAGGAGGACCACAGACTTATAATTAGTAATAGTAGATACAGGAAGAGGAGGACCACAGACTTATAATTAGTAATGGTAGATAAAGGAAGAGGAGGACCACAGACTTATAATTAGTAATGGTAGATACAGGAAGAGGAGGACCACAGACTTATAATTAGTAATGGTAGATAAAGGAAGAGGAGGACCACAGACTTATAATTAGTAATGGTGTAGATAAAGGAAGAGGAGGACCACAGACTTATAATTAGTAATGGTAGATAAAGGAAGAGGAGGACCACAGACTTATAATTAGTAATGGTAGATAAAGGAAGAGGAGGACCACAGACTTATAATTAGTAATGGTAGATAAAGGAAGAGGAGGACCACAGACTTATAATTAGTAATGGTAGATAAAGGAAGAGGAGGACCACAGACTTATAATTAGTAATGGTAGATAAAGGAAGAGGAGGACCACAGACTTATAATTAGTAATGGTAGATAAAGGAAGAGGAGGACCACAGACTTATAATTAGTAATGGTAGATAAAGGAAAAGGAGGACCACAGACTTATAATTAGTAATGGTAGATACAGGAAGTGGAGGACCACAGACTTATAATTAGTAATGGTAGATACAGGAAAAGGAGGACCACAGACTTATAATTAGTAATGGTAGATAAAGGAAGAGGAGGACCACAGACTTATAATTAGTAATGGTAGATAAAGGAAGAGGAGGACCACAGACTTATAATTAGTAATGGTAGATAAAGGAAGAGGAGGACCACAGACTTATAATTAGTAATGGTAGATAAAGGAAGAGGAGGACCACAGACTTATAATTAGTAATGGTAGATAAAGGAAGAGGAGGACCACAGACTTATAATTAGTAATGGTAGATAAAGGAAGAGGAGGACCACAGACTTATAATTAGTAATGGTAGATAAAGGAAGAGGAGGACCACAGACTTATAATTAGTAATGGTAGATAAAGGAAGAGGAGGACCACAGACTTATAATTAGTAATGGTAGATAAAGGAAGAGGAGGACCACAGACTTATAATTAGTAATGGTAGATAAAGGAAGAAGAGGAGGACCACAGACTTATAATTAGTAATGGTAGATAAAGGAAGAGGAGGACCACAGACTTATAATTAGTAATGGTAGATAAAGGAAGAGGAGGACCACAGACTTATAATTAGTAATGGTAGATAAAGGAAGAGGAGGACCACAGACTTATAATTAGTAATGGTAGATAAAAGGAAGAGGAGGACCACAGACTTATAATTAGTAATGGTAGATAAAGGAAAAGGAGGACCACAGACTTATAATTAGTAATGGTAGATAAAGGAAGAGGAGGACCACAGACTTATAATTAGTAATGGTAGATAAAGGAAGAGGAGGACCACAGACTTATAATTAGTAATGGTAGATAAAGGAAGAGGAGGACCACAGACTTATAATTAGTAATGGTAGATAAAGGAATAGAGGAAAAGGAGGACCACAGACTTATAATTAGTAATGGTAGATAAAGGAAGAGGAGGACCACAGACTTATAATTAGTAATGGTAGATACAGGAAGAGGAGGACCACAGACTTATAATTAGTAATGGTAGATACAGGAAAAGGAGGACCACAGACTTATAATTAGTAATGGTAGATACAGGAAGAGGAGGACCACAGACTTATAATTAGTAATGGTAGATAAAGGAAGAGGAGGACCACAGACTTATAATTAGTAATGGTAGATACAGGAAGAGGAGGACCACAGACTTATAATTAGTAATGGTAGATAAAGGAAGAGGAGGACCACAGACTTATAATTAGTAATGGTAGATAAAGGAAGAGGAGGACCACAGACTTATAATTAGTAATGGTAGATAAAGGAAGAGGAGGACCACAGACTTATAATTAGTAATGGTAGATACAGGAAGAGGAGGACCACAGACTTATAATTAGTAATGGTAGATAAAGGAAGAGGAGGACCACAGACTTATAATTAGTAATGGTAGATAAAGGAAGAGGAGGACCACAGACTTATAATTAGTAATGGTAGATAAAGGAAGAGGAGGACCACAGACTTATAATTAGTAATGGTAGATAAAGGAAGAGGAGGACCACAGACTTATAATTAGTAATGGTAGATAAAGAAAGAGGAGGACCACAGACTTATAATTAGTAATGGTAGATAAAGGAAGAGGAGGACCACAGACTTATAATTAGTAATGGTAGATAAAGGAAGAGGAGGACCACAGACTTATAATTAGTAATGGTAGATAAAGGAAGAGGAGGACCACAGACTTATAATTAGTAATGGTAGATAAGGAAGAGGAGGACCACAGACTTATAATTAGTAATGGTAGATAAAGGAAGAGGAGGACCACAGACTTATAATTAGTAATGGTAGATAAAGGAAGAGGAGGACCACAGACTTATAATTAGTAATGGTAGATAAAGGAAGAGGAGGACCACAGACTTATAATTAGTAATGGTAGATAAAGGAAGAGGAGGACCACAGACTTATAATTAGTAATGGTAGATAAAGGAAGAGGAGGACCACAGACTTATAATTAGTAATGGTAGATAAAGGAAGAGGAGGACCACAGACTTATAATTAGTAATGGTAGATAAAGGAAGAGGAGGACCACAGACTTATAATTAGTAATGGTAGATAAAGGAAGAGGAGGACCACAGACTTATAATTAGTACCTTTAATGGTAGATACAGGAAGAGGGGGGCCACATACTTATAATTAGTAATGGTAGATAAAGGAAGAGGAGGACCACAGACTTATAATTAGTAATGGTAGATAAAGGAAGAGGAGGACCACAGACTTATAATTAGTAATGGTAGATAAAGGAAGAGGAGGACCACAGACTTATAATTAGTAATGGTAGATAAAGGAAGAGGAGGACCACAGACTTATAATTAGTAATGGTAGATAAAGGAAGAGGAGGACCACAGACTTATAATTAGTAATGGTAGATAAAGGAAGAGGAGGACCACAGACTTATAATTAGTAATGGTAGATAAAGGAAGAGGAGGACCACAGACTTATAATTAGTAATGGTAGATAAAGGAAGAGGAGGACCACAGACTTATAATTAGTAATGGTAGATAAAGGAAGAGGAGGACCACAGACTTATAATTAGTAATGGTAGATAAAGGAAGAGGAGGACCACAGACTTATAATTAGTAATGGTAGATAAAGGAAGAGGAGGACCACAGACTTATAATTAGTAATGGTAGATAAAGGAAGAGGAGGACCACAGACTTATAATTAGTAATGGTAGATAAAGGAAGAGGAGGACCACAGACTTATAATTAGTAATGGTAGATAAAGGAAAGGAGGACCACAGACTTATAATTAGTAATGGTAGATAAAGGAAGAGGAGGACCACAGACTTATAATTAGTAATGGTAGATAAAGGAAGAGGAGGACCACAGACTTATAATTAGTAATGGTAGATAAAGGAAGAGGAGGACCACAGACTTATAATTAGTAATGGTAGATACAGGAAGAGGAGGACCACAGACTTATAATTAGTAATGGTAGATAAAGGAAGAGGAGGACCACAGACTTATAATTAGTAATGGTAGATAAAGGAAGAGGAGGACCACAGACTTATAATTAGTAATGGTAGATAAAGGAAGAGGAGGACCACAGACTTATAATTAGTAATGGTAGATACAGGAAGAGGAGGACCACAGACTTATAATTAGTAATGGTAGATAAAGGAAGAGGAGGACCACAGACTTATAATTAGTAATGGTAGATAAAGGAAGAGGAGGACCACAGACTTATAATTAGTAATGGTAGATAAAGGAAGAGGAGGACCACAGACTTATAATTAGTAATGGTATATAAAGGAAGAGGAGGACAACAGACTTATAATTAGTAATGGTACATAAAGGAAGAGGAGGACCACAGACTTATAATTAGTAATGGTAGATAAAGGAAGAGGAGGACCACAGACTTATAATTAGTAATGGTAGATAAAGGAAGAGGAGGACCACAGACTTATAATTAGTAATGGTAGATACAGGAAGAGGAGGACCACAGACTTATAATTAGTAATGGTAGATACAGGAAGAGGAGGACCACAGACTTATAATTAGTAATGGTAGATACAGGAAGAGGAGGACCACAGACTTATAATTAGTAATGGTAGATACAGGAAGAGGAGGGCCACAGACTTATAATTAGTAATGGTAGATAAAGGAAAAGGAGGACCACAGACTTATAATTAGTAATGGTAGATAAAGGAAGAGGAGGACCACAGACTTATAATTAGTAATGGTAGATACAGGAAGAGGAGGACCACAGACTTATAATTAGTAATGGTAGATAAAGGAAGAGGAGGACCACAGACTTATAATTAGTAATGGTAGATAAAGGAAGAGGAGGACCACAGACTTATAATTAGTAATGGTAGATAAAGGAAAAGGAGGACCACAGACTTATAATTAGTAATGGTAGATAAAGGAAGAGGAGGACCACAGACTTATAATTAGTAATGGTAGATAAAGGAAAAGGAGGACCACAGACTTATAATTAGTAATGGTAGATAAAGGAAGAGGAGGACCACAGACTTATAATTAGTAATGGTAGATAAAGGAAGAGGAGGACCACAGACTTATAATTAGTAATGGTAGATAAAGGAAGAGGAGGACCACAGACTTATAATTAGTAATGGTAGATACAGGAAGAGGAGGACCACAGACTTATAATTAGTAATGGTAGATAAAGGAAGAGGAGGACCACAGACTTATAATTAGTAATGGTAGATAAAGGAAGAGGAGGACCACAGACTTATAATTAGTAATGGTAGATAAAGGAAGAGGAGGACCACAGACTTATAATTAGTAATGGTAGATAAAGGAAGAGGAGGACCACAGACTTATAATTAGTAATGGTAGATAAAGGAAGAGGAGGACCACAGACTTATAATTAGTAATGGTAGATAAAGGAAGAGGAGGACCACAGACTTATAATTAGTAATGGTAGATACAGGAAGAGGAGGACCACAGACTTATAATTAGTAATGGTAGATAAAGGAAGAGGAGGACCACAGACTTATAATTAGTAATGGTAGATAAAGGAAGAGGAGGACCACAGACTTATAATTAGTAATGGTAGATAAAGGAAGAGGAGGACCACAGACTTATAATTAGTAATGGTAGATAAAGGAAGAGGAGGACCACAGACTTATAATTAGTAATGGTAGATAAAGGAAGAGGAGGACCACAGACTTATAATTAGTAATGGTAGATAAAGGAAGAGGAGGACCACAGACTTATAATTAGTAATGGTAGATACAGGAAGAGGAGGACCACAGACTTATAATTAGTAATGGTAGATACAGGAAGTGAAGGACCACAGACTTATAATTAGTAATGGTAGATAAAGGAAGAGGAGGACCACAGACTTATAATTAGTAATGGTAGATACAGGAAGAGGAGGACCACAGACTTATAATTAGTAATGGTAGATAAAGGAAGAGGAGGACCACAGACTTATAATTAGTAATGGTAGATAAAGGAAGAGGAGGACCACAGACTTATAATTAGTAATGGTAGATAAAGGAAGAGGAGGACCACAGACTTATAATTAGTAATGGTAGATACAGGAAGAGGAGGACCACAGACTTATAATTAGTAATGGTAGATAAAGTAAGAGGAGGACCACAGACTTATAATTAGTAATGGTAGATAAAGGAAGAGGAGGACCACAGACTTATAATTAGTAATGGTAGATAAAGGAAGAGGAGGACCACAGACTTATAATTAGTAATGGTAGATAAAGGAAGAGGAGGACCACAGACTTATAATTAGTAATGGTAGATACAGGAAGAGGAGGACCACAGACTTATAATTAGTAATGGTAGATAAAGGAAGAGGAGGACCACAGACTTATAATTAGTAATGGTAGATAAAGGAAGAGGAGGACCACAGACTTATAATTAGTAATGGTAGATACAGGAAGAGGAGGACCACAGACTTATAATTAGTAATGGTAGATAAAGGAAAGGAGGACCACAGACTTATAATTAGTAATGGTAGATAAAGGAAGAGGAGGACCACAGACTTATAATTAGTAATGGTAGATAAAGGAAGAGGAGGACCACAGACTTATAATTAGTAATGGTAGATAAAGGAAGAGGAGGACCACAGACTTATAATTAGTAATGGTAGATACAGGAAGAGGAGGACCACAGACTTATAATTAGTAATGGTAGATAAAGGAAGAGGAGGACCACAGACTTATAATTAGTAATGGTAGATAAAGGAAGAGGAGGACCACAGACTTATAATTAGTAATGGTAGATACAGGAAGAGGAGGACCACAGACTTATAATTAGTAATGGTAGATAAAGGAAGAGGAGGACCACAGACTTATAATTAGTAATGGTAGATAAAGGAAGAGGAGGACCACAGACTTATAATTAGTAATGGTAGATAAAGGAAGAGGAGGACCACAGACTTATAATTAGTAATGGTAGATAAAGGAAGAGGAGGACCACAGACTTATAATTAGTAATGGTAGATAAAGGAAGAGGAGGGACCACAGACTTATAATTAGTAATAGTAGATACAGGAAGAGGAGGACCACAGACTTATAATTAGTAATGGTAGATACAGGAAGAGGAGGACCACAGACTTATAATTAGTAATGGTAGATAAAGGAAGAGGAGGACCACAGACTTATAATTAGTAATGGTAGATAAAGGAAGAGGAGGACCACAGACTTATAATTAGTAATGGTAGATACAGGAAGAGGAGGACCACAGACTTATAATTAGTAATGGTAGATACAGGAAGAGGAGGACCACAGACTTATAATTAGTAATGGTAGATAAAGGAAGAGGAGGACCACAGACTTATAATTAGTAATGGTAGATAAAGGAAGAGGAGGACCACAGACTTATAATTAGTAATGGTAGATAAAGGAAGAGGAGGACCACAGACTTATAATTAGTAATGGTAGATAAAGGAAAAGGAGGACCACAGACTTATAATTAGTAATGGTAGATACAGGAAGAGGAGGACCACAGACTTATAATTAGTAATGGTAGATAAAGGAAGAGGAGGACCACAGACTTATAATTAGTAATGGTAGATAAAGGAAGAGGAGGACCACAGACTTATAATTAGTAATGGTAGATAAAGGAAGAGGAGGACCACAGACTTATAATTAGTAATGGTAGATAAAGTAAGAGGAGGACCACAGACTTATATTGTAAGGTAGATAAGGAAGAGGAGGACCACAGACTTATAATTAGTAATGGTAGATAAAGGAAGAGGAGGACCACAGACTTATAATTAGTAATGGTAGATAAAGGAAGAGGAGGACCACAGACTTATAATTAGTAATGGTAGATAAAGGAAGAGGAGGACCACAGACTTATAATTAGTAATGGTAGATAAAGGAATAGGAGGACCACAGACTTATAATTAGTAATGGTAGATAAAGGAAGAGGAGGACCACAGACTTATAATTAGTAATGGTAGATAAAGGAAGAGGAGGACCACAGACTTATAATTAGTAATGGTAGATACAGGAAGAGGAGGACCACAGACTTATAATTAGTAATGGTAGATAAAGGAAGAGGAGGACCACAGACTTATAATTAGTAATGGTAGATAAGGAAGAGGAGGACCACAGACTTATAATTAGTAATGGTAGATAAGGAAGAGGAGGACCACAGACTTATAATTAGTAATGGTAGATAAAGGAAGAGGAGGACCACAGACTTATAATTAGTAATGGTAGATAAAGGAAGAGGAGGACCACAGACTTATAATTAGTAATGGTAGATAAGGAAGAGGAGGACCACAGACTTATAATTTAGTAATGGTAGATACAGGAAGAGGAGGACCACAGACTTATAATTAGTAATGGTAGATAAAGGAAGAGGAGGACCACAGACTTATAATTAGTAATGGTAGATACAGGAAGAGGAGGACCACAGACTTATAATTAGTAATGGTAGATAAAGGAAGAGGAGGACCACAGACTAATAATTAGTAATGGTAGATAAAGGAAGAGGAGGACCACAGACTTATAATTAGTAATGGTAGATACAGGAAGAGGAGGACCACAGACTTATAATTAGTAATGGTAGATAAAGGAAGAGGAGGACCACAGACTTATAATTAGTAATGGTAGATACAGGAAGAGGAGGACCACAGACTTATAATTAGTAATGGTAGATAAAGGAAGAGGAGGACCACAGACTTATAATTAGTAATGGTAGATAAAGGAAGAGGAGGACCACAGACTTATAATTAGTAATGGTAGATAAAGGAAGAGGAGGACCACAGACTTATAATTAGTAATGGTAGATAAAGGAAGAGGAGGACCACAGACTTATAATTAGTAATGGTAGATAGAGGAAGAGGAGGACCACAGACTTATAATTAGTAATGGTAGATACAGGAAGAGGAGGACCACAGACTTATAATTAGTAATGGTAGATACAGGAAGAGGAGGACCACAGACTTATAATTAGTAATGGTAGATAAAGGAAGAGGAGGACCACAGACTTATAATTAGTAATGGTAGATACAGGAAGAGGAAGGCCACAGACTTATAATTAGTACCTTTAATGGTAGATACAGGAAGAGGGGGGCCACATACTTATAATTAGTAATGGTAGATAAAGGAAAAGGAGGACCACAGACTTATAATTAGTAATGGTAGATAAAGGAAGAGGAGGACCACAGACTTATAATTAGTAATGGTAGATACAGGAAGAGGAGGACCACAGACTTATAATTAGTAATGGTAGATAAGGAAGAGGAGGACCACAGACTTATGATTAGTAATGGTAGATAAAGTAAGAGGAGGACCACAGACTTATAATTAGTAATGGTAGATAAAGGAAGAGGAGGACCACAGACTTATAATTAGTAATGGTAGATAAAAGGAAGAGGAGGACCACAGACTTATAATTAGTAATGGTAGATAAGGAAGAGGAGGACCACAGACTTATAATTAGTAATGGTAGATAAAGGAAGAGGAGGACCACAGACTTATAATTAGTAATGGTAGATAAAGGAAGAGGAGGACCACAGACTTATAATTAGTAATGGTAGATACAGGAAGAGGAGGACCACAGACTTATAATTAGTAATGGTAGATAAAGGAAGAGGAGGACCACAGACTTATAATTAGTAATGGTAGATACAGGAAGAGGAGGACCACAGACTTATAATTAGTAATGGTAGATAAAGGAAGAGGAGGACCACAGACTTATAATTAGTAATGGTAGATACAGGAAGAGGAGGACCACAGACTTATAATTAGTAATGGTAGATAAAGGAAGAGGAGGACCACAGACTTATAATTAGTAATGGTAGATAAAGGAAGAGGAGGACCACAGACTTATAATTAGTAATGGTAGATAAGGAAGAGGAGGACCACAGACTTATAATTAGTAATGGTAGATAAAGGAAGAGGAGGACCACAGACTTATAATTAGTAATGGTAGATACAGGAAGAGGAAGGCCACAGACTTATAATTAGTAATGGTAGATAAAGGAAGTGGAGGACCACAGACTTATAATTAGTAATGGTAGATAAAGGAAGAGGAGGACCACAGACTTATAATTAGTAATGGTAGATAAAGGAAGAGGAGGACCACAGACTTATAATTAGTAATGGTAGATAAAGGAAGAGGAGGACCACAGACTTATAATTAGTAATGGTAGATACAGGAAGAGGAGGACCACAGACTTATAATTAGTAATGGTAGATAAAGGAAGAGGAGGACCACAGACTTATAATTAGTAATGGTAGATACAGGAAGAGGAGGACCACAGACTTATAATTAGTAATGGTAGATACAGGAAGAGGAGGACCACAGACTTATAATTAGTAATGGTAGATAAAGGAAGAGGAGGACCACAGACTTATAATTAGTAATGGTAGATAAAGGAAGAGGAGGACCACAGACTTATAATTAGTAATGGTAGATAAAGGAAGAGGAGGACCACAGACTTATAATTAGTAATGGTAGATAAAGGAAGAGGAGGACCACAGACTTATAATTAGTAATGGTAGATAAAGGAAGAGGAGGACCACAGACTTATAATTAGTAATGGTAGATAAAGGAAGAGGAGGACCACAGACTTATAATTAGTAATGGTAGATAAAGGAAGAGGAGGACCACAGACTTATAATTAGTAATGGTAGATAAAGGAAGAGGAGGACCACAGACTTATAATTAGTAATGGTAGATAAAGGAAGAGGAGGACCACAGACTTATAATTAGTAATGGTAGATAAAGGAAGAGGAGGACCACAGACTTATAATTAGTAATGGTAGATAAAGGAAGGGGAGGACCACAGACTTATAATTAGTAATGGTAGATAAAGGAAGAGGAGGACCACAGACTTATAATTAGTAATGGTAGATACAGGAAGAGGAGGACCACAGACTTATAATTAGTAATGGTAGATAAAGGAAGAGGAGGACCACAGACTTATAATTAGTAATGGTAGATAAAGGAAGAGGAGGACCACAGACTTATAATTAGTAATGGTAGATAAAGGAAGAGGAGGACCACAGACTTATAATTAGTAATGGTAGATACAGGAAGAGGAGGACCACAGACTTATAATTAGTAATGGTAGATACAGGAAGAGGAGGACCACAGACTTATAATTAGTAATGGTAGATAAAGGAAGAGGAGGACCACAGACTTATAATTAGTAATGGTAGATAAAGGAAGAGGAGACCACAGACTTATAATTAGTAATGGTAGATAAAGAAGTAGACCACAGACTTATAATTAGTAATGGTAGATAAAGGAAGAGGAGGACCACAGACTTATAATTAGTAATGGTAGATAAAGGAAGAGGAGGACCACAGACTTATAATTAGTAATGGTAGATAAAGGAAGAGGAGGACCACAGACTTATAATTAGTAATGGTAGATAAAGGAAGAGGAGGACCACAGACTTATAATTAGTAATGGTAGATAAAGGAAGAGGAGGACCACAGACTTATAATTAGTAATGGTAGATAAAGGAAGAGGAGGACCACAGACTTATAATTAGTAATGGTAGATAAAGGAAGAGGAGGACCACAGACTTATAATTAGTAATGGTAGATAAAGGAAGAGGAGGACCACAGACTTATAATTAGTAATGGTAGATAAAGGAAGAGGAGGACCACAGACTTATAATTAGTAATGGTAGATAAAGGAAGAGGAGGACCACAGACTTATAATTAGTAATGGTAGATAAAGGAAGAGGAGGACCACAGACTTATAATTAGTAATGGTAGATAAAGGAAGAGGAGGACCACAGACTTATAATTAGTAATGGTAGATAAGGAAGAGGAGGACCACAGACTTATAATTAGTAATGGTAGATAAAGGAAGAGGAGGACCACAGACTTATAATTAGTAATGGTAGATAAAGGAAGAGAAGGACCACAGACTTATAATTAGTAATGGTAGATAAAGGAAGAGGAGGACCACAGACTTATAATTAGTAATGGTAGATAAAGGAAGAGGAGGACCACAGACTTATAATTAGTAATGGTAGATAAAGGAAGAGGAGGACCACAGACTTATAATTAGTAATGGTAGATACAGGAAGAGGAGGACCACAGACTTATAATTAGTAAATGGTAGATACAGGAAGAGGAGGACCACAGACTTATAATTAGTAATGGTAGATACAGGAAGTGGAGGACCACAGACTTATAATTAGTAATGGTAGATAAAGTAAGAGGAGGACCACAGACTTATAATTAGTAATGGTAGATAAAGGAAGAGGAGGACCACAGACTTATAATTAGTAATGGTAGATAAAGAAAGAGGAGGACCACAGACTTATAATTAGTAATGGTAGATATACAGGAAGAGGAGGACCACAGACTTATAATTAGTAATGGTAGATAAAGGAAGAGGAGGACCACAGACTTATAATTAGTAATGGTAGATAAAGGAAGAGGAGGACCACAGACTTATAATTAGTAATGGTAGATACAGGAAGAGGAGGACCACAGACTTATAATTAGTAATGGTAGATAAAGGAAGAGGAGGACCACAGACTTATAATTAGTAATGGTAGATAAAGGAAGAGGAGGACCACAGACTTATAATTAGTAATGGTAGATAAAGGAAGAGGAGGACCACAGACTTATAATTAGTAATGGTAGATAAAGAAAGAGGAGGACCACAGACTTATAATTAGTAATGGTAGATAAAGGAAGAGGAGGACCACAGACTTATAATTAGTAATGGTAGATAAAGGAAGAGGAGGACCACAGACTTATAATTAGTAATGGTAGATAAAGGAAGAGGAGGACCACAGACTTATAATTAGTAATGGTAGATAAAGGAAGTGGAAGACCACAGACTTATAATTAGTAATGGTAGATAAAGGAAGAGGAGGACCACAGACTTATAATTAGTAATGGTAGATAAAGGAAGAGGAGGACCACAGACTTATAATTAGTAATGGTAGATAAGGAAGAGGAGGACCACAGACTTATAATTAGTAATGGTAGATAAAGGAAGAGGAGGACCACAGACTTATAATTAGTAATGGTAGATAAAGGAAGAGGAGGACCACAGACTTATAATTAGTAATGGTAGATACAGGAAGAGGAGGACCACAGACTTATAATTAGTAATGGTAGATAAAGTAAGAGGAGGACCACAGACTTATAATTAGTAATGGTAGATAAAGGAAGAGGAGGACCACAGACTTATAATTAGTAATGGTAGATAAAGGAAGAGGAGGACCACAGACTTATAATTAGTAATGGTAGATAAAGGAAGAGGAGGACCACAGACTTATAATTAGTAATGGTAGATAAAGGAAGAGGAGGACCACAGACTTATAATTAGTAATGGTAGATAAAGGAAGAGGAGGACCACAGACTTATAATTAGTAATGGTAGATACAGGAAGAGGAGGACCACAGACTTATAATTAGTAATGGTAGGTAAACAAAGGGAAGGGCCACAGACTTATAATTAGTAATGGTAGATAAAGTAAGAGGAGGACCACAGACTTATAATTAGTAATGGTAGATACAGGAAGAGGAGGACCACAGACTTATAATTAGTAATGGTAGATAAAGGAAGAGGAGGACCACAGACTTATAATTAGTAATGGTAGATAAAGGAAGAGGAGGACCACAGACTTATAATTAGTAATGGTAGATAAAGGAAGAGGAGGACCACAGACTTATAATTAGTAATGGTAGATAAAGGAAGAGGAGGACCACAGACTTATAATTAGTAATGGTAGATACAGGAAGAGGAGGACCACAGACTTATAATTAGTAATGGTAGATAAAGGAAGAGGAGGACCACAGACTTATAATTAGTAATGGTAGATAAAGGAAAGGGAGGACCACAGACTTATAATTAGTAATGGTAGATAAAGGAAGAGGAGGACCACAGACTTATAATTAGTAATGGTAATGGAGGAGGACCACAGACTATAATTAGTAATGGTAGATAAGGAAGGGAGGACCACAGACTTATAATTAGTAATGGTAGATAAAGGAAGAGGAGGACCACAGACTTATAATTAGTAATGGTAGATAAAGGAAGAGGAGGACCACAGACTTATAATTAGTAATGGTAGATAAAGGAAGGAGGCCCGTTGTATGGTAGAAAGGAGGGACCACAGACTTATAATTAGTAATGGTAGATAAAGGAAGAGGAGGACCACAGACTTATAATTAGTAATGGTAGATAAAGGAAGAGGAGGACCACAGACTTATAATTAGTAATGGTAGATACAGGAAGAGGAGGGCCACAGACTTATAATTAGTAATGGTAGATAAAGGAAGAGGAGGGCCACAGACTTATAATTAGTAATGGTAGATAAAGGAAAAGGAGGACCACAGACTTATAATTAGTAATGGTAGATAAAGGAAGAGGAGGGCCACAGACTTATAATTAGTAATGGTAGATACAGGAAGAGGAGGACCACAGACTTATAATTAGTAATGGTAGATAAAGGAAGAGGAGGACCACAGACTTATAATTAGTAATGGTAGATAAAGGAAGAGGAGGACCACAGACTTATAATTAGTAATGGTAGATAAAGGAAGAGGAGGACCACAGACTTATAATTAGTAATGGTAGATACAGGAAGAAGAGGAGGACCACAGACTTATAATTAGTAATGGTAGATACAGGAAGTGGAGGACCACAGACTTATAATTAGTAATGGTAGATAAAGGAAGAGGAGGACCACAGACTTATAATTAGTAATAGTAGATACAGGAAGAGGAGGACCACAGACTTATAATTAGTAATGGTAGATACAGGAAGAGGAGGACCACAGACTTATAATTAGTAATGGTAGATACAGGAAGAGGAGGACCACAGACTTATAATTAGTAATGGTAGATACAGGAAGAGGAGGACCACAGACTTATAATTAGTAATGGTAGATAAAGGAAGAGGAGGACCACAGACTTATAATTAGTAATGGTAGATACAGGAAGAGGAGGACCACAGACTTATAATTAGTAATGGTAGATAAAGGAAGAGGAGGACCACAGACTTATAATTAGTAATGGTAGATAAAGGAAGAGGAGGACCACAGACTTATAATTAGTAATGGTAGATAAAGGAAGAGGAGTGTCACAGACATATAATTAGTAATGGTAGATTAAAGAAGAGAAGGGCCACAGACTTATAATTAGTAATGGTAGATAATGGAAGAGGAGGACCACAGACTTATAATTAGTAATGGTAGATAAAGGAAGAGGAGGACCACAGACTTATAATTAGTAATGGTAGATACAGGAAGAGGAGGACCACAGACTTATAATTAGTAATGGTAGATACAGGAAGAGGAGGACCACAGACTTATAATTAGTAATGGTAGATAAAGGAAGAGGAGGACCACAGACTTATAATTAGTAATGGTAGATAAAGGAAGAGGAGGACCACAGACTTATAATTAGTAATGGTAGATAAAGGAAGTGGAGGACCACAGACTTATAATTAGTAATGGTAGATAAAGGAAGAGGAGGACCACAGACTTATAATTAGTAATGGTAGATACAGGAAGAGGAGGACCACAGACTTATAATTAGTAATGGTAGATAAAGGAAGAGGAGGACCACAGACTTATAATTAGTAATGGTAGATAAAGGAAGAGGAGGACCACAGACTTATAATTAGTAATGGTAGATACAGGAAGAGGAGGACCACAGACTTATAATTAGTAATGGTAGATAAAGGAAGAGGAGGACCACAGACTTATAATTAGTAATGGTAGATAAAGGAAGAGGAGGACCACAGACTTATAATTAGTAATGGTAGATAAAGGAAGAGGAGGACCACAGACTTATAATTAGTAATGGTAGATAAAGTAAGAGGAGGACCACAGACTTATAATTAGTAATGGTAGATAAAGGAAGAGGAGGACCACAGACTTATAATTAGTAATGGTAGATAAAGGTAGTGGAAGGCCACAGACTAATAATTAGTAATGGTAGATAAAGGAAGAGGAGGACCACAGACTTATAATAAGTAATGGTAGATAAAGTAAAAGGAGGACCACAGACTTATAATTAGTAATGGTAGATAAAGGAAGAGGAGGACCACAGACTTATAATTAGTAATGGTAGATAAAGGAAGAGGAGGACCACAGACTTATAATTAGTAATGGTAGATAAAGGAAGAGGAGGACCACAGACTTATAATTAGTAATGGTAGATAAAGGAAGAGGAGGACCACAGACTTATAATTAGTAATGGTAGATAAGGAAGAGGAGGACCACAGACTTATAATTAGTAATGGTAGATAAAGGAAGAGGAGGACCACAGACTTATAATTAGTAATGGTAGATAAAGGAAGAGGAGGACCACAGACTTATAATTAGTAATGGTAGATAAAGGAAGAGGAGGACCACAGACTTATAATTAGTTATGGTAGATAAAGGAAGAGGAGGACCACAGACTTATAATTAGTAATGGTAGATAAAGGAAGAGGAGGACCACAGACTTATAATTAGTAATGGTAGATAAAGGAAGAGGAGGACCACAGACTTATAATTAGTAATGGTAGATACAGGAAGAGGAGGACCACAGACTTATAATTAGTAATGGTAGATAAAGTAAGAGGAGGACCACAGACTTATAATTAGTAATGGTAGATAAAGGAAGAGGAGGACCACAGACTTATAATTAGTAATGGTAGATAAAGGAAGAGGAGGACCACAGACTTATAATTAGTAATGGTAGATAAAGTAAGAGGAGGACCACAGACTTATAATTAGTAATGGTAGATAAGGAGATAATTGAGGAGGACCACAGACTTATAATTAGTAATGTAGATAAAGGAAGAGGAGGACCACAGACTTATAATTAGTAATGGTAGATAAAGGAAGAGGAGGACCACAGACTTATAATTAGTAATGGTAGATAAAGGAAGAGGAGGACCACAGACTTATAATTAGTAATGGTAGATACAGGAAGAGGAGGACCACAGACTTATAATTAGTAATGGTAGATAAAGGAAAAGGAGGACCACAGACTTATAATTAGTAATGGTAGATAAAGGAAGAGGAGGACCACAGACTTATAATTAGTAATGGTAGATAAAGGAAGGGAGGACCACAGACTTATAATTAGTAATGGTAGATAAAGGAAGAGGAGGACCACAGACTTATAATTAGTAATGGTAGATAAAGGAAGAGGAGGACCACAGACTTATAATTAGTAATGGTAGATAAAGGAAGAGGAAGACCACAGACTTATAATTAGTAATGGTAGATAAAGGAAGAGGAGGACCACAGACTTATAATTAGTAATGGTAGATAAAGGAAGAGGAGGACCACAGACTTATAATTAGTAATGGTAGATAAAGGAAAAGGAGGACCACAGACTTATAATTAGTAATGGTAGATAAAGGAAGAGGAGGACCACAGACTTATAATTAGTAATGGTAGATACAGGAAGAGGAGGACCACAGACTTATAATTAGTAATGGTAGATACAGGAAGAGGAGGACCACAGACTTATAATTAGTAATGGTAGATAAAGGAAAAGGAGGACCACAGACTTATAATTAGTAATGGTAGATAAAGGAAGAGGAGGACCACAGACTTATAATTAGTAATGGTAGATAAAGGAAGAGGAGGACCACAGACTTATAATTAGTAATGGTAGATAAAGGAAGAGGAGGACCACAGACTTATAATTAGTAATGGTAGATAAAGGAAGAGGAGGACCACAGACTTATAATTAGTAATGGTAGATAAAGGAAGAGGAGGACCACAGACTTATAATTAGTAATGGTAGATAAAGGAAAAGGAGGACCACAGACTTATAATTAGTAATGGTAGATAAAGGAAGAGGAGGACCACAGACTTATAATTAGTAATGGTAGATACAGGAAGTGGAGGACCACAGACTTATAATTAGTAATGGTAGATACAGGAAGAGGAGGACCACAGACTTATAATTAGTAATGGTAGATAAAGGAAAAGGAGGACCACAGACTTATAATTAGTAATGGTAGATAAAGTAAGAGGAGGGACCACAGACTTATAATTAGTAATGGTAGATAAAGGAAGAGGAGGACCACAGACTTATAATTAGTAATGGTAGATAAAGGAAAAGGAGGACCACAGACTTATAATTAGTAATGGTAGATACAGGAAGAGGAGGACCACAGACTTATAATTAGTAATGGTAGATAAAGGAAGAGGAGGACCACAGACTTATAATTAGTAATGGTAGATAAAGGAAGAGGAGGACCACAGACTTATAATTAGTAATGGTAGATAAAGGAAAGAGGAGGACCACAGACTTATAATTAGTAATGGTAGATAAAGTAAGAGGAGGACCACAGACTTATAATTAGTAATGGTAGATAAAGGAAGTGGAGGACCACAGACTTATAATTAGTAATGGTAGATAAAGTAAGAGGAGGACCACAGACTTATAATTAGTAATGGTAGATAAAGGAAGAGGAGGACCACAGACTTATAATTAGTAATGGTAGATAAAGTAAGAGGAGGACCACAGACTTATAATTAGTAATGGTAGATAAAGGAAGAGGAGGACCACAGACTTATAATTAGTAATGGTAGATAAAGGAAGAGGAGGACCACAGACTTATAATTAGTAATGGTAGATAAAGGAAAGAGGAGGACCACAGACTTATAATTAGTAATGGTAGATAAAGGAAGAGGAGGACCACAGACTTATAATTAGTAATGGTAGATACAGGAAGTGGAGGACCACAGACTTATAATTAGTAATGGTAGATAAAGGAAGAGGAGGACCACAGACTTATAATTAGTAATGGTAGATACAGGAAGAGGAGGACCACAGACTTATAATTAGTAATGGTAGATACAGGAAGTGGAGGACCACAGACTTATAATTAGTAATGGTAGATACAGGAAGAGGAGGACCACAGACTTATAATTAGTAATGGTAGATACAGGAAGAGGAGGACCACAGACTTATAATTAGTAATGGTAGATACAGGAAAGAGGAGGACCACAGACTTATAATTAGTAATGGTAGATAAAGGAAGAGGAGGACCACAGACTTATAATTAGTAATGGTAGATAAAGGAAGAGGAGGGACCACAGACTTATAATTAGTAATGGTAGATAAAGTAAGAGGAGGACCACAGACTTATAATTAGTAATGGTAGATAAAGGAAGAGGAGGACCACAGACTTATAATTAGTAATGGTAGATAAAGGAAGAGGAGGACCACAGACTAATAATTAGTAATGGTAGATAAAGGAAGAGGAGGACCACAGACTTATAATTAGTAATGGTAGATACAGGAAGAGGAGGACCACAGACTTATAATTAGTAATGGTAGATACAGGAAGAGGAGGACCACAGACTTATAATTAGTAATGGTAGATAAAGGAAGAGGAGGACCACAGACTTATAATTAGTAATGGTAGATAAAGGAAGAGGAGGGCCACAGACTTATAATTAGTAATGGTAGATAAAGGAAGTGGAGGACCACAGACTTATAATTAGTAATGGTAGATAAAGGAAGAGGAGGACCACAGACTTATAATTAGTAATGGTAGATAAAGGAAGAGGAGGACCACAGACTTATAATTAGTAATGGTAGATAAAGGAAGAGGAGGACCACAGACTTATAATTAGTAATGGTAGATAAAGGAAAAGGAGGACCACAGACTTATAATTAGTAATGGTAGATACAGGAAGAGGAGGAACCACAGACTTATAATTAGTAATGGTAGATAAGGAAGAGGAGGACCACAGACTTATAATTAGTAATGGTAGATAAAGTAAGAGGAGGACCACAGACTTATAATTAGTAATGGTAGATAAAGGAAGAGGAGGACCACAGACTTATAATTAGTAATGGTAGATACAGGAAGAGGAGGACCACAGACTTATAATTAGTAATGGTAGATAAAGTAAGAGGAGGACCACAGACTTATAATTAGTAATGGTAGATACAGGAAAAGGAGGACCACAGACTTATAATTAGTAATGGTAGATAAAGGAAGAGGAGGACCACAGACTTATAATTAGTAATGGTAGATAAAGGAAGAGGAGGACCACAGACTTATAATTAGTAATGGTAGATAAAGGAAGAGGAGGACCACAGACTTATAATTAGTAATGGTAGATACAGGAAGTGGAGGACCACAGACTTATAATTAGTAATGGTAGATAAAGTAAGAGGAGGACCACAGACTTATAATTAGTAATGGTAGATACAGGAAAAGGAGGACCACAGACTTATAATTAGTAATGGTAGATAGACTTATAATTAGTACCTTTAATGGTAGATACAGGAAGAGGAGGACCACAGACTAATAATTAGTACCTTTAATGGTAGATAAAGGAAGAGGAGGACCAAAGACTTAAAATTAGTAATAGTAGATACAGGAAGAGGAGGGTGATCTTACATATTTCTAGTGAGGGTGATCTTACACATTTCTAGTTGAGGGTGATCTTACACATTTCTTGTTGAGGGTGATCTTACACATTTCTAGTTGAGGGTGATCTTACACATTTCTAGTTGAGGGTGATCTTACACACTTCTAGTTGAGGGTGATCTTACACATTTCTAGTTGAGGGTGATCTTACACACTTCTAGTTGAGGGTGATCTTACACATTTCTAGTCGAGGGTGATCTTACACATTTCTAGTTGAGGTTGATCTTATACACATTTCTAGTTGAGGGTGATCTTACACATTTCTAGTTGAGGGTGATCTTACACATTTCTAGTTGAGGGTGATCTTACACATTTCTAGTTGAGGGTGATCTTACACATTTCTTGTTGAGGGTGATCTTACACATTTCTAGTTGAGGGTGATCTTACACATTTCTAGTCGAGGGTGATCTTACACACTTCTAGTTGAGGGTGATCTTACACATTTCTAGTTGAGGGTGATCTTACACATTTCTAGTTGAGGGTGATCTTACACATTTCTAGTTGAGGGGGATCTTACACATTTCTAGTGGAGTGTGATGTTACACATTCTAGTTGAGGGTGATTTTACAATTTCTAGTAGAGAGATCTTACACATTTCTTGTGGAAGGTGATCTTACAATTCTAATTGAGGGTGATCTTACACATTTCTATTGGAGAGATATTCCACATTTCTAGTGAGGGTAATCTTACACATTTCTAGTGGAGAGATCTTACACATTTCTAGTTGAGGGTCATCATGAGGTTGATCTGACACATTTCTAGTTGAGGGTGATCTTGCACATTAGAGATCATATATGTGATGATTTATAAAAAAATTCCCATGGTAATATAATTGGTGAATTTCGGTGAATCTATTAATCTAGTAAAATTAAAACCTCCGCAAATATTGATAGCTATACAGTACATTAAGGTGGTCTTTGTGTACACACAATATAACATAACAGGTGAGTTTGTAATAAACTTCTTTTATTTCCAAAAATTGCCCTCGTCCCACAGCATTGATGAAAATGTTCTGCATTATTTAAACTTAGAATACATTGCATTGTCTACGTCCTTAATTAATTTACAATATCATTTAATATTAAGCTAAATATATGGCAATCAAATATCTGTGTGACCTTCATCCATCAGTTTTTTGTGGTAAAGACGGTACAGTACAACACAGCCTTTTGCAGATGGGGCCATATTCTGCCAGAAATTATCCTCTGACTTCATTTCTATCACTGTTTCTAATGGCAGTAGACATATATTGGTGGATTCATCTGCTTCTGATTGGCTGCCTTGGTGATATCTGGTCTTGACCTCTTCAGAGTTCAGAGAGCATCTATAATAAAAACAAACTTCATTGACAGCACCAAAGGATTTGCTGGTGATTTCTAATCTATTATATTTATATTTAAAATTGCGACTGAAAAAGGATGATTCGTCTAAGCATTCACAATTTAGGCAAAATTAAACAACATTTATTAGTTTATGATAATCTTATCTTTAAAGTCATGCAAATGTTACTCAATCATACATATTTTATGAAGGGATGGTTACCTGATGACAAACTCTACACTAGGTCTGCCAGCTGCCGTTGTATTTCGGGCAATGCCACAAAGTTCTGGCTCTGACAAACAAGTACTGGGAATGTTCACTTCATCTATTACCTCCCTTTTTATAGAATCAAACATTTCTTCAATTACTTTTACAGAGTCCATTTTTGTCACATCAATGTCTTCAACTGGCAGTTTCCCAACCAACTCCTGCAAATACAATTTAACCTGCTCAAATCATTGCCTGTATATAACAACCACTTTATTATAATGACTTAGATATATATACAGGGTAAGTTTATAAATAGTACTTAATTAATGTACATACATAGACCTAAAAGAAGTCTAAAGATAATGTTTAAAAAAAATCCATAAATATGCTAAATTACCAATGAAATTTTATAACCAATTCTATTATGGTCCTTCATTCCTGTATGAAGCCTTTCAACATTAGAATTTTATAACCAATTCTTTTATGGTCCTTAATTCCTGTATGAAGCCTTTCAACATTAGAATTTTATAACCAATTCTATTATGGTCCTTCATTCCTGTATGAAGCCTTTCAACATTAGAATTTTATAACCAATTCTTTTATGGTCCTTAATTCCTGTATGAAGCCTTTCAACATTAGAATTTTATAACCAATTCTATTATGGTCCTTTATTCCTGTATGAAGCCTTTCGACATTAGAATTTCATGATGACGTTTTGGTGACATTACTCTGGCAATCTGATCTGTTTAATATTGTATTGGTGGCAGATCCTCCTGACACTATGTAATGGTCCTGGTGGATCAGGTACTCCAACAATGTTAGAGGTATAGCACGACAAGGACTTTTGATCATTATGTCGTGTCTAACCTCGTCGGTATTGCCCATCAGAAGTTTCTCAATATCGATGTCTAATATTATTGGATTAGTGGATCAGGTAGTCGGAATCTTTCAAAAGTGATTATCATGCATGGCAGCTTGAGTTAACCCTAATCCTGACACCAGTCTGCGATATTTTGAAAGATAGAAGTATGAAGTCTTCATCATTCATCTGCTTATGTCTTCACGTGTAACGATGCTGGACCATGGCAATCAAAGTTGACCAGCTGGTGGCTACATGTTTCAGCTTTATATAAAGTGTTTAGAGGGCATGTATTTAACTAGCTGCGATGACGTAGCTCTGAACGACAGACGCAAGATTTCTGACAGATGGTCGTCGTCAGAACGGAGTGGAAGCAGGGTATGATCAGAAACATATGTTTCTGGTATGATTATTCATTCTAGATGCATGTCTGGTTGTGTTTTTTTTCACTCTTCTGGTTCAGAGCTAGACTCAATCAGGTTCATTATACTGAGCAATTGGCCAATTACCTGTGGTTCCGCATGTCCTCCTGGAATGTCCCATTGTCCCTTTGCTTCTCCGCAGAGGATACTTCTCTTCAAGAAAATTACATGTTTGTCTGCAGTCTGTACAAAGGCCCCAACTCCCATTGCATCAGACATGAATGCTTGGGAGTCGTTAAAATTTTGTTCTCCTAACTGCAATATTTCTATTGCATTTGGGGCCCAATTAGTACTTATGAAATCTCTATAGCATGTAATTCCGATGTTAAAGGTTATCCGAAAGTCTGAACCATCACCGGAATTTTTTGAAACGGAATGCAAACGGAATTTAGTCCCGTTAAATAACTTGGGGTTTTCACTTCTTCTTTTGTTCCAAATAGATTCTATCTGTGCATCAAATTTGCCAAACGGTTTTCTGTTAAAATCTTGAGAGAGACATGCAATTGTATTGGATTGGTGTATTAGAGACGCACCGGGAACAGTAAACATAACAGATACGTCTGGATCCATGATGCCAACCAAGCGGAAGTAAACAGTCCTGTCTCGCTGTGACGCTGAGCTTACTGAATGTTAAATGCATACTATTGAAGCGCTCTTATGATTAAGACTTTTGAAGACGACCGGAAATTGACTATGACATGCGCGTAGTGCATAGCAACAATCAAACTTCTGTTGATGTAGAGTTGATTTCGAAACGAGTGCACACAGTCTCCAGTTTTTTTGGCAAGATGGAATCAGCAGGGCTTCATCTGGACATTGATTATGTTGGAAGTAGCGGGGTTATTCTTAGTCCAGAACAAAAAGCAGCGTTACAAACATCATTAGTTATTCTGCAAAGTCAAAACAAATTCAACAAAGTTTACCTATGGGGTAAAATTTTGGGTGTAAAGGATGACTATTTCATCGCACAGGGTGTATCCAGGGACGAAATGATTGATAAGAAGACGTTTTACAGGTATGTAGTTCTTGCCCTATAAATTATTATTGCAATTTGTTTCTCTAAGGTTACTGTAATAATTCGATAAAAACATACAGTAAATAACAACAAAGAAATGATGGTCTCATGGGTATTTATGGTCGGATTATCAAATACCAAATTTCACTACTAAAACACTGTTCAAACACGAAACCAAATAGATAATAAAGGACTCCCTTTAAACTAAATAAATTGTTCGTGTATTATTTTACTAAATGGTAATAACTAATAAAATTAAAGTAAAACTTAGGTTCACTTGAAAGATATCTGTGGGAGAGGGTACTGAAAAAGTAAAATCCATCATTCTTTTTCAAAGAAAAGTGATATCATGTAAGGTTAAAAGTTCAATTATGCATAGGGTAAAATGATCGTAAGTCGGACACCCTTTGTGTTCAGAACAGTAGTACGTCGTGATATGAAGACCATTATTAATGTAATGGGTACCGTCCGAGAGAGCATACTTTCTGCATCGTATTTACATTTCGATACCCTCCTTTTTTTCCCTACGATACAATACAGAGCAAATAAAGTACCTAACCTGCAATTCGATCGAGAGTCGGACGCATTTGACTTTGAGTCGGACAGTCCAGATTGCTTTGATATTACGTCGGACAATCGGATTAAGTTAACATTTTATACAATTCTGAATAAAAAATATTAGTCATTGATCATAAAATAAGAAATTTGTTGTTCATATTACTTTCGGTAATTGACATATCGCCAGCTGTCAAGCAAACTGCACATGACTTTGCATTTTGTATTGTGTATGCTACAACATTACGTTTGCTCCGACATCGAATACATACACGTGCATTTGCGGACACGAGATGTGGCTATACTTCCTGGCGATCACTTTACGTAAACTTATCTCTGGGAAATCAATAAATAGGTATAGCTTGTATAACAAATATGAGCCTGACGAAATAGATGCAGACATTGCATGGACTGAAAAACGAAAGAAACTGCGGTCAATTTTACATTGATTTTGTTTCATACAATGCTTGAAATTGGGTTGTTATATGTTTCAACACAACATGTTCCTTGAAAGTATATTCTGTTATTTCTAAGCTTGCAGTGAAAGATTATCAATGTTAGTAAAAGTTTAGAACCTGACGTACTAAACCACGAAAGGGATCTGCAGTCCACATGCGCTATGTATCGATGTTACGCGGTCATCTGAGCAGCCAGAACAATGGCCTTATCATTAAACAACTATTTGCCTAATTTGAGTTTGTGTTTTATCGTGGTTGCATAAGTTGAATAAGGAAAAATGCCTGTCGCTCTAAACCAATTTTGAAATATATAGAACTAGTACATTTTTTTGTAGTTATGCTAGGAGACTTTGTCCTTTGCAAAGTAAAACATTTTCATGAATTGACGATGGCCAATAGCAACTCCGGTGTTCCTAATAAACACATGCAGAACCTGCTCCAATTACTTTTAAAAGAATTGAAAACTATACAACCAAAAGTGATGTGTCCAAATTCCAGGATGACTGGATGGACAATTCCATATTCTCGCGCTAGCCATGGCCATCCCAAATTAAAGTTTCTTGTCTAGCTTGTGTTGCCGATATTTTAGATGAATGTACCATTGCTATATGTCAGAGAAAATTGTCTATTTGATGGACGAGTAAAAATAATCGTGTATTGCGTACTTGATATAACTTCTTTGCTTTACGAAGTACAATTAACAGAATGCCACTAATAAAACAAGAGAAATTTTGGTGTATATATAATATATTTTTAAATAGAAAATTAATTCATTTGGCTGCACACGTTTTCCCACTAAAATGTGCTTTGCCATACATTCTCGTTAAACTTGAAAGGAAACTTTAAAGACTGATTTGAAAATAAAAATAGATATTAAATATTTATAAAAAAAAATAAGGGATGAAAGATTTAAACTTGTATTGTGAAAAAAGGGTTATTACAGCACTTGTTTATGCCTATATATCATATTCATTTGTATAATGATAAAATACACTGTCCAACTTATGATTGTTTTGAACATTTTTGGTGTCCGACTCAAGATCAAATAACGTTTGCGACTTTGAACCAAATTATGAGATAAAATGCTGTTTCTATTGTCAAAGTAAAGATAATTCTGCATTTGTTTTACACAAATCTTACAGTTAAATTCCAGTTTTAAGTTTTATAGCGTAATAATCAAAAGAAATGACTTCTCATTTCAGTTTGAAGTCACAAAACTTTACCCGCTCTCACCGTGAAATGTACCGCTTTTGTTACTATTCGCGATCGGACTTGGCAAAATATGTAAACGAGAAAGTTATCAACGGGAGACAACTCTAGAAAGTCAATACTTCATTTAGCATGTAGACAGCGTTTTTTTGTAACGTGGTAACCGGAATAAGGACGGTAAGACGTGTTAAAAATGTCCGACTCTAGATCGTGTCCGACTTAATATCACTCTACCCTAATAGGTCTTCATTTTTCATTATTTCAGCAAAGATTGTGTCAACTGGGGTTTGCTGCCACCTGCTACAAAAGCGATGCGTGACCAGAGCAAGCTTGCAAAGGGACGTTTCACCGGAGACCCTTCATATGAGTTTGAACACACTGAAACTAAGAAAGTGGGTGAAGGAGATGATGCTCAAGAGGAAGAAGAAACTGTGAGTAATTGTTCTAAATTGATAAACTTAAACCAAAGCTGTAATCGTCCCTGTCAGTGATTTTTTCTTCTTTTGTTTTTTTGTTCAAAGAAATTTGAATTTTATGCATTGTGGTATAAAACACCAGGAATAATAATGTTGCAATCTACAACGTAATATAACCAAAATGTATTGTTGTTTTTCTTTGGCGGATAATTTTGTAATCTGGATTAAGCATTTACATCATCTATTACATTATTGCAGATCTCTATCAAAGAAGAAGACAGACTTTCCTCAGTTATTGCAGACATTGATGAAGATGTTAAAATTGTCCCAAGAGGAGCTTTTGTACAGACACCAACAGGAGAAGTGATATCAAATCGTAGTTTTGAAGGTATTTATGATGAGTAGACTTACTGTCGTGTCGGTCTAACCGTTGACGATGACAGTGATGTACTCGCCGCGCAACTTGCACAATACTATTGCATACTGGGTTACAATATAATGCTAAACGCGAGTTGATTGGTTGGTGGGCGTGGCTTATATGGTGTGATATGTGTGACCCACGTGTAATAGATCTATCCTGAACTCATCAGGTATTACCGTACTCATAAGAACTAGATCTATCCTGAACTCATCGGGTATGACCGAATTAATAAGAACTGCAGGATGTGTCCATACTTTCTATTACCCGCAGTTTTTACAACAGACGTTTCTTCAAAGAAAGCTCTGGCATTAAATGCGATAATGCGGATTTCATGAGCTGCTGTCCGTGTTTCAGCCGGGATAGACTGGATAACTTTTTGCGTCATCGCTAGCATAATTCACGGTAAAGAATGTGCGTCACAAAAGTTAGCTAGGCTACTTCGAGAACAACGTAATGGCTGCCGTGAGGCCCGCCTCGCGGTAAGTTTACCTCTGTTTGTTTCTGTATCAATCAACTTCTTAAATATCAAAGTACTTTTAATTCACTACGGATTTATTGGCTGTTAATGGATTTCTTACATAACGTGCCGTTTTCAAACATTCAAGGACAAACATCGTACGCTCGTAGATATATCTAACGCTGTTATCGTTAAGCCTTACGTGGAAATGCAGCAAATTGCCTCTAAATTCTCAAATGGCTGATGGAACCGTTTGCAGCGTACGAACATTCCTCTCCAATAAACGGGTCATTATTTTATTTCTGTTTATTCTATAAATTTAAGACTTCGTTGGTGATTTTGCTTGCGTTTTTTATCAGTCGCAGCTATATTGCCATTCAAACTCTAGAACATTGTCAGATATACTCCGCACACTCGTTCTATCGCCTGACGTCGGGTAGCTATAGGCTATCTAAACTCCGCCCCTCCAGACAATTGACAGAACCACTCGACCAGTTGATAATACTGTCGCTCAACATAGCGAGGTATTACATCATTTATTTTGTCAACGGTTAGACCGACACGACAGTAATACCAATGAACTACTCATAATTACTGATCAATTTATAAACTGAGATCTGGGCCCAGCACCATAAACTTTCTCACACAATTTTTTACTCAAGTATATGATTTTACATAGTGACTTGAGTAAAACATCTGTCTGAGAAAGTTTTATGGTGCCGTGCCCTGTTTGCATATTTTTGAGATTTTTTAACAAAAAAAATCATTCGTAGAAAATGATCATAAAATAATAAGTCATTGGGTACCACACCACTAATTTGGGTTATATCCCAGTCACTCGTCAAGAATGTGTATATGCCCTATTTTTTCTATGGAGATAAAACATAGTATCTAGCTTGGTGTTTTGTGTAGTGTACTAACAGAGTTTTTTTATTTTTGCTACACAGGTCTGATTGTATCTGAAGCTGCCAAGCTTTGTTCATACATGCACTTCAGGGAACCCAAACTCCTCCCAGAAAAGTCCCTCCTACAGAAAGCCAATATGGACAAATCTATTGACTTCATGGATCACTTGGAAGAAGACATACCAAAAGGTACTATCAATATTTTATTCTTAAACATCAATTGTTGTGAACACAGATAATGAAGAGCATTTAAAAGATGCAAAAATTTATGTTGTAATACAACCTTTTAACCATACACTATGTATTGTAGATTTTTACAGCCAAACAGCATTTTATGTGAATTTGTGAATGCTTGGCATGATTTTGTGTATATCACATACTATAAGAAACATATACATAGAGATTGGAAACTCCTTCTTTGTTTTTGTTGACAGGCAGTGGTTCCTCCGGTTTTTAAGCATTTTCCCTTGGCTAACTACTTTTAAGTGTATTCTTTTAAACATGATATTTTTGCATCAACACAAAGTTTAAACAAATCAAGGTTTATTGTGACCAGTTTTCCCCGATTGATGTTATTTGATATGATTTTTGAAAGCATGAAAATCAGCAATTTTACCTTTTCTTTTTTTTTTAAATCAGATGTCAAAATAGGAAGTGCATTTTGTTTTATTTATACTGTATATAAGTTAAAATATTATTTTTTTCTATCCAAAATCCTACTCAAACCATCTGAAAATTACCAATATTTCATAACATATTAAAGAAAATTACTAATATTTCATAACATATTAAAGTTATTCTGCTGCATTTAACTATTTTAGAATTTATCTAAAAACCTGTAAGCACATACAGTGGTACGTCTGCCAAATGTAAAAATGGCGGAGTTGCCAATCTCTATGTATATATGTTTCTGATACTATTATCAATTAAAAAAAAACATTCAAATTTTGTAAGTACAATGTGTATCATATGCACTGTTATATGAAAATATTTAAATTTGATTTTGTGTTGACAGGAGCGTGGAGTTTACAGTTTGAGCGAGGCAGTGGATTAGTGACTCTGCGCAGTCTGCTATGGCAAGGCTATGTGTTCTACCATATTCCAGGCTGTAGAAAGTATGGCTCTATCTACGTTGGAACAGGAGAGAAAAACCTTGATCTGCCATTCATGTTGTAACTCTTATCTAAAAACAAAGAAAACTCTTGAAAAAACATCTAAAATGGAACTCGAAATCTTGACAACTACATCATAGAGCCATTTTTTGCATTAGAGACAGTGAAATATTTGTACTAAGGTTTAGTGTGTCCTCTGAACAAGTTAGCCATGAATGACATCAGAAACTCACTCAATTCTAATAAAGTTCATAAATAAGAGGATTTCAGTTGGAAAATATTATGAAAAAAAATAAATAATGAGCAAACTGTGAAGAATGCTCCCTCATTATAATTTCCAAATGTCAATGAAGTACATTCAGTGTCATTACCATAGAAACATGTTTATAATGAGACGTTTTTTGTTCATATTTTACTTTTGTCTGTCATATACATGTATTGCATAAATGTGAATAAAAATCATTAATTTGTAAAATAAACTGTATATTGAACACTATTTCTGAGTGATGTATGCTTTTAGTTTAAACAATATTTATTCAATTATAAGGTAATACATGTAGAATACAATCTGATAATGTATATTAGGATTTGGTAACTAGCTTTAAGCTAATGTAAAACCATCCCCTTATTAGTGGTAGGCGTATATCTTATAAAGTAGAGTGGTCAAACAAGAAGGGGGAAGGCTATAGTTAAAGATCCAGTTTTCCATAATAATTTACAATTGTGTGCAGCAATATCATACACTATGTCATGTATATGGTATGGTTATAGACAAGAGAAGACCTTGAGTCACATGAGTCACATGTACTGGATGTGTAAAGGTAAAGGTGCAATAGGAAAATTGTATTTGACTTTATAATACACAAATTACAATAAGTTTGTAATTGTCATCATTACAATCACACATATACAACAAGAGATCCCAGAGGGATCTTGGCGCCCACCAAAGAATAATCTATGTCTGACAATGGAAAGAGTGATCTTTACCCTGCTATTAAAACTATTTCAAACATACTACATATAAAATTTGAGATACATATAAAATTTAAGACAGATCGTTTCAGTACTTTCTCACTCTGAGAAACAGTGGTAACAAACTTCAACGATGAAATCCAAGATGGCGCCTGGTTGGCCGTCTTGGTGACCAATTAATCCCAAAGTGTAATACGGACAACTAGGACACAGGGATCTGAGAATTAGTTACAGATTATATAATCATGGACCCACCAGAGAGCCCTAAGAACATTTTTAGAAGTTTAAGAGGTCTAGATTAAAAAACGATAAAAATCATACTCAACATGGTACTATATAGTACAATTTAGGGCACTCTGCAGGCGCGGATCCAAGGGGGGGCGGACCCGGCGTACGCACCCCCTAAAATAGGAGAGAGAGAAAAAAGAAAAGGGAAAAAGAAAGAGGGGAGGGAAGGAAAAGAAGGAAGAAAGAAAAAATAGAGGGAGAAAGGAAAAGGGGAAAAATAAGGAATTAGATAAAGAGTGAGAATTACACAGAAAGCTCCATTTCCTACCTTTACCGTTTGATGTTATCATTTTAAAATCTAAATGTATTCGACTTTGTGGTACATACATGCATGAACATAAGATTTTATCTCCATCGCTTAAAAGGTACAATGTAAATCCCTTCAAGTATTTACTTTTTCCTAAAAAAACCCGATAAAATCCCAATATATTAGATAATTTATTGTCATTAATATTCAATATTGACAGGTTATATCTCGATATCCTTAGCAAATAAAAGAAAAGGGGGAGGGGGTGGGTATAAGGAATTGTAGCTGGCCATGAGTCTTCGCTGGTTGACTATATGCCATGCCCTTCGTTCTCCAGGTTGTAAATGACATATTACACATTTTTGATTCAGCATTAAAGTCCTGTATTAAATCCGACTATCAATTCACAAATGTGTGCGTACTTTCAAAACGCCAGTTACAAGATCACTACTGACGTCGAATGCTTCTAGAAGCTTTTTATTTGTCCTAAGAAAATGTGTGTAAAGAAAAAAGTGGAAAATCATACCAAATGGAGAACCAATGGGTCTGGGTGCACACCATGGCCAGATGCCTTCCTTTTTTGTTTCAACAAAAACATATCTTACCGATAATGTTATAAGTTGGGACAAAAGATGTTAAAAAATTAATGCACATGACAAAAGGCTCCCTATTAGAAAACAGGATGATAGTAATAATACCAGGCAGCGTCTGGCCATAGACAGACCACTAGCCTACTTTTCTGTCATTGTCCAATACACGAATTATGAAGATTGTGTATGTTAGTGGCCGCGGTGGCCGAGTGGTTAAGATGTCCCGACATATTACCACAAGCCCTCCACCTCTGGGATGCGGGTTCGAATCCCATGTGGGGCAGTTGCCAGGTACTGACCGCTGGTCGGTGGTTTTTCTCCGGGTACTCCGGCTTTCCTCCACCAACAAACCTGGCACGTCCTTACATGACCCTGGCTGTTAATAGGACGTAAAAATAAACAAACCAAACCAAGTGTATGTTAGTGAAAATAAATTATCTAATCTGACAGATAATGTATAAAAGTAAAAGCTTATATCGTTAAAAAAGTTCACATACATTTTTATTAGTCCTATAAAAACCTTCAATAGGCGACCCCTAGCTGCAATATTGTAGCTCAAAAGTATTTTAGACTGAAAATGGTGTCTTCTTTAAAGCTACAATTGTTCCTTATTACTGCAAATGGAGCAAAGTGATGATTATGTAAACCATTATAAAACGTTTGTTTTACATTTTATCGTACTTGTTTGATATAGCTTACCTACTAGGCAATAAAAACGAACCACATAAAATATAAAATTCTCATCGAGGCATTATTTGTTTACATTATACATAAGGTCTTTCAGAAGGGAATTTATACGGCAAGTTCACAAAATGTGATTTTGACGTTTTGTGAGCGGTACAGTAGATAGTAAGCATGGTATTTATGTTTGTTTTGGACAAAAATAACATGCAAATGCATAGTAGGCCGGGTACGTATATTCGTTCTAGGCGGCCCCCAGACCCCCATCCTTTTCTTTGCTTCGTGCCTCTATAAATATTTAGATTTTTGGCAGTGCAATTCTGTAACTTTACTCAAAATGTGACATTAGACGTCAAAAATAATAAACGAACATTTTTACATGACTTCAATTATTTTTTGGAAAAAGTGTACATGAAGTCCTCAGAAAGCAGGATTTATTAGCATTTATTCGAGGGCTTCTGGGGGCCTAGGCGGCCCCCAGACCCCCACCCTTCTTCGCTTTATGTCCATATAAATATTAAGATTTTGATATTGCAATTCTGTAAGTAAAAAATTAAATCAAAACTTCAAATAAAAGATATGACACTTGACACGAAAACCATAAATAAACATCATTAAATGGCTTCAATTATTTTCTGGAAAATGTGTTCATGAAATCCTCAGAATGCAGGATTTTGACCATTTATTCTAGAGCTTCTGGGGGCCTAGGCGGTCCCCAGACCCCTCGCCTGATTTGCTTGGTCACACGCCCCCTCTAACCTCAAAACCTGAATCTGCCCCTGCTCTGGTGGGTCCATGATTATATAATCTGTAGCTAATTCTCAGATCCCTGTGAACTAGGACCCTTGGAGAGCCCTTCAATACTTTCTCAGAAATAGCGGCAAAATCCAAGATGGCGGCCGATAGGCCGATAAGTCTCAAAATGCGTTATGCACAACTAGGGCCCTAGGGGAACCTACATATGAAATTTGAGAAAAATCTCTTCAGTACTTTCTGAGAAATAGCGGTAACAAATTTTAACTATCAAAATCCAAAAAGGCGGCTGGTCGGCCATCTTGTTGACCGATAAGTCTCAGAATGCAATATGCACAACTAGGGCCCTATGAGAACCTACATATGAAATTTGAAAAAGATCCCTTTAGTGCTTTCTGAGAAATAGCGGTATCAAGAATTGTTAATGGACGGACGGACGGACGGACCACAGACAAAGTAGCCCACCATCTGATGATGATGGGCTAAAAATAAAATAAACTTATGATCTTTCTAGTGTACAGTTAAGTAATATAGATTATTCCCTGCTTGGAATTACTATAGGCACATGTATTATCTTTATAGCAAACAAATTACATTTAGTTTATGTAAAGTAAATTCGTAGCAATGTAATCATTCATATGCAAAAATAAAATAGAAATATGACATGTAAGATCATTAAAAAGTACAAGTATTGACCAAGGTAGATTATTATATACATAGATTTTAATGTGTCATACGTTCATGCATTTAACTTCATAGTAAATAAATTAGTTGCAATCACATGTGCATAAATAAAATGTAATTCTGACATGTAGGTCTTAATTAATACAGGTATTGACATGGTACATCAATACATGCTTGGTATAGTTTACTTGGTTACATGCATAAACATATACACACACAGCTACACCCTCACTCCATACACATATATATATACACACACAGCTACACCCTCACTCCATCATACACATACATATATAAACACACAACTACACCCTCACTCCATCATACACATACATATACACACAGCTACACCCTCACTCCATCATATACATATATAAAAACACACAGCTACACACAGCCCTCACTCCATCATCTAATCCATATATACACACACACAGCTACACCCTCACTCCATACACATATATATATATACACACACACACAGCTACACCCTCACTCCATACACATATATATACACACACAGCTACACCCTCACTCCATCATACACATACATATACCCACAGCTACACCCTCACTCCATCATATACATATATAAACACACAGCTACACCCTCACTCCATCATATACACACACACAGCTACACCCTCACTCCATACACATATATATATATACACACACACACATAGCTACACCCTCACTCCATCATATACACACAGACTATAATAATAAATTGTAGAACAGTAAAGATAATCTCTTCATTTTGTTTTACAGTAAGGTTTGGACTTCCCCATAGCAAACAAGTGGCAATCATAATTCAGTGTCCAAATATCTTACCAGACCCCGATTACAGTGTAGTAGCTTAAAAGCACATCTCTTTGAGAAAAATATTAGTGACGACCAGTTCAATAAAAATGGATGTTGTCAAACATGTTATGTATTTGGTGAATGGACTGATGAATGTTTAATAAATATCCCGATTTTTTTTATTTTTTTTTTTCAAGTCTCGTATTTACTGAAAACAATCAGCTGGCCCCTATGGCAAGCCAAGTTACTTTTTATTCCAATTTCCGATATCGGGAATTCTAATTTCCGATATCAGAAATTCAATTTCCGATATCGGAAATTCCGATATCGGGAATTCAATTTCCGATATCGAGAAATCAATTTCCGATATCGGGAATTCATATCAATTTCGGAAATTCTAATTCCTATATCAGAAATTCTAATTTCGATATCGGATATTCTAATTCCCATATTGGAAATAAGAAAACAAATTCTGATATGGGTAATTCTATTTCCGATATCGGTATTTCAATTTCCGATATCGAGAATTTAATTACCGATATCGGAAATGAAGTATAATCTGCAATGCAAATAATGAGTAGAGAAAATTTCCGATATCGGAAATTGTTTTCTAATTCCCGATATCGGAATTAGAATTTTCTATATCGAAATTATAATTTCCGATATCAGAATTAGAATTTCTGATATCAAGAATTTTTGTTCTAATTCCGATATTAGAATTAGAATTTCCGATATCGGAATTAGAATTTCCGATATCGGAATTGAATTTCTGATATCAAGAATTCTAATTCCGATATCGGAAATGAATTTCTGATATCCGATATCGGAATAAAAGAATAAAAAGTAACTTGGCTTGCCATAGGCCCCCTGTGGTCTAAAGAAAGACCCGGACTTTGTTCAACATCTCCACATTGTACAAGAAGATCGACAGAAGTAAGAGAATGTCTAATAATATAATAGAAACAAATAGGACGCTGATTTATGACTTAAATATCACTTGTTTAGTATGGGGAAGTCCTATGATTTTTTTTCTCCTGAAATGACTTCAGTTTTACTTTGATACATTCCAGAGGTGGATATTACGACTGTAATATCATAGTAACCTCTGGTTTATCCAGGATGTAATACTCTATTAGTTACTTGGATATCAAACTTTCTCATAGGCCGGGAAGATTGGACACAGGCCACTTCTGGAGTCGCACTAAGGTTCTGTGCTAGAACACTTTTCTTCGTTATTTTCGTTAATGAGCTGCAAAATTTAGTTGATTCTGAGATTCAATTCATTTTATTCCGTGGACCTTACGGTCCATAAGTACAAATTACATCATGTAAAATATACAATTGATTATATAATAGATATTAAATTTCCAGCCAAATGTCTCAACTTTTTAACTTTTCTGACCTTTTCTTTAAAGCAAAATGAATAAATTTACCAGTATTTTGTAATTCTTTAACGTTGTTAACGCTTAATAATTTAACTAATTTAAAAACACTTGGTCTTCTGTAATAACATTTCTTAATATACTTCTGGCGTAAATCAACATAAAATGGACATTGTAATAGGAAGTGATATTCATCTTCAAGTTCATTTAAATCACAACATGTACACAATCTATTCTCTCGTGGGATATTTTGTTTTCTACCTTTTTCAATATTCAGATAGTGTGCTGAAATTCTTATTTTGGTTAAACATTTTTTATATACAGTGTCAATAGGCTTTCTTAAAGGTGCTCCACCGCCGACAGCGCATAAATGATATGCATCATTTGAACAATAATAGGTGTTAAATCGTGTGTATATATGCCTAATTAACACAAAAAAAATAATATAAAATAATTTATTTCGCCTTTGGTGCATGCGCAATCAGTACTGCATTCCATATAGGATATAGTGTCACGGAATTTTTTTGGGATGCAATTAATTATTTTTCATATTTTTAACTTAAAGTAAAAGTAGAATCTCAAACTTTTCAATGGTGGTAATGGTGTAAAGTAAGTAACTTTTGTAATTGAAGAAAAATACCCAATCGTCTGCTCATGTTTTTGATAGTGAAAAAAATCCCATTTGTCAGCGGTGGAGCATCTTTAAATAAAATTGTAAACAAAAATTATCATTTAAATGTTTATACAGTATACCTCGTGAGATGTACCTTAAGCTTTTTGCAGACGACACAAAAACTTCTAAATAATTTCTAATGAAGATGATAGGAAAATTCTGCAAAAATGATTTGGATACTATGTGCATGAATGCACCTTGGTAAGTGTAAACACGTGCATATTGGAAAATCTATAGATATTAATTGCCAATATAATCTCATAGATTAACAATTGCTAAGAACGCCACGTGAAAAAGTTCTGGTATTAAACTTTTGTTTGTATTTTGCATATCAAAAGGGAAAGGGTTGTTCTTTCAAAATCAGGCAGAAAATTGGGGGGGGGGGGGTCCGTGTGTTTGTTATTTTTCAGTATTTTAGAGTAAAAAATAAAAGTGCTCAAATTACCATTAAATGTAAAAATAAAGTGAAGAAAGTGAATCATTTCACACATTAATGCTCAATATCTTAATTACCACGAACCAAGTAAAGATTTAAAGCAAAAATTAGCTCGATACAGCTAAAAATGCTGGTGCAGTGATGGTTTAAGTAAAAACAATTTCAGTAAAAAATGGTAAAACTTTGGCTCTACTCAAAGCGAAAAAAGACACAATTTTAAAAGGGCTGCCAAATGGGCCATTTCTTAAAATCCCCGTATAAAAAAAATCTGCTAAAGTTAGAACTGTAATATTTTGACAAAATTTGCAACTGGCAACTTGCTACATATATTGATAAATTGTATTTGAAAATCTCATAACTTCTTTGATCTTTGTCGAAACGAGACTAAAACGGGACTGAAACCTCAGAAGAATACATCCTTAAGCTTTGAAAATCATATGCAAGCAACAATTTAAGGTACAAAAAGTCAAATCAATCGGTTTGGTTTGCTACGAAGAACTTTTCATTTTATGGACGCAAAGTTATTTATACCATTATACAAATCCCTTGTCAGGTCCCAGCTAGTCCGCTAAACCTGCCTATATTATTAGGCTTTTTTATTTATTTATTTTTTGCCTAATATTAGGCAAGAAAAAAAAATAAGAATTAAAAAAGCCTAATAATATAGGCAGGTTTAGCGGACTAGGTCCCAGCTAGACCATGCGAGTGCACCTTCGGTGATGCCTGTGTGGTCTACAGAGCCTGTCATATGAAGAAAGGCTGAAAAATAAATTGAAATTTCCCAGTTTATGCCGACGTATGCGCGGGGACATGATAGTAGAAAGCAAAATGAGATATTTTGGCCCTGACACCAGACTTAGACTAGATTGATGCCACAAGACTTCAATCTGTCATAATGTCAAAGTCTGGTGTCGGGGCTAGCTAAATATCTCGGGCTAATTATTGTTTGCAATGCAAATTAGATCATGGTGTCAAATGGGGAGAGTTTCATTTTAAAAGACATTTAAGTTTTTTTTTTTTTTTTTTTTTAAACAAAGATACTTCCGTATCTGAAGTTAAATTGTTGACGGTGCGCATCTTAAGGATGTACACTTCTGAGAAGTCAAAACTTTCTTGCATTAAACTTTTTTTCTCATATAGATTTTTGGAAACAGGAGTTTATACCATAAAAGAAAATGGATGAAAAAATATGTAAGTGTGCTCGTTTTTGAGCTATTGTCACTCAAAGATACCAAATTGACAAAATATTGAATTTTATGGGAATTTTGACGTTTTGACCATGTATACCAGAGATTAAATCCATAATTTCCTTATGAGGTGTTTCATACACATGGATTTTTGGAGAAGTTATTTCCCAGTGATCTTCTTTAAAATATAGCAGTTATGATTATAATAAGACCCATATTTTTACTCAAAATAGCTCATGTATATGCTATGGCAAGCCAAGTTACTTTTTATTCCAATTTCCGATATCGGGAATTCTAATTTCCGATATCAGAAATTCTAATTTCCGATATCGGGAATTCCATTTTCCGATATCGGGAATTCAATTTCCGATTTCGAGAAATCAATTTCCGATATCGGGAATTCATATTAATTTTTGATATCGGAAATTCTAATTCCCATATCGGAAATTCTAATTCCCATATCGGAAATTCTAATTCCCATATCGGAAATAAGAAAACTAATTCTGATATGGGTAATTCTATTTCCGATATCGAGAATTCAATTTCCGATATCGGAAATGAAGTATAATCTGCAATGCAAATAATGAGTAGAGAGAATTTCAGATATCGGGAATTGAATTTCCGATATCGGGATTGAATGTCCCATATCGGAAATTGTTTTCTAATTTTCGATATCGGAATTAGAATTTCCGATATCGGAATTGAATTTCTGATATCGAGAATTCTAATTCCGATATCAGAAATGAATTTCCGATATCGGAAATTCAATTCCGATATCGGAATAAAAGAATAAAAAGTAACTTGGCTTGCCATAATATGCTACCTCTTAATATTTTGAGCTACAAAAATGCACCATTTTCAGCCATTTTGGCCAGATTTCACCCTTATACAGTTGAAAAGTTCTGGTTTTGAAATTTTTGGAAATATTTTGCACATCAATAGGGAAAATGTTGCTCTTTCAAAATCATGCAGAACTGAAAAATGAGGGTCCGTGTGCTTACTGTTTTTCCCAATTTCAATTTCTGTTATTTTTCAATACATCTGTAATAATGAAATGCCTTTTCTTTACATGTTGTTTAAAGGCTTGATGTAACTTGTTGCCCCATGGCTCGTGATGTTCGTGTCGATGTAGTTGTAGTTGAAGAGTTGATTGATGATGGAGGCGTTGACATTCAGTTGCATGGTTTTTATTTGGTTCCATATATATACTTAGTACAGTGGATAAAGGACCATATAGTCCTATACATCCTGACGGGAATTACAATCATAACTTCTCCGTCTACTAAAATACATGTACAAAATTATTTCCATGTTTCCTAATGTTGGTATCTGTAGAAGTGTCCTGGTGTGAAGTGTGCCATGTCTGTAGTGTCTGTTGTGTCCGGAGTGTCTATGGAGTGTAGAGTGTAGAGTCGAGTGTGTTTAAAGAATATCTCGAGTCTCTTATATATTCGATACCAGGAAGGAAGCAGGAATGGCGTAAAGGTCACGATTTCCTAAAATTATGTCAGGCAATGATTCAATAACAACTTCCTAGATATGAACTAACTTCCTATATGGGCTTAATTCTTAGACGATGTTCCTGAATCAACTGCCTGAAGATATATTCACATTTTTCAATCAAATTATCAAGTTAAATCTTTAAATTAAATTTCCATTTCAAGGCATCGTTATACTACATTCGCCATATACTCATATATGATTTCAAATTAGCTAAAATTTGAAATCATTATGCTACAAAAGTAAAATTAAATTTCCATTTCAAGGCATCGTTTATTATAAACTGATGTGCTATCACTTATATCGACGGTCACAGGAAAAGCCGCCAACAATTTTTTATGATTACTTTTGAGTGAAGTTAATCGTACAATAACTTTGGCTCGAATGTAAATAACTAAAAGAGTGAAATTCGATGTTTCAAATACTCTAATTTATGCTTTAATAGCAGGTATCTTCGTGTAATTATGAAAGAAAATCCGCTCAGAAATAAAGTTTCGGATTTTTTTTTGTCGAGGAGTTCGTCAACGAATAAGCTTTAATTAGATAATATGTTCCTGTAGTCTGTATCTTTGATACATTGTGAATTGCAAAGTTTGTGACTGTAAAATGAAATTTTACGTAACAAGTAAAGAAATCCTTGATTAAAGCATCGAGAATATGATGCTTGACGTACGTACACACCGATGATTGATCATTACAAACATTGTGTTGTGTGTTGCTAACCGAATAAATTGAGATACATTTATTACAATACCGTAATACGTTTCAACATGTGGTAGAAAGAATTTATTTTTGATATTATAAAAGACCAAAATATTGAAATATTAAGCATTAACAAACTATTTTTAGACAGTGCGGTCGCGTTCAATTTTTAATTGATATATGAATAGATACACTGATATAGTTATATAATTAGCCACGCCTTCTGTTTCATGGTTATGTAATACCTGGACCAGGATGTGGTTTACCTGTACACAACGCCATCGAACTCACCTGTAATTACCTGGCCGCGGGCAATTTGCTATTCGGTGGACTATATCGGGTATTTGGTATTGTCTTACTGTCAATCAGGTTAGGACATCCGTTAATTGGATTGTGATTTGAATTATGGAAACCCCGTACATCTATATCTTGTTTTTTATTGTCACCTACATTTTTAAAATGAAGATGTAAAAGCAAATGGAAATAAAATATCCCTAATCATACCTAGGAATATATATTACATATATATATATATATATATGTCGTACACAGGTAAAACAATAATGGAAGTTGACTTATTCAGAAACAAAAATGGTTCTAAGAACTATTTCAACTTAAGGTTTAACCTTAAAAATTATTCCAGCCAAGTACTGTAATAACGGAATCATGGCATATATAGCAATCATCCGTAATTTCTATGGTATTAGTTAGAATTCTAAGCATGTATTAGAAGGGTTACAGCATTACCACACTAAATATACTTATTTAAATATCACTAAGTATGTTCATATATCAACACTATTTAAATCTCGGTATGATATACAAAAGGATCGACAATGGATACGCTATTTTAAGGATTTAGTATAATTTTGAAATAATGATTTTTTTTTAAAATCTACACTACATCAGAAATATCATTGATGTATTTCTGCTTTTTAGTAAACGTTATGGATACAGTTTCCAAGGCAACAATATAGATATACATATTATTTTCGGTATATGATCGGTACTGTTACTCCAATATCACATAACTGATAACCGTCCACATTTTATTTTTACTCGAAAACTGTGCCGTGTTTGCATCGTTATGGCCAACTTCGCTAGCCAAGGGTATTAGTCCGATTCTCTTTCTATTACCCTTGGCTTATCTGACTTCAGAACGGGTTGGTCCCGCACTGCGCCACCTGCTGGATCACCGCAGTTGCGCCCCTTCCATTTACGTAATAAGCAACCAATTAAAAAGCTCGTATCATTGTTGTATGGTTGAAAAAATGGCAGGGCCCTATGAAACACGCGTGTTGTTTGCGACAGATTCAAAATACCAAAGATGAACATGTGTGTGAGTCATTTGTTTATTAGTGAGTTCGGACACCAGTTTTTGCGTTTCATGCAGAAGTTCTGCAGTGTCCAATTTTGTAACGAGATCGTAGTATATCTTTTAATTGTTTAATTTGTGAAACATAAACCATGCACGTACTTTCCAATCTGTTTGGAGAGCAACGTCTTCAAGACGTTCATTTAGCTGGTATAAAACATCTAATTGATTAAATAGATAATAATATAACTTCGCTAAGAGTTGATGTTGACAGACATGCCTGATGCCTCATTATACAAATGTAGGTCACTATATATATACTACCGCTTCAGTTCAGTTTTGTTGACAAATCAAAGCTGCGTTTTCATTGGTCGCCTGAACCTAGCCGCATCCAATCACAATTTGAAAGCAAAAACACCTGTTCTGAAGTGAGATATGCAAGGGTAATAGAAAGAGAATCGGACTAATACCCTTGGCTAGCGAAGTTGCGTTATGGCAGAAGTTTGAAATTAAAACACGCATTCTAGATATATTCATGCTTATTTTAGTGATTTTACTCGTAAAAAGATAGTGTTACATTATACTGTTTTTTATTACACAGAAATTTACAGAATGTGCTATCTAAATCTCAGTCCAGACTGATCTGAACATCATTTTGATATCGCTATCAAATTGGACTGTTTATCTAATCTAAAGTTAGATATATGCTTGTTTGAAATGGTGTAAATGGAATGTTTTGAAGCTGAAAATATCTACATCATAAAGCTAGAATAATCATTTACTCGAAAAACTCAAATTGTAGATCTAACGTGCTGTATATATGTATAGTACTAGGCTTACCTTGTGTAGCCGCGGACTACTGTGACATCACATGACCACATGACCGCCTAGCTCATTATCTCTGAACCGTAGTTGACACTACCCGTAAATCACGACCAAAACCAACCGATAGCGCTAAAAGCTAGGCGATTCGTTGGGTGGGACTTGATTTTTCATTCATTCAAAGCAATATCCTGACGTATTATCAAAAAAAAAAAAAAAAAAAAAAATTGGCTGCACAAATCCTTTAAACGTAATTTATATTATCAAGTAGTCTGGAAAATTAATTATAAGCATTGATGTAACTATTTTTTAACTTCTTCGGGTTATGAAAGAAATTTTGCTTGTAAACTGTGTCCACAAAAGTTTGCAAGCAAAATTGTCAAAGCCAAAACTTATACAAACTCTATTCCCCTGCCTCCGAGGATGTTTCTGGCCAAATTTGGTTACAATCGATTTAAAGAGTTTACCTATTTCCTCTATTGGGCCTCGCCCCTCCTGTCCCGGGGGGGGGGGGGGCAGAGCCAAAATTTATACAAACCCTATTCCCCTTCCCCCGAGGATGTTTCCGGCCAAATTTGGTTACAATCCATGCAGAAATCTATGACTAGTAGCGATTAAAGGATTTACCTCTATTTCCCCTATTGGGCCCCGCCCCTCCTGCCCCGGAAACCTATATGTCCTTAATGCGCATGCGTAAATACGATGGCGAATGTAAACTTCCTGTCTGCTAGAAAATCGTTTATGCACAATTAGCTTTAAATTAATTGAAAATGTATGCTTACGAAGAGGAAGATGACCCTGCAGATAATTATCAAAAATCTGTTCGAGGTATTTAAAACAAAAAGGATCACCATTGTTTGTTTATCTGTTATAATAATTACTCTTATATGGTAGAGCTCTCCCAAACCACATAATTTCCCTCCATCTGTCGCTGGTTTACATTTCAGAATATTTCATTTTACATTAGAAGCCATGCCATTTTTTTCAAATATTTAATTTTGCCAGTTCGAATTTATTATAAGAAATACATATCACATTAAAATGCAGTTATATTCATTATCTCTTGGTATAATTAATAGAAGTCTGATTTATTTTCAAGTTAGAACATGCAATTGTCAAACATGATATGAATTAAGGTTCCTCTAAAGGCTTTAAACAGTGATATTTTGCAAGCCTAAAACTCATTACTGTGCTGCAATTGAACAGAACTAATTTCATTAATTGTTGGTATATACCCTGGCTAACTGTCAGTCTTACTGTTGATATGTAATTTGTGAAGCTGCTTGTAAATTTCAGTAAAATAAGAGAAAAATGTATATTTCAGAGAAGAAATAGAACTCGTGTGAATTGCATTGATGGAATCAAATAATCATGCCATCGTGTTCAGTTGTAAACCTTAAGGCAGAGCCAACAAGTAAGAGCGTAGCTCATAAGAAGTTGCATGCATAATATAATTTTAAGCAAAGCCTATCTGAGAGCGCAGCAGTTAATCCATTCTTTCGTTTTTTTTTTTTTAATGTGTAACTAAATAGAAATATGCCAAGTAGATCTAAATAAAGGATTTCCAACGGCGAAAGAGCAATCTCCCCTGACCCATCAGTCTTATCGATTTCGACATGTGTTTTGTTTTTATAGCTTATTAGGTGCACTGAATAACTGTACTGCTAGAAACCATTTATATAATTATTAATTATTAGAATAATAGCTTTGCTGAATTACTGGCATTGAGTTTATAGAAAAACAATATTGAACATAGGATACTTCTACTTTCACTTTCTGCAAAAATATGTGACTGCGGCTACCAATTATATCTCAACGTCATTCTCCGTTGCCAGGCGGAAAATTCCGAAGCAACTGCTCACGTTACACGGCTTTTAAGTTAAGATTCAGGACAAAATGTTATTGTTCGATTCAGGTAAGAATAAATTGGAAGGTTTATCTTTCACTAATGTTTTCATTTTGAATTCTTCCAAGCGTTACTTGTTTATAATCACGCTAGAGTGTGATTTTGTAATCACGCGAGAGTGTGACTTTGGATGCTGTCTTGCACGATGCTGGATCTAGTGTTGACTTCCTGTTTCCGGTTTTTGAGAAAGTTTTCCAACTCTACATATATTGGATGATTTACATAGAATAACGTTACCGAGACACCTCTATCACAAGAGTTTGCTTCGCGAAGGGGCCTTTGCAGTGTTTTTTTCACTTACTATTTTCAACAGCCCATGCCTTTTCAATTGGGAAAATAACTCCGAATTTGGAAGAAAAATGTGTAAAAAAAAATTCAAAATCACTCTCCCCAGGCAAGTAGAGCCCAATAATTCACTTGCAATTGCCCAAAATTAAACTCCACTTGCCCCCAAAATATACCATTTTTTTTTATCGCAGTACTGTACTTATTAGAAAATTGAAAATCAAAATTTAGAATTATCTAATACACATTTCTAATTCTATTTCACAAGATGTTTTCTTTCTATTATTAAAAGAAAAATAAAACAATTATTTGCATTTTTAAAACTTTTTTTGTTGTTTCTCTATTAATTTTTTTCTAAATTCCTGAATTCCGGAAACCGGATTCCAGCTCCATTATTAGATCCCAAATGCTACCTCCTACCTTGAACATAGACTGGTTCCCGCCTCAGTTACCTCCCTTGTGTACGCTTCACTGAGGACCGGTAGCGGGTAGCCATCTTGAGTGAGAATTCCAACTCCAGAGTAGTGCGCATCATTTCTGTGTATGATATGTCATCATGGGGACGGCTACTTCCGTTAAGAGAAAATAACGTCATTAACGTCGTTCCTATGAACACACTAAACTCTGTTAGCACGAAATGATTTCAAAACTTAAGATCTTATTTAATTTTGTTTATATATCGTTCAAATAAATTATTTATTCTTTACGTTAAGATCCGTCGCTTCGTGCATAAAGGGGTTTCCCACGTCTAAAAAAAGTGATACCAGCGAACCGGATATGTACATTGACCAATCAAAAAAATCATCATGGTTACCCGCTACCGGTCCCTAGTGAGCGGAGCGCAGCCTGGCGGAGAGTAGAGAACTAAGGGAAGGGAACCATTCTACCTTGAACAGAGGTCGTTTTTACACAGAAAAAACTCCTTGCTTATGTCGAAAAAAAAATTAGACTACTAATAATGTAAGTTAACTCTGGAAACATTGTTATATTACTTAAAAGCAGTTAACTATTGTTTTTTATTAGCTTGTATGTCTGTAAAACGTCTCTGAACTGAAGGTGCACCTAGTGACCTATTTATGCTCATTTCGATTTTGTTTTCATTTTGTGAAATAAAAATTGTTTCTAATACCATTTTTTTTGTTTTAAGTAATGAAGACTAGCTAGTCTATATTTACACATTTTTGTCATTTTAGGAATGAAAATCTGGTTCAAATTATCAACGCAAATGTCATTGAATTTGATCAGTTTTTATTGGGAAATTTGACTTCAAAATTGGGAAAATAAGGCATTTTTTGGCTAGGGGAAACAGCCGAAGTTCGGCTGTAGATTCGGCCAAAAAAACCCACTGCTTTGGCCCGTTCGCTGCGCTCTCTATTATATGGTAATACCGTATTCCTACATGTATCTTCAATTGAACTTCATATTGTTTACTGTAACCCCGAATAAAAGTTTTACATGGATAAATTGAGCGTAGATTGTGTACAATATACATGCATGTACATTGATATACATGTCATATTTCATATAGAAGTTGGTCCCGGGATATGGATAAGTGCTTCTCATTAATCGCTACTTGTAACTTGTTTGTGTTGTCAATAATAAAGAATTGTAACAGGAGAGGAGTATATGTAGCGCCTAGACCGGGATGCGAACCTGGGACCTCCGAACACTAGGCGAATGCTCTACCGCTGAGCTACCTGGTCACTGAAAATCGACACAGTCCAATCCCGCCACAGAATGATTTAAAATTCTTTCTTCTTCAACAATTTGTAGAAAGGTACTTGCTCTTAGTTTATTTGGATATATTTGAAATATGTCTCCTTTAATTATAAAATATGTTTCTGATAATAGACTTGCAGTGTAACAAAAACGTCAATATGTTCCTACTTCATAATTTCACTGCTGCAATATATAAAATTATATAGCATAAGCTACCTATAGAAATAAGCTATGGAAAACTATACAATTAATTATTATTTTCGAAATCTATAGATATTTTTATGTTAACACCGCATTTCAAAACTGTCTCTGAAAAACGAATACACAATAAAAAAGAAACAATTGAAAATTAGTCAAATATGCATGAAATATATAGGCTATATATATAGTCAAATAAGACGTTTCTTCCTTCCTCATACATGAACATGTAGATTTTTAACAAGCGTAGGCCTTTTTTACAGCTTAAGGGTTGGCTTTGCTGATATAGGTTAGTTACAATGTACTGTCAGGTTTACTTACTGATCATTAGTGTAAAATGCTACACAGATGAAGGCTAATTTATTTTCCGTATAAACACAAGGATGCTGGCAAATATATACGCGGGAATTGGTGGCATATCATTTGGGGTCGTTTCATGACATACCGCGTGATGTCACCATTTACAGAAAATGCCGACGGTTCCCGATTACAGTGATATTCGGAAGCTTCCTGTCGCGATAAAAAAAATACAGTGTTGATAACACTCAATGGATTGTGTTTTTGCCTTGTGAAAGACGCCGGAAAATTCTGAAACTACTTCAATATCCAATTCTATCATACGCAATCAAACAACAATATTTCCAGATAAACGCTCACTTAAATTAAAATATTTCTTTAGTGTTAAAACGTTAGTTTCAGGACCGCGGCAACGCATGCCTGTCATTCCGTGCGGGACTTGGACGAAGGTTTTTCAGAGCATAGTATTTCAACGTTACCATGATAACATTTGATTATACACACACATTACCTTTACAGAGCTTCTCTGCGCTCTTATAAAGCTAAGCTACTAGTGGAGGCCTATGGACTTAGCACACAGCTGCTACCTACTACTGTCCTTGCTAGCTAAGTTAGTCTAATCTTAATTCCAGAAGATTCTGAATAATCTTTTTATATCTTTAATATATATTGTTTAATGTCTATAAAAATTTATCGCAAAACACGAGCTATGAAAGTAAACATTTTGTTGAAAGAATGAAAACAATTTAAGATTGTCCAATTGTCGATCGTTCATATTATAACTGTTCTACATCGTGTTTTATTTATCTGTAAAGTTTAATCCTACTTTACAGTTTGTGTTGGAGATCTGTTTAGAAATAATTAATTTCAGCTGACAACCATTTCTACATGTATTTATTTTTCAATTCCCTGTACATACCTTTTTAATATTGATTATATGATCTTACTTCAATACTTTACAATAGGTAGATCCATTTAATCACCAGCTTTAATATAGTAACATAATATTCAATTTAACCTTAAATATTTTGTCCATCTTTTTCCTTCCGTAACCAAGATAATCACCACATTGACAATGTATGCAATGCATAGATTTGTATATATCATTATTGTAATTAGTACTTTTAAATGAATAGACCTACTCGGCTTCATTGGTGAAATGTAAAAATCTATATATTTTTATGCATGGATTTAATAATTATAAGCAGCATGGTTCCTATCCCAAGGCCCCCTGTCCACCTGATATCCCTATACCTCAGATCTAGACCACCTAGATACTCTCCTGACCTCCAGTCCCCCTATTTACTCCCCTGACCTCAGACCACCTTGATCTTTGCCTGACCTCAGTACCATAGATACTCCTCTGACCTCAGTCCCCTTAGATACTCCTCTGACATCAGTCCCTCTTGATATTCCCATGACCTCCAGTCCCCCCTAGTAGATACTCCCCTGACCTCAGACCACCTAGATACTCCTGTGACCTCCAGTCCCCCTAGATACTCCTGTGACCTCCAGTCCCCCTAGATACTCACCTGACCTCCATTCCCCTAGATACTCCCCTGACCTCCAGTCCCCCTAGAGACCCCTATGACCTCAGTCCCCCTAGATAATCCCCTGACATCCAGTCCCCCTAGATACCCTTATGACCTCAGTGCCCCTAGATACTCACCTGACATCCAATCCCCTTGGATACTCCCCTGACCTCCAGTCCCCCTAGATACCCATATGACCTCAGACCCCCTAGATACTCCCATGACCTCCAGTCCCCTTAGATACCCTTATGACCTCAGTCCCCCTAGATACTCCCCTGACCTCCAGTCCCCCTAGATACTCCCCTGATCTTCAGTCCCCCTAGATACTCCCCTGACCTCCAGTCCCCATAGATACCCCTATGACCTCAGTCCCCCTAGATACTCCCCTGACCTCCAGTCCCCCTAGATACCCTTATGACCTCAGTGCCCCTAGATACTCTCCTGACCTCCAGTCACCCTAGATACCCTTATGACCTCAGTCCCCCTAGATACACCCCTGACCTCCAGTCCCCCTAGATTCCCCTATGACCTTTGTCCCCCTAGATACTCCCATGACCTCCATTCCCCCTAGATACTCCCCTGAGCTTCATTCCCCTAGATACTCCCCTGACCTTTATCCCTCTAGATACCCTTATGACCTCCAGTCCCCCTAGATACTCCCCTGACTTCCATTCCCATTAGATACTTCCCTAACCTTTGTCGCCCTAGATACTCCTCTGACCTCTGGTCTCATTAAATACTTCTCAGTCCTTGATCCACTTGGATATATATTCCCAGACCTCCAATATCCTAGAATTATTTTGAGGTATTATTTAGATGAATTTTTCTCTTGTAGACCGGGCCAATGTCAGTTTGAATGAGTTGGAAGATGTTCTCATGGGAACTGGGAATAGTCCAAACAACTCTATCACCTCTTATGCTAAGAATCAGCTAAAGTCCTCTGTACATCCCCGTACACTGAGGTGGTATGAGGAGTCCGGGCGCCCACAGAAATATAAAGATGCTTCAAATCAACTTGGCAGTATTCTCAATGCACAACACGACAAACAGGTAACTCAATAAATGTGTAGTTATAAGAGCGATCCAGCTTTGGACATAAATCCATGTTACTCAATATGTTTGTGTAAAACATTCCAACACTTATAAATCCATAAAATTTCTTCATTTGATTTAATGAAGTTTGAAAATATTCTCCATGTATTTAAATAGAAAAAACACCAATCCTTTTTAAAATTAAAAATTTATGATAAGGCCACACCAAATAAATCAGTTGTTCTTCGGGAGCTGAGGAAAAAAATTGGGAGTGAGTGAGCGAAATTTTGTTATTTTTAATAAGATATCCATTTTCAGATTTTCAGGGACAAAGGGATCCAATTGTCATACAAGCATTTTTATCCCCCGCCCAATGAAGTTGGCGGGGGATATACAAATGGGTTCCGTCCGTCCGTCCGTCCGTACGAATGGTTTCCGGAGCATAACTCTAAAACCAGTAGAGATATTTCCACGAAACTTCATACACACATTGGTCTTATGGTCTAGTAGTACCTTTTGCTATTTTAAGGTTTTCATTTTTTGCATTTTTTCCGTAACCATGGAAACATTGCTGAAAATATCATATTTTTGCACCAGGTTCGTTTCCGGAGCATAACTCTAAAACCAGAAGAGATATTTCCATGAAACTTCATAGACACATTGGTCTTATGGTCTAGAAGTGCCTTTTGCTATTTTAAGGTTTTCACTTTTTGTACTTTTTTCTGTAACCATGGAAACATTGCTAAAAATGGCAGATTTTTGTGTAAGAATCGTTTCCTGAGCACAACTCTAAAACCAGCAGAGATATTTCCATGAAACTTCATAGACACAATTGTTCTTATGGTCTAGTAGTGCCTTTTGCTATTTTAGTTTTTCATTTTTTGCACTTTTTCTGTAACCATGAAAACATTGCTGAAAATATCATATTTTTGTACCAGGTTCATTTCCGCAGCATGCACGGAACTCCATAGGCACATTAGTCTTATGGTCTAGTAGTGCCTTTTGCTATTTTTAGGTTTTCACTTTTTGTGCTTTTTTCTGTAACCATAGAAACATTGCTGAAAATATCATATTTTTGTAGCAGGTTCATTTCCGGAGCATAACTCTAAAACCAGCAGAGATATTTCCATGAAACTTCATAGACACATTGGTCTTATGGTCTAGAAGTGCCTTTTGCTATTTTAAGGTTTTCACTTTTTGTACTTTTTAGCTCACCTGGCCCGAAGGGCCGGTGAGCTTATGTCATGGCGCGGCGTCCATCGTCCGTCAACATTTCCTTTAAATCGCTACTAGTCATAGAGTTCTGCATGGATTGTAACCAAATTTGGCCACAAACATCCTTGGGGGAGGGGGGAACAGAACTTGTATAAATTTTGGCTCTGGTCCCCCGGGGGCAGGAGGGGCGGGGGCGGGCCCAATAGGGGTAATAGAGGTAAATCCTTTAAATCGCTACTAGTCATAGAGTTCTGAATTGAATGTAACCAAATTTGGCCACAAACATCCTTGGGGGAAGGGGAACAGAACTTGTATAAATTTTGGCTCTGGTCCCCCGGGGGGCAGGAGGGGCGGGGGGAAATAGAGGTAAATCCTTTACATCGCTACTAGTCATAGAGTTCTGCATGGATTGTAACCAAATTTGGCCACAAACATCCTTGGGGGAAGGGGAACAGAACTTGTATAAATTTTGGCTCTGGCCCCCTGAGAGCAGGACGGGTGGGGCCCAATAGGGGAAATAGAGGTAAATCCTATAAATCACTACTTGTCCTAGAGTTTTGCTTGGATTGTGACCAAATTTGGCCATAAACATCCTTGGGGGAAAGGGGAACAGAACTTGTATAAATTTTGGCTCTGACCCGATGGGGGCAGGAGGGGCGGGGGCCCAATAGGGGATTTAGAGGTTAATATTAAAATTCCTTCAGAAAAGAAACAATGAACCTGTATATAGAACATTACTTGGCATTACAAACCAGGTGAGCGATACAGGCCCTCTGGGCCTCTTGTTTCTGTAACCATGGAAACATTGCTAAAAATGGCAGATTTTTGTGTAAGAATCGTTTCCGGAGCACAACTCTAAAACCAGCAGAGATATTTCCATGAAACTTCATAGACACATTGTTCTTATGGTCTAGTAGTGCCTTTTGCTATTTTAGTTTTTCATTTTTTGCACTTTTTCTGTAACCATGAAAACATTGCTGAAAATATCATATTTTTGTACCAGGTTCATTTCCGCAGCATGCACGGAACTCCATAGGCACATTAGTCTTATGGTCTAGTAGTACCTTTTGCTATTTTTAGGTTTTCATTTTTTGCACTTTTTCCGTCACCATGGAAACATTGCTGAAAATATCATGGTAAATGGTAAATGTTACTTTGCAAAACTCCACCCATCTTTGTGTATATAGTCTAATATAAATGTCAAGGCTGTATACCTGATTCAACAATTGCAACCCCGCTCTACTTGAATTATACTCCATCTTTCTTTAGCTCAACTTTTTTTTCCCTGTTTTTTTCATACACTTAAGTCTCCACAATCAAACTTACTTCAGCTTTGATATCTCCATTGGCGGGGGATCTGAATGACTATGTCCTTGTTTTTTTTGCCATTTGTTTTTATCCTTGCTTTCACCGAAACGAGGGATGTAAATTTGTGTCTGTCCGTCTGATAATTAGGATTGTTGGATGTTGGTCAGAGAGTGTTCACACATGTTTGTTACTTCATTATCAAGCAATGGCCAGTGCTCCACTGCCTGGTATGTAGATATGACCAGTGCTCCACTGCCTGGTATGTAGATATGACCAGTGCTCCACTGCCTGGTATGTAGATATGACCAGTGCTCCACTGCCTGGTATGTAGATATGACCAGTGCTCCACTGCCTGGTATGTAGATATGACCAGTGCTCCACTGCCTGGTATGTAGATATGACCAGTGCTCCACTGCCTGGTATGTAGATATGACCAGTGCTCCACTGCCTGGTATGTAGATATGACCAGTGCTCCACTGCCTGGTATGTAGATATGACCAGTGCTCCACTGCCTGGTATGTAGATATGACCAGTGCTCCACTGCCTGGTATGTAGATATGGCAGTGCTCACTGCCTGGTATGTAGATATGGTAGGATATGGCTAGGATTGGGGGATTTACTGGGTAACCGCATGGAAACGTCTAAACAAAATCTGGATTTGCCAATTTGTTTTAAGGTGTGTTGCAAAGGGCTAGGTGCATTAAGGACTATTTTTGGCCCCACGCTGGATTTTTAATACAACGCGACTAGCGGTTGTATTAATGCTATCCGGTTTACTATTGATGTGTAAGACTGAGTAGGACTTGCCCTACAATGACATCTAGTGGTGACCTCTTGAACCATTTCATTCATAAACTTCCATTCATGGGAAGACTGCCTACTGCTTGGTAGAATAAACAGAGTGTGTATAGAATACACAGAGTGTGTATAGAGTGTGTATAGAATACACAGAGTGTTATATAATACACAGCCCATCTAGGTCAACTGTTGCTTGCTGGTGACTCCTCTGTCCAACTTACATAATCTCTGTTAATGATAACTTACTATCTAAGGCTTATAGACATAAGAGTTTTAAAGTAAACTAATCATATGCCCTTTTTGTGTACTTTAAAATAATGTTTTTAAATGAATGTTAAACACAGATCTGAGGTAAAGGCAGAATAATGTATAAGGCTGCCCTCATATGTGCATGGTTTTACCAAAATAGGTGTATGTGCAACATAAGAAACAAAAGTATATTAAGGATAAAAACTCATTTTAATGAAGACTTTTGTTTTCTTTGTAATTTTCATGTAGGAACTTTAATGAAGAAAAATGTCAAACAAAACATGTATTTTCTGTGATCAGTTGAATGTTCTTGAAATTGATATCAAATTCTTTATAATATGGTTTATATATTTTGATTTTGGAAATTCATTTGATTTCATTTTATTTTTCTGTTTCTGTTGCGTTGTATTTGCAGTACTTTGAGTACTTTGATTTTAATTTTCATACCACATTATCTAGAGTACATGACCTTTGCAAAAAACACTTTGTTAAATAGTTTGACTTAACAGTTGCCTAGCAACGGCCTTAGCAACAAAACTATCATATTACCAGTATTTATTATAATTTGACAGATGTTCAACCATCATTTTTATGACAATGATTCAAAAGTTTAATCGTTGTTTATATTTTGATTATGAAATCAATGACTTAAATGCATTATCCAGTTTCATAAAGTGTATTTTGAGTAAAAATAGTATGTATATACAGTATATACATAGCAACCGATTTCCCTCATAGCAACAATACTAGTAAATATCAAGCATGTTTCTAGATAATTGACTGATTGTTAGTGAATTACACAAATGTATCATAGAAGGGATATATTAAGCTTGCATACATACTTTGATATCAATACAAAGAAAGATATATTATATCACAATTAATCCGTCTTAGCAACGGTTGTTACTTTATAGCAACATAAATTGCTACAGGTGATTTGATATTAACTTAACTTGATGACAGGCGACTATCTTTGTCAAGAATCCATATTAATCAATTTAACAGAATGAGATAATTAATTACTTTAGTAGAGATGTAGAAAGAATATATTTAACCCTTTCCAAAAAACAGTGGTACATTATTCAAACAGATGAGTGGGTATCAATTTCAACCAAGGTTTGATATGTACATGTGACATGTTATAAATGTTTGTTACTCTTCAACTGAGTCGTCATCACTTTCATCTATTGGCTGTGGTTGTGGAATGTTCTTAGCGTCCATCAGGTACATACTCCAGTCTTTCCCAGGTTCATATGAGAGATGGAGATGTCTGGCGAACCCAAGGTACCATAGAACAGAAGAAATATGTGCACATGCACCCACTACCCTCGATCCAGATTTACATTTACAGTACCAACATGTTATATGTCCCTCTGAATATGCGATCCATAATTGGTACGACCTGGATGAAGTGTGTCTGCTTTGGATCTTAGCACTTATCAAGCCTTCCTCTGTTCTGTGTACGAGTATATGAAACTGCCCTTCTTCGTCAATGTGCTCTCTGCTGTACAGCTTGGCCAGCTTCAATTGATATACTCCTGTGAACAGACAAAGATGCAGTTACTAAATGACTGTACAATAAATGACGAGGAAATTGAATAGGATATTTGAGCTGAAATCGATATTTAAAGACATATTTGACATTGTGTAACATCACGAGATATATTTGAACTTAACGCTGTCAGAAAATAGAGAAAATACAATTTCAATTCTTATTGGCATTCATCTTGCAGATGCACATAATTATTTCCCTTTGAATATGATATACATAATTATTTCCCTTTGAATATGTTTTATTATTTAGTTAGTAAACGTACTCAATGTCAGGTTTCGAAGCTGCTCCTCGTCCAGTTTTGGAAAGTTGAGAACATCGTCTGCTGCATCAATGGGTTTCCAAATAACGGTTCTTTTGTCAAGTTTTTCTTTCACCACTTTTTCCTGAAGAACATTGCCTTTCTTCGATAAATGCAACATCTTTGCCCCAAGTGTTGCATCAGTGTCTGGGCATCCTGTACTAAGTGCCGGTAAGTATTTGTTACAAATAGCACCAACAATCCTGACATAGTCGCCAATAAACGGGACCTGGTTAGTCGGCAATATGTGATTAAGGAAGCGCCAATGTTTTATCCTAGCATTCGCTGATTCGACGACCCATCTTATTTTGGTAACTAGGCGTGAAGTGTTGCTTTCTTCCACAGAATGCTGTGCCTGGCCTTTGTGCGGAAAGAGGGCATCTCGGACCGAATACCGAGCTCGCTCAGTAAATTCAACGAGTCCCTGAATCCTCTGTCCACAATCACGAGGTCTTCCTCTTCAAGCCAGAGGACGAGTATGGTGCTGGATTACTTCATCTCTTGTAATGTGACTAAATCCAATGTGTTTCGGAACAAACGATTCAATCAAAGACGATCTCGAAGACTTGATGGCGCGTCCTATAGAATCTTTGCCGATGTTGAAAATTGTAGAGAGAAGTCTATTTGACATTCCGGTCCTGAGTTTTGTCAAAAGAATACCTGCGCACATTGTTGTACTTCTGTTTTTGGAATCTCGAAGACCCGAGATGTGACTGCATAAGTCCTTGAACTGTTCTTTCGTTAACCCAGTTAGGTTTACCATATCACCATTATCTAAGGTACTCAAATGGTCAAAGTCTATGCGTTTACTAGCATTGTTCAAAGCTATCTGGCGCAATTGTTTAAGCATATCCATCATGCCAGTGTGGTTAAAGGAAGATGTTGTTCGACTACCTTCGATCAAATCAAAAGCTTGTTTTGTTAAAAATTCATTGTCAATATGATTCTTACAGCATCGTGCTCCTGCAGGGCAAATGAGTTCTTTTTCAAGGAAAATATCGTACCGTGCTTTGGATGGAATGACCACAAGTTTCCCGTTTCTTTGCTTGCAAACAAAGCATTGTGAATGGCTTCCTTCGGCAGAAGGTATTGGAAGCGTTATGCTTGGCGGCGAATTTAAAATTGTCGCGTTCCTTTTTTGCTCACTAGTATGGCTTAACTTGTTTACAGGCTGTTTGTTCTTATATATTGATGCGTAATATAATTGTCTACATTTGTTGCAAGTAACGCTGTCTTCCTTGATCTGAACGAAATACTGTTTGAAAAGGAATTTGCGGATATCTTTGTTCTCTACACCACGAAGAGTTCGTCTATTTCCTGGTTTTGTTCTTTTAGAGCATAAGCAGCATGGGAAATCCTTCGGGGATGGCATCCTAAAATAATTAAATAGGTTAGAGACAATTTTATACAAACATGTTGATCAAGACATACATGTAAAAGCAAGACTTGTGTTTAGTGTAAACTTCATGTACACTCGTAGTGATTACGAAAATAAAGCGTGCCAAAGTGACCGGATGGTTAGGACTACTATTAATGGTTGCAATAATACATCCACGATATTCCAGAAGTTAACATCACTGTCGTTATATCTATCCCTAGTCTATACCATACTAATGGTGTAGGCATTTCAGAAGAGTTACTGAGGATTACAGAGAACGAGCATTAATGGAATCTTTATATTAACATAAAAAACTAACTGTTTCATCCGGTTTTTTTTCACACACAATTTTGCTATGAAATAACATCAGGGGTGGATATAACGCCAGTGGTAGTAACCCTTGGTATATCGAGGATGCTAGTAGCTAAACACTGATCGTAGGCTGGTTAAATGATCATGATTGCTAATATGGCGTAAAGCAAACTAACAATATCAAAAATACAACTCCATAAAGGCTGCTTTCAAGAAACGTTACATAAATGCATTACTTTAATTAGCCTTTCAGTAAAACGCATAACACAGCCTTGCTTATTTTAACTTATTTTATTTGTACAATTCTATTTTCCCAATATCTTTATTTCGTTATTGCCCCAACCGCACAGTGGAAATAAAAAACTGTTAATATTGATAAATCCTAACCATATATAGATTCTTTAATTCGTTTACATAACAAATGAGTAACCACTTTTGTTTTTTCTTTAGTTTGCCGGATTAATTATCATCATATAATCATTATATCGCAGGCAGTAATCGTTATAGCATAGGCAGTAATCGTTATATCATAGGCAGTAATCGTTATATCACAGGCTGTAATCATTATATCATAGGCAGTAATCATTATATCACAGGTAGTAATCGTTATATGACAGGCAGTAATCGTTATATCATAGGCAGTAATCGTTATATCACAGACACTAATCATTATATCATAGGCAGTAATCATTATATCATAGGCAGTAATCGTTATATCACAGGCAGTAATCGTTATAGCATAGGCTGTAATCATTATATCACAGGTAGTAATCGTTATATCATAGCTATCATAGGCAGTAATCTTATATCATAGGCAGTAATCGTTATATCATAGGCAGTAATCATTATATCACAGGCATATAATTATATCACAGCAGTAATATTATATCATAGGCAGTAATCGTTATATCACAGGCTTCAATAGGCAGTAATCATATTATATCACAGGCAGTAATAATTATATCACAGGCAGTAATCATAATATCAGGCAGTAATCATTATATCATAGGCAGTAATCTTATATCGTATAATCATTATATTCATAGGCAGTAATCGTTATATCATCAGTTAAATCGTTATATCACAGGGCAGTATATCACAGCGTACATATATACCATAGGCAGTAATCGTTATATCAGCAGTAATTCATTATATCATAGGCAGTAATCGTTATATCAAAGCAGTAATCAGGCAGTAATCGTTATATCACAGGCAGTAATATTATACAAGGCAGTAATCTTATATCACAGGCAGTAATCATTATATCACAGGCAGTAATCGTTATATCATAGCGTAATCATTATATCAAGCAGTAATCGTTATATTATCACAGGAGTAATCATTATATCATAGGCAGTAATCATTATATCATAGGCAGTAATTTTATCATAATCATATAGAGCAGTAATCATTATATCATAGGCAGTAATCATTTATAATAGCATAGGCAGTAATTTATATCATTATAGTATCGTTATAGGCAGTAGAATCATTATATAGGCAGTAATCATTATATCATAGGCAGTAATCATTATAATATAGGCAGTAATCATTATAATATAGGCAGTAATCATTATATCATAGGCAGTAATCATTATATCATAGGCAGGAATTATTATATCACAGGCAGTAATCGTTATAACATAGGCAGGAATCGTTATATCACAGAGCATTCCAGATATTTATTAAATTTCATACAGATCTAAAAAAAATTCCACAAAACTATAATAACCTGTATTTCAAAGAATGTTATCTTTGATCGAAAAATTCCAACGGGGCATTTTGTCACGCCGTCCTCGAAATCCTGACGTCACGTTATGGTTTTGTAATGAGGTCACATTGGAAAAACCACTTTCACACTTGACCACTGAAATGGTTTTATTTGCTGTATTAAGATATCCAATATAAATAACAATCAAAATACAATTTAGTCGCATAAACGCAGACGGATATATTTTTCTGTTTTAGATGTGTTTGAACGGAAGTGTAGATGTCGACGAAGGCTCGTACCCGAGATCAAAAACTTTACGCAGGAGGAGTTATTGAATGTTATGGAGGAAACTAAGAAGAAGCTTACAGTCGATAAGAAAAAGACTTCAAGTAAGAATATATGAAGCGGTATTCATATATTGCGCATGCGCTAAACTATAACATGTGTATTGAGCTTATTTACACGTGTTTGGTACAGCTATGTGCGATTTTTTCATAACGCTAACACGTTCAAAATCATTTTAGCGCAAAACAAAAATTAATTTCGTCAAATTTCGCCTCATTTGACTATTTATTGTGTTGATGCATGTCGGTGTTCAACAAGAGTAGCAAAATGGATTGGGGAATATAGCAAGTTTCTGGTTTCCCTCGAATTTGCCTAATTCATTCAACCCCATACTGTTTTAATATACCGATACAATATACATACAAAAGCTAATTTAGACTAAAAATGTATTTCTCTCATACGCTATATTCCTGTCGCGTACGGCTATGGTCATTGGAGATTGAGGGATTTTTACATTGTAATAGATCTATAAAATCTTTGCTTCAAACATTCAAATTATTTTGAGGTGATAATTGTGATTCCATGTCCGTTTTGTTTGGTTTCTATTCAAACCGCAGGTTATAATTTGATTCCGCTATGATTTCTCAATATTTCAACATTTTATATCACCAGGCATAATACTAAACGTATGTACATGTATTGTTGAAATTCCGAGACGTTAACCACTTACAGGTAGCTTAAAATTTACATAACAACTGTACGTACATGTACATATAAAGGTATTGTCCCCTGACCCCATTACATTTTTCACAAAGCTCTCACTTACAAGATAAACATGCCGATGTGTTCGGTAATAGTTTCCGATTAATACTTAGGCCGTTTGATTGCGTCAATAGAGATGGCGTGATCAAAAACTAGCTCCGCTCAATTGGTACGTCGCTTGCAACTGATGGCGTAAAGTCCCGCCCTCCTCGAATCGGATTAGTTAAACGGAAATACCCGAGTCCGGGTATGTGCTAGCTAGTCGAAAGACCAACACACACACAGCTGAACAAGGGTTTTTGGGGAAAAGTAGGGAGCTAGTAACTTTAATATAGCGCAATTAAAATAGAGGTATATTAATTTTTACAATCGCGAGGAGACACAACACGATCATACCCGCAGCCTCCCAAAACACACCACGCAGTTCACAAGTCCGTGTAACGCCACAAACATGGGAGGCCGTACTTAAATGACGACGTTAAATAAGTCACAAAAACAACAGAATAGCATAGAAGAATAGCGGGTAGGTTTAGACTATTCGTATGGAAGCTCACCAAATGTCGGTATGAGGTACATAAGGACGGTCTCCCATGTATGCAGTGCGTAGCGTGTGTGAAGTGCGAGGTGCGTGTTTTGTTGGACTGCGGTATGTTCTTAATTGTTGTGTCTTCTGGTATAGTGAAAATCTTGCTATATCACTGAAAAATGCCGCCGACAACACCAAGCAACACACCTCACCCGGTCGCATTATACTGACAACGGGCGAACAAGTTGTCCCGCTCTATTCGTGCTGAGGGCTAAGCAGTAGCAGAAACTACCACTTTTATAGACTTTGGTGTGTCTCGGCCAGGGGATGTTAGGAAGAAATGTAAGAAGAAAAAAATGATAATATGATTATATCCTTAATTTAGTCGCCCTATACGATCATGCAATAGGGGCAACAGGTACAATTCTTATGCCCTACATGCAGGGTAGCGGTATGAGGTACACAATGAACTATAAAATAACGAAATGTTCATCTTTTATATATTGCCGTGATCATAGGAGAGAAAATAATGTAGAGCTGTTTTAGGGTTTTACTACTTTAACGTCATACTAAAAGAAGAAACACCGACCAGCAGTCAGTACCCGGTAACCGTCCCACATGGCACTCGAGCTAACGAACCCTGAGGTGGAGGGGTTGTGGTGATATGTATGTCATATGTCATATGTCAGGACTGAAGCTAATATCTACACAGTGCAATTAATCTTTTTTAAATGATTATTACAGAATCCATCCGGAAGAAAATCTCTGCCCCAGATGACCGGAAGTCGTCCATAGCCATGGCAACTATGATAGCCTTCGTCCTACTCTCAATCCCAGTTCTGTTTATTATCAGCGCCGACGTCATGAACATCCCGAAATACCTAAAAGAAAGGAAAACACAGAAACGCCTCGCAGCACGTGTTAAAGAAAACAAGAATCGGCAGAAATCTGAAAGAATCGCTCTAGATGAGGGAAACCCAAAACCCGTCCAAGGTGGTAGAAAGCGAGTCTGCGAGGTATGGGAGACGTTTATCTAGGATAGAAACATCGGAACAATTCAAGCAAGAACAACGTACCAAACGAGGGAGTTGTAAAGTGCTTCGATTTCTTTTAAAGGAGGTGTTGCATATAGGGTGAAAATCCGCCCACGATATTTTTTTTTTTATTTTTGAATTTAAATTAGTTAATTGCATTAATACAAATATGTCTGTAATACTTAAAACCCAATTGGACCATTATTAGGACTACAGCGCCCACTACATTAACACTGGTGAATTTAAAGCCTATTGGGCCTTTTACCTGGCATAAGTCATAGTAAAAACACTTAAATCACGTTTTTTTATGATTAAAAATACCACATAAAATTGCCTTTATAACGACATATCACACTTTGCTGTATCCAATATCATTTTATCACAAATGGAACGTAAATATCAAATTTTACAGAAAATACGACTTTTTGAAGTTTTCAATTTTTCGTTTAAGCAACAGAATAAGTAAGGCACTGCTCGAGTACCCTAAAATTTTGATGTTTAAAATTATATTTAGGTTAACATCGTTTCACCATAAACAGCTCAAGTTGATGAATCACTGGATATGCCACGTTTTGTTTTAGGTTTATTTCGTCTACCCCCTGTTTTTTCCATAATATCAAAGTACTGAGAGATGGCGCCATTGAGACCAGGTGATATGTGATCGGCTCAGCAGTAAGGGTTTGTGTTTTTATACTATTTGATGTGTCTATAGAATGAAGTCACCATTTTCCACCGAATATTGATAGCGACAACCCAAAAAACCAATGATGAACTGATTAAGGTTTATTTTTGAACTGTTTTCCGTATTGTATACCTGGATTCCTTTGTGTGTACATGAACGTGGCCGCCATTTTGACATATCAATTCTGCCCATCGCTGTTTACCGATGTCCAATCCTACTAAACCATCTGAAGAGACCCCTTCTAGGAAAAGATTACAGCCAGATAACAATACCCCAAGTCCTAGTGATAATCGTCCTACCCATAGACGTCGACAATCTGTGCCCGACATGGCTGACCCGGAGTCTACATGTACGTCCACTTTCCAACTCCATCTTGGTAAGGGTAAACAAGTGGACTTGAACACCCTTATTAAAAGTACTCTTATAAACCCAGATTTCGCTGATTCCGTGGCCCCTGCCTTAGCCTCACCTTTAGCGAAGGCCTTAACTCCTCTATTACAAGATTCCTTTCGGAAAATCGTTGAGGATCTCGTTGCTCCCCTCAAAGATACTGTTGAACAGCAATGTAACAAAATAGAACAACTTCAGAAAAATAATGAAACTCTTACCAATAGGTGTGACTACTTAGAAAATGTGGTTGGAAACCTAGAGGGGCAGATTGAGCAATTGGAGCAATATGGTAGGAGAAATTCACTCCGGTTTCATAATGTGAATCTTGAAGGGGAGGGAATTTCCAACACTGATCCAGCTGTTGTTAATATTTGCAAAACTCACCTGAAGGTCAATATTGACGAAGATGACATATTTCGCTCTCATATTATTGGTACACCCAGAAACAACAAATACCAAATCATATGCAGGTTTAAAAACTGGAAAATCAAAGACAAGATCTTCAGAAGTAAAAGACAACTGAAAGATAATCCAGATCGTATATTTATCACTGAAGATCTCACGCGAGTTAGGCAAGCTATTATGAAAGACCTCTCAGTAGCAAAATCATCAGGTGACATCATTTCCTATTGGTCGAGTGATGGAAGAATCTTCATCAAACGAGGCAGCGAGGAACGGAAAATCCTCCTCAAATCACGTGGTCACATGTATGATGTAATCCCATCCCTACGCCCAGATGTGTAGTTAGTGTTGTGAACTGAATCCAAACCACGAACTTGAAGTGAATGTGTACACTATCTCCTTCAGTGTATAATGTACTTCATTTAAATCGCACAAATATTGAATTCATAAATATACTATGGAACCATAACTGTCTCAGGAATGTGTACAAAGAAATCTATTCTGACTTAATCTAAACACATGAAATACATAAGCTATACGTGTATAATTGTACATGTAATTATTTTTCACCAATTGTAATTAAAAACTATATTGTATGTAGTATTAAAACCAAAAAGTGAAGGACTACATGTTCAAAAGTACTTCCATTACCCCCCACCCCCACCCCCTGTAAAAGTGTATATATATTATCAGAACATGTACTGTAAATGGTTCATGCAATTATACAAACATACATGTACTATGTACAATGTATATATTCATAAATATTTTTCTCTCTTCTATCAAAAATAAATAAAAAGGAAAAATAAATCTCGACTTGAAAATCTAAAGTTTGAATTTGAAATTATTTCGAATTCTCAAAGTTATAGGATTAAAATTGGTATATTTATATCATATTTAATCAAAGAAAATTGAGAAATAAGATTTCAAGAAGTTATTATTTATTTTTGGTCATTACCCTTTATTAGTGTGTATATTATGTAAATATTGCAATCTTAAGAGTTAAAAAAAGGCATTTATATATATATACAAGTATAGAATATAAAAATATGTTTTTATTTTTATCCAATTAAGATACTCAAATTAAATTTGATAGCTTACTGTTTGTTAAATTTGGAGTTATTTGCATTGAACTCCACATATTAAGGTAATACTACATGTACAATAGTATCTATAAGGATTGGTATGAAAAGACAATTATAAGTCTATACAAGTACATTCACTCATCCCTTCACAATTGTAATACTATGTAAACATCCAATGTATACGTTTAAAGCTTGGATCAGAACTCCAACTTTGAAATTTGTAGAATTTCGAATTGTAGTTTCTTATTAAAAAATTGTACACGTAACCCACAATTTTCACAAAATTATGGTTATAAAAATTGCTTACACTCAGTTGTTTATGATTAAGATGATATGCAATGTTACTTGTGATCATTTTCTTCAGGAAATGCTTGATATGTTTCATATTTGCACCTTTTACCCAAATTTAGGTATTTAAGTTAGAATTTGAAGATATACTTAAATGAACTTAACATGAACTTGAAGACTCTGATTTAAAATAGCAGATATGATCTACATTTACATTTGAATTTAGAGTTGTAAGTTGTTGTTGAATATTTTTTTTGAATATTTTTTTTTTTTTTATATATCGAAAAATTATTGTACTTTAGCTACAATGTAATCTTAAAAGAAATTGTTCAGCAATCAACAATGTGCTGTTCACAACATAAGTACTTTGTCCATGTTTAATATTATAAAAGTTCCTAATACAATATTTTCCCTATCATTAACATTACATGTAGTTTATATTAGTGTTTACACATTGTATTATAGAAAAACACCTGTAATGTGTGTAAGTAATTTTGCCTTACAATTATATAAGTTGATCCAGGCTAAAAATGTTTTGTATACATTAAATTCAAAGTTATCTGCAAGTGTTCAAGTATACTAAGATATTTAATGAAGATTCAAAGTGACTCTGGCTTTGTGCTATGTATGTGCCAGATGTAAATACTTATTGATGAAAATGTATGTAAAACTCAGAACAGGTAAATGAGGTGTTGTTTATGTGTAAACACCAGCAAATTTAACTTCAACCATAGAAAATATATATATTTCAAGTACAAAATCAATAACTGGTATTCTACATGCAGACTATATATTAATTGTGAACACAAGATGTAGTCCAATGTGTTGAATATATGTACATGTATCTGTTTAAATATAGACTCCATGTCTACTGGTATTCATTGCATTCAAATTAAAGCTTTTTTGTTTTTTTTTTTTTATGAATCTCTTTTTGTAGATAAAATAGCATTTAAAAAGTATATGAAAACTGTAAACATGAGCTGCATTTATAAACAAAGTAGACATTTTAAATTCCTTGTATATTATATTAATATTTCTTAGCATATCAATTATTTATTATTTAGTAGATGAAATTCTACTTAATCATTTATAAGATGTGCACAGTTTCACTGCTTGAAATGAGCTATAAGCAATAATATAAGTTGATATATGTTGTGTTTGTGTTCATGCCAATATGTATAATATGGAAATTGGCTATTATGTGTTATTCACACAATATAGATATCACATTATTTATCATATTACCTGTATCATTTAATGTTAAAACCCTTCGCAATTGCACCTTCCATCTCTTACTCAACCTCAAATACCCAGTTATCTCCCATTTTCTATACCCCTCTCTCTCCTTCTCTCTCTCCTCTCTCTCCCCTTCTCTCTCTCTCCTTTCCATCTATATGTAGCTACTTTGCCTGCTGAGTGTGTATTAATCATATTATTTTTGTATATTTTATATAACATGACCTTTCGCCGCTCACTACATATAACTGTGTTTGTTTTTGATAATGGGTAATGATCTAGAGTCATACCGAGCGGCGATTGGTTGTTTTTACATGTGTACACATTATGTTTTAACACATAGTCAGTACCTTTTACATATGAATCTTTATAGATTATTAAGTGGAATATGTTCTAATTTAAAGTACTATGCTATCAAATTAATACTTATGGTTCAGTTATCTTTATCTGCCCTTGTCGACAATCCATGCTTCTTCTTGATTATACAGATATTGTTGATCACCTGTAACGATGTTCATCCAAATCCAGGCCCCATCCCACATTTTAACGATATATCTTTATTTCATCTTAACATTCGGAGTCTTAGAAATAAGCTAGCATATCTAGAGAATTTAGCATCTGATTGTGATATAATATGTGTTACTGAGACTCACCTCGATATATCGATAGCAGACGACGACATGCTTCTAGATAGGTATGATATGTTCCGTAAAGACCGTGGGGCTCCGGGTGGGGGGATTATTGTATATACTTCCAATGTCCTGTGCACTAGTCGTAGAGCCGACTTAGAATTCCACATAGGTGAAGTTGTGTGGACTGAGATCCAGTTTCCAAATAAAAAATACCTTCTCTGCACAGTATACAGACCTCCAAATTGCATACACGCTTTTTGGAATTCCTTCCGGTTCTCCCTTGAATCAGCATTTAACGAAACTTCTCATATACTCATTGTAGGCGATATCAATGTAGACCTTCTTACAGCAGACAGAAATCATCCTTTCATAAGCATAATAAATCACTTTCACCTCACCAATGTAATAGACAGACCGACTAGAATCGGGCGCACGTGCGACACACTCCTTGACGTTATTCTTCTATCTGACACGTGTAGTCACACCTTTGCGGACACTATTGACATAGATCGTGATATCTCTGATCACCAGGCGACTTGTGTCGAATTGACTGTAGGCACAACGATAACTAAAAACTTTAAGCGTAAAATTTGGTGTTATAATGATGCAAATTTTGATCTTTTTAACAATAAATTAGAGACGACTGACTGGACTGAACTTTTTTCTCAAACAGGTAATGTAGATGACATGTGTCAAGTTTTTTCAGATAAATATTTAGGCATAGCAGACACGTGCATTCCTTCCAAAATTGTAACCATTAGGCCAAATGATAAACCATGGTTTGACTCGGACATAAGACGAGAAATTAGGAAACGAGATAGACTACTTCATAAATATAAATCTAATCGCACTCCGTTAAATTTAAATAACTTCAGAAAACAGCGCAATAAAGTTAACAATCAAAAGAAAAGAAAAAAAGAAGAATTGTTTTATGCGGACATTAATGGTCTCCTAGATAACTTTAGTAATTCAAATCCCAGAAATTTTTGGAAACTTGTCCGCAGACTTATTAAAAATTCTGATGTATCTAACTGTATATCTCCTTTGCGGAGTGCGACTGAAATTATTGAAATTGATGACTACACAAAGGCAAATATTTTAAACGACTACTTTATATCAATATCCAATATTGATGACAGGGGGGTGGAAGTTCCTATTGCTGAACCTAGAACTGACTCTATAATATCTGACGTACCAGTTACCGTAAATGCCATAATTGACATCCTCAAATCATTAAAAAGTGGGAAAGCAGTAGGACACGATTCAATTAGTCACATTATGCTAAAAAAAACACTGCAAGTGCAGTAGCATACCCTCTTTCCATTATCTTTCGTACCTCATTAGAGACTGGATCCTTTCCTACACAATGGAAACGTGCATTAGTTATTCCTATATTTAAAAAAAAGTGACAAACAAGATCCTTCAAACTATAGACCCATTTCATTATTATGTACAATTGGTAAAGTATTTGAGAGACTAATCGCAAAGTACTTACATAGTTATTTGTTAGATAATTCGCTTATTTATAAATATCAGTCTGGTTTTTCAACCTGGACATTCTACTACTCATCAACTCATAGAAATCTTTCAAAATATATGTGATAATTTGGAAAAAAGACAACCAACCTGTTTAGTGTTCTGTGATATCTCTAAGGCGTTCGACAGAGTGTGGCACAGGGGATTGGAAAAAAAATTAACTAGCTATGGTATATCGGGGAAATTATTGATATGGTTAACTGACTATGTTAAGAATAGGTCGCAACAAGTATGTTTGGGGAATGCTAAATCTAATGTTAAAATTACTAAGGCAGGGGTGCCTCAAGGGTCTGTCCTAGGTCCCCTTTTATTTATTCTTTATATTAATGATATTACTGATAATTTAGACAGCTTATCTAAGCTGTTCGCTGATGATACTTCTCTTCTATGCACTGACAAATCCCCACAAGTTATAGAACAAAAAATAAATAACGATCTTTCGAATATCCAATCTTGGGCCGATAAATGGTTAGTGAAATTTAATCCAGTAAAAACACAGGCTATCCTCATTTCGAATATTGACCTTAATTATGTAATTGATATTGTTTTTAATAATGTAAATATCGACTTTATTGATAGCCACCGACATCTTGGAGTATATATTGATTCTGAGTGTAAGTGGGGCAGACATATAGACCATATCAGTAAAACTGTCACGAAACAATTAGGTGTTCTACGGAAATTAAAATTCATTCTCTCTAGACAAACGTTAAGCAAAATTTATAGAACTTTTATTCTTCCTATATTGGAATATTGTTGTGAGTTGTGGGGACGGTTGTACGGTCGCTGAAGCTGAAATCTTAGAAAAAATTACAATTAGAGGCAGGTCGCATTGTTACGGGATTACCATCGTTCTCAAGCAGAAACTCTATATACTGTGAAACTGGGTGGGAGCCCTTATCTAACAGACGGTCTCGCAGAAAACTCCAACTCTTTTTATAAAATACATCATGGGCTAACCCCAACCTATCTACAAACACTCCTTCCTTCTATAGTTGCTGATAACACCCAACACCTTCTTCGTAATGCAGAAAATTACACACTTCCTAATAATAGACTTGAATCTTCAAATATATCTTTTTTCCCGTCTACCGTTCGTTTATGGAACCAGTTACCTATAAACACCAGACATAGCGAGTCATTCTCTAATTTTAAACATGCTATCCAGAACCAAGACGTACCTGTAATACCCGACTTTTTTTTATTTTGGAGACCGTAAATTAAACATTATACATACAAACTTAAGAAATCGTTCAAGTTCATTACGTAGCCATTTATTCAGAGCCAATATTGTAACAGATCAAAAATGTCATTGCGGTTTCCCAGTTGAAGATCCACAGCATTTCTTTTTTAATTGTAATTCATATAGTGACCAAAGAATCATTCTATTTCGACAGCTAAACTCATTTATTCCACTCTCTGTCAATTTATTACTTTTTGGAAATATGAACTTAAGTACACAAGAAAATGAATTAATCTTCATGCACACTCAGCAATATATCAAAGATACTCATAGATTTTAACTTCGTCCTTCTATTAATATCAAATATTTCCATATCTGCCTTACTCCCAACATCTTACTGGTTTTGTATTTACACTTAAATTATATTTGTATAACCCTCCGATACTGACGACAAAAGAGAAACGAATATTCAAAGAAAGCCTAGAGTGACCAGGAGAAAGACAAACCGAAGACAGGACGATATGAACATTGAGAAGTCGAAAGTTAAGAAAAGTGGTTTAGAACTTCTGTCGTCTTTATCGGAGGGGTAGATTTTAGATTTTAAAATAATAGTATATTACGAGTTGAAACTAACATCTTGAGGAGCATACTGGTTATAAAATAGCTCTATCCCTCCTCCACCTCTCTCTTTCTCGTTCTTCCCTCACTCTCTCCCTCTCTCTCTATCTCAAATACAACTTTATATATTATAAATATATTCTCTTGTAAATGCCATCTTGTCTGTAATTTGAATGTTTTATTATTTTTGGGAACGGGCTTTATATAAGTTGTATAACTTGTGCCCAATCCCATTGCACATTTTGCAATAAAATATGTTTAAATCAAATCAATACTGAGAGTACACTGTCAAATATTACCGACTTTTCTGTAAGAGTAGAATGTGATGATGAGTTGCGTATTTCAAGCAAACCTTGAAGTTATCATCATAAACTCATGTTTATAATATCTTTCAGAAATTCTGCTTATCTGTTTTGAAACAATGGGATATAAAACACTGACAGTTATAATTTAACATATACACAATGCCATGCTGCATTCCAGAAACTATATAAGCATTAAGGTAATAAATATGACAGTATGTGTCCTTTGCCAATTGTTAAAGGGAACCATCAATGTTGCCATCGTCTCAGGTAGGGTGTTAGAATTGCACCTGTTATACCCATTGCATGATCGTAAAAGGCGACTAGATTTGGTACCTTTTTTGCTAGCATCAATCAGACATCAAACGAGGCGCTATGTCTCATTTTACCTTTAGTAACCTATAGGTATTGCGAAATAATACAATCAAAAAGTTTACCAGGTACTCATTACAAGTTATAAGTTTTTCTCATCCAATATCCTTCATGAAAGTGCATGCTTTCTAGATTATCTAATGAAAGTTCTAGAAACGCTCTAAAAAGTTCTAGAACAGTTCTACAACTATTCCAGAACGGTTCTACAATGTTAAATAAGACTTTTTTCAGAAATGTTCTGAAACTATTCTAGAAATGTTCTAGAACTGCTCCAGTTTTCAATTCTAGACTATTTCTAGAATTGTTCTAGAACATTATTCTAGAACAATCTAGAACAATTTTTAGAACACTGTTCTAGAACAGTTCTAGAGCATCGTTCTAGAAAACGTTGTAGAACGATTGTAGAATTCCTTTAGAATAATTCTAGAACAGTTCTAGAACTGTCCTAGAACTCCTCCAGTTTTCAATTCAAGAATAGTTCAAGAATTGTTCAAGAACATTATTCTAGAACGATTATAGAACACTTTTCCAGAACAGCTCTAGAGCATCGTTCTAGGAAAATCTTATTTAACATTGTAGAAAGTGTAAATAATTTAAGTTAGGAAGAAGAGATGCTATGATACGATCCTAAATTTAGTCGCCTTTTACGATTTTGCACTAGGGGCAGTAGGTACAATTTTAACGCCCTACCTGCAGGACCGCGTTTTCATCGTTAGTATACAGTTAAAGTATGGGTTTTAGGGATATAGCAAGTTTCTGGTTTCCCGAGACTTGTCTATTTCCCGAGGCGGAGCCGAGGGAAATAGGCAGGTTCGAAGGAAACCGGAAACTTGATATATCCCTCAATCTCATACTTTAACTGTTTTAATATACCGATACATACAAAAGCTATGATAAGACTAAAAATATATTACTTTCATACGCTAACGTTTTCTATTCCTGTCGCGTACGGCAATGGCCATTGGAGATTGAGATAATTTTATATTGTAATCGATCTACGTAATCTTTCATATGTATCTTCAAACATACAAATTATTCTGAGATGATAACTGTGATTCTATGGCCGTTTTGTTTTGCTTCTATTCAAACCGCAAGTTAAAATTTGATTCCGCTATGATTTCTCGATATTTCAACATTTATACCACTAGGCATAATACTAAATATATAAATAAATATTGTTGAAATTCTGAGACGTTAACCACTTACAGGTAGCCTAAATATATACATAACAATCGTACGTACATGTAAAAGGTATTGTCCTCTGACCCCATTAAATTTTTTCATAAGCCTCTCACAAGATAAACATGACGACGTGTTCGGTGACAGTTTCCGATCGATACTAACGTCGTCTGAGTACGTCGACGGAGATGGCGTGATCCGAAACTAGCTCCGTCCAATTGTTACGTCACCTAGCAACTGATGGCGTGATCGGAAACAAGTCCCGCCCACCTCAAATCTGATTGGTTAAACGGAAATACCCGAGTGCAAGGGTGTACTAGCTTCCAGGAGTGTGCTAGTTCGATGACTAACTCACAGCTGAGAGAGGTTTTTGGAAAAAGCAGGGAGCTAGTAAATTTAACAAAGTATCTTTTATATGGTGTAAAAAACAGTAGAGGTATATTAATTCATTTTAATGTCATAAGGTCATCTAACCCGAAGGGTCAGGATGACCTATAGTCACCATGCTTTGTCCATTGTCGTGCGCTGTTCGCATTTCGTCATTCGTATAAACTTTTCATTGAAACGACTTCTTCTCAATATCCGAAAGGCCAAAGAAACTGATATTAGGCATGTAGAATGCTGGAATGATGGACCACCAAGTTTGCGGCAATGAATTACCTTGACCTTCGTTCAAAGTCACAGAATTTAAAAAGGCTAAATCTTTAAACGATTTCATGTGAATAACTAAGATACCTAGATATCTGATATAAGGCCTGTAGTATGCTGGCATGAAAGACTACCAAGTTCATTTAAGGTTACAAGGGTCAAATAGGCTAAAACCTTTAAACGATTTGAATAACTAAGAGGCATAGGAATCTGATATTGGGACTGTAGAATGATAGCTTAAACGACTACCAAGTTTGTTTAAATGAATGACCTTTGACTGTCTTCGTGGTCACATGAGTCAAATAGACAAAAATCTTTAAACGACTTCTTGTGGATAACTAAGAGGACAAGAGACCTGATATTGTACATGTAACATGTTTGGGTGAAGGGCAAATGTTCCTAAATCATCTTGCCCGATAGGTCAGGGTGATCTAAAGTGATCGTACTTCGTGCGCCGTCGTTCATACACTTTTCATTCAAACAACATCTTCTCAATAACTGAAAGGCGTTGAAACATGATGTTAGACCTAACGTATTCTCAAATAAAGGGCTACAAAGATGTTTGTCGAATGAATAACCTTGACGTTAATTGAAGGGTTCAAATTGGCAAACATAAAAGACTTCTTGACAAAAACTAAGACACCTTGCAGTATGCTGGAAAAAAGGGCTTCAGACAGGTCAAATGTATGAAAATCTTCAAACAGCTTTTTCAATATGTGAAAGGCCTCAAGAACTCAGATAGTGGGTCTGTAAAATTCCGCATGATTTGTTTACTTGACCTACTTTCATGGTAACATTTTTTAACTATATCAGACACCAAGAACGTCAATTGAAGAGTTCCTAGCGTGCAATATATTATTTGGTGCCCCCAAAAAACATGAACAATTTCAGTCCACTGGGTTCTTTTTTCATTACTGTATAGTTTGACCATGTTTTATTGTGTGAATAATAGTCAGACATGGGCTGTTTGACTTACGAATGAAATCCTAGTTATCCATGACGTGTTATAGACATCAAAACAACAGTATATCCTTTTGAGATATATCTAAGGTCAACATATAAGTTAGATCGATATACGTTTCGCTAAACGGAACATTTGCTTAGTAATAAGTTAATAAACCCATGAAGACAGAAATAGGAAATACTTCTGACGATTGGTGTAGGAAATATAAGTCATATTGACCTTATTTTGCTTGATGACACAACATATTGTATAGTTCCATATATGACCCTAAAATTAACATTTTGTGATATATGGGCAAAACAAGTTTTTATTGAGATGTAGGTCAAATGTCAATATACATGTCAGTTTGACCGAACTTTGGTACACCAACTTACATGGGATACGTTTAACTCAACTTTGACGTCGCTAAAGCGGCTTTTGATACATGATAGAGCCGAGAGAAGGACAGCTTTCGGTTAACATTTTACTCTCAGTACTTTGATACTGGGTAAGAAATAAAGGGGGTAGACGTACAAAAGTGCCAAAAAGTCGGCATATCCAGTGATTCATCGGCAAAATATTTTCATAAGTCAATACATGATATATGAAGATTTTTTTGATTGCTAAAATTTTAGGGTACTCGGGGTTTGTCATTGTTATCTAAGGAATTAATTAAAAACTAATGAAATGAAATTGCTCTATTTTCATGAAAAATTAAGAGCAAAACTGGAAATTGCAAGAAAACCCCAATAGATCTGAATAAGTATTGTATATCGTTAAAAAGATAATACGAAATGCTATGTTATTACACCAAAATAGTTTATTTTTGGGTTTTGTATGCCTAAATATGATACATTAAAGGCGCACAAGTAGGAATCGGACGTTAAACTTACAAAAGGTGGCGCTGTAGTCGCATGATTAATCTATTCATGGAATAAGTACTGTTCCGATACGTATTATGTGCCGATTGATGTATTCGCACCAAAAAATTAAAAATCGATCGTGGGCGGCCATGCAACACCTCCTTTTGGTAGTGTTTAAGATCCATGTGTTTCACATTTTTTGGGGGTGGGGTGGGGGAACATTTGCTGACTGTTACAGGAAGGTAACAAAAGTACAAATTAATCTCACAGTATTTGATGACGGAGTCATTGTTGTGTAATATCACAGTACGTAATGACGGAGCTATTGTTGTGTAATCTCACAGTATTTGATGACGGAGTCATTGTTGTGTAATATCACAGTATGTGATGACGGAGTCATTGTTGTGTAATCTCACAGTATGTGATGACGGAGTCATTGTCATGTAATTTCACAGTATGTGATGGCGGAGTCACTGTTGTGTAATCTCACAGTATGTGATGACGAAGTCATTGTTGTGTAACCTCACACTATGTGATGACGGAGTCATTGTTGTGTAATCTCACAGTATGGATGACGGAGTCATTGTTGTGTAATCTCACAGTATGTGATGACGGAGTCATTGTTGTTTGATCATACAGTATTTGATGACGGAGTCATTGTTGTGTAATATCACAGTATGTGATGACGGAGTCATTGTTGTTTAATCTCACAGTATGTGATGACGGAGTCATTGTTGTTTGATCTCACAGTATGTGATGACGGAGTCATTGTTGTTTGATCTCACAGTATGTGATGACGGAGTCATTGTTGTTTGATCTCACAGTATGTGATGACGGAGTCAGTGTTGTTTGATCTCACAGTATGTGATGACGGAGTCAGTGTTGTTTGATCTCACAGTATGTGATGACGGAGCCATTGTTGTTTGATCTCACAGTATGTGATGACGGAGCCATTGTTGTTTGATCTCACACTATGTGATGACGGAGTCATTGTTGTGTAATCTCACAGTATTTGATGACGGAGTCATTGTTGTGTAATCTCACAGTATGTGATGACGGAGTCATTGTTGTTTGATCTCACAGTATGTGATGACGGAGTCAGTGTTGTTTGATCTCACAGTATGGATGACGGAGTCATTGTTGTGTAATATCACAGTATGTGATGACGAAGTTATTGTTGTTTGATCTCCACACTATGTGATGACGGAGTCATTGTTGTGTAATCTCACAGTATTTGATGACGGAGTCATTGTTGTGTAATATCACAGTACGTAATGACGGAGCTATTGTTGTGTAATCTCACAGTATTTGATGACGGAGTCATTGTTGTTTGATCTCACAGTATGTGATGACGGAGTCATTGTTGTTTGATCTCACAGTATGTGATGACGGAGTCATTGTTGTTTGATCTCACAGTATGTGATGACGGAGTCATTGTTGTTTGATCTCACAGTATGTGATGACGGAGTCATTGTTGTTTGATCTCACAGTATGTGATGACGGAGTCATTGTTGTTTGATCTCACAGTATGTGATGACGGAGTCAGTGTTGTTTGATCTCACAGTATGTGATGACGGAGCCATTGTTGTTTGATCTCACAGTATGTGATGACGGAGCCATTGTTGTTTGATCTCACAGTATGTGATGACGGAGCCATTGTTGTTTGATCTCACAGTATGTGATGACGAAGTCATTGTTCTTTGATCTCACACTTTGTGATGACGGAGTCATTGTTGTGTAATCTCACAGTATGTGATGACGGAGTCATTGTTGTGTAATCTCACAGTTTGTGATGACGGAGTCATTGTTGTGTTATCTCACACTATGTGATGACGGAGTCATTGTTGTGTAATCTCACGGTATGTGATGACGGAGTCATTGTTGTGTAATATCACAGTATTTGATGACGGAGTCATTGTTGTGTTATTCACACTCACATATGTGATGACGGAGTCATTGTTGTGTAATCTCACAGTATGTGATGACGGAGTCATTGTTGTGTTATATCACAGTATGTGATGACGAAGCCATTGTTGTTTGATCTCACAGTATGTGATGACGGAGCCATTGTTGTTTGATCTCACAGTATGTGATGACGGAGCCATTGTTGTTTGATCTCACAGTATGTGAATTTAATGGATGGTTGTCGCTTTACTTTTGTTACCTTCATTAGTCATCACATCTCCGTCAATAGATTTTTTAACATTGCATATTTGGACTTTTTTAGGAAATTTATAGAAATTGCCTCCCCTTAATAGAGAAATAAGCTTTGTGAAAGCTTGTATATGTTCAGAGACTTAAGCTTGTTTTGTTGCTATATACGTTGACTAGCAATAATAAACAAAATTGGTATGTTGTTAAAAGGTCATTTATTAATGACATTAAACTCATACGAGTTTAATTGAAAAGCATACTTCAATATTAGATAATGACAAACATTACATTTGTTTGACAAAATGAATTATTGTAGCAACAAAGATGGGGTACAAAATATGGCACTTATGATGACCATATGATACATATTAGGGTGAAGGCCCAAAGATGTAGATAAGTGGTCATCATCACCCCGTGAATCTAATGGATGGTTGTCGCTTTACTTTTGTTACCATCATTAGTCAGCACATCTCCGTCAATAGATTTTTTAACATTGCATATTTGGACTTTTTTTAGGAAATTTATAGAAATTGCCTCCCCTTAATAGAGAAATAAGCTATATGTACCAGGAAATTGCAATTACCTGTTAAACAATGAAACCATGTAGCATTATACCGAATTGGAGAGGTGTTGAAACAAACTATTCTAAGAAATGATCAGAAACAAACTAAAGACTAAAACTCTCAAATGCATTTGATATTGAAGCTTTAGTTACCTGCATACATGGGAGACCGTACTTCAATGAGCATAGCCATTGACACGTTACCCCCAATACAATTAACTAAATATAAATAACACATATGTTATCCCCGTTGTGTAATGACTGGTTGTCAGCATAAGGTGGGTGAGTCGGTGCGGTTGGTTAAGGAAGATAGCAATATTCAGACATCCACACACTGCCCGCATGGGAAACCTCCTTAAATGCTCCATCCTGGCTGTTGATAGCTAACAGTATAGTATGGATGCTTGGAATGGTAGTTGGTTTTGCAAAATACATCTACGTCTAATACTTAAAGGCCCACTTCCTTTCCAAAACGGCTTTTATTTTTTTTTAAATGTGGATATAAAACAAGACCGATAATTTTGCAGAGTCGCAAAAGTTATTAACTTACCGTTAATACTACATGAACTCATCATTTTTTGAAAACTTATAAAAAATAACTTATAAATTATAAATTGTTAATTTTCATAACGCGGATAGTCCTATGTTTCCCTCCGTCGTCCTAAATACCGTTCGGTAGTTGAATATTACTGAGCCAGACAGCGAAACAGCGAAATGAATCTCCACAGTTATCATGTGTTACTTAGGAAATGTTGTTACATCATATTAGGCCTTCGGTATGTTTTTCTTATGTTATTTATGTTTTTAAGAAACCTTTAATGATTAGTAGTGAGCCTTTAATAATATATAAGTGTGACTTAAGTATCATTACTATGTTTGTATTATCATTTGAAATGTTAGAAGAGTAAAATTCGTGACACAAATAGCGCAAATTGGCCGAGAGATAATACACAGGAAAGTACGGTATATAAAGCATATCTTATCTGGGTTATGTAATGTGAAATCATTAATATATCAAATATATGTAATGTGAAATTATAATGTTATATGTATGTAATGTGAAATTGCATACCACAGTCTCCCAAAACATGCACCCAGCACACCATACACGCAACACTCCGCATACATGGGAGGCCGTCCTTAGATGACCATAGCTGTTAACAGGACGTTAATTAATCAAACAAACAATCGAATCAGCAAATATGTGACATGGTCAATGTATGTAATGTGAAATTTTAAATATATTATAGTATGTAATGTGAAATTATAAATATATTGTAGTATGTAATGTGAAATTGTAAATGTATATAGTATGTAATGTGAAATTATAAATGTTATAGGTATGTAATGTGAAATTATAAATGTTATAGGTATGTAATGTGAAATTGTAAATATATTATAGTATGTAATGTGAAATTATAAATGTTATAGGTATGTAATGTGAAATTGTAAATATATTGTAGTATGTAATGTGAAATTATAAATGTTATAGGTATGTTATGTGAAAATTGTAAATATATTATAGTATGTAATGTGAAATTATAAATGTTATAGGTATGTAATGTGAAATTATAAATGTTATAGGTATGTAATGTGAAATTGTAAATATATTATAGTATGTAATGTGAAATTATAAATGTTATAGGTATGTAATGTGAAATTGTAAATATATTATAGTATGTAATGTGAAATTATAAATGTTATAGGTATGTAATGTGAAATTGTAAATATATTATAGTATGTAATGTGAAATTATAAATGTTATAGGTATGTAATGTGAAATTGTAAATATATTGTAGTATGTAATGTGAAATTATAAATGTTATAGGTATGTAATGTGAAATTGTAAATATATTATAGGTATGTAATGTGAAATTATAAATGTTACATGGATGTAATGTGAAATTATAAATGTTATAGGTATGTAATCTGAAATTGTAAATATAGTTTAGTTTGTAATGTGAAATAATAAATGTTATAGGTATGTAATGTGAAATTGTAAATGTTATAAGTATGTAATGTGAAATTATAAATGTTATAGGTATGTAATGTGAAATTGTAAATATATTATAGTGTGTAATGTGAAATTGTAAATATATTATAGTATGTAATGTGAAATTATAAATGTTATAGGTATGTAATGTGAAATTGTAAATGTTATAGGTATGTAATGTGAAATTGTAAATATATTGTAGTATGTAATGTGAAATTATAAATGTTATAGGTATGTAATGTGAAATTGTAAATGTTATAGGTATGTAATGTGAAATTATAAATGTTATAGGTATGTAATGTGAAATTGTAAATGTTATAGGTATGTAATATGAAATTGTAAATGTTATAGGTATGTAATGTGAAATTGTAAATGTTATAGGTATGTAATGTGAAATTGTAAATATATTGTAGTATGTAATGTGAAATTATAAATGTTATAGGTATGTAATGTGAAATTGTAAATGTTATAGGTATGTAATGTGAAATTGTAAATGTTATAGGTATGTAATGTGAAATTGTAAATATATTATAGTATGTAATGTGAAATTGTAAATATATTATAGTATGTAATGTGAAATTATAAATGTTATAGGTATGTAATGTGAAATTATAAATGTTATAGGTATGTAATGTGAAATTATAAATGTTATAGGTATGTAATGTGAAATTATAAATGTTATAGGTATGTAATGTGAAATTATAAATGTTATAGGTATGTAATGTGAAATTGTAAATATATTATAGTATGTAATGTGAAATTGTAAATATATTATAGTATGTAATGTGAAATTATAAATGTTATAGGTATGTAATGTGAAATTGTAAATGTTATAGGTATGTAATGTGAAATTGTAAATGTTATAGGTATGTAATGTGAAATTATAAATGTTATAGGTATGTAATGTGAAATTATAAATGTTATAGGTATGTAATGTGAAATTGTAAATGTTATAGGTATGTAATGTGAAATTGTAAATGTTATAGGTATGTAATGTGAAATTGTAAATATATATTATAGTATGTAATGTGAAATTATAAATGTTATAGGTATGTAATGTGAAATTATAAATGTTATAGGTATGTAATGTGAAATTGTAAATATATTATAGGTATGTAATGTGAAATTATAAATGTTACATGGATGTAATGTGAAATTATAAATGTTATAGGTATGTAATCTGAAATTGTAAATATAGTTTAGTTTGTAATGTGAAATAATAAATGTTATAGGTATGTAATGTGAAATTGTAAATGTTATAAGTATGTAATGTGAAATTATAAATGTTATAGGTATGTAATGTGAAATTGTAAATATATTATAGTGTGTAATGTGAAATTGTAAATATATTATAGTATGTAATGTGAAATTGTAAATGTTATAGGTATGTAATGTGAAATTATAAATGTTATAGGTATGTAATATGAAATTGTAAATGTTATAGGTATGTAATGTGAAATTATAAATATATTATAGTGTGTAATGTGAAATTATAAATGTTATAGGTATGTAATGTGAAATTATAAATATATTATAGTATGTAATGTGAAATTATAAATGTTATAGGTATGTAATGTGAAATTGTAAATATATTGTAGTATGTAATGTGAAATTATAAATGTTATAGGTATGTAATGTGAAATTATAAATATATTATAGTGTGTAATGTGAAATTATAAATGTTATAGGTATGTAATGTGAAATTATAAATATATTATAGTATGTAATGTGAAATTATAAATGTTATAGGTATGTAATGTGAAATTGTAAATATATTGTAGTATGTAATGTGAAATTATAAATGTTATAGGTATGTAATGTGAAATTGTAAATGTTATAGGTATGTAATGTGAAATTGTAAATGTTATAGGTATGTAATGTGAAATTGTAAATATATTATAGTATGTAATGTGAAATTGTAAATATATTGTAGTATGTAATGTGAAATTGTAAATGTTATAGGTATGTAATGTGAAATTATAAATGTTATAGGTATGTAATGTGAAATTGTAAATGTTATAGGTATGTAATGTGAAATTGTAAATGTTATAGGTATGTAATGTGAAATTGTAAATGTTATAGGTATGTAATGTGAAATTGTAAATATATAATAGTATGTAATGTGAAATTATAAATGTTATAGGTATGTAATGTGAAATTATAAATGTTATAAGTATGTAATGTGAAATTGTAAATGTTATAGGTATGTAATGTGAAATTATAAATGTTATAGGTATGTAATGTGAAATTGTAAATGTTATAGGTATGTAATATGAAATTGTAAATATATTATAGTGTGTAATGTGAAATTGTAAATATATTGTAGTATGTAATGTGAAATTATAAATGTTATAGGTATGTAATGTGAAATTGTAAATGTTATAGGTATGTAATGTGAAGTTGTAAATATATTATAGTATGTAATGTGAAATTATAAATGTTATAGGTATGTAATGTGAAATTGTAAATATATTATAGTGTGTAATGTGAAATTGTAAATATATTATAGGTATGTAATGTGAAATTATAAATGTTATAGGTATGTAATGTGAAATTATAAATGTTATAGGTATGTAATGTGAAATTGTAAATATATTATAGTGTGTAATGTGAAATAATAAATGTTATAGGTATGTAATGTGAAATTGTAAATATATTATAGTGTGTAATGTGAAATTGTAAATATATTGTAGTGTTTGTAATGTGAAATTATAAATGTTATAGGTATGTTATGTGAAAATTGTAAATATATTATAGTGTGTAATGTGAAATAATAAATGTTATAGGTATGTAATGTGAAATTGTTAATATATTATAGTGTGTAATGTGAAATTGTAAATATATTGTAGTTTGTAATGTGAAATTATAAATGTTATAGGTATGTAATGTGAAATTGTAAATGTGTTATAGGTATGTAATGTGAAATTGTAAATATATTATAGTGTGTAATGTGAAATAATAAATGTTATAGGTATGTAATGTGAAATTGTAAATATATTATAGTGTGTAATGTGAAATTGTAAATATATTGTAGTTTGTAATGTGAAATTATAAATGTTATAGGTATGTTATGTGAAAATTGTAAATATATTATAGTATGTAATGTGAAATTGTAAATATATTGTAGTATGTAATGTGAAATTATAAATGTTATAGGTATGTTATGTGAAAATTGTAAATATATTGTAGTATGTAATGTGAAATTGTAAATATATTGTAGTATGTAATGTGAAATTATAAATGTTATAGGTATGTTATGTGAAAATTGTAAATATATTATAGTATGTAATGTGAAATTATAAATGTTACAGGTATGTAATGTGAAATTGTAAATATATTATAGTATGTAATGTGAAATTATAAATGTTACATGGATGTAATGTGAAATTATAAATGTTATAAGTATGTAATGTGAAATTGTAAATGTTATAGGTATGTAATGTGAAATTATAAATGTTATAGGTATGTAATGTGAAATTATAAATGTTATAGGTATGTAATGTGAAATTATAAATGTTACATGGATGTAATGTGAAATTATAAATGTTATAGGTATGTAATGTGAAATTGTAAATATATAATAGTATGTAATGTGAAATTATAAATGTTATAGGTATGTAATGTGAAATTATAAATGTTATAGGTATGTAATGTGAAATTGTAAATGTTATAGGTATGTAATGTGAAATTATAAATGTTATAGGTATGTAATGTGAAATTGTAAATGTTATAGGTATGTAATGTGAAATTATAAATGTTATAGGTATGTAATGTGAAATTATAAATGTTATAGGTATGTAATGTGAAATTATAAATGTTATAGGTATGTAATGTGAAATTATAAATGTTATAGGTATGTAATGTGAAATTGTAATTATGTTATTTAAGGATTAACCTCTTACTTTGCTTAGTTTATGAGTTGATTTAATGTATGGAGCATGAAGTAAATTGCGTAAACAAGAAGTGTTTACGTACAATTTATCGACTGTTCCATTGGGTTTATCATCTCATAAACTAAGCAAAGTAAGAGGTTAATCCTTGTATTTACAATATTTTTGTACAATAAAATCAACCATAATGACAGATACAATCATTAACCGCGTGTTATTCGCCGTCATGTTTATCCATGTACAACAACCATTCAGAGAAAACGCGCCGTTGACTGCAGCTTAATTCCGCCCTTTTCTCCTTGACATCACAAAAATAGATCCTATATTTCAGTTATTTTCTTTAAGTCAAATAGCAATCACACATTATGAATCTGTTTTATTGTATGTCACCGATTGTTTCGTACATGTATTATTTGTAAATATTGACACGTGGTTTTGTGGAATATCAAAAGAAGTCCGCCAACGTTTACATGTACAAATTTTGATCAAACTTAGTTTAAGGACACAAAACAGTGGCAATTGTAAATATATTTATGTAATGTGAAATTGTAAATATAATCAGACTGAAGGCAAAGCCTTAAAGAGCGCAGCCAGATGTTTCAGTAACCATTAATTATACAATGTTAAAAAGTGCATTTTATGGAAATAACGGAGCCGTATTTTCTGTTTATTTTTTATTCATATATTCACACTATATCCTTGTCCCAAAACCCGCATTTGAGAAGGAAATCCCTATTAGAGAATGAAGAAATTTTATTTCCGTAAAACAGTAAAGCAAGCCATGACACACAATATCTTGAAAATACAAATTTAATTGGAATAATATTGTGTTGATAGCGAGGTTTTGGTTTTTTTGGTAGAGATGAACGGTTCTCTACCTCTCTCCGCTTTTGTTTTCTCTGTTATTTGAAAACAGTGTGAATCACTTCAAAAAAGATATTTGAGTATTGTTATGTTGGTTTAGCCAGTGGCATGCTATTATTGTACCGTCGTTTAGCCGAGTTTTTTTCGCGGATATTTTCACGAATTCTATTGCTATGGTCTCGGAACATCGACAATTTGATCAAGTAGTTATATACATTTTGAACTTCTTACTTATCCGTGTGTAATTTAAGTGAGACTGGCCTGAAGTGATCCTGATTTGGTCCTGCCCAAGTGCTGTTATTTTTTTAGTTGGCCCGAAATCCAAAATGGCCGTCATAGCTGACATCTTGAAAACACATTTTGAACTTATTTTCATGTTCTACCACTTCTATTTGACTGAAACTGGACTGAAATGATCCTGACATGGTTCCGACCAAGTGTTGTTATTTGTCGGGTCGATCCGAAATACAAGATGACCACCATCTTGAATATACTTTTTTAACTTTTTAAGTTTTACCAGACTGAATGTAATTTGGCTGAAATGATCATATTTTAAAATACATATTTTAATATCAAATTGGATGAACAAAGGTTCATCAGTGATAAAATTACCATTTACCATTTAAGCAACTTTGTTTACATTACGCTTTTTTATTTAAGCCATAAACTTAATATATATAATGAAATTTGAATATATTACAAATTCGAAAGTTGTGCTTTTCACTGAGAAACGTGATATTGTAGCACTCTTTGGTGAATGATAGGATCATAAATACCTCAATAAGGCAATCTAATGGTTATATTTTCGTTTTCTGTTATTGTCAAGCCAACCTGTATACACTGCTATCGCTGTAACCAAATCCATGGAAATAAACATAGAATCATCAGAACGCTCTCAACATTTTAGTGAATATGATCCATTTTTAGGGTATTCAACATTTTCAAATTAAAAAAAAATGAAAAGGTAGCATGCAAGCACGCACAAAAAATGCGCATTAATGTCATGACGTCGTTTATAACGACGTCACAATACATGTTAAACATATCACTACATCAAAGGGAGTTATAGGAGATATATGATCTCACAAATCCCTTTGTGTTTGGTAAGGTTATATAGTGTCAGTCTCGAGCAAATGGAAATATTATTAATTAGGAGATATTTTGTGTAATATTATATATGCTTGTTTTATTAATTGTTGTTGTTTGTACCTTGTTGGTTTAGATTATCTCTACAGGTATTTCATTGTCCTTTCGTTTTACGGCCGACCGACAGCGAAGGTCTTGTAGGGTCGAACTGGTATTTTAAAAACAATATTTGAGGTAAATGAAAACCGTTGATTTAAGGTATACATTTTTATTTTTGTTGCGGTTATTAGGGTATAATGATAATGCAGCCCGTGTAAATTTTATGCAACACCCTCATAACTCAACAAAATAAAATGAGGGTATAATGATAATGGAGCAAGTGTAAATGATCTAATCCCGGCGAAGCCGGGTTACATAAAATTTACATGGGCTCCATTATCATTATACCTTATAACCTCAACAAAATAAAAATCTATTCCTTATTTTTACAGTTTTTCACGAAAATGTTTATTTATTCTCGCGGCAGTTGCATATTTTCTATTGAAATTCCCATATTTTTACTCTCCCCTCATCGTCAACGAATTGGATTAAACAGCTGATTGGAATCGAGTCATTCATATGATCCCACCAAAAGTGGGGTCATCACCCCACGTTGCTACGCCATCGACTATTCCCGTAACAATATAATCGCCGCGCGTGTTGTGTTATTATTATACTGTTATGTATGACACTAAATACATTAAGTTATGAGATAAGGGAGATAACTCCTATAGTTTTTTTTTATCAATACATCCTATAAAGTTCACATAATTAATTAAGGTTATAGAACTTTCTAGAATATCATCATCGTATAAACAAATATGTTTGTAAACATGTTGATTATAAGTAGAGATCTAGAATGATCTATTTCCAGAAAGTTCTGTGTGTTTATTTGTTTACTGTTTTTAGTTAGATATTTCTGGAAGTAGAAGGTTCTCCAATATTCTTGAATTAGGGTTTAGTTATATATACTCCAACTGTTCAAAGCTAATCAGAACTGTAATGAGACCTGTAATAAGACATATCAAGAATTGTACAGCGCCATATAAGATTCTATTGGGAGAGCTATTGTGACCTTATCTGTGGATTATTACAACACTTTGTGTGGATTTATTCATATTGCCTGGAACTTTACAAATCATCGGTGGACATTCAATTTCCTTGTGGATTTGTGATTATTGTTAATTTGAAACCTGGAAGGATCAAGGATTATACCAGGACATTCGCATACATATAAGTAACACTTTAAATCATCGTACTACTCTTGTACCACCACCAATTACTTTAGATATTGTAAACCATCTCTGTATAATATTGTATATATAATTAAATTGTGTTTTGAATTTAGCTGCTGGTTTCTCCTTTCTGTTATTCGTTAATGTAACAATACACTGATAATGATAATACTAGAAAGCATGGTTATTGAGCCTATGTCAGTGCAAACTGTTAATATTCAGAAATAAAAATACATAAAAAATAGATCGATGTAGATGGTAACATCTATACTTCAAAACAAATGACAAGATTGTACAAAAAATACGTACTGTATTATATGAAATGTTCTTGAGTATAAACTTCGTTGTGTTTGTGTTTTGAAACCACGAATTCAATAAACGACTAATCTTTCTCTCCCCCCCCCCCCCCCCTTGCAGTACTATCCGATAGACGCATTAACTATGTTTCTCTACATAAAACAATTTGTCCACGATTATTTCACGTTAAACTTCAGCGTTTTACTACAAGCTAATGAAATATTCGAGAATATCATCGATTATTACTAAACATGTAGGATCTGCCATCGAAGAACTTATCGGATATTTCCGAAAATTCCGTAAAATATTTTAGAGTAAAATATGCACCATTGTGAGAGGAGAAGCACGTAATGTTAGGGGTGTAAATAGGTACGATCTCTCTACGGTCCATCCGACTGAACAGATATTAGGGCCGTGTTCGTTTATCCAGAGCAACCGGTTTGACTCTTTAATAAGTATAATTCCTTACGGACCTGCACTTTATGATACAGACCTGTGAGGGATTTGTCATGGCTAGTCTGAAAACAACAGAAAATTACCAGGTTCGTCTTTAATATATAAACGAACAACTGGGTCCAACCAGTCAAACTGTATAATCGAAAACTGCCCTGGCTTCAATTTAGGCTGAACTATAAAAGGTATGTTGCTGGATTCCACATCTGATACCATTCGTGACAAATTAACTTTACTCCAAACATTTGAGGTTGATTTAACTTCCCTTTTCTGTCTTAATTATGAGAATTGTCCTCCGTAAATCACACATGTACTGGTCTCCTCTGTAACACAACACATCACACAACGGCGGACAGTATTAGTTATGTTGCTTAGAACATTACATTTCACAGATGCTTATAGCACTGCAAATAAGACAACACAACTGTATTTGTCATCCCCCAATCAATACTTCTTTTAGTACCTCCGCAAAGTCCTCAGATATACAGATTATAATATTTAAATCAGGATAAAACAACTTATAACTATTTACAAGGTTCCTCTTGTGTGAGGACAACAATATGGGAGTTAATACTTAAACAGAGCAGTTTTACAATATTCCTCCTTCGTTTAACAGAGGACAGTCTTTAAAACCTGACATTTCCTATATATATATATACTGTATAGTTGTGAATTTCGCCATTTACTGTTTGTAACTTATTCGCAGTGGTTTATTTTCGGGAACTACCTTTAAAGCCTTTTAAGCCTTTGAACACCGCGTTCACACGATACGTTGTGATATACATTATTTTGAACAATTTTAAATTTCACAAGTTAGAGGTTAACCTGCGAATTCATCGAAATTAAAACCCACGCGAATATACGCGAATATATAGTATATAGATATATCTAAATATTGAGTATACAGAGTTACATGTATATCTACTGTACATATTTTATCAATTTGGAGAATCAAATATCTGTACCCTTAAAATGTTTTACTTTGTGAATATATTTAATGATTCTTTGTTATGTTATGTAAGTGTATTGAGAAGTAATAATTAATAGTGCTACATGGTACCTTCATGAAAGATGGAAGTATAGAATTAAAACTTGTTTGTGTTATCTTGTGATATTAGCAATACTTTGTATATCTCAATTTCCACACGTTGGCTGCATAGAACCATAAAGTGTTATACATCATTGATTAGTATATCATCTGAAGTTCATTTTTCTAAATATAGTTTTCACCATCGACCTTTATGGTAGTAAAGATTAAAGGTCAAAGATCACCAAAATCCCATTTTTTATTGAAGAAAAAAACTTCACAATTTTGCTTTTTCGGATAAAAACAAACTGCCTTTTCGATTCGAACTCAAAAAGCAACTACTACGAAAATTTTCTATACGAGTTACTTCCCTTCTGAAAAAAACGTATGGTATACGTTTGATGATACCTTTCTTAATATATGTAAATAAGCTGTTACCACTGCCATTCAACACATTTTTTATATAAGAAAAATTATACGGCAGGTAGGGAGGGTGGGATATGAGGTATAAGGACAAGTCGACGAACTAGAATTTTTCCTTGTTAAAGCCACTGTACAAACTGAATACTCCGCTAATCTCTGTGAAAACTACTCTGATTGTAATCGCGGGAGTATTTGGAGTTTCTGATAGTCTAATGTTATGCGATTTATCAGTTGTAAATATGTTACATTAATAGTTATCACTTTACAGGTTTTAAGTCAAAACAGTCTAGTTTTAAATTAGACAATTATTAAAAATAAGTGTTTATACATAATAATCATATTTTTATGTCAATAGCCGTAGCGACTTAAAAACTTTAGATTATGAAATATGATGATTCAAAGATGCTCCACCGCTGACATATAGTAGTTTTTCTTAATAAAACACAACAGCAGACAAATATTTCGTCAGTTAAAAATTACTCACTTTACACCATTGAAAACTTCGAGCTTCTAATTTTTCTTTAAGATTAAAATATTAAATATAATAAATTTCATCCCGAAAAAAATCCGTGGCACTATGGCCTCTATTGAATGAAGTACTTATTGCACATGCACCAAAAGCAAAAAAAAAATATTTTACATTATTCATGCTCTCACCGACTCCTATATAAAGCGCGTGAATCGACACACGTGCGCTCAGTCTATAATGAAGTGTTTCATTAGCTCGTTTTGGATATATTTTGGGATTTACCTGAAAATACATTACTGTATTATTTTAATGAAACCTTGTCAGGTGAGTGCAGTGTTTATTTTCAGTTTGACATTTTTTATTTGCAATATTCAACGTCTATCATTGGTACACCGGAAATAGCTATACCCGAAGCGACAGCTCAAAAATACAGCATGGCAGGGGATGATTCAGTTACTTTGTTAATTATACAGCACAATTATGCAGACTGTATCCTGGTCTCGTCGATTCGGAAAACATTCGAATTAAATCAAATGTAAAACTTGTGGAATTTTAATGAGCCTTTATTGAATGATCAGTGAAGATATATGGTGTGTACCTGCTAAAAATTTAGGTTACTCACATATTTTTGTTTATTTTGAAATTATTATATGGTTTGTGAAACACATAAACCATGAAATGACATGTAATATTAATATTAATTTTATATAGCTAAAAACATTGATTTAATGTGCTGTCGCTTCGATAATAGCTATTTCCGGTGTACCGATGATAAGACGGTAATATCGGGCATGTGTATCCGAGACAAGATATGTTTCGAATTAAGCACGTGTGTCTAGTTCCTTGTTTTATGTAGGGGGTTGGCAAGTGAAGGTTACTAAGCAGAGCAGAAAGAAAAATGGCCGCTACTTCCTTGGATACGACACTGCCATAACTGAGGATTGTCTCAGAAACAATTTTGGGAAAACCATATCATTATTTTTTTTAAATTCAAATTCAGCTCTTTAACTAGCATTATCAGCTTTAACAAGAGAATGGAACCTTAATCCAACATTTTAATGTCCACTTCGTGAAATATAAGCATTTTTGAAAGTCTACCAGGGTAGATTGGAGTAATTGATGAAAATAACGCACATGATTTAAATTTTAAATATAGTCATATAACTGTAAAATATACGTGTACAAAGTTTAACTATATATATAATTATTATGCACAACATTTGCAATATTTCAATATGAAATCAAGTTGCATTGTAGATAAAGAATTGTTTGCGTGCAATCATGCATGAGAATAGCATGGTAGCTTCCCATGCAATAAAGCCGCGAGCCGTCACAGCGTCAATAAAATTGCTACTTTTTCGGTATGATTTTACGATTTTTTTCAAAACCACGCAGTAATTATTTATGGAGAAATTATTTGCATTCATTTTTTCAATTTATTTCAAAATGGCGGAAAGTCGTAATAGTAAAATTGCAATTAAACTTCGAAATATAAGAAAAAAAAACCTCTTTCGTACATGGATGTGAAGGATAGGGGTATTCTACCTTCGGGATCGCAAAATATTGTAAAACCCTCGGCAAGCCTCGGGTTTTACAACAGTTTGTGACCCTCGGGTAGAATATCCCTATCCTTCATATCCACATATGAAAGAGTCTTATATGACTACATGTATATGTACACTTATTTCCTCTTCATGATATTGAGTAGCCCCTCTTCGCGATACTCAATAGTCCTGTTGAATAATATCGAAGAAAAACTGAAGGCTGATTTATCAATAAAATAGAGTAAATATCACGGAATACATTTTACTTATTATTTGAAAAATCTGACAAAAATGTACACACAAATATTGATCACATTGATTCCAGCAAACCTACTGCTCTCCGTCACATGATCATCTCGCTGAATGAAATGGTACAATAGATATTTGACGTCACGGAGATTTCCTTTACGCTATATTTAGAATCTTATATCAACCTGTGAAGTGATTGTGACGTCATTTTACATGACGTCACAATGCAAGATTTCTATATTTGGGTACGACCTGGGGTTTTGGAATCTTATATCAACCTGGGATGACGTCACAATGCATAGTTCGGAATTTTCTGGTGGATACCGTGTTGTATCGTGGCGGGAAAGTGTAGTTTCAGCCAATCAAAAGCGAGCAAAACACTTAGCTATATAATAATAAATGTTTATGATGGTCCTATGGTGACATTATATAATACCAAGGTAAATCAATACTCTGTACTCAGCACTCGGGTGACCGTCAACGCCTATTGGGCCTCTTGTTGTAACTCAAAGATCGTTCCAATGTATTTGATTTTGCTAGGGACACCCCATCTTTCAACAGTATATAAACTATAGAAAGAGAATGCTCTGATCATTCTCGGTCCAAGGTGTACGTCGCACAATCGCTTCTTGCTAACCCCTGGGACCATAGGCCGCATTTCTAGTGGTTGTAATAAATATCCATAAAGCAGCCCACCAATGAACAAGCCTGTTCAAGACATCGGCACCGTTATGTAAGTGAAACAAAGTAAAATATAATATACGCTATCGGTTTCTATATCCACTCAAGCATGACACACAGGTAAGTCAGCCCTTCACGTGCATAGAGCAATGGGCAGTGCTGTAGCAGACGACTTTTTTATGCTGAGAAACAAGAATACAATACCAAACATATTTAATAACCAAACTTAAACATTGACCACAATTAACAAAATTGAAAGTAATCACACATTTAAAGTTATGAAGATGTTTCAAAATCTCAAGAATGTCCATAGTTTGTATAAATCATCTACGTCCTTGAAATATATAAACAAAGTGTAACAAATTATACCCGAAGTATCTTTCATGACCCGAAAATTGATTGCATCCGTCTGGTTTAAGGCTACAATCATTCCATTATATTGTAAAAGGCGACCAAATTTAGAATTTTGTCTTCTCTCATTTTCATCACGTATTCCTTTACACCGCCTTGTTTTTGGCCTTCGGTTGACAGCTCGCCATTGTGAGTTAGGCTGTGGTTTCTATCACCTGACCGAGGCACATCATAGTATATATATAAAATTGGTAAAGTTTGCTCCTTGGCGCTCAGAATTAAGGGAGCGGCGCGACTGGTTCGTCCGTTACCAGTTTAATGTGACCGGTTGGGATGTGTTGCTTAGTGACATCATTGCAGGTAGGGCGTTAAAGTTGTACCTGCTGCCTCTATTGCATGGTTGTTAATTTAGGATATTATCTTTTCTGTTCGTCCTAACTGATCCACATTAGTATAGGCCGATCTGCAATAGTGAAATCCATAGTTTAGTAGCACAAGAAATAAATAATTGCCCACCTGGGTAACAGATTTTGATAAAACATTTTCCCTACGACAAATCGTCCAGCATTTGAACGAACGTTTGAACCGATGTAAAGTGTAAATAAAAGCGACACAATTATTGTTTAACAACAAACATTAAGTTGCGAGGAGACCTCGGCCCTTAACAAAAGCACCCAGATATCCCAACCAGCATAGTTTGAACATCATGTATGTGCAATAAACACCAAGCAAATCGTAGACTTCTAGAAACACAGTCCATTCATCACAACTCTATAAACATATATCTAACATAAACAGATGGGACAAAGTAGCGAGGTAGGCCTAAGCTCATATCTCGTTACAAAATGTAGCTATGACAGGGGTTTATAGTAACTCTCATATTGAGATTAAAAGGCATCGTAATATCTGGCTGCATTAATATTAATCTCATATTATAGCATATTTAGAGTACCATAATGATATCATACAATAACGATATATAACAATTTGTTATGTTTTGATAGATTAGAGGATCTTCATCAGGACTTAATTTTGTTTTTATTTAGGATTTTATTAGGGACAATTGATGGAGTGCCAGGCTGGGAAGGCCCCTCATATCCCCATATCAACGAATATGCATACATAAAATAAAATAAATAAATTTCCAGTAATAAATCAAATGCTATGTAACCCTACAATTATAAGATTAATCAGATTTTAAAAAACAAAATATTTTATATCCCACGTGATTTATCTTAACATAACTTTCCAATGCTCTGTATACAGTAAATTTGGCAATACTATAAAATGTTGCGGCAAATTTATTTGCCATATGTCTAATCTACTATTCTGTTAACTTGAAGACATCTCTGTTCTTAAAGTCATAAATTGCAACGTTTCTTAAAAAATTTTTTTACTCAGAGTGACCTCCGTCGTTGCCTATTGTACGTGTCCAATTGTATGAAAAAAGTTCTCAGTCGACTCTATGATCTATAAAGTTTTTAATAAACTAATCTAAAAAACACGTTATAAAATGTTGTCGTCTCTAGTTCATACCATGATGTGTAACGGAGGTTGGAAAGATTTAGAGAGTCTTTTTTCCCCCCCCCTAATTTCTATAGCTTTCCTGTTTCCTCGATGTTAGGTTTTATTGAGAATCCCGGAAGAAGTTTTGTTGGGCCCATTCCAGGCCTCTCTGGAACGTTGAATGAGTGGTCTAATAGACCACTGAGGAAAGTGGAATATCAAAGCGTTTAAATGGCGATATAATTAAAATTTAATATATCCAGCCCATGGAGATAAGATTCTATTTATCAGTTCAGTACAAATTGGTTTATGGAAATCTTGATAGACTTATCAACTTTCCATTTCAAGAGTGGTGGAATCACGCTTGGAGTTGACATTTTTGTCAACAGAGACACTTGTGTGGTCATCATATTTTGATCTTGGACGTCATTATTTGTACCTCATGATGTCTCATCATAGTATTTTTAATTTACAGGTGTGTTGTGATATTAATGGCATTGCTAAACGGGCCAGTTGATTAGTTATGTGATAAATATACATTTGTGCTAGATATTATAACATGTCAAACTACTGTATAAATATTTTAAGCATAATGAGGAAAAACGGTATAAAGCTAGTATATTAATAATCCGAAATAAAAGGTCAAAAATAAATAAATTCAAAGTAAAATCAAAATCATTTCTATGGAATATATATTCAGCCACTATATGGCCTTCTTCAGTCCTAAAATATATTTTAAGAATCAAGCAAAATGCCAAGTCTACATCCTTATCCTTCTGTGGTTCTAGCTAGTGGTTGTCATTTAAATAGTACCATTTACAATTTATATTGAATAAATAACTTTCTAGTGCTATTGTTACTTGTCACTAGACATGACAAATTGTCCAAACTAGAATCCAGTACATGTTGAAAAGACAATGTGACATCTCAATACTTTCACATTTTGAAGGAGCTGTACCCTTTAAAGTAAAGCCAATTTTGGACCAAACTAATTGAATTTGCGGTGCAATACGTCTTGTGCAATCTTGAGAAGCAATTCATGGAAAAATAAAAAATCACTCAATTGTAATAAATTTGTCATTTTATTCACTTATTTGTATAAAAAGTTTGTGCTTTATTGCTTATTTGTAACAGCATACACTAAATGTTTAAATAAATGCTATTGAAAAAAGGTAATGATCTATCAAATCCAATGAGTATATCCCTGTTTGGGTGTATTATAAATATCATGGTCATATGACGGTAATATTCAGATTTCTCAGAAATAATTGATTTATTGTTAACTTATTAATGCAATTTTATGCAATGAAACCTCTATTGAATGCATGTGTTTCATTGAGTATGGACATTTTATCTCAATCACTTTCTTTCTGTGTCATTTACATGAGGAAATCCCATCTACACTGTAACCAATATATATGGAAGTTCACATCAGATATAGACCTTTTTGCTCTATATGCACTATTTTTAATAGACCTACATGATTTTATATACAGGTCCTGAAGAACTAGGTACTTTTTTCCTTCTTTCCCATTGAAATGCAGAGACACCTGGTTCATACTTTGCTATGATTGTGGACAGTGATGACAATCTATTGCTTCACAAATCTTGTGGAAGTTAAAAGCTGTCAGTCGGCCATATTGCATCATCTTCCAGACTTAATTTCCAGACTTCCCACAGGGGCTGGTCTCGATATCCTCAACAATTTTTGGTGCATAATTTCCAAAATTCTCTATCAATTGTTCTAAGGTTGAATTAAAATCACCCATGTTCTTAATCTGATTGTCAATTGAATAGGCAAGACATGAAGTGGTCTAATTCCTCTGTGACTGTTCAAATGATTCATCCATATTCTCATACAATATATCCATTTTCTGAGTGTCTGGATGCAGCTGAAATATGAATAAAATAACTTGATTTTAGGCTGTCCTTCTAGATCTGTACATTCACTACTTAACACATTTTCATACAAACATTTTTTGTAGGAACAACACTTACTGCAATACAGTAAGGAATAGCTAGTTTTACATTACATATATAAATTATCTATAAGAGCACTTTAATTTCCATGAAACAACATGTTAGTAGATTTATAGATTTGATCATGTGATTCCTTCACAGTTGGTTTTTATTAGTTTGACACCATATTAATAACCAAGGTCATGTAACGATCATGTCTCGGTTTATTTGTGGAAGGAAAAGCCACTGATAAGTGTCAGGATTCTACCAATTGCTCCACATGGGATTCTAGCTTGCAAACCAGTGGTAGAGGGCTTGTAGTTGTATGGTCGAGAACATAAACCACTCGTCAGCTGCACCCACCCCCTCCTCCCCAATTGAATAATTGAAAAGTTTTCATATGATGGTTACCAAATCGTTTTGGTTTGATTGATTAATCAAACCTTTAGTATAAAACAAATATTGAAAAATTGAGCAACTTGTTTATGTAGCATTTATTAGCATAAAAAAAATCCTGCATATACCGCCCGTTGTGTACCTGTTTCAGTTTCGCCATGTGAAGTTTTTATGTCCAAAGATTCTCTGTCATCAGGCAAAGAACATGGCATCGTAGGTGTCCAATAGTATTCTTTCTAACCCCATGATGATCAGATCATTCAATACAGCTAGAATTACCTGTAAAGTATGATAAAATATAAGTTTCGAGCCACATACCTTATGCATACATTTTCTACAGGGTTTATTGGTTTTTTTTATCAGATTCCAAATGCATCTGTAATGATTTATTTTCTTATTATTGAAAAGAAAAACCAAAGAAAATACAGATTTATTTAGTAGCTCTAGTTAGTACAGTAGTAATGTAATTTAATCCATTTCAGATCATATGCTTGTTGTAGAAAATTTGTATGTGTAACTTTTCAACCTATGTACCTATATAATAAAAAAAAATTCTAGTGAAAATGAAGTTTGATTACTAAAAGATGCTTCATCGCGTCAGAGCGTAAATAATTATTATCATTTGGACAAAAAATTAAGTTTAAATGTGTATTTATATTAACATCTAACTAACAAAAAAATAAATATATACCAATAATTTATTTTGCTATTGTTGTCTGCACAATCAATACCTAATTCCATATGACTATACCACCACAAACCTCCCAACTGGGAAAAGTTATACAACAAAAAGGGGCTGCATAGAGGCTCCAGCCTGGTTTCAAAAAAGTCATCTGAGGAAATTATTATGTTTGAGGAGCTTTTTTTCCAAGCTGATAATTTAATAAAAACATATATTTTGACTTTGCAAATGATTTCTTAAACATATACTTTATTACTGTTTATAAAACGACCATGATTGTTTTTATCAGATAATCGGAAATATTTTTTTTATTTTGGTCTACATTTTTACTAACCTGTCAATAAAAATGCAGTTGGCTGACATGACCTCTCCGTGGATTTTCTTTATGGAAAACCATAAATGGCAAATACCTTCCAGTTCATGAAGATCTGATATCGCCTTAGCCAGGAACATTATACAAATGTTGCCAGTATATGTTGAAGATCAAACTTTTAGCATGCCGGGCCGTCAACAAATAATCGGCAGACCTCACAACTCCTATATGCTCCGAGTCTCATTTTTGTCAGTAATCAGACGATTGTGTATAAACGCGGTAGTCAAAAAATATACATACAAGATAAATGTTGCGTGATCGAGATGTAAAATCTACATCTAATGTTATAATAAGATCGGGTGATTTCACTGCCTCACACAGTTCATTAAGCTCAACTTTTTAATAAATTGCTACTTTCCTAGAGTTCTGCATGGATTTTGACCAAATTTGGCCACAAACATCCTTGGGGGAAGAGGAACAGAACTTGTATAAAAATTTTGTCTCTGACCCCTTGGGGCCCCTTGGGGCAGGAGTCAGGGCGGGGCCCAATAGGGGAATTAGAGGTATATATTGAAATTCCTTCAGAAAAAAAACAATGAACCTGTATTCACAACAGTAGTTGGCATTACAAACCAGGTGAGCGATACAGGCCCTCTGGGCCTCTTGTTTGCTCACTAGTATGGCTTAACTTGTTTACAGGCTGTTTGTTCTTATATATTGATGCGTAATATAATTGTCTACATTTGTTGCAAGTAACGCTGTCTTCCTTGATCTGAACGAAATACTGTTTGAAAAGGAATTTGTGGATATCTTTGTTCTCTACACCACGGAGAGTTCGTCTATTTCCTGGTTTTGTTCTTTTAGAACATAAGCAGCACGGAAAATCTTTCGGGGATGGCATCCTAAAATAATTAAATAGGTTAGAGACAATTTTATACAAACATGTTGATCAATACATACATGTATAAGCAAGACTTGTGTTTAGTGTAAACTTCATGTACACTCGTAGTGATTACGAAAAAAGCGTGCCAAAGTGATTGGATGGTTAGGACTACTATTAATGGTTGCAATAATACATCCACGATGTTCCAGAAGTTAACATCACTGTCGTTATATCTATCCCTGGGCTATACCATAGTAATGGTGTAGGCATTTCAGAAGAGTTACTGAGGATTAGGGGTGGATATAACGCCAGTGGTAGTAACCCTTGGTATATCGAAGTAGCTAAATACTGATTGTAGGCTGGTTAAATGACCATGATTGCTAATATGGCGTAAAGCAAACTAACAATATCAACAATACAACTCCATAAAGGCTGCTTACAAGAAACATTACATAAATGTATTACTTTAATTAGCCTTTCAGTAAAACGCATAACACAGCCTTGCTTATTTTAACTTATTTTATTTGTACAATTCTATTTTCCCAATATTTTTATTTTATTATTGCCCCAACCTCAGTGGAAATCAAAAACTGTTAATTTTGATAAATCCTAACCATATACAGTCAAACCTGTCTATAAAGGACACCCAGGGGACAAGGCTAAAGTGTCCTTTATAGAGAGGTGTCCTTTATATAGAGGTCAGTGTTTTGCCGAGTTATGTCCCCTGAGCGGTTCAACCTAAGCAATTTTTCCATACACAAATACATTAATTTGTCTCATTTTCTTTTCATTTTGTTCATTTTGGAATAAATGAATAGTAATATAATTATTATTTAAAGGAATATGTACAGTATATTTATATTTTTCATTTCAATCAAATCAGAAAAAAATGAATCTGAAACAATTTTTAATATTTGATAAATTGTATAGATTCTACATGTATTTGGGTTTTTTTTTTATTCACTTTCAATAAAGCAAGGTTATACAGGACAAATATTTTATTAACAGAGCCTTTCGTGAAGGTTTTGAACAAGCCATAATATCGTCTGTGTTTGTAAAATCCCAAATAAAAAGTTGCACAAAATGAGAAAATCAATGTTTGGGCTCGTTCAAAAATTTACATTTGGGGTTGACAATATCTTGGAAGATTCCATCTTTTCGCCACTCATATGCATTGGTCCGTACATGTAATTGTTCTAAACACATTGTTAATGAGGCGAGTAAAGTGTCCACGCTGTCTTGAATCTATGTTATTTCAGACAAAACAAATGTCAAGACATGTAGTCGTGAACTGGCTTACATCAAAAAGTCGCTATTCAAACAATGGTTCACACCCAATGAGTCCCTGTATAATTTACACAGATATAATGCAAACCCCAGAGTGTTACGAAATGTGACGTAAGGGAAATAACTCTAATTGACTAACGCAGAAGAACATTGACAATATGGCTTCCTTTGTTGTTTTACCGATGCACAGGTTCAATATAAGATGTTCGCTGTTTGTATTATAGAATAGTTACTGTCTTCAGGTTAAATTTAAGTGTCCGCTTTCTTCATAGAAAGTGTCCGCTATACACATTCAATTTATACAGTGATTTTCATTAAAAAACGATGTCTTTTTGTGTCTTCTATACTGTATATTTACGTAGTCTAACTTCTACTGAAAGCTTATGTTTTTTTTTCGAGTGAAAGTACCGACGTTTGGAAACTTTATTTGTGTCCGTTATATGGAAATTTTACCGACTTACGGACAAAATTTAGTGTCCGCTGTCCGCATTGAGGAGGTGTCCGCTATATACATGACATTTATATAGTGATTTTTGTTGGGGATTCCTAGCACTGTCCGTTATGGACAGGTGTCCGCTATATAGAGGTGTCCGCTATTGCAGGTTTGACTGTATAGATTCTTTAATCCGTTTACATAACAAATGAGTAACCACTTTCGTTTTTAGCCCACCATCATCAGATGGTGGGCTATTCAAATCGCCTTTCGTCCGTGGTCCGTCCGTCCTTCCGTCCGTCCGTTAACAATTCTTGTTACCGCTATTTCTCTAAAAGTACTGAAGGGATCTTTCTCAAATTTCATATGTAGGTTCCCCTAGGACCCTAGTTGTGCATATTGTATTTTGGGACTGATCGGTCAACAAGATGGCCGCCAGGCAGCCATCTTGGATTTTGATAGTTAAAATTTGTTACCGCTATTTCTCAGAAAGTACTGAAGGGATCTTTCTCAAATTTCATATGTAGGTTCCCCTAGGACCCTAGTTGTGCATATTGCATTTTGGGACTGATCGGTCAACAAGATGGCCGACCAGCCGCCATCTTGGATTTTGATAGTTAAAGTTTGTTACCGCAATTCTCAGAAAGTACTGAAGGGATCTTTCTCAAATTTCATATGTAGGTTCCCCTAGGACCCTAGTTGTGCATATTGCATTTTGGGACTGATCGGTCAACAAGATGGCCGACCAGCCGCCATCTTGGATTTTGATAGTTAAAGTTTGTTACGGCTAATTCTCAGAAAGTACTGAAGGGATTGTTCTCAAATTTCATATGTAGGTTCCCCTAGGACCCTAGTTTGCATATTGCATTTTGGGACTGATCGGTCAACAAGATGGCCGCCAGGTAGCCATCTTGGATTTTGATAGTTAAAGTTTGTTACCGCTATTTCTCAGAAAGCACTGAAGGGATCTTTCTCAAATTTCATATGTAGGTTCCCCTAGGACCCCAGTTGTGCATATTGCATTTTGGGACTGATCGGTCAACAAGATGGCCGCCAGTAGCCATCTTGGATTTTGATAGTTAAAGTTTGTTACCGCTATTTCTCAGAAAGCACTGAAGGGATCTTTCTCAAATTTCATTTGTAGGTTCCCCTAGGACCCCAGTTGTGCATATTGCATTTTGGGACTGATCGGTCAACAAGATGGCTGCCAGGTAGCCATCTTGGATTTTGATAGTTAAAGTTTGTTGCCGCTATTTCTCAGAAAGCACTGAAGGGATCTTTCTCAAATTTCATATGTAGGTTCCCCTAGGACCCTAGTTGTGCATATTGCATTTTGGGACTGATCGGTCAACAAGATGGCCGACCAGCCGCCATCTTGGATTTTGATAGTTAAAGTTTGTTACGGCTAATTCTCAGAAAGTACTGAAGGGATTGTTCTCAAATTTCATATGTAGGTTCCCCTAGGACCCTAGTAGTGCATATTGCATTTTGGGACTGATCGGTCAACAAGATGGCCGACCAGCCGCCATCTTGGATTTTGATAGTTAAAGTTTGTTACCGCTATTTCTCAGAAAGTATTGAAGGGATTGTTCTCAAATTTCATGTAGGTTCCCCTAGGACCCTAGTTCTGCCTATTGCATTTTGCGACAACCATCTTGGATTTTGATAGTTTAAAGTTTGAAAAGCAGAAAAAAGAAGTGTAAGTTTGAAAAGCAGAGAAAAGATCCCTCTTTCATTTGTCAGACATAGATCAATCTTTGGTGGGCGCCAAGATCCCTCTGGGATCTCTTGTTTTTAGTTTGCCGGATTAATTATCTATATCGATCCCATTAAAACTATATATAATTAGTGAGAAGAAATATAGGATGTCACTAGTTTGGTTATCAGAATAATTGCTAACGTTTGTGTTTTTTTTAGATTTTTAAATAAGTTCAAATTATTCACCATTCGATTGTCTTAATAATTGCAATATTAGGACAAAATACCTCGTAAAATGAAATAAAACTAAAACTCAATAATGCAATATTAGAACAACAAATATAAGTACAAAAATTTTAAAAAAAATGTATGCAGTCGGTGTGTTTCGAACACCTTCGGTCAGACGTTCTCTCAGAAGCTTGTTGATCTTACCGCGGGATCTTTGCCAACTTTTCTGTTACATAACAGCTGGTAAAACTTTTATTTGAATTCACTTTTAAACATATTTTGTTATGCCCATGTTGATTCTCAGAGAAATTGTGGGATTTTATATTATATCGTTTTATTTCATATTGGTTTTATAGTAGATCACATTAAGTGTTAAATGAGCTCACATTTATTTCCATATGCATTCAAATATATAACCTATCCTTTTTGACAAACAATCTCTGTTAGGTGATGCGACCCGGCTATGTTAGCTTGACGTCTGCGATGTTTAACTGCATTCAATGAATAACCAACATTATAAGCTCACCTGGTCCGAAGGACCGAGGTGAGCTTATGGGATACCGCAGCGTCCGGCATCCGTCCGGCGTCCGGCGTCCGGCGTCCGTCAACAATCGCCTTCTTCTCCATAACCGCTGGTCGGATTTCAACAAAATTTGACTGGTAGCATCCTTATGGGCTACTAACTGAAAATTGTACAAATGATGGGGCTGATCCCCTGGGGGCCTGAGGGGCGGGGCCAAAAGGGGTCAATTTGGCTATTTCCATATAAACGACTTCTTCTCTGAAACTAAGCATGGTATAGCACCCATAATGCAATGTTAGCATCCTTATAGGGTGAGGATTCCAAATTGTGCAAATGATAGGGCTGACCCCACGGGGTCTTGAGGGGCGGGGTCAAAAGGGGTCAATTTGGCTTTTTCCATATAAATGACTTCTTCTCTGCAACTAAGCGTGGTATAGCACCCATAATGCAATGGTAGCATCCTTATAGGGTTGGGATTCCAAATTGTGCAAATGATGGGGCTGATTCCCCGGGGGCCTGAGGGGCGGGGTCAAAAGGGGCCAATTTGGCTATTTCCATATAAACGACTTCTTCTCTGAAACTAAGCACGGTATAGCACCCATAATACAATGGTAGCATCCTTATAGTGTGGGGATTCAAAATTGTGCAAATGATAGGGCGGACCCCCTGGGGGCCTGAGGGGCGGGGTCAAAAAGGGGTCAATTTGGCTATTTCCATATAAATGACTTCTTCTCTGCAACTAAGCATGGTATAGCACCTATAATGCAATGGTAACATCCTTATAGGGTGGGGATTCCAAATTGTGCAAATGATAGGGCTGACCCCCGGGGGCCTGAGGGGCGGGGTCAAAAGTGGTCAATTTCCATATAAATGACTTTTTCTCTGCAACTTAACATGGGATTACGCTCATAATGCAATGGTTACATCCTTATAGGGTTTGGATTCAAAATTTTGCAAATGATGGGGCTGACCCCCCGGGGGCCTGAAGGGTGGGGTCAAAAGGGGTTAATTTAGCTATTTCCATATAAACTACTTCTTCTCTGCAACTAAGAATGGAAGAGCACTTATAATGCAATGGTAGCATCCTTATAGGGTTGGGATTTGAAATTGTACAAATGATAGAGCTGACCCCCGGGGCCTTAGACGGCAATAGATGCGAGGTCAAAAAGGTCAATTAGGCTACTACTTTCATATAAATTACTTTGCCTCTGAACCTATGTATTGGATAGCATATTTGTATGGTATCAATAGCATCATTGTATGGTTGTGATTCAAAATTAAACTTTGGGAGTCAATTTTGCTTATTTTTCTAATTGTCAGAGTCTTGTGATAATTACTAACAAAAAACCAGGTGAGCGATACAGGCCCTCTGGGCCTCTTGCTAATATCTAGGCTACTGTGCAGCTAACATTTGGCTAAATTTTGTTTGTAACATTTGTAGTACATCTGTTATACGAAAAATAGATCGCTGAAATTTGTCGACTCTACTAGCCTATTTAGTAACATTGTTTGATGAGACAAGGAACGGCTGCAGGGCTATGGTAAAATCAGGAATAAGCTGTTATGTCCTATCTGCGACGGTTTTTATATCGTGAAGAGATATTCATCATATTTTAAGATATAAAGTGACTTCAATTTCTATTTATCATAAAAGTATTACTTACCGGTACCTACTTCAGGTTATTGACATCATCAGCAAAATAGATACAGTAATATTTTCAGTCTGCCTTGAATCATTTTCAGCTTCCGTATTGGATAAAATAACCCTTGCTGGTATTGTAAATACAAGCATAAACTATTTATTAAAGTATGCATGTGTTTGTAGAATGCGCTCAATATAAACAAAGAACAAATTGACACGAAATACCATCACATATCGGCATTTTGCCGTAACACAACCGAATATAGGGGTAGTATAAAATGCGTTAAATTTAAAAATAATTAAAACACTTCCAAAATATGATAAATTTAATATTTTAATGATGCAAAAATGTAATGTTTATTATTTAACACTTATTTTCGTTTTGCTCTGAAAAGCGAGGCCAATATCAGCCCATAACGCACCAAGCCCTTTTTTAAAACTTTTTTCTCAACTTTGACATTTTAGGAGCAGGATTTCTGACGAACAGCTAATTTATTTGGTGGGGCTAAATATATTTTTTTTATATTCTTATTATCTTTTCATTCCAACAATTTAAATATGGTGTTAATATTTGCAACTTTGGGATTTGAAAAAATCACATTCATTTTCTGAAATTGGTGGAATTAATTATGATGACTATAAATATAATTGTATTATATCTATAGTGTGTACAGTTTGTGAGTTATATTTATGTGATTTCTTTGCAGTACATACAGAAAATGGCTGGAGCAGAGAGTCAGAAAGGTCATGGTCCCATGCCTTCTGTGGAGGAGGCAGCAGCTATCCTACAGACTCAGACCAGTTACATTCACCAGCTGGAAAATGAAAACAGATACATTAAGGTCAGGTAGTCAGATTTGTAACCAATATATAATAACTTTTTATTTTGCTACTGTGTTGAATAATATGTAAATAAATGCTGGTGTATAGCTAAATGCATTATGAATGGGAGAATGTTGAAAAATATTTGTCCGACTGTTGGTAAGTACATTTTAAAGTATATCTACAGCATCTAGTATATTAATATTTATATTTTAAGGCTGTTATTGGAATATTTGTGAATCCATAGCTTTTTATAACGCCTTGTATTTGTTAAAGATGCTCCACCGCCGACAGAGCATAAATGATATTCATCATTTGAACAATAATTAGTGTTCAATCGTGTATACATAAGTCTAATTAACACAAAAAAAATAATATAAAATAATTTATTTTGCCTTTGGGTCATGCGCAATCAGTACTTCATGCCATATAGGATATAGTGTCAGGGAATTTTTTCGGGATGCAATTAGTTATTTTTTTTATATTTTTAACTTGAATTAAAATTAGAAGCTCAAACTTTTCAACGACGGTAATGGTGTAAAGTAAGTAACTTTTGTAACTGAAGAAAAATACTAAATCGTCTGCTCCTGTTTTAGATAGTGAAAAAATACCATTTGTCAGCGGTGGAGCATCTTTAATGTTGGAAAATGTTACTGAATAGGCCAATGATATTAAAAATGAATGCTTAAAATTGTATGATAATGAGAATTTGTGTATCTAAATTTTTTATTTAGGAAGAACTGTTTGCTTTAAGAGCAAAAGTTGGAGAACTTTTGGATGAGAACAGAAGACTTCATGCTGAGCTTAAGAAAAGTGTGATGCAAGAAGTGTTTGGTGTAGAGGGTGATTTCTCTAAGGTAAATATTCTTTATTTCTATCTACATTTATATTTTATGAGTTTTTTTTTAACTATAAGATTATTTATCCAATTTAAAATCTTTAAAGATGCATTTGAACTATAATTGATGTTTAATCGTGTAAACATGTGTCTTATTATCATAAAAATACATATAAAATAATATATTTTGCTTTTGGTGCATGCACACTCATCACTTAAATTAATACATAGTGCCATGGATTTTTTATTGGGATGCAATTAATTATTTTCAATATTTTTATCTTCAATTGAAAAAAAATCTCAATCTTTTCAACCGTGGTAATGGTGTAAAATAAGTAACTTTTGTAACTGAAGAAATATACTAATTTGCCTGCTCCTGCGTTTGATAGAGAAAAAATACCAATCGCCGGCGGTGGAGCATAATAAATTTGAAGAAAAATCCTTATGGACGAAATCTATGAAAAATAAAAACAATAACGACTGACTAGTGAGCGCTTTCGCCCAAACTAGTCAGTCGTTATTGTTTTTAATACAACGTGACTAGCGTTTGTATTATTGCTATTCGGTTTACCATGATGTGTAGGACTGTGTAGGACTTGCCCTACAATGACATCTAGTGGTGACCTCTTAAACCATTTCATTCATAAACTTCCATTCATAAAAATCCCTATTTATTGAATGATATTCCTTTTGACCAATCAAAATGTTGGATTCCCTTTACTGCAGTATGCAGTCATGGGAATCTTGCCTTATGATTGGTGGAATTCACACAGCCTCTGTAGAATATACACACACATACTCCCTAACTGTGTCTACATGTGTATACATGTACATACAATCTACATCTGGTGGTGATTCCTCTGTCTAACTTACATAAACTGTTAATTATAATGATAATACAAATTGGAATTACTATATAAGACTTATAGACCTCAGAGTTAAAAAGTAAACAGTTCAGAGCTACTTTCTGTGTACATTATAATAATGCTTTAAAATGATTATTGATAAGGCTGCTCTCATGTGTTCATGGTTTTACCTACATAAGTGTGCAACAGAAGTCAAGAGTGTAGGACAAAAATTCCTTTTTTTAATGAATATAAGACTTAAATGCTTTCTTTATTTTGAAATTGTTTATTTTATGTTGGGATTTTTAATTAAGAAGAATGTCAAACAATATTCCTTCAGACCAATCAAAATGTGGCATCTCCATTACTGCATTTGTGTGTATGCAATCATGGGAAGCCTGCTTTCTGATTGGTGGAATTCTCACAGCCTATGTGTAGAATATACACACACCTACTCTACATGCACTCATCTGTCTAACTTACATAAACACTGTTAATGACAATACAAATTGGAATTACTATCTAAGGCTTATAGACCTTAGAGTTAAAAGTAAACTAATCAAAGTTTCTTTCTGTGTACATTATAGTAATGTTTTAAAATGCTTATTCATATGGCTGCCCTCAGGTGTGCATGTTTTCACTATACATACATAACTGTGCAACACAAAAGTCAAGACTGTAGGACAAAAACTCATTTTTAATGAATACAAGACTTAAATGCTTTCTTTATTTTGAAATTGTCTAATTTATGTAGGAATTTTATTTAAGAAGAATGTCAAACAAAACATATGCATTAGTTGAATATTCTTGAAATAATTGATATCAAAGTCGGTCACCCGACCACCAGACATTAGACTGCCGATAGATATGCAAAGCCTTCAATTAAGCTTAATTTTCCAGGACATACAGTATCTGTTTTCTGGGGAATTGGACATCTGCCTAACAGCTTGATGTTTTTACTTGGATTATTAAGATTTTTTTTTTTTTTTTTTCACAAAACCAGAGTGGTGTATCAAATGTCATATAATCAACAGGACTTGATGGCAGTACTGAATTCATCAAATTCATTTCATTTCATACTAATTTTTCTGTATCTGCTGCATTGTATTTGCAGTACTTTGAGTACTTTGATTATTTTTTAAGGATACCCTGGTCCGAAGGACCAAGGTGAGCTTATGCCATACCGTGGCGTCCGGCGTCCGTCGTCCGTCGTCCGTCGTCCGTCGTCCGTCGTCCGTCCGTCCGTCCGTCCGTCAACAATCGACTTCTTCTCCATAACCGCTGGTCGGATTTCAACAAAATTTGACTGGTAGCATCCTTATGGGCTACTAACTGAAAATTGTACAAATGATGGGGCTGACCCCTCAGGGGCCTGAGGGGCTTGGCCAAAAGGGGTCAATTTGGCTATTTCCATATAAACGACTTCTTCTCTGAAACCAAGCATGGGATAGCACCCATAATGCAATGGTAGCATCCTTATAGGGTGGGGATTCAAAATTGTACAAATGATGGGGCTGACCCCCCGGGGGCCTGAGGGGCGGGGTCAAATGGGGTCAATGTGGCTATTTCCATATAAACGACTTCTTCTCTGAAACTAAGCATGGTATAGCACCCATAATGCAATGGTAGCATCCTTATAGAGTGGGGATTCAAAATTGTACAAATGATGGGGCTGACCCCCCGGGGCCTGAGGGGCGGGGTCAAATGGGGTCAATTTGGCTATTTCCATATAAACGACTTCTTCTCTGAAACTAAGCATGAGATAGCACCCATAATGCAATGGTAGCATCCTTATAGGGTGGGGATTCAAAATTGTACAAATGATGGGGCTGACCCCCCGGGGGCCTGAGGGGCGGGGTCAAATGGGGTTAATTTGCCTATTTCCATATAAACGACTTCTTCTCTGAAACTAAGCATGAGATATCACTCATAATGCAATGGTAGCATCTTTATAGGGTGGGGATTCAAAATTGTACAAATGATGTGGCTGACCCCCCGGGGGCCTGAGGGGCGGGGTCAAAAGGGGTCAATTTGGCTATTTTCATATAAACGACTTCTTCTCTGAAACCAAGCATGGTATAGCACCCATAATGCAATGGTAGCATCCTTATAGGGTGGGGATTCAATATTGTACAAATGATGGGGCTGACCCCTCGGGGGCCTGAGGGGCAGGGTCAAATGGGGTCAATTTGGCTATTTCCATATAAACGACTTCTTCTCTGAAACTAAGCATGAGCATGAGATAGCACTCATAATGCAATGGTAGCATCTTTATAGGGTGGGGATTCAAAATTGTACAAATGATGTGGCTGACCCCCGGGGGGCCTGAGGGGCGGGGTCAAAAGGGGTCAATTTGGCTATTTTCATATAAACGACTTCTTCTCTGAAACCAAGCATGGTATAGCACCCATAATGCAATGGTAGCATCCTTATAAGGTGGGGATTCAAAATTGTACAAATGATGGGGCTGACCCCCCGGGGGCCTGAGGGGCGGGGGTCAAATGGGGTCAATTTGGCTATTTCCATATAAACGACTTCTTCTCTGAAACTAAGCATGAGATAGCACTCATAATGCAATGGTAGTATCTTTATAGGGTGGGGATTCAAAATTGTACAAATGATGTGGCTGACCCCCGGGGGGCCTGAGGGGAGGGGTCAAAAGGGGTCAATTTGGCTATTTCCATATAAACGACTTCTTCTCTGAAACCAAGCATGGGATAGCACCCATAATGCAATGGTAGCATCCTTACAGGGTGGGGATTCAAAATTGTACAAATGATGGGGCTGACCCCCCGGGGCCTGAGGGGCGGGGTCAAAAGGGGCCAATTTGGCTATTTCCATATAAACGACTTCTTCTCTGAAACTAAGCATGGTATAGCACCCATAATGCAATGGTAGCATCTTTATAGGGTGGGGATTCAAAATTGTGCAAATGATGGGGCTGACCCCCAGGGGGCCTGAGGGGCGGGGTCAAAAGTGGCCAATTTGGCTATTTCCATATAAACGACTTCTTCTCTGAAACTAAGCACGGTATAGCACCCATAATACAATGGTAGTATCCTTACAGGGTGGGGATTCAAAATTGTGCAAATGATAGGGCTGACCCCCCGGGGGCCTGAGGGGCGGGGTCAAAAGTGGTCAATTTCCATATAAATGACTTTTTCTCGCTCATAATGCAATGGTTACATCCTTATAGGGTTTGGATTCAAAATTTTGCAAATGATGGGGCTGACTCCCTGGGGGCCTGAAGGGTGGGGTCAAAAGGGGTCAATTTAGCTATTTCCATATAAACGACTTCTTCTCTGCAACTAAGAATGGAAGAGCACTTATAATGCAATGGTAGCATCCTTATAGGGTTGGGATTTGAAATTGTACAAATGATAGGGCTGACCCCCGGGGCCTTAGACGGCAATAGATGCGAGGTCAAAAGGTCAATTAGGCTACTATTTTCATATAAATTACTTTGTCTCTGAACCTATGTATTGGATAGCATATTTGTATGGTATCAATAGCATCATTGTATGGTTGTGATTCAAAATTAAACTTTGGGAGTCAATTTTGCTTATTTTTCTAATTGTCAGAGTCTTGTGATAATTACTAACAAAAAACCAGGTGAGCGATACAGGCCCTCTGGGCCTCTTGTTTAAGGATATATATATATATACAGAATTGTCTGTAATGTTAACAGTTTAAAAGGACTTTATAACTGTGGTAAAATTATTGTCACATACCCTGGTTTTATCACATCAATCAAACTTCACTTTCTAAAAGACCAATGAGTAAAATTTTGGATGTTGATGAATATTCAAATATTTGAGTATTCATGTCGCAGATTGGTGTTCAAAGATAAAATGCTATTCAAATATTCGGAAAGAAGATGAAAACCCCATAAAATTTGCATCTTCATTGTACCATACCCTTCCTCATGAATTGGTTATTGATCAGCATTGATGAGAAGTATCACAGGTACGCAGGTAAAAACAAAGGATTAAGACCTTGTAATTAACACTGGTATTCACTTTGGGGTTCATAATTTAATAATCTGTAAAGATTCAAGTCATCATAGAGTTTTTATGGCCAGAACTACGTTTGTTTTATATGCTATCATTCTAATCTAACACTGTAGACCTATAATATTAGTTTAAATAGTTGCCAAAGGTTTCTATATTCCCTGCAGTTTTAAGTCTTAATAATTAAATGCAATAACAAGTTTTGTCTTAATATTGGATTGATTAATGATGCTTGTTTTTACAAACCATTCCAAAATAATCCCACTATGGAAGTTATCACAATATTAAAAAGTGACATACAATGTTACGTACAGATACCAGTATCTGTTTTTATTTGAGCATGTAGTATTGACAACTGTAGAAGAATACCCTAGTAATATTATCTTATAATTATTATGTAAAAGGAATGTTCAAATATTGAACTGACCGAATACTCGAATACATGTAGTAAATTGCTGTAAATTGACATTCATATAGATTTTTGTAGTAATTAATTATATTGTTATATAAAATCTCATGACTATTATTTTATCAAAGTCACAACTTGCAAAAAAATTGAAATAAAATTAAGTAACCATTATGCAATAGGATTCAAGGAAAAGTAAAATTTCCTGGTGCCTCTGCTGTGGCAAATAGACCTTTGGAACACTTAAAATATTTATTGTAAAGTGGTGATCGAGATATTACAGTATTGTTATAGTTTTATCAGAGTTAATCCTGTGTTTTACCTGTAGCTTCTCACCTATAATGACTCTCTGATCAGGTTAATCTTTTGTATTACACCTGTAGAGAGACTCTCACCTGTAACGAGTGACTCCTCGATTAGTTTAATCCCCTTATCCCTGTCTTTGTACCTGCCACTAATATGTTGTGACTTGCTATCCCTCCATTGGAGTGTTCAGCTTGTCAGATGTACACTGTGCATCGTTAACTGTGTATTATACTGTGACCTATTGTACTATTCTCATGGCAGATATGCCGATGCGTTACTTTGTTTTAAAGGTATGATTACAGGTTTAGTGATGTGGTTTGTAATGAAACATTCATGAATAGATTCCTATGGTAACATTTTATATATCCACAGGTAGACGACTCTTTCCTTTTGGATGATGAAAGACAAGCGTTCCAAAGTCGTGACATCCGTAACATACAGATAGAGATGGTAAGTAATACTGCTATATTCAAGATAATGTTTCTATAGGTTTGTTCACATGGAAACAAGAAAATAGAAAGAAAAAAAACTGTGATAAATTCTGGTACTATCTTTGACTGTATAACAGATTGTGTACATACTGATATAGATAATTGATATTGCAGGAACGCCTCAGTTCTATCCATGCTGCTCGGACAGAAAGACTGGAGTCCCAGCTAACCCATGCTAGGTCTGTAGAAATATCACAGTGACTGTTATCGTCAGAATTAGTCTTGTTTAAAAGTCTTTCCATTAAGATCCCATATTACAGATCATGACTGGTGCTTCAAACAGTTATTGGTTTATGCTTAAGAATCCATGTGGAAAATCCTAAATTGATCAATATTTGCTAATTTGGCAGGGAAGAGATTCAGAGATATGAACAGATAACAGAAGATTTGAGGTCACAGCTACGCATGAGGGATGTGATACCAACTCGGGAGGACGGCATGTTTATAGATACTGCATACATGTCTGATGCTCAGAAGGGCTTCCACAAACAGACTATCGACAGACTCACAAAGTAAGTCCTTCACAAATAAATCATAGTCAAAACTCATAGAGTATGTTACAGACAAATCACATACAGACTCACAGAGTAAGTCATTCACAAAATCTCAAATAAATCAAAACTCATAGAGTATGTTACAGACAAATCACAAACAGACTCACAGAGTAAGTCATTCACAAAGTCTCAAATAAATCAAAACTCATAGAGTATGTTACAGACAAATCAAAAACAGACTCACAGAGTAAGTCATTCACAAAGTCTCAAATAAATCAAAACTCATAGAGTATGTTACAGACAAATCACATACAGACTCACAGAGTAAGTCATTCACAAAGTCTCAAATAAATCAAAACTCATAGAGTATGTTACAGACAAATCACAAACAGACTCACAGAGTAAGTCATTCACAAAGTCTCAAATAAATCAAAACTCATAGAATATGTTACAGACAAATCACATACAGACTCACAGAGTAAGTTATTCACAAAGTCTCAAATAAATCAAAACTCATAGAGTATGTTACAGACAAATCAAAAACAGACTCACAGAGTAAGTCATTCACAAAGTCTCAAATAAATCAAAACTCATAGAGTATGTTACAGACAAATCACATACAGACTCACAGAGTAAGTCATTCACAAAGTCTCAAATAAATCAAAACTCATAGAGTATGTTACAGACAAATCACATACAGACTCACTGAGTAAGTCATTCACAAAGTCTCAAATAAATCAAAACTCATAGAGTATGTTACAGACAAATCACATACAGACGCACAGAGTAAGTCATTCACAAAGTCTCAAATAAATCAAAACTCATAGAGTATGTTACAGACAAATCACATACACACTCACAGAGTAAGTCGTTTACAAATTCTCAAATAAATCAAAACTCATTGAGTATGTTACAGACAAATCACATACACACTCACAGAGTAAGTCATTCACAAAGTCTCAAATAAATCAAAACTCATTGAGTATGTTACAGACAAATCACATACAGACTCACAAAGTAAGTCATTCACAAAGTCTCAAATAAATCAAAAAAACTCATAGAGTATGTTACAGACAAATCACATACAGACTCACAGAGTAAGCCATTCACAAAGTCTCAAATAAATCAAAACTCATAGAGTATGTTACAGACAAATCACATACACGCTCACAGAGTAAGCCATTCACAAAGTCTCAAATAAATCAAAACTCATAGAATATGTTACAGACAAATCACATACAGACTCACAGAGTAAGTCATTCACAAAGTCTCAAATAAATCAAAACTCATAGAATATGTTACAGACAAATCACATACAGACTCACAGAGTAAGTCATTCACAAAGTCTCAAATAAATCAAAACTCATAGAATATGTTACAGACAAATCACATACAGACTCACAGAGTAAGTCATTCACAAAGTCTCAAATAAATCAAAACTCATAGAATATGTTACAGACAAATCACATACAGACGCACAGAGTAAGTCATTCACAAAGTCTCAAATAAATCAAAACTCATAGAGTATGTTACAGACAAATCACATACAGACTCACAGAGTAAGTCATTCACAAAGTCTCAAATAAATCAAAACTCATAGAGTATGTTACAGACAAATCACATACAGACTCACAGAGTAAGTCATTCACAAAGTCTCAAATAAATCAAAACTCATAGAATATGTTACAGACAAATCACATACAGACTCACAGAGTAAGTCATTCACAAAGTCTCAAATAAATAAAAACTCATAGAGTATGTTACAGACAAATCACATACAGACTCCCAGAGTAAGTCATATATGTTGAAGTTAATCACATCAATTAAGATACACTTACAAAGTTTAAATTTTGTATTGAGACACATGGACACAAGATGCAGATGTTTGTTAGAGATGAGGAGAAAATGCATTGGCCAGACCTGGGTTTGAACCCGGGACCTCCGAACACAAGCCTGAGCTCTACCAATGATTGACCCACTACATATTAAATGTAGGAAGTCACACACTAACAGACCATGTATGGACAGATTTGGAAGGAGGGGGACATAACTCCTGTTGTAGATTATGTAATGATTTGTTCACAATGTTACAGAGAGCGAGATGAACTGATGGAACATGTGACGGTGCTAAAGGGGCGTGTCTCAGAGATGGTCGGCCGCGAAGAGGAGGCATACCAACAGATGAAAAAAGGAATTGAACTTGTGGAACAGGCTCAGTTTGAGCAAACACAGGTAACTTGAAAATTCTCTTAGGGAAGGTAAAATATTTTAAAACTATTTCTTTCCAATATAGTGTAAACTCTTTATTTGGGAACCCATAGACAAATCCTGTGTTTGTAATGCAATACTTATCACAATCCATTCAACCAATAATGATTCATTATGTTTTGGTGATAACTTAAAATAAAGTAACAGTCTTTTGTATGACTTATTAACTGAAGTTCGTGTAATAATTACAATAAATTGGACTCTATGACACAATACCATAGATGTAAGTATTAGATTGTGAGTTATGATTATAAGACTATCCCCTACAGGCTATGGTACACAAGGAACAGCTGAGTGAGGAACTCAATAACATGAGACAGAGATTTGATGCTCATATCAACGACACACAAATTAAAATGAACAAGGACAGGGAATCAGTGCGACGAGAAAATAACACAATTGTAGAGGAGCTTAATGGCAAGGTCAGTGTGTGATCCTGTAGTATTGGGAAAAAATGTCAAGGTCATAATGTGATCCTGTAGTATTGTGAAACAATGTCAAGATCATAATGTGATCCTGTAGTATTGTGAAACAGTGTCAAGGTCAGTGTGTGGTCCTGTAGTATTGTTAGCTCACCTGGCCCGAAGGGCCGGTGAGCTTATGTCATGGCGCGGCGTCCGTCGTCCGTCCGTCAACATTTCCTTTAAATTGCTACTAGTCATAGAGTTCTGGATGGATTGTAACCAAATTTGGTCACAAACATCCTTGGGAAAGGGGAACAGAACTTGTATAAATTTTGGCTTTAACACTCCGGGGGCAGGAGGGGCGGGGCCCAAGAAGGGAAATAGAGGTAAATCCTATAAATCCCTACCTGTCCTAGAGTTCTGCATGGATTGTAACCAAATTTGGCCACAAACATCCTTGGGGGAAGGGGAACAGAACTTGTATAAATTTTGGCTCTGATCCCCCTGGGGCAGGAGGGGCGGGGCCCAATAGGGGAAATAGACAGGGTTCGCACAGGCTTGAAAAGGCCTTGAATTTTGAGTGTCTGCCTTGAAAGGCCTTGAAATTGATATATGGCCTTGAAAGGCCTTGAAAAATGGTCGTATAGCCTTGAAAACATAATTTTAGGCCTTGAATTTACTTAATCTATCACAGACATCTTTTAATTTTGGTGGTTAATTGCAGAAAAATCGTTAAAAATTTTCTTAACCCTTACCACGCTTATCACGGCATATTGACAACAAAATGAAAATGACGTTTGTGGAGTCTCTAGAATGTACCACCTGTTATCAGTAATATGATACTCGGAACACATCTGGTTTTATCACTATCTAATAAAAGAAGAATCGGGGTCTTCTGTGGGTTTGTTATTTATGAGGGGTTAAGTAATAATAAGATATAGACAGATCACTGAGCTGGATCAGTCAGCATCACTTGCCGGCTACAAAAACATGGCGGGGAGCCTGGCTATCGTCAGAAGGTGAGGACAATAATGATGACTGCATTTTGATATCATATTAAATTCTGACAGTGAATTGGATTAGTTTAATGGTTTTCTTTAGATATTGTTCAAGGCAATTCATAGTTAAAGATCGGCAATTTGAGATGGTAAAATCATAGTTGAATATCGGTATTTTGAGACGGTACAATCTCCGAAAGATCAGGACCTTCTTACAGATGTTGAGATAGGGTGAGAGGGTTAGAGGAATTGAAGCATCTGTAATGTCAAGCTTGTTCAAGCAAATTGAAGTTATAACGGAAGACTAAGAGCATGGCTTTCTAGTTTTTATTTGACAATGATGTGATGGTTAGATTGAAATTTCTCAAATTATTTGTTCACTTAAAACTGTCTGCAAATTCGTCAGATATCATCAATATAAAGGATTAATGTGAGAAGAATGAAAGAAACATTTTTATTTTCTTGTCAATATGAAATTCTTATGCTTATAATATGGCTATTAGGGCCTTGAATTTTATCATCAAAAGCCTTGAAGAGGCCTTGAAAAGCCTTGAATTTCATATCTTGATTTCTGTATGAACCTTGATAGAGGTAAATCCTTTAAATCGCTACTTGTCATAGAGTTCTGAATGGATTGTAACCAAATTTGGCCACAAACATCCTTGGGGGAAGGGGAACAGAACTTGTATAAATTTTGGCTCTGACACCCCGGGGCAGGAGAGGTGGGGCCCAATAGGCAAAATAGAGGTAAATTCTTTAAATTGCTACTTGTCATAGAGTTCTGCATGGAATATAACCAAATTGGCCACAAACATCCTTTGTGGAAGGGGAACAGAACTTGTATAAATTTTGGCTCTGACCCCCAGGGGGCAGGAGGGGTGGGGCCTAATAGGGGATTGAGAGGTTAATATTAAAATTCCTTCAGAAAAGAAACAATGAACCTGTATTCAGAACATTACTTGGCATATTACAAACCAGGTGAGCGATACAGGCCCTCTGGACCTCTTGTTGAACAGTGTCAAGGTCATTGTGTGATCCTGAAGTATTGTGAAACATTGTCAAGGTCAGTGTGTGATCCTGTAGTGTTGTGAAACAGTGTCAAGGTCAGTGTAAGGTCCTGTAGTATTGTGAAACAGTGTCAAGGTCATTGTGTGGTCCTGTAGTATTGTGAAACAGTGTCAAGGTCATTGTGTGATCCTGTAGTATTGTGAAACAGTGTCAAGGTCATTGTGTGATCCTGTAGTATTGTGAAACAGTGTCAAGGTCAGTGTGTGGTCCTGTAGTATTGTGAAACAGTGTCAAGGTCATTGTGTGATCCTTTAGTATTGTGAAACAGTGTCAAGGTCAGTGTGTGATCCTGTAGTATTGTGAAACAGTGTCAAGGTCATTGTGTGATCCTTTAGTATTGTGAAACAGTGTCAAGGTCGCTGTGTGATCCTGTAGTATTGTGAAACAGTGTCAAGGTCATTGTGTGATCCTTTAGTATTGTGAAACAGTGTCAAGGTCAGTGTGTGATCCTGTAGTATTGTTAAACAGTGTCAAGGTCATTGTGTGATCCTTTAGTATTCTAAAACAATGTCAAGGTCAGTGTGTGATCCTGTAGTATTGTGAAACATTGTCGAGGTCATGATTAGCTGCAATATTGTAGCTCAAAAGACTTTAAGACAGATAACGGTGTCATCTTTAGAGGATGCCTATTACTGCTAATGGAGCAAAGATATGTTTGTGCAAACCATTATTAAAACATCTGCATGCATTTTATCTTACTTGTTTTATATAACTTACCTACAAAGCAATAAAACTGAACCTTATAAAATATCAAATTCACAGCGAGACATTTTTTTTTTTCACATATAAACATGGTGGTCTTTTCGAATGAAAATTATACCGGAAATCTACAAATTGCGAATTTGACATCTTAATAGTGGTAAAGTAGATATTTAAAATGGTAGTTATGTTTCTTTTGCACAAAATTAACCTGTAAATGCATGTATATGCATAAAATAATTGGAAACCTACAAAAAAGTATAGAAAACTATGCCCAAGTGATTTTCGGAGGCAGTGCTCCACTACGATATATAGGGACCATTTCGTACCCGGCCAAAGGGTACAGTAGGCCGGGTACATATATTCGTTCTAGGTCATGATATGATCCTGTAGTATTGTGAAACTATGTCAAAGTCAATGTGTGATCCTATAGTATTGTGAAACTATTTTGAAGTCAGTGTGTGGTCCTGTAGTATGTGAAATGGTGTCAAGGTCACTATGTGATCCTGTAGTATTGTTAAACAATGTCAAGATCAGTGTGTGGTCCTGTAGTATTGTGAAACAGTGTCAAGGTCATTATGTGATCCTGTAGTATTGTGAAGCAGTGTCAAGGTCACTATGTGATCCTGTAGTATTGTGAAACAGAGTGTCAAGGTCACTATGTGATCCTGTAGTATTGTGAAACAGTGTCAAGGTCACTATGTGATCATGTAGTATTGTGAAACAGTGTCAAGGTCACTATGTGATCATGTAGTATTGTTAAACAATGTCAAGGTCAGTGTATGATCCTGTAGTATTGTGAAACATTGTCAAGGTCACTATGTGATCCTGTAGTATTGTGAAACAGTGTCAAGGTCAGTGTATGATCCTGTAGTATTGTGAAACAGTGTCAAGGTCAGTGTGTGGTCCTGTAGTATTGTGAAACAGTGTCAAGGTCACTATGTGATTCTGTAGTACATTTGTGAAACTATGTCAAGGTCAATGTGTGATCCTATAGTATTGTGAAACTATGTCGAAGTCAGTGTGTGGTCCTGTAGTATGTGAAATGGTGTCAAGGTTACTATGTGATCCGGTAGTATTGTTAAACATTGTCAAGGTCAGTGTGTGATCCTGTAGTATTTAGAAACGGTGTCAAGGTCATGATATGATCCTGTAGTATGGTTAAACAATGTCAAGGTCAGTGTGTGGTCCTGTAGTATTGTGAAACGGTGTCATGGTCACTATGTGATCCTGTAGTATTGTAAAATAGTGTCAAGGTCAGTGTGTGGTCCTGTAGTATTGTGAAACAGTGTCAAGGTCATTATGTGATTCTGTAGTATTGTGAAACTATGTCAAAGTCACAATGTGATCCTGTAGTATTGTGAAACAATGTCAAGGTCACTATGTGATCCTGTAGTATTGTGAAACAATGTCAAGGTCAGTGTATGATCCTGTAGTATTGTGAAACAGTGTCAAGGTCAGTGTGTGATCCTTTAGTATTGTGAAACAGTGTCAAGGTCATTGTGTGATCCTGTAGTATTGTGAAACAATGTCAAGGTCACTTTGTGATCATGTAGTATTGTGAAGCAGTGTCAAGTATACTGTCTTCATGATAATTAATTATTCTCAATCAGTGTCAAGAATTAAAATGTAATAACTTTTAACTAATTTCTCATTTGATAGTATTTTGTTGTTTTTGTACTGACATCAGTACATTAATCTTGCTTTGTCAATGATATTGTGGACAATGGATTTCAGGTAAAGGAGCTTAATCTTCAGACAGCAGCAATGTCTACTCAAGTTGATAAAGTCACAAGAGAGAAAGTAGCACTTATCAATGAACTTGATGAATTAAAGATCCAATTACGACGATATGACAAGGAGGCTGCTATGGTAAGGCTGATGTTAATAAAGTCAGCTGAAGTTGTAAGTGATCTGTACAATGTTAGCTAATGAAGAAACACTTGAGCCAATTACAATACTTACATAAAAGTGTCTCATTTAGTGTGCTCTGATTTATGGAGATGAGGGATACTTTTTACTTGGTCCATAATTTCCATGGAAAAGTCCCTATTAAAATTAACAAATTTTACCAAATTCCTTGATCATCCATAAAAGTCTTTATAATTCCTTGTTAAATCACAAAAGAACCAGAAATGTAATTTAATTCTCTGTTAGTTTTGATAATAATGTTTTAACAAATATGAAGTGATATAATTATTATATGATGAAAGTTCATAATGTCATATTTTAAGTCATGATAATTGTTGCTATAAAATCTTCTTTGAGCAGTTCTTAGTGGGAAATCTCTAATTTAAGATTCTTTAGAGACTGGCAACCCTGACTTGGTATGCAAATTTTGCTCATATCCTTCCACTTTCATAAGAACATAATTATGCTTCCACTTTCACAAGAACATATGCTTTCAATTTGATGAGAATTTGGTCATTATGTTTATATGATCTGGGTAAAGATATTGAAACAATGATAAAATTTGTTAACATGACATGTGATTGTGAATTACAGTCCACAGACACGTTCCATGCTGAGTCAACCAATGCTAGTCTACAGAGAAGTCAGGCTCAGCAGGAGGCGGCCCGTCTGAGGAAGGATATGGACGTACTACGTCGCGCAAAGGATCAGGTCAGTAAACACAGGATATAAAGTTTATATCTATAAACTCATCAATCAATAAACAGGACAAAGTATAATGCAATAGAACATCAATTTTGCTTCTATGCATTACTGTTCTACGGGCAACTTGTATATTTAGATTCTTTGCCATGAATTGAACAACGAGCAAACATTGATCATTTACGCTCCCACAGACGACTTTTTTCTATGTAAAACAAATGTTTCCATGAGCATAAATAGCATAGCCCAGTTTGTACGATTATCCCTTGTGACATTGTAACATTGGTCTGATCAAAAGAATTACTATGTGTTAACTATACAGAGTAATTCATCTTTGAGAGAAAATAAATTGCGCAACAAGAGCAGTATGACCGTGATACCCCAGCTAGTGAGTAAATAGTAATGAATAAAATAAAAGCATGATTATCAATTCAGGAAAGAACACAACTGCAAATGGAGTTGGATGAGACAAGGAGACGTTTACAAAAGGCTGAACGTGATCTGGTGAACAGCAAAGAGGAGTCCATCCATCATACAACTACAAGTCAGGCCTTAGAGAGAGAGGTACATTAACATACAAGTCAGGTCTTAGAGAGAGAGAGGTACATTAACATACAAGTCAGGCCTTAGAGAGAGAGGTACATTAATGTACAAGTCAGGCCTTAGAGAGAGAGGTACATTAACATACAAGTCAGGCCTTAGAGAGAGAGGTACATTAACATACAAGTCAGGTCTTAGAGAGAGAGAGGTACATTAACATACAAGTCAGGCCTTAGAGAGAGAGGTACATTAACATACAAGTCAGGCCTTAGAGAGAGAGGTACATTAACATACAAGTCAGGCCTTAGAGAGAGAGGTACATTAACATACAAGTCAGGTCTTAGAGAGAGAGGTACATTAACATACAAGTCAGGCCTTAGAGAGAGAGGTACATTAACATACAAGTCAGGTCTTAGAGAGAGAGGTACATTAACATACAAGTCAGGTCTTAGAGAGAGAGGTACATTAACATACAAGTCAGGTCTTATAGAGAGAGAGGTACATTAACATACAAGTCAGGTCTTATAGAGAGAGAGGTACATTAACATACAAGTCAGGTCTTAGAGAGAGAGGTACATTAACATACAAGTCAGGTCTTATAGAGTGAGAGGTACATTAACATACAAGTCATGTCTTATAGAGTGAGAGGTACATTAACATACAAGTCATGTCTTATAGAGAGAGAGGTACATTAACATACAAGTCAGATCTTAGAGAGAGAGGTACATTAGAGAGAGAGAGAGGTACATTAACATACAAGTCAGATCTTATAGAGAGAGAGGTACATTAACATACAAGTCAGGTCTTATAGAGAGAGAGGTACATTAACATACAAGTCAGGTCTTATAGAGTGAGAGGTACATTAACATACAAGTCAGGTCTTATAGAGAGAGAGGTACATTAACATACAAGTCAGGTCTTATAGAGTGAGAGGTACATTAACATACAAGTCAGGTCTTATAGAGAGAGAGGTACATTAACATACAAGTCAGGTCTTAGAGAGTGAGAGGTACATTAACATACAAGTCATCTTATAGAGAGAGAGGTACATTAACATACAAGTCAGGTCTTAGAGAGAGAGGTACATTAACATACAAGTCAGGTCTTATAGAGAGAGAGGTACATTAACATACAAGTCAGGTCTTATAGAGTGAGAGGTACATTAACATACAAGTCAGGTCTTATAGAGTGAGAGGTACATTAACATACAAGTCAGGTCTTATAGAGAGAGAGGTACATTAACATACAAGTCAGGTCTTATAGAGAGAGAGGTACATTAACATACAAGTCAGGTCTTATAGAGAGAGAGGTACATTAACATACAAGTCAGGTCTTATAGAGTGAGAGGTACATTAACATACAAGTCAGGTCTTAGAGAGAGAGAGGTACATTAACATACAAGTCAGGTCTTAGAGAGAGAGGTACATTAACATACAAGTCAGATCTTAGAGAGTGAGAGGTACATTAACATACAAGTCAGGTCTTAGAGAGAGAGGTACATTAACATACAAGTCAGGTCTTATAGAGTGAGAGGTACATTAACATACAAGTCAGGTCTTATAGAGAGAGAGGTACATTAACATACAAGTCAGGTCTTATAGAGAGAGAGGTACATTAACATACAAGTCAGGCCTTAGAGTGAGAGGTACATTAACATACAAGTCAGGTCTTAGAGAGAGAGGTACATTAACATACAAGTCATGTCTTATAGAGAGAGAGGTACATTAACATACAAGTCAGGTCTTAGAGAGAGAGAGGTACATTAACATACAAGTCAGGTCTTAGAGAGAGAGAGGTACATTAACATACAAGTCAGGTCTTAGAGAGAGAGAGGTACATTAACATACAAGTCAGGTCTTAGAGAGAGAGGTACATTAACATACAAGTCAGGTCTTAGAGAGAGAGAGGTACATTAACATACAAGTCAGGTCTTAGAGAGAGAGGTACATTAACATACAAGTCAGGTCTTAGAGAGAGAGGTACATTAACATACAAGTCAGGTCTTAGAGAGAGAGGTACATTAACATACAAGTCAGGTCTTAGAGAGAGAGAGGTACATTAACATACAAGTCAGGTCTTAGAGAGAGAGAGGTACATTAACATACAAGTCAGGTCTTAGAGAGAGAGAGGTACATTAACATACGAGTCAGGTCTTATAGAGTGAGAGGTACATTAACATACAAGTCAGGTCTTAGAGAGAGAGAGGTACATTAACATACAAGTCAGGTCTTAGAGAGAGAGGTACATTAACATACAAGTCAGTCTTAGGAGAGGTACATTAACATACAAGTCAGGTCTTAGAGAGAGAGGTACATTAACATACAAGTCAGGTCTTAGAGAGAGAGGTACATTAACATACAAGTCAGGTCTTAGAGAGAGAGGTACATTAACATACAAGTCAGGTCTTAAGAGAGAGAGGTACATTAACATACAAGTCAGGTCTTAGAGAGAGAGGTACATTAACATACAAGTCAGGTCTTAGAGAGAGAGAGGTACATTAACATACAAGTCAGGTCTTAGAGAGAGAGAGGTACATTAACATACAAGTCAGGTCTTAGAGAGAGAGAGGTACATTAACATACAAGTCAGGTCTTATAGAGAGAGAGGTACATTAACATACAAGTCAGGTCTTAGAGAGAGAGGTACATTAACATACAAGTCAGGTCTTAGAGAGAGAGGTACATTAACATACAAGTCAGGTCTTAGAGAGAGAGAGGTACATTAACATACAAGTCAGGTCTTATAGAGAGAGAGGTACATTAACATACAAGTCAGGCCTTAGAGAGTGAGAGGTACATTAACATACAAGTCATGTCTTAGAGAGAGAGGTACATTAACATACAAGTCAGGTCTTAGAGAGAGAGGTACATTAACATACAAGTCATGTCTTAGACTAGAGAGAGAGGTACATTAACATACAAGTCAGGTCTTATAGAGAGAGAGGTACATTAACATACAAGTCAGGTCTTATAGAGAGAGAGGTACATTAACATACAAGTCAGGTCTTAGAGAGAGAGGTACATTAACATACAAGTCAGGTCTTAGAGAGAGAGGTACATTAACATACAAGTCAGGTCTTAGAGAGAGAGGTACATTAACATACAAGTCAGGTCTTAGAGAGAGAGGTACATTAACATACAAGTCAGGTCTTAGAGAGAGAGGTACATTAACATACAAGTCAGGTCTTATAGAGTGAGAGGTACATTAACATACAAGTCAGGTCTTAGAGAGAGAGGTACATTAACATACAAGTCATGTCTTAGAGAGAGAGGTACATTAACATACAAGTCAGGTCTTTAGAGAGAGAGGTACATTAACATACAAGTCAGGTCTTAGAGAGAGAGGTACATTAAAAATAAGAGAGTACATAGTAGAGAAGAGAGGTACATTAACATACAAGTCAGGTCTTAGAGAGAGAGGTACATTAACATACAAGTCAGGTCTTAGAGAGAGAGGTACATATTAACATACAAGTCAGGTCTTAGAGAGAGAGGTACATTAACATACAAGTCAGGTCTTATAGAGTGAGAGGTACATTAACATACAAGTCAGGTCTTATAGAGAGAGAGGTACATTAACATACAAGTCAGGTCTTAGAGAGAGAGGTACATTAACATACAAGTCAGGTCTTAGAGAGTGAGAGGTACATTAACATACAAGTCAGGTCTTATAGAGAGAGAGGTACATTAACATACAAGTCAGGTCTTAGAGAGAGAGGTACATTAACATACAAGTCAGGTCTTAGAGAGAGAGGTACATTAACATACAAGTCAGGTCTTAGAGAGAGAGAGGTACATTAACATACAAGTCAGGTCTTAGAGAGAGAGGTACATTAACATACAAGTCAGGTCTTAGAGAGTGAGAGGTACATTAACATACAAGTCAGGTCTTATAGAGAGAGAGGTACATTAACATACAAGTCAGGTCTTAGAGAGAGAGAGGTACATTAACATACAAGTCAGGTCTTATAGAGAGAGAGGTACATTAACATATATATCAGGTCTTAGAGAGAGAGGTACATTAACATACAAGTCAGGTCTTAGAGAGAGAGAGGTACATTAACATACAAGTCAGGTCTTAGAGAGAGAGAGTACATTAACATACAAGTCAGGTCTTAGAGAGAGAGAGGTACATTAACATACAAGTCAGGTCTTAGAGAGAGAGGTACATTAACATACAAGTCAGGTCTTAGAGAGAGAGGTACATTAACATACAAGTCAGGTCTTAGAGAGAGAGGTACATTAACATACAAGTCAGGTCTTAGAGAGAGAGGTACATTAACATACAAGTCAGGTCTTAGAGAGAGAGGTACATTAACATACAAGTCAGGTCTTAGAGAGAGAGAGGTACATTAACATACAAGTCAGGTCTTAGAGAGAGAGGTACATTAACATACAAGTCAGGTCTTAGAGAGAGAGGTACATTAACATACAAGTCAGGTCTTAGAGTGAGAGGTACATTAACATACAAGTCAGGTCTTAGAGAGAGAGGTACATTAACATACAAGTCAGGTCTTAGAGAGAGAGGTACATTAACATACAAGTCAGGTCTTAGAGTGAGAGGTACATTAACATACAAGTCAGTCTTAGAGAGAGAGGTACATTAACATACAAGTCAGGTCTTAGAGAGAGAGGTACATTAACATACAAGTCAGGTCTTAGAGAGAGAGGTACATTAACATACAAGTCAGGTCTTAGAGAGAGAGAGGTACATTAACATACAAGTCAGGTCTTAGAGAGAGAGGTACATTAACATACAAGTCAGGTCTTAGAGAGAGAGGTACATTAACATACAAGTCAGGTCTTAGAGAGAGAGGTACATTAACATACAAGTCAGGTCTTAGAGTGAGAGGTACATTAACATACAAGTCAGGTCTTAGAGAGAGAGGTACATTAACATACAAGTCAGGTCTTAGAGAGAGAGAGGTACATTAACATACAAGTCAGGTCTTTAGAGAGAGAGAGGTACATTAACATACAAGTCAGGTCTTAGAGAGAGAGGTACATTAACATACAAGTCAGGCTTAGAGAGAGAGTACATTAACATACAAGTCAGGTCTTAGAGAGAGAGAGGTACATTAACATACAAGTCAGGTCTTATAGAGAGAGAGGTACATTAACATACAAGTCAGGTCTTAGAGAGAGAGAGGTACATTAACATACAAGTCAGGTCTTAGAGAGAGAGGTACATTAACATACAAGTCAGGTCTTAGAGAGAGAGGTACATTAACATACAAGTCAGGTCTTAGAGAGAGAGAGGTACATTAACATACAAGTCAGGTCTTAGAGAGAGAGAGGTACATTAACATACAAGTCAGGTCTTAGAGAGAGAGAGGTACATTAACATACAAGTCAGGTCTTAGAGAGAGAGGGTACATTAACATACAAGTCAGGTCTTAGAGAGAGAGGTACATTAACATACAAGTCAGGTCTTAGAGAGAGAGAGGTACATTAACATACAAGTCAGGCCTTAGAGAGTGAGAGGTACATTAACATACAAGTCAGATCTTAGAGAGAGAGGTACATTAACATACAAGTCAGGTCTTAGAGAGAGAGGTACATTAACATACAAGTCAGGCCTTAGAGAGAGAGGTACATTAACATACAAGTCAGGTCTTAGAGAGAGAGAGGTACATTAACATACAAGTCAGGTCTTAGAGAGAGAGGTACATTAACATACAAGTCAGGTCTTAGAGAGAGAGGTACATTAACATACAAGTCAGGTCTTATAGAGAGAGAGGTACATTAACATACAAGTCAGGCCTTAGAGAGAGAGGTACATTAACATACAAGTCAGGTCTTAGAGAGAGAGAGGTACATTAACATACAAGTCAGGTCTTATAGAGTGAGAGGTACATTAACATACAAGTCAGGTCTTATAGAGAGAGAGGTACATTAACATACAAGTCAGGTCTTAGAGAGAGAGGTACATTAACATACAAGTCAGGTCTTAGAGAGAGAGGTACATTAACATACAAGTCAGGTCTTAGAGAGAGAGGTACATTAACATACAAGTCAGGTCTTAGAGTGAGAGGTACATTAACATACAAGTCAGGTCTTAGAGAGAGAGGTACATTAACATATATATCAGGTCTTAGAGAGAGAGGTACATTAACATACAAGTCAGGTCTTAGAGAGAGAGAGGTACATTAACATACAAGTCAGGCTTTAGAGAGAGAGGTACATTAACATACAAGTCAGGTCTTAGAGAGAGAGGTACATTAACATACAAGTCAGGTCTTAGAGAGAGAGGTACATTAACATACAAGTCAGGTCTTAGAGAGAGAGAGGTACATTAACATACAAGTCAGGTCTTAGAGAGAGAGAGGTACATTAACATACAAGTCAGGTCTTAGAGAGAGAGGTACATTAACATACAAGTCAGGTCTTAGAGAGAGAGGTACATTAACATACAAGTCAGGTCTTAGAGAGAGAGGTACATTAACATACAAGTCAGGTCTTAGAGAGAGAGGTACATTAACATACAAGTCAGGTCTTAGAGAGAGAGAGGTACATTAACATACAAGTCAGGTCTTAGAGAGAGAGGTACATTAACATACAAGTCAGGTCTTAGAGAGAGAGGTACATTAACATACAAGTCAGGTCTTAGAGAGAGAGAGGTACATTAACATACAAGTCAGGTCTTAGAGAGAGAGGTACATTAACATACAAGTCATGTCTTATAGAGAGAGAGGTACATTAACATACAAGTCAGGTCTTAGAGAGAGAGGTACATTAACATACAAGTCAGGTCTTAGAGAGTGAGAGGTACATTAACATACAAGTCAGGTCTTAGAGAGAGAGAGGTACATTAACATACAAGTCAGGTCTTAGAGAGAGAGAGGTACATTAACATACAAGTCAGGTCTTAGAGAGAGAGAGGTACATTAACATACAAGTCAGGTCTTAGAGAGAGAGGTACATTAACATACAAGTCAGGTCTTAGAGAGAGAGAGGTACATTAACATATATATCAGGTCTTAGAGAGAGAGGGTACATTAACATACAAGTCAGATCTTAGAGAGAGAGGTACATTAACATACCAGTCAAGTCTTAGAGAGAGAGGGTACATTAACATATATATCAGGTCTTAGAGTGAGAGGTACATCAACATACAAGTCAGGAGAAGGTACTTATAGAGAGGAGAGGTACATTAACATAAAAGTCAGGTCTTAGAGAGAGAGAGGTACATTAACATACAAGTCATGTCTTATAGAGTGAGAGGTACATTAACATACAAGTCAGTTCTTAGAGAGAGAGAGGTACATTAACATACAAACCAGGTCTTAGAGAGAGAGAGGTACATTAACATATATCAGTCTTAGGTCTTAACAGTGTCTTAGAGTTACATTAACATACGAGTCAGGTCTTAGAGAGAGAGGTACATTAACATATACATAAATATAATCAGGTCTTAGAGTGAGAGGTACATCAACATACGAGTCAGGTCTTATAGAGAGAGGTACATTAACATACAAGTCAGATCTTAGAGAGAGAGGTACATTAACATACAAGTCAGATCTTAGAGTGAGAGGTACATTAACATACAAGTCAGGTCTTAGAGAGAGAGGTACATTAACATACAAGTCAGGTCTTAGAGAGAGAGAGGAACATTAACATACAAGTCATGTCTTATAGAGTGAGAGGTACATTAACATAAAAGTCAGGTCTTAGAGAGAGAGAGGTACATTAAGATACAAGTCATGTCTTAGAGAGAGAGAGGTACATTAACATACAAGTCATGTCTTATAGAGTGAGAGGTACATCAACATACAAGTCAGATCTTAGAGAGAGAGGTACATTAACTTATATATCAGGTCCTAGAGTGAGAGGTACATCAACATACAAGTCAGATCTTAGAGAGAGAGGTACATTAACTTATATATCAGGTCCTAGAGTGAGAGGTACATTAACATACAAGACAGGCCTTAGAGAGAGAAGTACATTACCATACAAGTCAGGCCTTAGAGAGAGAGGTACATTACCATACAAGTCAGGTCTTAGAGAGAGAGGTTCATGAACATACAAGTCAGGCCTTAGAGAGAGAGGTACATTACCATACAAGTCAGGTCTTAGAGAGAGATGACATGATAGTACTAAATCGGGCTCTGATTTCTCGAAACAAACTTAAGTCAAAAACTGACTTAAGTCATAAATTTTCATATAAGTTACATTAGGAGAATAACTTCAGTTTTGACTTAAGTCTTCACTTAAGTTTCGAGAAATCAGGGCCAGGTCAAGTATTAAACTAAGTTGTAATGATAACATCAACATTTACTTCAGTTACACCTGGCTAAGCTGGCCCGAGACAGTATAGAAAGAGGTCGTAATGAGGATCTGAAAGCCATATCACAGCGCTCTCAGCACCGAGAGGAAGAACTCAACACATACATAGATGAAATTGAGGATAAACATGGTAATCTCACCTTTTGACTTTCTGCTGTAGACATTTTCTTCATGTATTTTTTAGCACACCATCATAATTAGTGGACTATGCAAATTGCCATTCGTCCGTGGTACGTGGTCCGTCCATCTGTCTGTCCTGCCGTCTGTTAACAATTCTTGTTAGCCCACCACCATCAGATGGTGGGCTATTAAAATTGCCTTTCGTCCATGGTCCATGGTCCGTCCGTCGGTCCGTCTGTCTGTCCGTTAACAATTCTTGTTACCGCTATTTCTCAGAAAGTGCTGAAGGGGTCTTTTTAATTTCACATGTAGGTTCCCCTACGGCCCTAGTTGTGAATATTGCATTTTGGGACCGATCAGTCAACAAGATAGCCGACTGGCGGCCATCTTGGATTTTGATAGTTAAAGTTTGTTACCACTATTTCTCAGAAAGTACTGAAGGGATCTTTCTCAAATTTCATATGTAGGTTTCCCTAGGGCCCTAGTTGTGCATATTGCGTTTTGGGACGGATCAGTCAACAAGATGGCCGTCCGGTGGCCATCTTGGATTTTGATAGTTAAAGTTTGTTACCGCTACTTCCCAGAAAATACTGAAGGGATCTTTCTCAAATTTCATATGTATGTTCCCCTTGAACCCTAGTTGTGCATATTGCATTTTGGGACTGATCGTTCAACAAGATGGCCAACAGGCAGCCATCTTGAATTTTGATAATTAAAGTTTGTTACTACTATTTCTCAGAAAGTTTTGAAGAGATCTTTCTCAAATTTCATATGTATGTTCCCCTTGGAACTTAGTTGTGCATATTGCATTTTGCGACCGATCGGTCAACAAGATGGCCGACCGGTGGCCATCTTGGAATTTGATAGTTAAAGTTTGTTACTGCTACTTCCCAGAAAGTACCAAAGGGATCTTTCTCAAATTTCATATGTATGTTACCCTTGGACCCTAGTTGTACATATTGCATTTTGGGACTGATCAGTCAACAAGATGGCCGCCATCTTGGAATTTGATAGTTAAAGTTTGTTACTGCTACTTCCCAGAAAGTACCAAAGGGATCTTTCTCAAATTTCATATGTATGTTACCCTTGGACCCTAGTTGTACATATTGCATTTTGGGACTGATCAGTCAACAAGATGGCCGACCGGCGGCCATCTTGGATTTTGATAGTTCAAGTTTGTTACCGCTATTTCCCAGAAAGTACTGAAGGGATCTTTCTCAAATTTCATATGTAAGTTTCCCTAGAGACCTTGTTGTGCATATTGCATTTTGGAACCGATAGGTCAACAAGATGGCCAACCGGCGGCCATCTTGGATTTTGATAGTTAAAGTTTGTTACCACTATTTCTCAGAAAGTCCCGAAGGGATCTTTCTCAAATTTCATATGTAGGTTTCCCTAGGGCCCTAGTTGTGCATATTGCATTTTGGGACCGATCGCTCAACAAGATGGCCGACCGGTGGCCATCTTGGATTTTGATAGTTAAGGTTGTTACCGCTATTTATCAGAAAGTACCGAAGGGATCTTTCTCAAATTTCATGTGTAAGTTCCCCTAGGACCCTATTTGTGCATATTGCATTTAGGGACCGATAGGTCAACAAGATGGCCGACTGGCAGCCATCTTGGATTTTGATAGTTAAAGTTTGTTACTACTATTTCTCAGAAAGTACTGAAGGGATCTTTCTCAAATTTCATATGTATGTTCCCTTTGGACCCTAGTTTTGCATATTGCATTTTGGGACCGATTGGTCAACAAGATGGCCGATAGACAGCCATCTTGGATTTTGAAAGTTAAAGTTTGTTACCGCTATTTCCCAGAAAGTACTGAAGGGATCTTTCTCAAATTTCATGTGTAAGTTCCCCTAGGACCCTATTTGTGCATATTGCATTTTGGGACCGATCAGTCAACAAGATGGCCGACCGGCGGCCATCTTGGATTTTGATAGTTAAAGTTTGTTTCCGCTATTTCTCAGAAAGTACTGAAGGGATCTTTCTCAAATTTCATGTGCATGTTCCCCTTGAACCCTAGTTGTGCATATTTGCATTTTGGGACTGACTGATCGTTCAACAAGATGGCCAACAGGCAGCCATCTTGAATTTTGATAATTAAAGTTTGTTACTACTATTTCTCAGAAAGTTTTGAAGAGATCTTTCTCAAATTTCATATGTATGTTCCCCTTGGAAACTTAGTTGTGCATATTGCATTTTGCGACCGATCGGTCAACAAGATGGCCGACCGTGGCCATCTTGGAATTTGATAGTTAAAGTTTGTTACTGCTACTTCCCAGAAAGTACCAAAAGGGATCTTTCTCAAATTTTCATATGTATGTTACCCTTGGACCCTAGTTGTACATATTGCATTTTGGGACTGATCAGTCAACAAGATGGCCGCCATCTTGGAATTTGATATTGTTAAAGTTTGTTACTGCTACTTCCCAGAAAGTACCAAAGGGATCTTTCTCAAATTTCATATGTATGTTACCCTTGGACCCTAGTTGTACATATTGCATTTTGGGACTGATCAGTCAACAAGATGGCCGACCGGCGGCCATCTTGGATTTTGATAGTTCAAGTTTGTTACCGCTATTTCCCAGAAAGTACTGAAGGGATCTTTCTCAAATTTCATATGTAAGTTTCCCTAGAACCCTTGTTGTGCATATTGCATTTTGGAACCGATAGGTCAACAAGATGGCCAACCGGCGGCCATCTTGGATTTTGATAGTTAAAGTTTGTTACCACTATTTCTCAGAAAGTCCCGAAGGGATCTTTCTCAAATTTCATATGTAGGTTTCCCTAGGGCCCTAGTTGTGCATATTGCATTTTGGGACCGATCGCTCAACAAGATGGCCGACCGGTGGCCATCTTGGATTTTGATAGTTAAGGTTGTTACCGCTATTTATCAGAAAGTACCGAAGGGATCTTTCTCAAATTTCATGTGTAAGTTCCCCTAGGACCCTATTTGTGCATATTGCATTTAGGGACCGATAGGTCAACAAGATGGCCGACTGGCAGCCATCTTGGATTTTGATAGTTAAAGTTTGTTACTACTATTTCTCAGAAAGTACTGAAGGGATCTTTCTCAAATTTCATATGTATGTTCCCTTTGGACCCTAGTTTTACATATTGCATTTTGGGACCGATTGGTCAACAAGATGGCCGATAGACAGCCATCTTGGATTTTGAAAGTTAAAGTTTGTTACCGCTATTTCCCAGAAAGTACTGAAGGGATCTTTCTCAAATTTCATGTGTAAGTTCCCCTAGGACCCTATTTGTGCATATTGCATTTTGGGACCGATCAGTCAACAAGATGGCCGACCGGCGGCCATCTTGGATTTTGATAGTTAAAGTTTGTTTCCGCTATTTCTCAGAAAGTACTGAAGGGATCTTTCTCAAATTTCATGTGCAGGTTCTCCGAGGTTTGAAAAAGTTTGAAAAGCAGGGAAAAGATCCCTCTCTCTGTTGTCAGACATAGATCATTCTTTGGTGGGCGCTAAGATCCCTCTTAGATCGCTTGTTTCAATACTCTTTCTGAAATTAAATAATATATTCATTCTTTAATTTTAGAAAGGTAAATATTTTCAATGTTTTAGTTTGAAAGTTTCCTGCTTGTAATAACATAGAAAGTACATCAGATACATGTCATGTATGTTTTTTATGCTGCAACATTCGTTAGAAAACCATCATTAAGCTCAAAGTTGTCAACAATTTTGCAAATGTGTCCGCCATTATTTAAAACCCTTTTTTTGCCTTGGAAGTAGCTTGTCAATTGAATTGGCACATGTGCTGAAATTCTAGAATCCAGCTGTTTTCCGTCCCTGCTGAATACAGCAAAAACATTTGTAGTAGGTGTATTCAGACTATACCTATATGCTATTTGCAGGATAAAATATAACAGTGGTAAAGGAGAACAACAGTACACCAGCTGATTTAGTGTAGTGTCTATTTACAATTACAGACTTCTATATTCTATTTATAGCTCGAACTTCTCATGACATGGATGTTATGATAAAACGACAAAACAAACTGATTGGGAAGTTACGAGACGAGTGGCTCTCACAAGAGACAAGCTGCCCAGATAGAGACACTGACAAAGACCTCATCATACAGAAAAGCAAAAGTTAGCTCAGCCTTCACAGGGGGGACTGAATGGAGTGTGTAAGTGTATCGTACAGAAAAGCAAAGTTAGCTCAGCAGAAAAGCAAAGTTAGCTCACTCACAGGGGGCACTTACACTGAATGGAGTGTGTAAGTGTATCGTACAGTATTAGCTCAGTACAGAAAAGCAAAGTTAGCTCAGCCTTCACAGGGGGACTGAATGGAGTGTGTAAGTGTATCGTACAGAAAAGCAAAGTTAGCTCAGCCCTCTTCACAGGGGGACTGAATGGAGTGTGTAAGTGTATCCTACAGAAAAGCAAAGTTAGCTCAGCCTCACAGGGGGACTGAATGGAGTGTGTAAGTGTATCGTACAGAAAAGCAAGTTAGCTCAGCCCTCACAGGGGGACTGAATGGAGTGTGTAAGTGTATCGTACAGAAAAGCAAAGTTAGCTCAGCCTTCACAGGGGGACTGAATGGAGTGTGTAAGTGTATCGTACAGAAAAGCAAAGTTAGCTCAGCCTTCACAGGGGACTGAATGGAGTGTGTAAGTGTATCGTACAGAAAAGCAAAGTTAGCTCAGCCTCACAGGGGGACTGAATGGAGTGTGTAAGTGTATCGTACAGAAAAGCAAAGTTAGCTCAGCCTCACAGGGGGACTGAATGGAGTGTGTAAGTGTATCGTACAGAAAAGCAAAGTTAGCTCAGCTCTCACAGGGGGGACTGAATGGAGTGTGTAAGTGTATCGTACAGAAAAGCAAAGTTAGCTCAGCCCTCACAGGGGACTGAATGGAGTGTGTAAGTGTATCGTACAGAAAGGCAAAGTTAGCTCAGCCCTCACAGGGGGACAGAATGGAATGTGTAAGTGTATTGTATAGAAAAGCAGAGTAAGCTCAGCCCTCACAGGGGACTGAATGGAGTGTGTAAGTGTATCGTAGAGAAAAGCATAGTTAGCTCAGCTCTCACAGAGGGACAGAATGGAGTGTGTAAGTGTATTTTACAGAAAGGCAAAGTTAGCTCAGCTCTTACAGGGGGACTGAATGGAGTGTGTAAGTGTATAGTATGGAAAAGCAATGTAAGCTCAGCCCTCACAGGGGACTGAATGGAGTGTGTAAGTGTATCGTACAGAAAAGCAAAGTTAGCTCAGCCCTCACAGGGGGACAGAATGGAGTGTGTAAGTGTATTGTACAGAAAAGCAAAGTTAGCTCAGCTCTCACAGGGGGACTGAATGGAGTGTGTAAGTGTATCGTACAGAAAAGCAAAGTTAGCTCAGCTCTTACAGGGGGACTGAATGGAGTGTGTAAGTGTATCGTACAGAAAAGCAAAGTTAGCTCAGCCTCACAGGGGGGACTGAATGGAGTGTGTAAGTGTATTGTACAGAAAAGCAAAGTTAGCTCAGCCATCTCACAAGGGGACTGAATGGAGTGTGTAAGTGTATCGTACAGAAAAGCAAAGTTAGCTCAGCCCTCACAGGGGACTGAATGGAGTGTGTAAGTGTATCGTACAGAAAAGCAAAGTTAGCTCAGCCCTCACAGGGGGACTGAATGGAGTGTGTAAGTGTATCGTACAGAAAAGCAAAGTTAGCTCAGCTCTCACAGGGGACTGAATGGAGTGTGTAAGTGTATCGTACAGAAAAGCAAAGTTAGCTCAGCTCTCACAGGGGACTGAATGGAGTGTGTAAGTGTATCGTACAGAAAAGCAAAGTTAGCTCAGCTCTCACAGGGGACTGAATGGAGTGTGTAAGTGTATCGTACAGAAAAGCAAAGTTAGCTCAGCCTCAAGGGGACTGAATGGAGTGTGTAAGTGTATCGTACAGAAAAGCAAAGTTAGCTCAGCTCTCACCGGGGACTGAATGGAGTGTGTAAGTGTATCGTAGAGAAAAGCAAAGTTAGCTCAGCTCTCACAGGGGGACAGAATGGAGTGTGTAAGTGTATCGTACAGAAAAGCAAAGTTAGCTCAGCTCTCACAGGGGGACTGAATGGAGTGTGTAATGGAGAAAAGTTAGTCACACAGTAAAGTGTATGTACAGAAAAGCAAAGTTAGCTCAGCTCTCACAGGGGACTGAATGGAGTGTGTAAGTGTATCGTACAGAAAAGCAAAGTTAGCTCAGCTCTCACAGGGGACTGAATGGAGTGTGTAAGTGTATCGTACAGAAAAGCAAAGTTAGCTCAGCCCTCACAGGGGACTGAATGGAGTGTGTAAGTGTATCGTACAGAAAAGCAAAGTTAGCTCAGCTCTCACAGGGGGACTGAATGGAGTGTGTAAGTGTATCGTACAGAAAAGCAAAGTTAGCTCAGCTCTCACAGGGGGACTGAATGGAGTGTGTAAGTGTATCGTACAGAAAAGCAAAGTTAGCTCAGCTCTCACAGGGGACTGAATGGAGTGTGTAAGTGTATCGTACAGAAAAGCAAAGTTAGCTCAGCTCTCACAGGGGACTGAATGGAGTGTGTAAGTGTATCGTACAGAAAAGCAAAGTTAGCTCAGCCCTCACAGGGGACTGAATGGAGTGTGTAAGTGTATCGTACAGAAAAGCAAAGTTAGCTCAGCCCTCACAGGGGGACTGAATGGAGTGTGTAAGTGTATCGTACAGAAAAGCAAAGTTAGCTCAGCCCTCACAGGGGACTGAATGGAGTGTGTAAGTGTATCGTACAGAAAAGCAAAGTTAGCTCAGCCCTCACAGGGGGACAGAATGGAGTGTGTAAGTGTATCGTACAGAAAAGCAAAGTTAGCTCAGCTCTCACAGGGGGACTGAATGGAGTGTGTAAGTGTATCGTACAGAAAAGCAAAGTTAGCTCAGCTCTCACAGGGGGACTGAATGGAGTGTGTAAGTGTATCGTACAGAAAAGCAAAGTTAGCTCAGCCCTCACAGGGGACTGAATGGAGTGTGTAAGTGTATCGTACAGAAAAGCAAAGTTAGCTCAGCCCTCACAGGGGACTGAATGGAGTGTGTAAGTGTATCGTACAGAAAAGCAAAGTTAGCTCAGCTCTCACAGGGGGACTGAATGGAGTGTGTAAGTGTATCGTACAGAAAAGCAAAGTTAGCTCAGCCCTCACAGGGGACTGAATGGAGTGTGTAAGTGTATCGTACAGAAAAGCAAAGTTAGCTCAGCTCTCACAGGGGACTGAATGGAGTGTGTAAGTGTATCGTACAGAAAAGCAAAGTTAGCTCAGCCTCTCACAGGGGACTGAATGGAGTGTGTAAGTGTATCGTACAGAAAAGCAAAGTTAGCTCAGCTCTCACAGGGGACTGAATGGAGTGTGTAAGTGTATCGTACAGAAAAGCAAAGTTAGCTCAGCTCTCACAGGGGACTGAATGGAGTGTGTAAGTGTATCGTACAGAAAAGCAAAGTTAGCTCAGCTCTCACAGGGGACTGAATGGAGTGTGTAAGTGTATCGTACAGAAAAGCAAAGTTAGCTCAGCTCTCACAGGGGACTGAATGGAGTGTGTAAGTGTATCGTACAGAAAAGCAAAGTTAGCTCAGCTCTCACAGGGGACTGAATGGAGTGTGTAAGTGTATCGTACAGAAAAGCAAAGTTAGCTCAGCCCTCACAGGGGACTGAATGGAGTGTGTAAGTGTATCGTACAGAAAAGCAAAGTTAGCTCAGCCCTCACAGGGGACTGAATGGAGTGTGTAAGTGTATCGTACAGAAAAGCAAAGTTAGCTCAGCCCTCACAGGGGGACTGAATGGAGTGTGTAAGTGTATCGTACAGAAAAGCAAAGTTAGCTCAGCCCTCACAGGGGACTGAATGGAGTGTGTAAGTGTATCGTACAGAAAAGCAAAGTTAGCTCAGCTCTCACAGGGGGACTGAATGGAGTGTGTAAGTGTATCGTACAGAAAAGCAAAGTTAGCTCAGCCCTCACAGGGGACTGAATGGAGTGTGTAAGTGTATCGTACAGAAAAGCAAAGTTAGCTCAGCTCTCACAGGGGACTGAATGGAGTGTGTAAAAGTAATTTCTATTTACAGAAAAGCAAAGTTAGCTCAGCCCTCACAGGGGACTGAATGGAGTGTGTAAGTGTATCGTAGAGAAAAGCATAGTTAGCTCAGCTCTCACAGAGGGACAGAATGGAGTGTGTAAGTGTATTGTACAGAAAAGCAAAGTTAGCTCAGCCTCACAGGGGACTGAATGGAGTGTGTAAGTGTATCTCACAGAAAAGCAAAGTTAGCTCAGCTCTCACAGGGGACTGAATGGAGTGTGTAAGTGTATCGTACAGAAAAGCAAAGTTAGCTCAGCTCTCACAGGGGACTGAATGGAGTGTGTAAGTGTATCGTACAGAAAAGCAAAGTTAGCTCAGCTCTCACAGGGGACTGAATGGAGTGTGTAAGTGTATATCGTACAGAAAAGCAAAGTTAGCTCAGCTCTCACAGGGGACTGAATGGAGTGTGTAAGTGTATCGTACAGAAAAGCAAAGTTAGCTCAGCTCTCACAGGGGACTGAATGGAGTGTGTAAGTGTATCGTACAGAAAAGCAAAGTTAGCTCAGCTCTCACAGGGGACTGAATGGAGTGTGTAAGTGTATCGTACAGAAAAGCAAAGTTAGCTCAGCTCTCACAGGGGACTGAATGGAGTGTGTAAGTGTATCGTACAGAAAAGCAAAGTTAGCTCAGCTCTCACAGGGGACTGAATGGAGTGTGTAAGTGTATCGTACAGAAAAGCAAAGTTAGCTCAGCTCTCACAGGGGACTGAATGGAGTGTGTAAGGTATCGTACAGAAAAGCAAAGTTAGCTCAGCTCTCACAGGGGACTGAATGGAGTGTGTAAGTGTATCGTACAGAAAAGCAAAGTTAGCTCAGCTCTCACAGGGGACTGAATGGAGTGTGTAAGGGTATCGTACAGAAAAGCAAAGTTAGCTCAGCTCTCACAGGGGACTGAATGGAGTGTGTAAGGGTATCGTACAGAAAAGCAAAGTTAGCTCAGCTCTCACAGGGGACTGAATGGAGTGTGTAAGGGTATCGTACAGAAAAGCAAAGTTAGCTCAGCTCTCACAGGGGACTGAATGGAGTGTGTAAGGGTATCGTACAGAAAAGCAAAGTTAGCTCAGCTCTCACAGGGGACTGAATGGAGTGTGTAAGGGTATCGTACAGAAAAGCAAAGTTAGCTCAGCTCTCACAGGGGACTGAATGGAGTGTGGCAAAGTAATTTCTTTTCCAGAAAAGCATGGGATATAACTCAGCTGTATGAACAAATTTGATCACAGTAGCCCCAGTTACATTCTTAATGTGTTAACGATGAACTGTCATCTTCATCAAACATACAAAATGTCCCATTTATAGATTGTGGTATAATGTAGACATGGGGTTACACAATGTAATGATGAGGTATAGATGGCCATGGGAGCCGTGTATATTGTCTGTAACAGAAACAGCTGAAGGAAGTTTTGTAGAAATAAATTTATTTATTCCATTACTATTGTCTTTATTGTTATCATCAGAACTGTATTACGTAGTCCTACAGTAAAATCTCTTTACCTCCAACTACAGGGCAACCAGCTCATAGTTCTAGTTCAAAGAAATCAGAGTATTTGAGTCATCAGAGATTGGTCATCCAGTCAAAAACTGAAATCTTAAATTATGATAAACCAAGCATGTCAATGACATTTTAACTTCTGTGTTTTACAGTATTTTAATTATTTAGAAGTTTTTTCAACTGTTATAATAATAATAGTGAAAATAAATGGATTAAAATACAGTAGATAAACCAATCTACAAGGTCAACCACCTGTTTAACGAATAGATGGTTTAAATACAATGTATGTGAGGGAAAGCAGATATTTTTGTTCAAAGAATAAGGGGTATTTGACGAATAGCAGTTCAAGCTATGTGAGGTTTTGTTACATGAACTATTCAGGGAAGCAGTCGGGACCATGCAATATGTTCAACAAATGGTGGATAGTGGATGATAGCGTATTCGAGTTAGAGGGGTCATATTGTATTGTGTTTACATGGGTGATACAGAAATATATTGGGTTCATGAAGAAAATTGTATTGGGTGATGTCTGCTTGTAGCTTAGCTTTGATGGTAATTGAGAGGTAAATTATGTATAAACAAATGAAACATATATTAGAAAACCTGGTATTTAGTATGCCAGAATTATACACTTTCTGGAGAACATATGATGATAGGCGCATAATTCTTAATTCTTTGAAACCCATGTGAGACAGCTGCCATATATTGGTCAAAGGTTGATGAATATTCTTTCGGTACTTTGGCTCTCCTCCTTTTGCAAAACCTGTTTCATCTTTAGACTACATGTTAAAGGGACATGACAACTTAGCTAAACTTGCAGTTGATGTAAATGTACAAGTGATAATTCCTTTTGATAAATGGAATTAATAGAAAAATCATATTGCAAAAACTTATTACTTATTACAGAACTTGACCCATTTTGTTACATAATTTCACTATTTGTTATGTTTTATTTTTCATGTCCTAGACACTAATGTTCTAGGCAAGTTGGCAAAGACATCAAGCAAACATCACTACCAGATCTGTAAAGGGACGTAACTCCATTGATAATAGTAAAACTGCTGTTACTCGAAATATCAAAGTTGCATTTTTTGATTGATATCTTTTGTCTTTTTAATCTGACTCCCGCCATTCTTTCCTTTTCTCACATTGATGGTTTCAACAAATTTATATGTTTCATATCCATTGGATTTTTTAATCCAATGGAATACATGTACTTTGACTTCAAGCCATCAATACCACATCACTGGACAGGCCTGCTACATTTTACACTGTCAGAGTAGTAAATGTTGTTTCTCAACAATACAACCACACAGACCAGACTGTTTCTCAGCTTTTCAGAGTAACATTATTTACCATAACAGGAAGTGCCAAACCATACACTTTGGATTTCACCAACTGTAAGCTGAAGTTCTTCCAGCCATGCTATTATAGTCTGTAGACTTTTTAAGTCAGCTGACCATAGGTCATGGTGACCTATTGCGATAGTCTTTTTTCCGTCGTCGTGCGTTGGTGCGTTGGGCGATATCCGTTAACATTTCCTTGTGAATGTGAAATCACAGAATCACAGAGTTATTGCCCTTTGCAATGATAATTATTATAGGACCTTGTGAACGTGATAACTATAGTAAATATACACCAAAGCTTAATGAAACTTTGTGTATTCACAGTAATTTACGGTGTTATTGCCCTTTGCACTAATTATTACTGTTGGACCTTGTAAACTGAACTAAATGTAACTTTGTATGTAGCTAACATTGGAAGATCTCCCGACAAATTTGAAAATCAGCTTGATTCGACGGTAAAATATGGAGTTATTGCCCTTTCCATGAAAATTACTATTGGACCTTGTGAGCGGGATAACTTGAAATCTTAGACAAGTTCTAAAATCGGCCTAATTTGACAGCATTTCAAGGAGTTATTGCCCTTTGCACTAATAATTATTATTGGACATTGTGAATACAATAACTTGAGTATATATGCACCAAGCTTAATGAAACTTTGTAGTTAGACTAACATTATATAGATCTAGGACGAGTTCGAAAATCAACCGGATTCAATTGCAACTTACAGAGTTATTTCCCTTTGCACTCATAATTATTATTGGACCTTGTGAATACAATGACTTGAATAAATATGCACTCAGCTTCATGAAACTTTGTATTTACACTAAAATTTGAAAGATCTCGGACAAGTTCGAAAAGCGACCTGATTAGATTGTAACTTACAGAGTTATTGCCCTTTAGAATTATAATTATTGAATCTTGTGAATATGATAACTTGAATTAATATGCACTCAGCTTCATGAAACTTTGTATTTAGACTAAAATTGGAAAGATCTCGGACAATTTGAAAATCGACCTGATTAGATTGTAACTTACGAAGTTATTGCCCTTTGCAATTATATTTATTCAATCTTGTGAACATGATAACTTGAGTTAATATGCACCGAGCTTAATAAAATTTTCTATGTAGACTAACAATGGAAAGATCTCGGATGACTTTAAAAATCAGCTTGATTCATGATCAATTGTAACTTATGGAGTTATTGCCCTTTGCAATTATATAATTATTGAATCTTGTGAACATGATAACTTGAGTAAATATGATCTGAACTTAATGAAACTTTGCATATAGACTGATATTGAAAATATCTCGAACAATTTTGAAAACAAGCTTGATTCCACTATAACTTATTTAAGGAGTTATTGCCCTTTGCAATAAGAACTATTGAACCTTGTGAACACGGTAATGTGAGTGAATATGCACCAAGCTTAATGAAACTTTGTATGTAGACCTATTAGATGTATGTTCCTATTTCATGAACAAAAGACATCAGTTGGCTAGTAAACGACATAACTAATTTGTATCAAATACCAGGTGACCTTTAAAGCCTATGGGCCTCTTCTTCTTTGGTAGATTGTTTTCCTCTGATAAAACTGGTGCTTTCTAAAACTATTAGTGTTAGCACTCAAATGTGCATATGTAAAATTTTATATTACTTGGATGGATTTAATATTCCAATTAGTTTGTTGACAACTAAACCCTACAGACGATAGTCATACATATAAGATATAAATGAGATTTAATTTCCTGACAGGTACAGGTAGATATAAACAGCTTTAGAATGTCAGCCCACGAAATTAAAGGTACAGAAGCCATGAGATGTGATTGATTTGAAGAATCATTACGGCTAAATATGCAGCCATTTGATATGCCTGATTACCTCCCTTCAGAATAACTGCAGCGTACATATTTCTGGTAGAAAGACATCATGTCCCTACTAACCCTAACACATGTTACACCTGTGGCCTTGCTGGAGGAAAAACGGTGCTATTTGATAGCGTGGAGATTTGGTGAGAACTTTGGGTGAGACCACCTCCTACAGGTTTGTCTGTGACCATCAGCCCTAGTAAACAGTATGATATTGGTATGAAAAGTGTTGATAAGATCTGTCCTTGTGATAATGATTATAAGCTTGAACTTTAATAATCTACCATTTATTGTCCTTGTCTATTCCGTTGTATGACCTGGGTTTTTTCCCATAGAAACTTAGTATTTAGGGTGTGTGGATGGCAGTGGCTGCCAAAGACTATCAAATGACAGCTGATCGAAAGTGAAGTTGACATCCAAACATTAATTCTGAAAAAACACAGTCATACACAAATGAAATGGTATTTAAACTTTAATTGGTACTCTCAGATAAATTTAGGACATTCGTAATGTATTAGATAGGTAAGGAATTTCAAATTTGTACATAATTATGGCAATTGATGTAATGTAGATTGAATAGTCAAGGTCTATCATTAATGTTCTGTAATTACTACAGAATACACTTTGAGAACCTGACTAGCCCAGTCCTAGTGTCAGTAAGCTGTAGGCAGCTCGAGGGCCTGTGTAAATTGTTTAAAAGTACTTTTAATTGACTTAAAGAATACAGTTATTTGATCTTTGGATAACAGTTTAAATGGTCAGTGAGATTACATTACAGAAAGTATCAGTAGGAACATCATGATCAAAGATAAAAACAGAAATGTCCATCTATAGAGAGATTTAAATATCCTCGATAGCAAGGCTATCAATCATTTTTATCTAATGAAAATACTCTGTGACATGGTTTTGAAAAGATCATAACCTATATTTTTAGCCCACCATCATCAGATGGTGGGCTATTCTGATGATGGTGGGCTATTCAAATCGCCCTGCGTCCGTGGTCCGTCGTCCGCCGTCCGTCATCCGTCCGTAAACAATGCTTGTTATCACTATTTCTTAAAAACTGCTGCAGGGATTTTGTTCAAACTTCACATGGAGGGTCCCCTTGGTCCCTAGTTTTGCCATACAGATTTTGAGGCTGATCGGAAAAACAAGATGGCCGCCAGGCAGCCATCTTTGATTTTGGCAGTTGAAGTTTGTTATCGATATTTCTTGAGAACTACTGAAGGGATTTTGTTCAAACTTCACATGAAGGTTACCCTTGGTCCCTAGTTGTGCCATACAGATTTTGAGGCTGATCGGAAAAACAAGATGGCCGCCAGGCAGCCATCTTTGATTTTGGCAGTTGAAGTTTGTTATCGATATTTCTTGAGAACTACTGAAGGAATTTTGTTCAAACTTCACATGGAGGTTACCCTTGGTCCCTATTTGTGCCATACAGATTTTGAGGCTGATAGGAAAAACAAGATGGCCGCCAGGTGGCCATCTTGGATTTTGATAGTTAAGGTTTGATATCCCTATTTCTCAAAAAGTGCTGAAGGGATCTTTCTCAAATTTAATATGTAGGTTCCCCTAGTGCCCTTGTTGTGCATATTGCATTTTTGGACCAATCGGTGAATAAGATGGCCGCCAGGCCGCCATCTTGGATTTTGATAGTTAAAGTTTGTTATGGCTATTTCTCAGATAGTACTGAAGGGATCTGTCTCAAATTTCATATGTAGGTTCCCCTAGGGACCTAGTTGTGCATATTGCATTTTGAGACAGATCGGTCAACAAGATGGCCGCCAGGCAGCCATCAGGCGGCCATCTTGTATTTTGTTATTCAAAGTTTGTTATCGCTATTTCTCAGAAAGTACTGAAGGGATCTGTCTCAAAATTCATATGTAGGTTCCCCTAGGGCCCTAGTTGTGCACATTGTGATTTGGGACTGATTGATCAACAAAATTGCTACCAGGCAGCCATCTTGGATTTTTATATTCAAAATTTGTTATCGCTATTTCTCAGAAAGTCTTGAATGGATCTTTCTCAAATTTCACATGTAGGTTCCCCTAGGGCCCTAGTTGTGCATATTGTGATTTGGGACCGATTGATCAACAAGATGGCCGCCAAGGAGTCATCTTGGAATTTGATAGTTGAAGTTTGTTACCGCTATTTCTCAAAAAGTACTGAAGCGATCTGTCTCAAATTTTATATGTAGTATGTTTGAAAAAGTTTAAAAAGTAGAGAAAAGATCCATCTTTCCTTTGTCAGATATAGATCATTCTTTGGTGGGCGCCAAGATCCCTCTGGGATCTCTTGTTAGATTTGCAATAAAAAAAATTAATTTTACTGTAAAACTATTAACCTAAATTTAATCGACTAATAGAGAAAGAATAAGAACACATAACGAAAAAAAATAATGTATACCTTCACACTCATTGATTTTTCTTATTTAATGAAAGCGTTTCTTGACCTAACAACCTAAAATTGTCTTGATTTCATTACCAAGTTATTTATGATTAACACGTTAATTCCTTGATTGGTGTAGCTGTTGTGTTTATGTAACAATGTTCGTGCTGGGTGGAACCGCATCACTGAACTTTATATAGATTTTTGAGATCAATTTATTGGATTGTTTGTGAAATAGGGAACAGCAGGTGAGATGTATACCAGAACTGTTGGTTATTTCCGGTCTATCGGGACTTGATGAAGTGTGACCACCTGTTCTAATAGTCCTGACGGTTCTCCTTGTACAGGTACCAATACCAGTCCTACAGAACTGGTGCAGCATCCGAGTGGCAGCCAACCTTTTAAGGAAAACCACTGATATATATGGTAGTATTGGAGACCTACTGGTGTAGTGGAATGTTGCCTATTAACATCTGCAATACTAGCATACTGCATTATCTTATCAACAATATCATCATATCTAATTTAGGGGTTTATGTGTGACAACTTCCATAGAACCAATATTTTTGTACACAGTTGCTGAACCGGAATGTCTGGTGCTTCCAACTTTTTTGGTCCTTGTGTCTGCTTTGTTCTGAAGGTTACTGTAACAGCATGGCTTCATGACGGGCGACTTTTGTAAGACTTACTGATGTCAGGCCTATTGTTTTCTGTGTAACAAGGCTTCATACACCAGGGAAGTACACAGGAGGTAGAGAGAATGTTCCAATCTAGAACAATATGATTCTGGGTTCTTGATTAGTTTCCAGTAGAACGATTCATACTTGCAGTCCAGAATTGATAAGCTGAAATGTATACATAATACTAAATACAACTTGTCTGTGTATTACATAGAATCTCTGAGAAAGGTTTCGAGTATTGTTTAACGAGTAGAAAGTTTCTTTTGTACTTGTTACGTAATTATTACAGAGGCTCCATTGTTCAAGAGAATATTACTGGAGTTATCCTTGTATAGATACACAAAAGTTTCTGCTATACCAGAACACTCTCCTATTTTGGAATAAAAAACATGTAACTTTAAAGATCTAATTATGAAGAGGCTAATATATTTCTTGATTCGGCTTTGAAGTGAAATGGTGCGAGGGTTTAAATGCCACAAGTGGGTATGAATACTGGAGAGTGGTTAGAGATAAGATAGATCTATATACACCTGTACCATATGTGTTTGGATATTAGCTCACTAAATATTTCTTACTGTGCCAAATACCCATATTATATTACAGATATTTGGAATGTGCGACCATTCCAGTCGTAGACCATTTCAAATGACATACAGGTATCTTGGACATTGTTTTATATAGATAAATCAGGAAGCCACTTTTCTTATCTAATTGAACAACACTGATAAGGACTGGTGGCACAATAATGAGGAGTGGCCAGGGAGATGTGTGGGATTAATTAGGACAGATGATATTAATTAGGACAAGTGACTGATAAAGACAGGTACCATCATCAAGAACAGATGACATTAACAAGGACAGGGATCATCAATAAAGGATATCAATTAGGATAAGTGGCATAGTCATGTGCCACTTCGGGAGGATGAGTGGCACCTCTGAGGACAGCTGATGATCCAAACACAATCAAAGGAAGGAGGTGAGTTTGTTATCAATTTTTTCTTTTGAAATCCAAATTAGGAATGAAGTGTTACTTACGATGGCCGACAGCGACCGTCAAAAAAAAACTCCTTCAAAATGTTTTTCGTACCTAACTATCCAATGATATTTAAGTACAAATCTGAGTATCTATTCCCCCCACCTTATGATATAATGTAACCCTTCGGCAATTGTTCACCGTCACCGTAACAAGTTCTATACTGCAACCCAGATTGGTGTTATTGGAATACACCTACTACATACTGCAACCCAGATTGGTGTTATTGGAATACACCTACTACATACTGCAACCCAGATTGGTGTTATTGGAATACACCTACTACATACTGCAACCCAGATTGGTGTTATTGGAATACACCTACTACATACTGCAACCCAGATTGGTGTTATTGGAATACACCTACCACATACTGCAACCCAGTTTGGTGTTATTGGAATACACCTACCACATACTGCAACCCAGATTGGTGTAATTGGAATACACCTACTACATACTGCAACCCAGATTGGTGTTATTGGAATACACCTACCACATACTGCAACCCAGATTGGTGTTATTGGAATACACCTACTACATACTGCAACCCAGTTTGGTGTTATTGGAATACACCTACTACATACTGCAACCCAGTTTGGTGTTATTGGAATACACCTACTACATACTGCAACCCAGATTGGTGTTATTGGAATACACCTACTACATACTGCAACCCAGATTGGTGTTATTGGAATACACCTACTACATACTGCAACCCAGTTTGGTGTTATTGGAATACACCTACTACATACTGCAACCCAGTTTGGTGTTATTGGAATACACCTACTACATACTGCAACCCAGTTTGGTGTTATTGGAATACACCTACTACATACTGCAACCCAGTTTGGTGTTATTGGAATACGCCTACCACATACTGCAACCCAGATTGGTGTTATTGGAATACACCTACTACATACTGCAACCCAGTTTGGTGTTATTGGAATACACCTACTACATACTGCAACCCAGTTTGGTGTTATTGGAATACACCTACTACATACTGCAACCCAGTTTGGTGTTATTGGAATACACCTACTACATACTGCAACCCAGTTTGGTGTTATTGAAATACACCTACCACATACTGCAACCCAGTTTGGTGTTATTGGAATACACCTACCACATACAGCTCTATGTTTTTGCTGTATTTTGCACTGACTGAAAACAGCTGTATTATAGAATTTTAGAAGTGTGCCGATTGGACTGATCTACTTCCATGGAAAAACATTGTTTGAAAGACTGACATATTTACAACAGTGTTGGCATCATTAAGCTAAAATATGTATGCATATAATATGTATATATATAACATGTTTTTGATGAATGTTGCAGGATAAAGTAGACATGGCCATTGCCTTAAAATATAAATTGTATTGGCTTGGGTCAGAAAGAAAAAAATGGATCACCATAGACTCACCACTTTTGTCTTTCTTAACCCTGGTCATGTTACAGCTTACCACGTATATTTTAAGACACTGACCATGTATTCTCTATATGTCATAGATAGCCTAGGATAATTTATTTGTAACTTGTATACAGGACCTAGGCATTCCCCTATGTCAGGTTTTGTCCTTTGTGCCTTTGTATGTCATGTGATGACCTAGGCATTCCCCTATGTCAGGTTTTGTCCTTTGTGCCTTTGTATGTCATGTGATGACCTAGGCATTCCCTTCCCCTATGTCAGGTTTTGTCCTTTGTGCCTTTGTATGTCATGTGATGACCTAGGCATTCCCTTCCCCTATGTCAGGTTTTGTCCTTTGTGCCTTTGTATGTCATGTGATGACCTAGGCATTCCCTTCCCCTATGTCAGGTTTTGTCCTTTGTGCCTTTGTATGTCATGTGATGACCTAGGCATTCCCTTCCCCTATGTAAGGTTTTGTCCTTTGTGCCTTTATATGTCATGTGATGACCTAGGCATTCCCTTCCCCTATGTCAGGTTTTGTCCTTTGTGCCTTTGTATGTCATGTGATGTCTTCGCGCATCTTTAATATCAACATTTGTCATTTATTGTCTATTATGCTGTCTTTGTATCATTATATGTCATGTATTTTCCAGCTTTGTTTATGTATCTAAATTTGCATCTTCATGTTTAAAAATTTCCATAGTACGTGCATTTTGATTTGGCAGTTTAACAGCTCTACTGTTTTCATAATTCAAACCTTTTTGTTGCTATTTATTTTTGCAAATTCTTATCACCCATGAAGTACACGAAATTCAATAGCATGTGAAAATGTTACATTATTGTCCATTACTGTCAATGAAGGTCATATTTACTGACCATTGTTCTATGTGATATATTGTCCATTATCTGTGTTGTATGTCCTGTGATCCATCATTGTTCCCATTGATAGTTATGGTACCTGCTGTTTATTTGCTGTAGTTGGACCTACTTTGTATCAACAATTAGTACAGTTGTTGTTACCTGTTATGTCATTGTATAGTGTGTCATCATCACTACCACTGTCAATCTATTGACTGTGGATCTAATTGATCTCTTACTCAATTTTAAGGTTTTTTGACTGTCACTTGTGTTAGATAAACATCCTGATTGACTCCCTGTTCCCCTCCCCCCCCATACCCCCCCTCCCAAACAATCTGGCAGACCTGTATCATTGTGCTCCCATCGTAGCTCCTCCCCTCCCCCCCTGACTGACTGTTTCAGCACCCACCCCCCCCCCAGTATGCCTGTATCATTGTGACCTCCTCCCACGGCCCCCACCCCACTCCTATAGATCCCACATTGTGATTGAGTCTGCTCCATGTTCCCCCCTCCCGATATTATCTGACAGACCTGTGTCATTGTATCCAACAGTTGGTGTACATTCCAGCCATTGATTGTAACTATTCATGCTTTAACAAGCTTTCAATTATTGATGTGTTTTATCAATTTTTACTTGAATTATTGATCTTTGTTTCAGTACCAGTATGTCATTGTAGACATTTCACTGGTACACATTCCACAAATGTGTGGGGTATCCTCTGTTTAATACTGTCTGTCACACAATATGTGATATAGACAAACTAGATATACACATTTATTGTTTATACAGTCTGTGATATAGACAAACTAGATATACACATTTATTGTTTATACAGTCTGTGATATAGACAAAATAGATATACACATTTATTGTTTATACAGTCTGTGATATAGACAAACTAGATATACACATTTATTGTTTATACAGTCTGTGATATAGACAAAATAGATATACACATTTATTGTTTATACAGTCTGTGATATAGACAAACTAGATATACACATTTATTGTTTATACAGTCTGTGATATAGACAAACTAGATATACACATTTATTGTTTATAGGGATCAACCAACTAAATAAAAAAAGACCTTCGAAATGGCCCCTGTGTATACAAGATTGAGCCCAGGATAGAATTTTAACCCGGCCGCTGATTGGCTGGCTAATTATGAATTTCAAAAGTAAAAATGTTTTCTGACAGGTAATTATTCCTAGATAACCATGATATGAATTTGGAAATTCATATTGCGATTTAGGTTCAAAATATCAACTTTGATAATGAATAGGTAAAAGCATTAGAATTTCAGGATTTTTTAGTGCAAAATGCGCCTGATTTCAATAAAGCTACCCTGGTTGGAGTTTGAGCAGAAGGACCCAAACTTTTTTTTCTATTTAGTGTTATATGAGAACCTAGACTTTAATTATAGAACACAATAGCTAACTAATATTCCTTTATTTTAATAATACAGTACAAAACTTTAACAAAGTTTAACACTGTGGTCTATGTAAAATTATTTAGTTGGTTGCTCTCTATACAGTCTGTGATATAGACAAATTAGATATACACATTTATTGTTTATACAGTCTGTGATATAGACAAACTAGATATACACATTTATTGTTTATACAGTCTGTGATATAGAAAAAACCCACATATATATGGTGTACCTAATGTCTTTAGATTTATTTATAATGGGCCTTGTAAATTACATTGTCTGTGTAAGTCGCCACTTAGATACCACACAGTTAGATGCAATATTTTATATCTCTCGAAAGAATTTGTTTTTGTTTGAATCAGTACTGGATTGGGTTTGCCTCTCAAGACAGAAATAAATATTCAGTTACGGTCTTTAATATTATGTCTAGTTATTTGGATGATGTTGTCCGGTGCTTGCTTACAAAATAATGTAAATTGTACTAATTGTACTACAAACTGAACAAGGACAATTTTAAAGTATAAGAAAATGCTTAACGATATTGTAGAGGAGCATGTAAATCGTAAAGTTATTCAATTTAACATTAAATATCATAAAGAATTGTATTCATAGGAAGGGGATTAGATTGCAAAATGGCTCTGAGCAACTTTCGAAAGAGCAATTTTATTTATTGATTTATATTAATCAGTTTAAATAAGGTTTTCATAAACCATTTTGGATTTATTCTAAAGAGAATAAATGATCTCCAAAAACCAAACCCCAATGCTCTAGTTGTTTGGATGATCATGTTGGGTGACATCTCTGTACAACTCTCTATAATTCTGTCATTGATGGTCATACAAAGGATATAAAGCTCTTTATATGATGCCATTATGGTCAATTAACTTATTATAGTATTGAAAGGTATCTGAGGAATTTGATACCATTTCAGACTTATAAAATATGAGCTGTTGTTTTTATTCTTAGGAAGACATTATTATTAATAATGATTTTACTTAAACATCTTAACGGATTCTCACAGCAGTTTGCAAATTAATTCTTAATTAATCATTAAGAAATTATGAGCCTAAAGACTCGTGGCATATCAGATTATTGAACTTGTTTGATAAATTTCATATTGCATAGCCAATCGTGTAAGATCCTCTATATACATTTAATGTATTATTGCAAAGGATTATTTTTTCCAAATTAATATGCAATAACAAGATCTTTATTGTGTCATCACAATGATGTCAGATTTTCGCACCATTCTCAGATTTTTTTTAGCCCACCATTATCGGTCTACAAGATGTCCAACTGGCTGCCATCTTGGATTTTGTCGTTGAAGTTTGTGTCTGCTGTTTCTCAGGCGAAGTTCTGAAGCGATCTGTCTCAAATTTTATATGTAGCATGTTTGATCTCTTGGATCTCTTGTTCATATTGGTATAAAAGAAGACCATTTAGAATATCATATTTAGTATGAAAACAAAGACAAATTTGTTATTGTTATATTGATTAACACATTATATCACAGTTTCACAGTTTCTCTTTCTGAACACTAGAACCTTATCTCTTTTTGGACAATTTGAAATATTTAGATGGTATTAATATTGCTGAACTTAGGATTGACAGATTTTGACATTTCTTATGTACGTCTTCCCTTTTTTTAAGAAATCTAGTTTCAGCCTGACCATGCACTATCAGAGAGGTAACACTGGACACCCTTGCTGATGTTAATTATCATGTGTATACATCTGATCATCTAATCCCCATTAGTATTTAGCTGTATCAAGCTGTCCGTCTGGGACACTAATGTAACACCTTAGGGTTCCTGTCAGTAAATCTTTATATCTCTCCTGACTAGTGCAAAACCTTGTCTCGTCCATAATACACACATGAAGATCAGCTAAAACCATTGTTAAAGCTGAATTAAAAATGATTTGAGATGACTTTCCCTTCAGACCTGAACTGTTACTGACATGCTGGGAGGTTCAAGTTAATGGTTTTAATTGAACAGTTACATGTTATCAGTGTGTAAAACAGGTGTAATAATAGATCAAAAGGTCACATATAGGCCACCTCTGTATAATTACTAGGTATATCACCATTTTATTGACTGTGGAAAACATTATGTAATTATCATTTCTTGTGAAGGCATACTAGAAATTTGGTTAAGTGTTCTTTATTAGACTTGTGGTAGCCCAGCTTTAATGATTATACACGTTCTATAAGACTTGTGATAGCCCTGTTATAATGATTACATATAATTGTTCTATAAGACTTGTGGTAGCCCTGTTATAATGATTACATATAATGTTCTTAAGACTTGTGGTAGCCCTGTTATAATGATTACATATAATTGTTCTATAAGATTGTGGTATATAAGACTTGTGTAGCCTGTTATAATGATTATATCTAAAGCCGTGACTTGTGGTAGCCCTGTTATAATGATTACATATAAGTGTTCTATAAGACTTGTGGTAGCCCTGTTATAATGATTACATATAAGTGTTCTATAAGACTTGTGGTAGCCCTGTTATAATGATTACATATAAGTGTTCTTTATTAGACTTGTGGTAGCCCAGCTTTAATGATTATACACGTTCTATAAGACTTGTGATAGCCCTGTTATAATGATTACATATAATTGTTCTATAAGACTTGTGGTAGCCCTGTTATAATGATTACATATAAGTGTTCTATAAGACTTGTGGTAGCCCTGTTATAATGATTACATATAAGTGTTCTATAAGACTTGTGGTAGCCCTGTTATAATGATTACATATAAGTGTTCTATAAGACTTGTGGTAGCCCTGTTATAATGATTACATATAAGTGTTCTATAAGACTTGTGGTAGCCCTGTTATAATGATTACATATAAGTGTTCTATAAGACTTGTGGTAGCCCAGCTTTAATGATTATACACGTTCTATAAGACTTGTGGTAGCCCTGTTATAATGATTACATATAAGTGTTCTATAAGACTTGTGGTAGCCCTGTTATAATGATTACATATAAGTGTTCTATAAGACTTGTGGTAGCCCTGTTATAATGATTACATATAAGTGTTCTATAAGACTTGTGGTAGCCCTGTTATAATGATTACATATAAGTGTTCTATAAGACTTGTGGTAGCCCTGTTATAATGATTACATATAAGTGTTCTATAAGACTTGTGGTAGCCCAGCTATAATGATTACATATAATTGTTCTATAAGACTTGTGGTAGCCCTGTTATAATGATTACATATAAGTGTTCTATAAGACTTGTGGTAGCCCTGTTATAATGATTACATATGTTCTAAGATTGTTCTAATAAGACTTGTGGTAGCCCTGTTATAATGATTACATATATAGTGTTCTATAAGACTTGTGGTAGCCCTGTTATAATGATTACATATAAGTGTTCTATAAGACTTGTGGTAGCCCTGTTATAATGATTACATATAATTGTTCTATAAGACTTGTGGTAGCCCTGTTATAATGATTACATAAGTGTCAATAGTTGTTAGCCCGCTATAAGACTTGTGGTAGCCCTGTTATAAATGATTACATATAATTGTTCTATAAGACTTGTGGTAGCCCAGTTATAATGATTACATATAAGTGTTCTATAAGACTTGTGGTAGCCCTGTTATAATGATTACATATAAGTGTTCTATAAGACTTGTGGTAGCCCTGTTATAATGATTACATATAAGTGTTCTATAAGACTTGTGGTAGCCCTGTTATAATGATTACATATAAGTGTTCTATAAGACTTGTGGTAGCCCTGTTATAATGATTACATATAAGTGTTCTATAAGACTTGTGGTAGCCCTGTTATAATGATTACATATAAGTGTTCTATAAGACTTGTGGTAGCCTGGTTAAGTGTTCCTTGTGGTAGCTGTTATAATGATTACATATAAGTGTTCTATAAGACTTGTGGTAGCCCTGTTATAATGATTACTATAAGTGTTCATAATTCTATAAGACTTGTGGTAGCCCTGTTATAATGATTACATATAAGTGTTCTATAAGACTTGTGGTAGCCCTGTTATAATGATTACATATAAGTGTTCTATAAGACTTGTGGTAGCCCAGTTATAATGATTACATATAAGTGTTCTATAAGACTTGTGGTAGCCCTGTTATAATGATTACATATAAGTGTTCTATAAGACTTGTGGTAGCCCTGTTATAATGATTACATATAAGTGTTCTATAAGACTTGTGGTAGCCCTGTTATAATGATTACATATAAGTGTTCTATAAGACTTGTGGTAGCCCTGTTATAATGATTACATATAAGTGTTCTATAAGACTTGTGGTAGCCCTGTTATAATGATTACATATAAGTGTTCTATAAGACTTGTGGTAGCCCTGTTATAATGATTACATATAAGTGTTCTATAAGACTTGTGGTAGCCCTGTTATAATGATTACATATATAAGTGTTCTATAAGACTTGTGGTAGCCCTGTTATAATGATTACATATAAGTGTTCTATAAGACTTGTGGTAGCCCAGTTATAATGATTACATATATGTTCTATAAGACTTGTGGTAGCCCTGTTATAATGATTACATATAAGTGTTCTATAAGACTTGTGGTAGCCCTGTTATAATGATTACATATAAGTGTTCTATAAGACTTGTGGTAGCCCTGTTATAATGATTACATATAGTGTTCTATAAGACTTGTGGTAGCCCTGTTATAATGATTACATATAAGTGTTCTATAAGACTTGTGGTAGCCCATGTTATAATGATTACATATAAGTGTTCTATAAGACTTGTGGTAGCCCTGTTATAATGATTACATATAAGTGTTCTATAAGACTTGTGGTAGCCCTGTTATAATGATTACATATAAGTGTTCTATAAGACTTTGTGGTAGCCCTGTTATAATGATTACATATAAGTGTTCTATAAGACTTGTGGTAGCCCTGTTATAATGATTACATATAAGTGTTCTATAAGACTTGTGGTAGCCCTGTTATAATGATTACATATAAGTGTTCTATAAGACTTGTGGTAGCCCAGCTATAATGATTACATATAAGTGTTCTATAAGACTTGTGGTAGCCCTGTTATAATGATTACATATAAGTGTTCTATAAGACTTGTGGTAGCCCTGTTATAATGATTACATATAAGTGTTCTATAAGACTTGTGGTAGCCCAGCTATAATGATTACATATAATGTTCTATAAGACTTGTGGTAGCCCTGTTATAATGATTACATATAAGTGTTCTATAAGACTTGTGGTAGCCCTGTTATAATGATTAATAAAGTGTTCTATAAGACTTGTGGTAGCCCAGCTATAATGATTACATATAATTGTTCTATAAGACTTGTGGTAGCCCTGTTATAATGATTACATATAAGTGTTCTATAAGACTTGTGGTAGCCCTGTTATAATGATTACATATAAGTGTTCTATAAGACTTGTGGTAGCCCTGTTATAATGATTACATATAAGTGTTCTATAAGACTTGTGGTAGCCCTGTTATAATGATTATAAGTGTTCAATAAGACTTGTGGTAGCCCAGCTATAATAATTACATATAAGTGTTCTATAAGACTTGTGGTAGCCCTGTTATAATGATTACATATAAGTGTTCTATAAGACTTGTGGTAGCCCTGTTATAATGATTATAAGTGTTCAATAAGACTTGTGGTAGCCCAGCTATAATAATTACATATAAGTGTTCTATATGACTTGTGGTAGCCCAGCTATAATAATTACATATAAGTGTTCTATAAGACTTGTGGTAGCCCTGTTATAATGATTATAAGTGTTCAATAAGACAACTGGTTGCCCAAATGTTCCACAGGAGTTGTACCCCCAGTTATAGGACTTAAAAGGCATATTTTTATATGAAGTATTGTAGCTAAGGGTTTTGTGCTACTTGTTCCTTTATTTGACCTCTAAATAATAGTGAAGGTCATACTTAGTTTGTCGAACGTTCTAGACAGCACTGTCCTGGAGTATTAATAAACAACTTCTCTGAAAGGTTTGCTTCTCTGAAAATAACACAGGTCAATTTTATAATGAACTTTGGTATATTCACTGGCACGATCTTAGTTAGTAAGACATTCAGATGCATTTTACTATAAAGGTTAGACTTTGTATAGGCAAACAGGTAAATTTTGCATTTTCTTGTAGATTAGGAAAGAGAGTACTTTACTCAACTCATTTCAGTTTCCAGTTTTGTGTCAGTTGTTGTCTCTTGGGACTTGAAAACCTGTGAGATTCCAAGTTATAATTTGTAGTAGATGTAACTTTAGACACAGTCAGAATATAATCCTGCTTAAAACTTTGAGATATTAAGTAAAACATTTTTTTGTAAGGTACCGTGGCAACTCTGTGACTTCTTGTAACAAAATGTTTGTTTATACACAGGTAGCAATCTATGGAAATCAAGTTGTTCACATCGATGACCTTGACTTTAGGTGATCTCGATAGCCTTAAGATGCTTGTAGATATGTCAGTGGCTCTGTAGCATGCTGAAGTGAAATGTGTACAAAGTTACTTAGAATGAATGACCTTGACCCAATTCCTGGTCAAAAAGGCAACTATGGAAAAGCCAAAAGAATTCAATTTTGGTCTGGCATATTTAACAATAGTCTAGTATGGCAAGACTAATATATTGCTTTTCCACCAGCAGCATTGTCAGCATTTGTATTAAAGTCCATATTTCCCAAAAAGGTACCCCCAGTATATGGCATCATTCAAAAAGGTACCCCAGTATATGGCATCATTCAAAAAGGTACCCCAGTATATGCAAAAAGGTACCCCAGTATATGGCATCATTCAAAAAGGTACCCCCAGTATATGGCATCATTCAAAAAGGTACCCCCAGTATATGGCATCATTCAGAAAGGTACCCCCAGTATATGGCATCATTCAGAACATTTGTTGAAAATTAAGAATTTCGTTGCAGTCCACTGAGAATTTGCCTCAGTCTACTTTTAACGGTCAAGTTAATCTTTATACCTGGAATCGGAACAAATGTGGGTTGTATTTATAGACAAAGATATCAGTTCTATTTAGGTAAAGATAAAAATATTGGTTCTAGTGTTTTGGGGGTGAAAAATTCAAAATCTTAGTTGATTTCAAGAATTTATTAAAATCATTACCAATCTTAATGAAATTTCATTTAGTTACAATTTGCATCTTTTAGAACATAAATTATGTGCAAAGATTGACAAAATCATTAACCAGGTTCTAATACCATTGTGGTAAAGTATTCAAAAGTTTGGGAAATTTTACAAATTGGTATTAAAGTTAACCTTTTGTCAAAGTTTATAAATGTTTATATAGATCTGATTTTACTGAGGCTTGGTCAAGTGCTAGTACTATACTAGGAGAAGTATCTGTCTTTTTTGTCTTCTAACAATATTGTATAGAAAGCAGGATAAGTGAGACAAATAATCATTTATAATTCTTATGATAATTTAGAGGCTAAGAGATGTTAATGACCGATTCCTTTTATTTTCAACTTTTTTTACTTAAATTTTCTTGAATTTAAATTTCTTGTTGATTTAAACCACATGAAATGTAGTTACATAGAAATCTCATTTTTATCATTTGTTTCATTTTAACTGTGCAATGTTATCACACTTATGTGAATGAAGTGATAAGATTTGTTGAGATCCCCTATAACTTATGTGTAGCACGCTCTGTGTATGTCGTGTAATAGGACAGATGCTGATTGATTACATCGATCTGTGTGCTGTATTACAGGGCTCCCGCTTTAAGACTTGTAACTTTTATTGTTTACCCCTTATCTAACAATGTTTGCACTGCTTAAGCTATTTGCATTAAGGTTGGACTGAGAGAATTCTATGGTCCAATACCAGCCCACAACAGGGATCAACACTCATTGTACACTTGACTTATATTTTATATAGTAAATATTTTAACTCAACTTTTTATGTAATCACACTCAGATTCTCAAGAAAAAGTTATAAGTTTTTGTGTGTATACAATGAATAGACAGCTTCATGCTAGTTTTTTCATCTTTATACAATTTTGTCTAAAGATTCTTAAATCATATTTGTTCAAGTCGTTTGCTTTCAGAATCTAAAGAATCCATATCTATACCAAAGTAAGTCAAAAGTTTCTGTAACAATTCAGATAATTTCCTATATCAAATACAAGGTAACAATTGTAAGCTATAAGTGGGTCTAGTCCTGGGTATTGGTGTTGTGGGTATCAGTGGGTCTAGTCCTGGGTATTTGTGTTTTGGGTATCAGTGGGTCTAGTCCTGGGTATTGGTGTTGTGGGTATCAGTGGGTCTAGTCCTGGGTATTTGTGTTTTGGGTATCAGTAGGTCTAGTCCTGGGTATTGGTGTTGTGGGTATCAGTGGGTCTAGTCCTGGGTATTGGTGTTTTGGGTATCAGTGGGTCTAGTCCTGGGTATTTGTGTTTTGGGTATCAGTGGGTCTAGTCCTGGGTATTGGTGTTGTGGGTATCAGTGGGTCTAGTCCTGGGTATTGGTGTTGTGGGTATCAGTGGGTCTAGTCCTGGGTATTGGTGTTGTGGGTATCAGTGGGTCTAGTCCTGGGTATTGGTGTTTTGGGTATCAGTGGGTCTAGTCCTGGGTATTGGTGTTTTGGGTATCAGTGGGTCTAGTCCTGGGTATTGTGTGTTTTGGGTATCAGTGGGTCTAGTCCTGGGTATTGGTGTTGTGGGTATCAGTGGGTCTAGTCCTGGGTATTGTGTTTTGGTATCAGTGGTTCTAGTCCTGGGTATTGGTGTTATGGGTATCAGTGGGTCTAGTCCTGGGTATCAGTGGGTCTAGTCCTGGGTATTGGTGTTATGGGTATCAGTGGGTCTAGTCCTGAGTATTGGTGTTGTGGGTATCAGTGAGTCTAGTCCTGGGTATTGGTGCTTTGGGTATCAGTGGGTCTAGTCCTGGGTATTTGTGTTTTGGGTATCAGTGGGTCTAGTCCTGGGTATTGGTGTTATGGGTATCAGTGGGTCTAGTCCTGGGTATCAGTGGGTCTAGTCCTGGGTATTGGTGTTATGGGTATCAGTGGGTCTAGTCCTTGGTATCAGTGGGTCTAGTCCTGGGTATTGGTGTTATGGATATCAGTGGGTCTAGTCCTGGGTATTTGTATTTTGGGTATCAGTGAGTCTAGTCCTGGGTATTGGTGTTGTGGGTATCAGTGGGTCTAGTCCTGGGTATTGGTGTTGTGGGTATCAGTGGGTCTAGTCCTGGGTATTTGTATTTTGGGTATCAGTGAGTCTAGTCCTGGGTATTGGTGTTATGGGTATCAGTGGGTCTAGTCCTGGGTATTTGTGTTTTGGGTATCAGTGGGTCTAGTCCTGGGTATTGGTGTTATGGGTATCAGTGGGTCTAGTCCTGGGTATCAGTGGGTCTAGTCCTGGGTATTGGTGTTATGGGTATCAGTGGGTCTAGTCCTTGGTATCAGTGGGTCTAGTCCTGGGTATTGGTGTTGTGGGTATCAGTGGGTCTAGTCCTGGGTATTGGTGTTGTGGGTATCAGTGGGTCTAGTCCTGGGTATTTGTATTTTGGGTATCAGTGAGTCTAGTCCTGGGTATTGGTGTTGTGGGTATCAGTAGGTCTAGTCCTGGGTATTGGTGTTGTGGGTATCAGTGGGTCTAGTCCTGGGTATTGGTGTTATGGGTATCAGTGGGTCTAGTCCTGGGTATTTGTGTTTTGGGTATCAGTGAGTCTAGTCCTGGGTATTGGTGTTGTGGGTATCAGTGGGTCTAGTCCTGGGTATTGGTGTTGTGGGTATCAGTGGGTCTAGTCCTGGGTATTGGTGTTGTGGGTATCAGTGGGTCTAGTCCTGGGTATTTGTGTTTTGGGTATCAGTGAGTCTAGTCCTGGGTATTGGTGTTGTGGGTATCAGTGGGTCTAGTCCTGGGTATTGGTGTTATGGGTATCAGTGGGTCTAGTCCTGGGTATTTGTGTTTTGGGTATCAGTGGGTCTAGTCCTGGGTATCAGTGGGTCTAGTCCTGGGTATTGGTGTTATGGTATCAGTGGGTCTAGTCCTAGGTATTTGTGTTGTGGGTATCAGTGGGTCTAGTCCTGGGTATTTGTGTTGTGGGTATCAGTGGGTCTAGTCCTGGGTATTTGTGTTGTGGGTATCAGTGGGTCCAGTCCTGGATATTTGTGTTGTGGGTATCAGTGGGTCTAGTCCTGAGTATTGGTGTTATGGGTATCAGTGGGTCTAGTCCTGAGTATTGGTGTTGTGGGTATCAGTGAGTCTAGTCCTGGATATTTGTGTTGTGGGTATCAGTGGGTCTAGTCCTGAGTATTGGTGTTATGGGTATCAGTGGGTCTAGTCCTGAGTATTGGTGTTTTGGGTATCAGTGGGTCTAGTCCTGGGTATTGGTGTTATGGGTATCAGTGAGTCTAGTCCTGGGTATTTGTGTTGTGGGTATCAGTGGGTCTAGTCCTGAGTATTGGTGTTATGGGTATCAGTGAGTCTAGTCCTGGGTTTTGGTGTTGTGGTTATCACCGTGATTTGTGTAAGGTATAATGATAGGTTGTCATATTAAACAGTTTTAGTACAAATATTACTACAGTGTAAAGTAGGGGGCATTTCTCCACTCACCAAAATCTAATTTATAAAGATCACAGCCATCGGGTGTGACAAAGAGGGGATTTACCAGCAGAAGACAACTTTTGATAATATGATAGCTTTACGTGACGGGTCACATTGTAAAAGCCCTGTAAGCTTAGGCATCGGCCACATGAAAGCTAGCACAGGCTTCTATAGTATGTGATGTTTGATCAGGGACTTACAACTATATTGGTAATTCACAACATATAAAGACTTCTACTATTTGATTGTGTTAAATATTAAATCTATAATATCGATTACCTAAATATTTGGAAGGCAAAGGGCTCAGTTCTAGGCTTTACTAGATCTATCTTGTTTTATTAAAACTCTGACATATCAAGCAACCTTTCCAAACCTGTTCAATTTACCGTACAGGTTTGACTGTAAATCATAGCTATTGATATTCAAGACTTGATTTGATTTTAAATGATTTAAAGAACAAGTTTTTTTTTACTTTAGTATTCGACTCTAAGGTTGGTACTGATAAACCAGCAAAGGCTTAGATGAACAATTCTTGGATTAAGTTAGATAGCAGAAAATTGATGGTTCGTTCAGAATTTGTGAAAAGAAATGGTAATAGTCCTTTTAAATGAGAATTCAGGGCCACCTTAGTTGTTTAAAATTTAATTTCCAATTCAGTACAAGGCCGACAATGAGCCGACCAGATCTTTGTTTAGAATATATTTATTTATCACTTTTGATTGCCATTATATGTATCAAAAAGGTGATCTAGTCATGCAAGTATCTGTCTTAGCCTGCTGGGACAGTCATGCAATTTTCTTGGCCTAGTTATGGATCAATGACCTTGTACTATCTTTTCCTTAGCTTGTAAATTAGTAGTGTCTCAGTCTGATTTTGTGACCTTAAATTGTTTTATTTCATACCTTATAACATACTTAGGGTACTAGTGCCTTTCCTTAACTTGGGAGCCAATAGTGCCCATTTCTTATACTGTGACCTAGTTGTACCATATTCTTTATTCCATGACCTAGTTGTGCCCTATTCTTCATTCCATGACCTAGCTGTGCCCTTTTTCTTATCCTGTGACCTAGTTTTTCCTTTTCTTTATACTATGACCTAGTTGTCATTCAATCTTAACTTCATTTTGTATGTTGCAGTCCTTAGCTAGTGATGTTCCACCTTTGTGCTATGACCTTCAGTGTATTTTGTTTGACAGTGGAGCTGGTAGTTTTATAGTGTGTGTATCCTGACCATAGAACTGTGTACCAGCAACACTCCATAATTGATCAGCTGACTTAATTATAATCATCCATCCATGACCCAATATGCATCATTGGGTATATCATATGGCCTGTCTTCCCCATATTGTAATGATAAACCAGTCCTGGTGTGGAACAAAATGGTAGAAATCAGAAACGTGAGGTGAAACAAGACATACTTTTAGGGATATATGGATGCATGTAAATTATTGTTTAAATATAAATGACATTGGCATGTGTCAACTAATTGTTTATGGAAATCAAGTCAATATTACTATATTTTTTTGAATTTGTTCATGGTGCCATGAAGTTTTCACAGTGAAGTTATATATGTGTAGTGTTAACAATACTCCATGAATAAGTTAGATGTTGTGATACTGTCATTGTTCTAATCAGCAAATCTACAAAGACAAGTGTGATCTGTATAATGATTGGATATGTATATAAGTTTTATCATATGAGGACATTTCTGTTATTATCATACAATGATATTCATGTTATCATCATGCAGAGTTATTCTGTGAAGATATTTCCTAAAAGTATTAGATGAGTGGTTCCTGTTTTGATTACTGGTATGAGAATAATTTTGTCTCAGATTTTGATGTATGTCTTTCCTGTTTTGTTAATCACTACCATGTTTCATCATGTTGTGTGTGCTTTTGTTTATGTTAAAATGCAAATGCTTTCACTGTTGTATTGTCATGTTAGTGTTCCTGTTATTTTCATGTTAGTGTTCCTGTTATTGTCATGTTAGTGTTCCTGTTATTGTCATGTTAGTGTTCCTGTTATTGCCATGTTAGTGTTCCTGTCATTAGTTGTTTCTGTTATTGTCATGTAAGTGTTCCTGTTATTGTCATGTTAGTGTTCCTGTTATTGTCATGTTAGTGTTCCTGTCATTGTCATGTTAGTGTTCCTGTCATTAGTTGTTTCTGTTATTGTCATGTAAGTGTTCTGTTATTGTCATGTCCTGTTATTGTCATGTTAGTGTTCCTATTATTGTCATGTTAGTGTTTCTGTTATTGTCATGTAAGTGTTCCTGTTATTGTCATGTTAGTGTTCCTATTATTGTCATGTTAGTGTTCCTGTTATTGTCATGTTAGTGTACCTGTCATTGTTTGTTTCTGTTATTGTTATGTTAGTGTTCCTGTTATTTTCTAGTTAGTGTTCCTGTTATTGTCATGTTAGTGTTCCTGTAATTATTTGTTCCTGTTATTGTCATGTTAGTGTTCCTGTTATTGTCATGTTAGTGTACCTGTCATTGTTTGTTCATGTTATTTTCTTGTTAGTGTTAGTGTTCCTATTATTGTCATGTTAGTGTTCCTGTAATTATTTGTTTCTGTTATTGTCATGTTAGTGTTCCTGTTATTTTCAAGTTAGTGTTCCTGTTATTGTCATGTTAGTGTTCCTGTAATTATTTGTTCCTGTTATTGTCATGTTAGTGTTCCCGTTATTGTCATGTTTGTGTTCCTGTTATTGTCATGTTAGTGTTCCTGTAATTATTTGTTTCTGTAATTGTCATGTTAGTGTTCCTTTTATTGTCATGTTAGTGTTCCTGTTATTTTCATGTTATTGTTCCTTTTATTGTCATATTAGTGTTCCTGTTATTGTCATATCAGTGTTCCTGTTATTGTCATATTAGTGTTCCTGTTATTGTCATGTTAGTGTTCCTGTTATTGTCATGTTATTTTTCCTCTTATTGTCATGTTATTGTTCATGTAATTGTCATGTTAGTGTTCCTGTTATTGTCATTTTAGTGTTCCTGTCATTGTTATCCCCCGCGAAACGCGTTTGCGGGGGATATTGATTTGGGCTCTGTCCGTCCGTCCGTCCGTCCGTCCGTCCGTCCGTCCGTCCGTCCGTCCGTCCGAGTATCGTTTCCGGGCTATAACTCCTAAACCGTTCAACTTGGCTACACGAAACTTTCTGTACATGTTAGGCTAGTGCTCTAGTTGTGCCTTTTGCTAATGGGAACCTTTCATTTTCGATACTTTTTCTGTTACCATGGAAACTTATTATCCTATATGATTGTATATCATATGGTGTAAATAGTCACTAAAATTGAATAAACTCTTCTGTATTGTCAATATTTATTAGTCCAATCCATTTTAATCACCCGCCCAACGAAGTTGGCAGGGGATATACAAATGGGTTCCGTCCGTCCGTTCGTCCGTCCGTCTGTCCGTCCGTCCGTACGAATGGTTTCCGGAGCATAACTCTAAAACCAGTGGAGATATTTCCATGAAACTTCATACACACATTAGTCTTATGGTCTAGTAGTGCCTTTTGCTATTTTTAGGTTTTCATTTTTTGCATTTTTTCCGTAATCATGGAAACATTGCTGAAAATATCATATTTTTGTACCAGGTTCTTTTCTGGAGCATAACTCTAAAACCAGAAGAGATATTTCCACGAAACTTCATAGACACATTGGTCTTATGGTCTAGTAGTGCCTTTTGCTATTTTAAGGTTTTCACTTTTTGTTCTTTTTTCTGTAACCATGGAAACATTGCTGAAAATGGCAGATTTTTGTGTAAGAATCGTTTCCGGAGCACAACTCTAAAACCAGCAGAGATATTTCCATGAAACTTCATAGACACATTGTTCTTATGGTCTAGTAGTGCCTTTTGCTATTTTTAGGTTTTCATTTTTTGCACTTTTTCCGTAACCATGGAAACATTGCTGAAAATATCATATTTTTGTACCAGGTTCGTTTCCGCAGCATAACTGGAAAACAGGTTGAGATATATGCACGGAACTCCATAGGCACATTAGTCTTATGGTCTAGTAGTGCCTTTTGCTATTTTAAGGTTTTCACTTTTTGTACTTTTTTCTGTAACCATGGAAACATTGCTGAAAATGGCAGATTTTTGTGTAAGAATCGTTTCCGGAGCACAACTCTAAAACCAGCAGAGATATTTCCATGAAACTTCATAGACACATTGTTCTTATGGTCTAGTAGTGCCTTTTGCTATTTTTAGATTTTCACTTTTTGTGCTTTTTTCTGTAACCATAGAAACATTGCTGAAAATATATTTTTGTAGCAGGTTCATTTCCGGAGCATAACTCTAAAACCAGCAGAGATATTTCCACGAAACTTCATAGACACATTCTTTTTATGGTCTAGTAGTACCTTTTGCTATTTTTAGGTTTTCATTTTTTGCACCTTTTCCGTTACCATGGAAACATTGCTGAAAATATGGTAAATGGTAATGTTACTTTGCAAAACTCCATCCATCTTTGTGTATATAGTCTAATATAAATGTCAAGGCTGTATACCTGATTCAACAATTGCAGCCCCGCTCTACTTGAATTATACTCCATCTTTCTTTAGCTCAACTTCCTTTTTTCCTGGGTTTTTTTCATACACATAAGTCTCCACAATCCAACTTACTTCAGCTTTGATATCTCCATTGGCGGGGGATCTGAATGACTATGTCCTTGTTTGTTTCTGTTATTGTCATGTAAGTGTTCCTGTTATTGTCATGTTAGTGTTCCTATTATTGTCATGTTAGTGTAAATTTTCTATGACTGACCCCCACTGACCAATCACTGACCAACTTCAAGGCCCAGCATATAGTGTTTATATGTCTTTAATTTGTTTCATTATTTGTTTCATTATATATTCTAACTCAGGTGACCGTTAAGGCCCATGGGCCTCTTGTTGTCATGTTAGTGTTCCTTTTATTGTCATGTTAGTGTTCCTGTTATTGTCATGTTAGTGTTCCTGTTATTTTCATGTTATTGTTCTTGTTATTGTCATGTTAGTGTTCCTGTTATTGTCATGTTAGTGTTCCTGTTATTGTCATATTAGTGTTCCTGTTATTGTCATGTTAGTGTTCCTGTCATTGTCAGGTTAGTGTTCTTGTTATTGTCATGTTAGTGTTCCTGTTATTGTCATGTTAGTGTTCCTGTTATTGTCATATAAGTGTTCCTGTAATTGTCATATTAGTGTTCCTGTTATTGTCATGTTAGTGTTCTTGTTATTGTCATGTTAGTGTTCCTGTCATTGTCATGTTAGTGTTCCTGTTATTGTCATATTAGTGTTCCTGTTATTGTCATGTTAGTGTTTCTGTCATTGTCAGGTTAGTGTTCCTGTTATTGTCATGTCATTGTCATGTTATTGTTCCTCTTATGTTATTGTCATGTTAGTGTTCCTGTTATTGTCATGTTAGTGTTCCTGTTATTGTCATGTTATTGTTCCTGTTAATGTCATGTTAGTGTTCCTGTTATTGTCATGTTAGTGTTCCTGTTGTTGTCATGTTAGTGTTCCTGTTATTGTCATGTTAGTGTTCCTGTTATTGTCATGTTAGTGTTCCTGTCATTGTCATGTTATTGTTCCTGTTATTGTCATGTAAGTGTTCATGTTACTGTCTGGGAATAATGGTTATAAGATAGTGTAGAAATATTTAGAATATTTTCAATTCACCTTATTTTTGACAATTATTTGCATCAAAATTTGCTTTAATGCTTGTAAGACTGAAAATGTAAAAAAGTACATACAGATTTTTTTAAAAACTTTCACTGACATAAATAATTTTGCACCATATACAGATCCCTCTGTGATTGTTATTTCTTTGACTTTTACAGATTTTCCTTTCTGCGTAAAAACTCACTTTAATGGTTTTAAGGGCTCAAAGACAATGGCTTTTATCAATATTTATTGACCGGTACCTATCACCTATCAAAATCTATAACTATATTTATTAAAGGGTTAACAAAGTTTGGAAACAATATTTTTCTCATTATCCTATGAAAATAAATAATAGTGACATAAATTTTTATGATAAAGATTGTCTACTATAAAAAGTATTCAAAATTAAAATCTTGTAGTATTTGGAAGAGTCCTCTCTCTCTTTTAATATCAATTATAGTGCTTAATGACAAGGAACAAGGAATTTAATATCACATTGCAGAGGTGTAATTCAATAGAATAATGGTTATTTTATGTAACATGTAATAAGAAAAGTCAATAATGTTGCTTAATTTGATATTTCACAAAAGGAAAGAAATAAAAATTTCTACAATTATTTTCACTTGGTGTTATTAACTAGATATATCATTTCCAAATTGAAATGTTTTAAATGGCTGAAAATGTAGATTCATTCAAAAGGTCATCAACTACTAAGTATATGAGACGCAAGATCTAATAGATCATGTATCAGTGATAGCTGGAGATTTTTCATTGTTCCTTTATGAAATCAATTTTTTAAGATGACTTTTAAATATGTTCATATTATTTAAATATCAAATATAAGGTGTTAGATATTAAAGGTGAAATACTTGGTACTAAAGAGACAACAGTTGCGTGTGTCGGTAACAACTAGCCCCGTATCTAATGGCTGAAGGAGACTTTTCTTTAGAAAACGAAATGTTGGGGCCTCGGGTAGCAAACACTTGTTAGATTTGGTAAGTCCTATATCAATGTTGACATACAAGGCCTTAATCTCTTTAGTGTTTTCATCACACAGATAGGTTTGTGTGACAAACTGTAATAATACTGAATACCCACACAGTCTACATTGAGTAGACCCGTGCCAACTCCACCAAAGTGTACCAAAGTCTAGTCATCCCACCGCTGTCACCAGCCGTCTGGTACTGGTCATGAAACTAGCATACAGACAGCTGGTTATAAACATGGGTTGTAATCATCACTGACCAGTAGAGATAGAGCTGGTACTGAGATGGTAGAGGTAGGGTAGTACAGGGTGGGAGGGGCGCCTGGATGATCACACCATTTCAGACTACACATATGACCAATATCAGCAAGAAACTATTTGGAGTGAGCAGAATGGTACCAGGATTTAAACATTTAATTACTTACATACGACTTGGCACAGTACCAGCTGAGAAGAATGAGAGTTTTACCACTGATAGCGGGTGGAGGTGTACATTGATGTTGACACAAATATAACGATATTATTTTATCCCATATAAATATGAAAGCGGAAGCCAAAGGCTAAACCTTAATGTAAAATTAATAATAACATGCACCACAATCAATGCATTGTTCAATTATTAATTGAATTTTGTTTTGGATAGAATTGATTTAACAGGGAAAATGTAAAAGAAAATATATATACACGACCACCTAATGCATCCTGTTAATTCCTGAATTGTCCGACACAGCTACCTTCTTTGTCCTCCTCATTGGGAAATGAACAGGCTAGCTTAAGAAAAAAAACAATGAAACAGAAGGCATTTCAGGGGTTTTCTAAACTCGGTGAGACATATGATGCTTATATAGTTATATGGGTAGCAAGTTTCTTCAAATCATAGAACTTGACCTTCATTAAAGGTCATATAGGTTAATAAAGCTTAAACAATTTCTTCTTAATGACGAAGTGCTGTGCAGCGATCTTCTAAATTCAAACAGCTTTTCCTCAATAACTGAAAGGCCAAGAAAACAAATACCGTATTCCACCCAATAAGCGCCCAGGCCATTTAAAAAATTAAAAAATGAAAATGTGCTAATAAGCCGAAATTGTATTGCAAATCTATACAGTTTTGTGTAGTTTTGGTCTTTATTTATGCCTGGGCAATTGAAATCGAGGCCTTTAAAAGGGGGAGGGGTGCTTATAGGGGCATAGGCGCTTATTTCGTCGAATATGGTATGTGTTTTGCATGAATAGCTAGCAAGTTTGTTCAAGCAAATGACCTTGACTGTCATTCAGTGCTACAGAGGTTAAGTATGGGTTTTCCTATTTTCCTTATAAGAAAGTCCTTCTTTGGGATAAGGAGGAGATAACTATGATAAGCTGCTCATTTAATTAGTACATACAGTACATTTTATATTTAATTAGTACAGATATTCTATTACAGTACATTTTATATTTAATAAGTACAGATATTCTATTAAAGTACATTTTATATTTAATAAGTACAGATATTCTATTACAGTACATTTTATATTTAATAAGTACAGATATTCTATTACAGTACATTTTATATTTAATAAGTACAGATATTCTATTACAGTACATTTTATATTTAATTAGTACAGATATTCTATTACAGTACATTTTATATTTAATTAGTACAGATATTCTATTACAGTACATTTTATATTTAATTAGTACAGATATTCTATTACAGTACATTTTATATTTAATTAGTACAGATATTCTATTACAGTACATTTTATATTTAATAAGTACAGATATTCTATTAAAGTACATTTTATATTTAATTAGTACAGATATTCTATTACAGTACATTTTATATTTAATTAGTACAGATATTCTATTACAGTACATTTTATATTTAATTAGTACAGATATTCTATTACAGTACATTTTATAATGGTAACCAATCAAAGTATCTTGAATTTGATACTCAATTGTTTTATTTCATACAGACCTTTAGATTAAGAAATGTTTATTTTTTCCTGGTTCTATATTGGAAGATAAAAGAAAAACATTGAATAAATTAAAACATAACAAAAGGTTATAATTTGTTTTCTTGCTAAAAAGCCCCCAAAAACAGGCATTTCAAAAGAACACATTATTTTATTTTGTTAAAACACTTTGTAGTTGATTTAATAAGTGTTAGCAATAGGAAAATCAATATTCATCTCCAGTGAATGTTTTATACACAGTAAACGGCCAACAAAGTTTATTGGAGCGTGTAGGATTGATTATAAAATAAGGACAGGGTTGGGTGGTGAAATTGTCTGTGTTGTTGTACAGGATTAATAACTTTGATGACTATTCCTTACATTTCTGTATTGTTCCATACATGATCCGGGGAATAGCTCATGTAATCTAGATTTTCATTTGTTTATTCTAGTCACAATTTGTTGGTAGTCTGTGCATGTCTGTCATTCCAAATGGTAATTCTTTTGGAGTGATTACCATTTTCTTATGTTAAGGTAATGATTACTAATTTGGTTGGTTTATATTAGTTCCCTGAGTAGAACCTATATAACCATACTGAATTAAACTGTTTTATATGTATTGTAATATAGTTACTCGGCCATATCATTAACCTTTTGGTGTATATTTCAAGTGATGGATAATGTTACATGTTTTTATTTCAGATTGTAATGGATTTCTACACAAGCCATAGATATGTGCCGTCATTTGATACCGGGGAGTTACAATCACAAAGTAAAGATGATACCACACAACCAAGCCTGAAACTTATACATTTTAAAAGCCAGCAATCGGCCACTGTCAATATTTTTAATGCCAAGTAATGTGAATTACAAAAGGAACCTATAGGCTGGAGTGGCTCCTAATCTTAAGGAAAATTAATGGAACGTGTTACCTATGTGCTATGGGCCTACCTTACCTGAGCTTTGTATGCTTGTCTGTTTGCATTGATTATATATAATTTGAGTGGGGCGAGCATGGCAGATAGGCCCTACACCAGTCAGGTATTGGAGCTTGTCCTGTTAACACTAGCACTAGTGGGATTCGTTTTCAATCTCTGTTCACTACTGTATAAAGTGTCCCGCGAGTTCTCCCTCCCCAAACTCTGGAAATATGCCCTCCTTACCATTGACGTAGCACATTTATTTCTAGGACTTGGCCTGATTTTATTTTATATCTCCCTAAAAAGTAATTTAAATGAAGTTTGTTCTGCGGCTGGATTTTTTGTACAGTTTGGGATATTTGACTGCGTGTGTGGCTACCTGACAGCTGGTATAATACTGCTTGGGATTATTAACCCCGGTAAATCATCACAGATATCCTCCTTCCATCGGAACGTGTTCCTGGTAGTGGTCATTCCACAGAAGGTCATTTCCATCCTTCTGTCCATCCTACCGGTCATCCCCATAGAGTTTTTCACCACAGAGGTCTCTCACACTGTCACTTGTTTAAAGATCAGCAAGCCTGGAGAGAATGGTGACAAGTTCGGCATTCTCATCTTCTTTATAATATGGATAACGGCGTCACTTGCAACAGTAACATTTGTTATCAGTGCTGTGAAGAACTGGAAGGGTTTTAACAACCGAATCCATTCGGCTTCCCCTAATGTGTGGCAGACCCAACTCTTACAGCATGGTAAGAGGCTGCTGAAGTTCTTGCTGTTTGAAGATGGGGTATGGCTGGTAGTGTTGGTCATCGTGACTAGTGTTGTGTACACCGGGGATGAGGATGACCCCTCGGCGACCTGGACCCTCTACCTTACACTGAGTGTTGTAGCTATCCTCCACTGGGCCGTATCGGTCATACAGTGCGCCATGTGGACGTCCTGTTGTTGTAAGTCATCAACTGCTGTGGAGGAGACCCACCGAAAACTCAAACGCCTGGACCTTATTAAGATTGAGGTAGGTATCTGTTAAGGATATTTTTCTAATTCATATTTTAAAACTCCTCAAATATAACCCAAGAGTATTACCTCCTCAAATAGAACCTTTGAATACCCTCCAAGGCACTTCTATATCCAAACAGGCCTTGGAATACTTCTTAATGTATTCATCCCCCCAAATGTAACCGTTAATATTACGCCTACATATTGACAAATACTGCTCCATCATATCTTATATAATACAAATCTAATGCTAAAATATTACTCCCTTCGATCTAACCCTTTATGCCACTCTGTTCCATCTAAAGAATACACCCTGAAAGCTACCTCCAACCATTTTAAACCCTTAGTCCCTTCAATATAACCGTAGTATGCACGGTATATCAATATCTACAATATACCTATAAAATATATAAATCCTCACCAATTAGTATGATGTTAATATTACTCCACCAAGAGTTCATAATACTACCCCTGATTTCCATCAGACCTTATTCAACCACCCTCTCCCTACCTCAGATATACAACAGAACCAATCCGACAACCACTCCCCTACCCCAGATATACAACAGAACTAATCCCACCACCCTCTCCCTACCCCAGATATACAACAGAACTAATCCCACCACCCTCTCCCTACCCCAGATATACAACAGAACTAATCCCACCACCCCTCCCCTACCCCAGATATACAACAGAACTAATCCCACCACCCTCTCCCCTACCCCAGATATACAACAGAACTAATCCCACCACCCTCTCCCCTACCCCAGATATACAACAGAACTAATCCCACCACCCCTCCCTTACCCTAATACCTGATATACAACAGAACTAATCCCACCACCCCTCCCCCTACCCCAGATATACAACAGAACTAATCCCACCACCCTCTCCCTACCCCTGATATACAACAGAACTAATCCCACCACCCTCTCCCTACCCCAGATATACAACAGAACTAATCCCACCACCCTCTCCCCTACCCCAGATATACAACAGAACTAATCCCACCACCCCTCCCCTACCCCTGATATACAACAGAACTAATCCCACCACCCCTCCCCTACCCCAGATATACAACAGAACTAATCCCACCACCCTCTCCCCTACCCCAGATATACAACAGAACTAATCCCACCACCCCTCCCCTACCCCAGATATACAACAGAACTAATCCCACCACCCCTCCCCTACCCCAGATATACAACAGAACTAATCCCACCACCCTCTCCCTACCCCAGATATACAACAGAACTAATCCCACCACCCCTCCCCTACCCCAGATATACAACAGAACTAATCCCACCACCCTCTCCCTACCCCAGATATACAACAGAACTAATCCCACCACCCTCTCCCTACCCCAGATATACAACAGAACTAATCCCACCACCCTCTCCCCTACCCCAGATATACAACAGAACTAATCCCACCACCCTCTCCCCTACCCCAGATTATACAACAGAACTAATCCCACCACCCCTCCCCTACCCCAGATATACAACAGAACTAATCCCACCACCCCTCCCTACCCCAATATACAACAGAACATCCACCACCCTCTCCCTACCCAGATATACAACAGAACTAATCCCACCACCCCTCTCCCTACCCCAGATATACAACAGAACTAATCCCACCACCCCTCCCTACCCCAGATATACAACAGAACTAATCCCACCACCCCTCCCCTACCCCAGATATACAACAGAACTAATCCCACCCACCCCTCCCCTACCCCAGATATACAACAGAACTAATCCCACCACCCTCTCCCCTACCCCAGATATACAACAGAACTAATCCCACCACCCTCCCCTACCCCAGATATACAACAGAACTAATCCCACCACCCCTCCCCTACCCCAGATATACAACAGAACTAATCCCACCACCCTCCCCTACCCCAGATATACAACAGAACTAATCCCACCACCCTCCCCTACCCCAGATATACAACAGAACTAATCCCACCACCCCTCCCCTACCCCAGATATACAACAGAACTAATCCCACCACCCCTCCCTACCCCTGATATACAACAGAACTAATCCCACCACCCCTCCCTACCCCAGATATACAACAGAACTAATCCCACCACCCTCTCCCTACCCCAGATATACAACAGAACTAATCCCACCACCCTCTCCCTACCCCAGATATACAACAGAACTAATCCCACCACCCTCCCCTACCCCAGATATACAACAGAACTAATCCCACCACCCTCTCCCTACCCCAGATATACAACAGAACTAATCCCACCACCCCTCCCCTACCCCAGATATACAACAGAACTAATCCCACCACCCCTCCCCTACCCCAGATATACAACAGAACTAATCCCACCACCCTCTCCCTACCCCAGATATACAACAGAACTAATCCCACCACCCTCCCCTACCCCTGATATACAACAGAACTAATCCCACCACCCTCTCCCCTACCCCAGATATACAACAGAACTAATCCCACCACCCTCTCCCCTACCCCAGATATACAACAGAACTAATCCCACCACCCTCTCCCTACCCCAGATATACAACAGAACTAATCCCACCACCCCCCTCCCCTACCCCAGATATACAACAGAACTAATCCCACCACCCTCTCCCCTACCCCAGATATACAACAGAACTAATCCCACCACCCTCTCCCCTACCCCAGATATACAACAGAACTAATCCCACCACCCACTCCCCTACCCCAGATATACAACAGAACTAATCCCACCACCCCTCCCCTACCCCAGATATACAACAGAACTAATCCCACCACCCTCTCCCCCTACCCCAGATATACAACAGAACTAATCCCACCACCCCTCCCCTACCCCAGATATACAACAGAACTAATTCCACCACCCCTCCCTACCCCAGATATACAACAGAACTAATCCCACCACCCTCTCCCCTACCCCAGATATACAACAGAACTAATCCCACCACCCTCTCCCTACCCCAGATATACAACAGAACTAATCCCACCACCCTCTCCCTACCCCAGATATACAACAGAACTAATCCCACCACCCCTCCCCTACCCCAGATATACAACAGAACTAATCCCACCACCCTCTCCCCTACCCCAGATATACAACAGAACTAATCCCACCACCCTCTCCCTACCCCAGATATACAACAGAACTAATCCCACCACCCCTCCCTACCCCAGATATACAACAGAACTAATCCACCACCCCTCCCCTACCCCAGATATACAACAGAACTAATCCCACCACCCTTCCCTACCCCAGATATACAACAGAAACTAATCCCACCACCCCTCCCCTACCCCAGATATACAACAACTAGAACTATCCACCACCACCCCTCCCTACCCCAGATATACAACAGAACTAATCCCACCACCCCTCCCCTACCCCAGATATACAACAGAACTAATCCCACCCACCCCTCCCCTACCCTGATATACAACAGAACTAATCCCACCACCCCTCCCTACCCCAGATATACAACAGAACTAATCCCACCACCCCTCCCCTACCCCAGATATACAACAGAACTAATCCCACCCACCCTCTCCCTACCCCAGATATACAACAGAACTAATCCCACCCCCCCCCTCTCCCTACCCCAGATATACAACAGAACTAATCCCACCACCCCTCTCCCTACCCCAGATATACAACAGAACTAATCCCACCACCCTCTCCCTACCCCAGATATACAACAGAACTAATCCCACCACCCCTCCCCTACCCAGATATACAACAGAACTAATCCCACCACCCTCTCCCTACCCCAGATATACAACAGAACTAATCCCACCACCCTCTCCCTACCCCAGATATACAACAGAACTAATCCCACCACCCCTCCCTACCCCAGATATACAACAGAACTAATCCCACCACCCCTCTCCCTACCCCAGATATACAACAGAACTAATCCCACCACCCCTCCCCTACCCCTGATATACAACAGAACTAATCCCACCACCCCTCCCCTACCCCAGATATACAACAGAAACTAATCCCACCACCCTCCCCTACCCCAGATATATACAACAGAACTAATCCCACCACCCCTCCCCTACCCCTGATATACAACAGAACTAATCCCACCACCCCTCCCCTACCCCAGATATACAACAGAACTAATCCCACCACCCCTCCCCTACCCCAGATATACAACAGAACTAATCCCACCACCCCTCCCCTACCCCAGATATACAACAGAACTAATCCCACCACCCCTCCCTACCCCAGATATACAACAGAACTAATCCCACCACCCTCTCCCTACCCCAGATATACAACAGAACTAATCCCACCACCCTCTCCCTACCCCAGATATACAACAGAACTAATCCCACCACCCCTCCCCTACCCCAGATATACAACAGAACTAATCCCACCACCCTCTCCCCTACCCCTGATATACAACAGAACTAATCCCACCACCCCTCCCCTACCCCAGATATACAACAGAACTAATCCCACCACCCTCTCCCTACCCCAGATATACAACAGAACTAATCCCACCACCCTCTCCCTACCCAGATATACAACAGAACTAATCCCACCACCCTCTCCCTACCCCAGATATACAACAGAACTAATCCCACCACCCCCTCCCCTACCCCAGATATACAACAGAACTAATCCCCCACCACCCTCTCCCCTACCCCTGATATACAACAGAACTAATCCCAACCCCTCACCTACCCCATTCCCCTACCCCTGATATACAACAGAACTAATCCCACCACCCCTCTCCCTACCCCAGATATACAACAGAACTAATCCACCACCCCTCTCCCTACCCCTGATATACAACAGAACTAATCCCACCACCCCTCCCCCCACCCCAGATATACAACAGAACTAATCCCACCACCCTCCCCCCTACCCCAGATATACAACAGAACTAATCCCACCACCCCTCCCCTACCCCAGATATACAACAGAACTAATCCCACCACCCTCTCCCTACCCCAGATATACAACAGAACTAATCCCACCACCCTCTCCCTACCCAGATATACAACAGAACTAATCCCACCACCCCTCCCCTACCCCAGATATACAAACAGAACTAATCCCACCACCCCTCCCCTACCCCAGATATACAACAACAGAACTAATCCCACCACCCACTCTCCCTACCCCAGGTATACAACAGAACTAATCCCACCACCCTTCCCTACCCCAGATATACAACAGAACTAATCCCACCACCCTTCCCTACCCCAGATATACAACAGAACTAATCCCACCACCCTCTCCCCTACCCCAGATATACAACAGAACTAATCCCACCACCCTCCCCTACCCCAGATATACAACAGAACTAATCCACCACCCTCTCCCTACCCCTGATATACAACAGAACTAATCCCACCACCCTCTCCCTACCCCAGATATACAACAGAACTAATCCCACCACCCCTCCCTACCCCAGATATACAACAGAACTAATCCCACCCTACCCCTCCCCTACCCCTGATATACAACAGAACTAATCCCACCACCCCTCCCCTACCCCAGATATACAACAGAACTAATCCCACCCCCCTCCCCTACCCCAGATATACAACAGAACTAATCCCACCACCCTCCCCTACCCCAGATATACAACAGAACTAATTCCACCACCCCTCCCCTACCCCAGATATACAACAGAACTAATCCCCACCCACCCCTCCCCTACCCCAGATATACAACAGAACTAATCCCACCACCCTCCCCTACCCCAGATATACAACAGAAAACTAATCCCACCACCCTCCCCTACCCCAGATATACAACAGAACTAATCCCACCACCCCCTCCCCCTACCCCAGATATACAACAGAACTAATCCCACCACCCCTCCCCTACCCCAGATATACAACAGAACTAATCCCACCACCCCTCCCCTACCCCTGATATACAACAGAACTAATCCCACCACCCTCCCCCTACCCCTGATATACAACAGAACTAATCCCACCACCCTCCCTACCCCTGATATACAACAGAAACTAATCCCACCACCCCTCCCCTACCCCAGATATACAACAGAAACTAATCCCACCACCCTCCCCCTACCCCATGATATACAACAGAACTAATCCCACCACCCTCCCCTACCCTGATATACAACAGAACTAATCCCACCACCCCTCCCCTACCCCAGATATACAACAGAACTAATCCCACCACCCCTCCCCTACCCCAGATATACAACAGAACTAATTCCACCACCCTCCCCCCTACCCCAGATATACAACAGAACTAATCCCACCACCCTCTCCCTACCCCAGATATACAACAGAACTAATCCCACCACCCTCCCCTACCCCAGATATACAACAGAACCTAATCCCACCACCCTCCCCTACCCCTGATATACAACAGAACTAATCCCCACCACCCTCCCCTACCCCTGATATACAACAGAACTAATCCCACCACCCTCTCCCCTACCCCAGATATACAACAGAACTAATCCCACCACCCCTCCCCTACCCCAGATATACAACAGAACTAATCCCACCACCCTCTCCCTACCCAGATATACAACAGAACTAATCCCACCACCCCTCCCCTACCCCGATATACAACAGAACTAATCCCACCACCCCTCCCCTACCCCAGATATACAACAGAACTAATCCCACCACCCTCTCCCCTACCCCAGATATACAACAGAACTAATCCCACCACCCCTCCCTACCAACAGAACTAATCCACCCCCTCCCTACCCCTGATATACAACAGAACTAATCCCACCACCCTCTCCCTACCCCAGATATACAACAGAACAAATCCCACCACCCCTCCCTACCCCTGATATACAACAGAACTAATCCCCCACCCCTTCCCTACCCCTGATATACAACAGAACTAATCCACACCACCCTCCCCTACCCCTGATATAACAACAGAACTAATCCCACCACCCTCTCCCTACCCCAGATATACAACAGAACTAATCCACCACCCTCCCCTACCCCAGATATACAACAGAACTAATCCCACCACCCCTCCCCTACCCCTGATATAAACAGAACTAATCCCACCACCCCTCTCCCTACCCCAGATATACAACAGAACTAATCCAACCACCTCCCTACCCAGATATACAACAGAACTAATCCCACCACCCCTCCCCTACCCCAGATATACAACAGAACTAATCCCACCACCCTCTCCCCTACCCCTGATATACAACAGAACTAATCCCACCACCCCTCCCCTACCCCAGATATACAACAGAACTAATCCCACCACCCCTCCCCTACCCCAGATATACAACAGAACTAATCCCACCACCCCTCCCCTACCCAGATATACAACAGAACTAATCCCACCACCCCTCCCCTACCCCAGATATACAACAGAACTAATCCCACCACCCCTCCCCTACCCCGATATACAACAGAACTAATCCCACCACCCCTCCCTACCCCAGATATACAACAGAACTAATCCCACCACCCCTCCCCTACCCCAGATATACAACAGAGAACTAATCCCACCACCCCTCTCCCTACCCCAGATATACAACAGAACTAATCCCACCACCCTCTCCCTACCCCAGATATACAACAGAACTAATCCCACCACCCCTCCCTACCCGAACAATCAGAACAATCCCCCACCCCTCCCTACCCCGATATACAACAGAACTAATCCCACCACCCCTCTCCCTACCCAGATATACAACAGAACTAATCCCACCACCCCTCCCCTACCCCAGATATACAACAGAACTAATCCCACCACCCTCCCCTACCCCAGATATACAACAGAACTAATCCGACCACCCTCTCCCTACCCCAGATATACAACAGAACTAATCCCACCACCCTCCCCTACCCCAGATATACAACAGAACTAATCCCACACCCCTCCCCCTACCCCAGATACAACAGAACTAATCCACCACCCTCCCCTACCCAGATATACAACAGAACTAATCCAACCACCCTCCCCTACCCCAGATATACAACAGAACTAATCCCACAACCCTCCCCTACCCCAGATATACAACAGAACTAATCCCACCACCCTCCCCTACCCCAGATATACAACAGAACTAATCCCACCACCCTCTCCCTACCCCAGATATACAACAGAACTAATCCCATCACCCTCTCCCTACCCCAGATATACAACAGAACTAATCCCACCACCCTCTCCCCTACCCCAGATATACAACAGAACTAATCCACCACCCCTCCCCTACCCCAGATATACAACAGAACTAATCCCACCACCCTCCCCTACCCCAGATATACAACAGAACTAATCCCACCACCCTCTCCCCTACCCCAGATATACAACAGAACTAATCCCACCACCCTCTCCCTACCCCAGATATACAACAGAACTAATCCCACCACCCTCCCTACCCCAGATATACAACAGAACTAATCCCACCACCCCTCCCCTACCCCTGATATACAACAGAACTAATCCACCACCCCCCCTACCCCTGATATACAACAGAACTAATCCCACCACCCTCTCCCCTACCCCTGATATACAACAGAACTAATCCCACCACCCTCTCCCTACCTCAGATATACAACAGAACTAATCCCACCACCCCTCCCCTACCTCAGATATACAACAGAACTAATCCCACCACCCTCCCCCTACCCCTGATATACAACAGAACTAATCCCACCACCCTCTCCCCTACCCCAGATATATACAACAGAACTAATCCCACCACCCCTCCCCTACCCCTGATATACAACAGAACTAATCCCACCACCCCTCCCCCTACCCCAGATATACAACAGAACTAATCCCACCACCCCTCCCCTACCCCTGATATACAACAGAACTAATCCCACCACCCCACCCCTACCCCAGATATACACAGAACTAATCCCACCACCCTCTCCTACCCCAGATATACAACAGAACTAATCCCACCACCCCTCCCCTACCCCAGATATATAACAGAACTAATCCCACCACCCCTCCCCTACCCCAGATATACAACAGAACTAATCCCACCACCCCACCCCTACCCCTGATATACAACAGAACTAATCCCACCACCCCTCCCCTACCCCAGATATACAACAGAACTAATCCCCCACCCCTCCCTACCCCACCCTATATACAACAGAACTAATCCCACCACCCCTCCCCTACCCCAGATATACAACAGAACTAATCCCACCACCCCTCCCTACCCCAGATATACAACAGAACTAATCCCACCACCCTCCCCTACCCCAGATATATAACAGAACTAATCCCACCACCCCTCCCCTACCCCAGATATACAACAGAACTAATCCCACCACCCCTCCCCTACCCCAGATATACAACAGAACTAATCCACCACCACCCCCTCCCCTACCCCTGATATACAACAGAACTAATCCCACCACCCCTCCCCTACCCCAGATATACAACAGAACTAATCCCACCACCCCTCCCCTACCCCAGATATACAACAGAACTAATCCCCACCACCCTCCCCTACCCCAGATATACAACAGAACTAATCCCACCACCCTCTCCCTACCCCAGATATACAACAGAACTAATCCCACCACCCCTCCCCTACCCCAGATATACAACAGAACTAATCCCACCACCCCTCCCCTACCCCAGATATACAACAGAACTAATCCCACCACCCCCCCCTACCCAGATATACAACAGAACTAATCCCACCCCCCTCCCCTACCCCAGATATACAACAGAACTAATCCCACCACCCTCCCCCTACCCCAGATATACAACAGAACTAATCCCACCACCCCTCCCCTACCCCAGATATACAACAGAACTAATCCCACCACCCCTCCCCTACCCCTGATATACAACGGAACTAATCCCACCACCCATCCTACCTTTTATTTCCATTAGACTCAAAAATTCAAGGCAGAAGTTATTTTAATCAAGCTTTAATAACACAATCTATATCTGTGTTAGGATCCTAGTCTCCATTAAAAGTTCAATTAATTTTTGTTGATTTTAGTTGTGAATGTAATTTACTGGTAGAGTGGCCTGCCTGTAATATTGCTTACACGCCTACCTAACTTTACAAACACTTATATATCATATATTACAGTCAAAAACAAGGTAATCAAATGTATTATACCTGGGAGTTAAAAAGGGGGCCAAATTCAGTATTACACAGGCACTAATTGTTAGTAATGGCCAGCAGTTAGTGTTTATTGTGTGACAACATGGAACAATCCCATGATTATATACAAGTATACATGTGTATATATATGTGGATTGAACAAAAGTAACAGATAATTTTGACAGTCAGATCGTTACTCTAACAGTGATCTACACTTTGATATTGTAACCATCTATACATAAACTGTGCTTTTCAATCTGAAGAAAGTGTTTAGGAACTCAATAGAAATGTTACTGGGAGGGAAACTTGTAAAAATATAACTAGGAAGAAAATACCTTGTGTATATATAGAATCTTACATGAGTGGCTATGTGATATGAAATTTATCAAACGAGTTCAATATTTTGATACGGCGAGTGGCATATTAAATTATTTAACGAGTTTGATAAATTTCATATCACAGAGTCATGAGTGTAACATTCTAATTATCACATAATTTTTATTAATAGAAATATAAGTAAAACTTTTAATTTTGTCTCTATATAAAATGATAGAAATCTGGCGCGGATGAAGCGTTTCCATCTATTGAGACAATCATGCGACGTCATATATAGATTATGATGTCAAAACTACAGATGACGTCAAAATAGTGTTATTACACATGTGTCTTATGATATTTATGACATGGTCATATGACATGGCTGGACGGGCCAGTTATGTGATAAAGATTCATCTTGTAGAGGTAATTCCATCATTTTGTTTTTTAAAGTATGGACTAAATGAAAAATATGTATCTGTTATTTAGATTTCATACAAAGTTAGGTTTAAATGCCATGCAGGTGATCCAATAAATCAGGCTTTGGGAATCTCATTTATTTTACATTACTGTATAATGTATTATAAATCACCTTTCTAGTTTTTACCTTCAGAAATGTTAATTGGACATGCATGATTGCACAACTAAGGATGCTTTATTGCCTGTTATGAATTAACCTAATTGATTTGATATCGTGAATTGGAATGCTCCTATTTTGGAGATATATTTGGACCTCATTAGCTGGTATCTTGTAGATCCTGTGTAATTTGAAGTATTTTGTTGATTCACGTTATATTTTTGACAACATATTAAGGTACATTTACTAAAACTAAAATTATTGTATATAAGTAACTCAAAGTTTTACAATGACCCGCTGACAAGGCTTGAGTGTGTTTTTAATTGATATGATTCAATAGTAACATAGAAGAGCAAAGAAATTGGTCATGATCTCCTTCTTTGTATATTGTTAATTTACATTTATCACCTTTCTTATATAAACCAAGAGAGAAATATATATCTATATACATATACATGAGCCGAGAAAGCGCTAGGGAGAAAAAACTGTTTTATAGTTGTGTTTTTTTATGTACATATACATGTATAGACTTTATAAAACTCCCCTAACTTGGTAGTTGTAAGTAAATATAGTTTCTTATTGATTAATGATAAAAAGAAACAGTAAATCAGACATTATGTACGTGATGGAATGAAAGATCACTTTAAACTCAGTTTAGAAAACAAATATTTACATCAAAGGTAAAAAGCATTACAGTTTCATTTATTGACCTGGAGTATTAGTTGTTGTCTGTCAGGGATTGTACTCTCAATCAATAGGGATGTGCCAAGGGTCTCCAACTATTGTTGACACATTCGATTAGTGCCACGGCACACACAAATGTACCTATATAACAGTATAGGTGATATAGGTTATAGTAGAATTCAACCTCAAGTGTATAGTACAACATACTGTGGTATAGACTTATTGTCAAGCTTCACATATGGCAATTGTCCTCAAATAGCACAATTAGAAAATAAAAGAAACAAGAGTTTACTGCTAAACATGAATAATTATTTAAAACATCAGACTTATGTAGGTTAAGATTTTTATCTGTCAAAGTCAAGGTCAAATATTTTATAGGTCAAGGTCAAACTGTTTAAAGATGCTCCACGGCCGACAGAGCATAAAAGATACTAATCATTTGAACAATAATTGGCGTTTAATTGTGTATACATATGTCTAATCAACACAAAAAATCATATAAAATAATTCATTTTGCATTTGGTACATGTACAATCAGTTCTTCATTCCATATAGGACATAGTGCCATGGATTTTTTTCAGGATGCAATTAATTATTTTTGATATTTTTATCGTGAAGTAAAATTAGAAGCTCAAACTTTTCCATGGTGGTGATGGTGTAATGTAAGTAACTTTTGCAACTCAAGAAAAGTTCTTATTCGTCTGCTCCTTGTCACGATAGAGAAAAAATACAATTGGGTTTTTTGAAGATTTTCTGAAAAAGAGGGTAAGTGACTGTCACAGTATATTTCACCTAAAGATAACACACCTCCTTGTTAGAGGCAAACTTAAATTGTGTATTTCTCATTCAATTTCCTTTGTGAAATATTTCTGAAAAATACGGATGTGAATAAAGAAAGGTACAGCAGTGTAGACTACTATCCATGAGTACCGTAGTGATATAATTGTGTTTGCACGAGATTGAATTTAACAGTGTGATATCGTCCTTGATCAAGTTGGGTGAGATATGAGGTTATAGAAATGGTGGAGAGTAAACAAGCCTCTCGATTCCTAGGTCTGATGTCACCTGGCACGCTGCCAGTTGTTTAGAAGATTAAATTGTAAATGTTGTCTTTTAAAACTTGTGTGGTTTGGTGTATTAGTGTTCTAAATGAAACCTGGGGTACTTAGCTCATACTGAGGTCAATGCAGAGTACATATACATGAATGGGAAGGTGAAAACGAAGGCACAGTTCTGATCTGGATATATAGGTTTGAGTCTGTCACAAGATAAGAATGACCAGATTGAAGGGACCCTCTGTTCTGGAGGTCAAAGTTCAGTCTAATGAAGCATGGCATTTAACAGGCGCTTATAAATCAGATTAATTTTCAGTGTATTTTACATAATATGGAAGCATGTAGATGCAATATTGTAGCTCAAAAGACTTTTAGACAGAAAATGGTGACGTCTTTAGAGCTACAATCGGTGCCTATTACTGCTAATGGAGCAAAGTAATGGTTATGCAAACCATTATTAAAGTGTTTGTATGCACTTCATTGTACTTGTTTTATATCGATTACCTACTAGGTAATAAAACTGAATCGTATGAAAATCAAATTCACAGCGAGACATTATTTTGTGAAATATACATATAAAGGTCTTCTTGAAGGAAAATTATACAAGCCAACAAAATGTGAACTTGGCATCTAGTTAGCGTTACGTATAAAGAATAGTTGTTATGTTTGTTTTGGACAAAAATTATGTAAAAATGCATGTATATGCATGAAATATTTGGAAACCTACAAAAAAAGTACAGAAAGGTGTGCCGGAGTGATTTTCTGAGGCACTGCTCCACTATGACACATACATTTCTAAGCACCTTTCGTAACGGCTGTACCAAATAATCAGTTAACTGCCGCAATCCAGGACATATTTGCATAAACAATTTTTTGTGCTTAAGTTAATGTTATTTTGAACTTATTCAAGGATATTTAAATTTACAATCATGTTTTCATATATTTGAAAAGTTATAACAATTGTTCATGAACAATTTTTAAATTAGTGTTCAAGCTCTCATGTAAAATTACGTGAAAATTTGTATCTTGTAAAAAATTCAAATGAGAAATACATAATTTTATTGACATAATCATGTTTGCTCAGTCAGGAGTCTGTTACTCAGAAATATTTATGAATATGCTAAATGTAAAAGATGCTCTTTCGCTGACAGAGCATAAACAATACTCATCATTTGAACAATAGTTGGTGTTTAATTGTGTATTTATGTCTAATTAACACAAAAAAAAACATATAAATATATTTTTTTTTAAATCAATATTGCTTTTGGTGCATGCACACTCAGTTCTTCATTCCATATAAGACACAGTGCCACAGAACTTTTTTGGGATGCAATTAATTATTTTTAATATTTTTATCTTTGACTAAAATCAAAGGCTCAAACTTTTGTAAGTATCTTTTGTAACTGAATAAAAAAAAATACTTATTCGTCTGTTCCTGTTTTTGATAAAGAAAAATTCCCATTTGTCAGCGGTGGAGCATCTTTAAGTTAGACAATTAGTATGAATAGCCAGTGAAGTAGACAGTAAAGTTGTTTGACACTGTGTCCTGCCTGGTACCATTATTGGGGTGATATAAGCCTGAGTACCACCACCAGAGAGCACCACACGGTACCAGGGTGTGATACCAGAGTGTGATACCAGGGTGTGATCAGGAGAAACACCAGATTGTTGTACAGAGCACACACTCTTTCATAACCTGACAATCAGCAATGATCATGTTTTATCTACTACATTCTCCTTGTATTGACACTGATCACAATGGTTGATATAGGCCGAAATTTGTAAATCATGAGTTTGATTAATAAGTCTTAAGACTTCAAGTTTAATATTAAATTGCCAAGTTATCAGGGAATAATTATAATGTCAAAACATTATGCAATATTATGCCCCATTTTAATATCCCTTTTGTAAAAAGTTTAATTCTAAAAGTAAACATCCAACATGCAATAAACCCCCGGATTCAGATCCTTGGGGTTAATGTTAGTAGGCTTATTGTCTCTCGGACGTAAGAGCAAAAATACCAAATTATGGAAATTCTTGTGACTTTTATTTAGCCCACCGTGCTGATGTTCAAACTGATAAAAAAAAAACATAGCTGCCATCTTGGATTTTGGCAGTTGATGTTTGTTACCACTATTTCTCAGAAAGTATTGAAGGGATCTGTCTCAAATTTCAGATGTAGGTTCCCCTAGGGCCCTATTATTGCATATTTTATTTCGGAACCGATCTGTAAACAAGATGGCTGCCAGGCAGCCGTCTTGGGTTTGTCATTTGATAGTTAAAGTTTATTACTGCTATTTCTCAGAAAGTGCTGAAGGGATCGTTTCAAATTTCATATGTAGGTTCCCCTATTGCCCTTGTTGTGCATATTGCATTTTGGGACCGATCAGTAAACAAGATGGCCTCCAGGCAGCCGTATTGGATTTTGATAATTAAAGTTTGTTACGGCTATTTCTCAGAAAGTACTGAAGGGATCGTTGTCAAATTTTCATGTAGGTTCTCCTAGGGCCCTAGTTCTGCCTATCGCATTTTGGGACCGATCGGTCAACCACCATCAATGATTTTGATAGTTTTAAGTTTGAAAAGCAGAAAAAAGAAGTTTAAGTTTGAAAAGCAGAGAAAAGATCCCTCTTTCTTTTGTTGGACATAGATTAATCTTTGGTGGGCGCCAAGATCCATCTTGGATCTCTTGTATGACACCACACTATGATTGACTCCCCTGGGGTTTTGTCAGTGTTAGCTACTTTGTATAATCATATTGAAAAGTTAGCTGATTGCTAGTTTAGATATTAAGGTGAACTTTATTTATATATCAGATGTAGATATATTTAATCAGTTATACAAATATATACATATATAATAACTGGTACCCATTGCCTATCAACAAGGCCACAATTTCTATATGTGGTTCATGTTTAATGGAATGAACAATTTTTGAAACATAAGAAGGGAATTGTACAGAAGGTTCAGAGAACTGTTGCCACTCAATGGGTGAGGCAGGTTGGGGTGGGTTAGGGTGGGAGTCACCGGGTGGAATAGAGGAGTGGATGGGGGGGGGGAGACTTTCGACACAACCTACATAATGTATATATACACAGACATCACAACCCAACAGTTACCCAGTCTGAAGACTACATAGGGGCCCTTATACTGGAGCCCTGGTGGTCTGGGGTCAACTGTAGGTTATAGGACTGTGTCTGAAGACTACAGAGGGCCCTTATACTGGAGCCCTGGTGGTCTGGGGTCAACTGTAGGTTATAGGACTGTGTCTGAAGACTACAGAGGGCCCCTTATACTGCAGCCCTGGTGGTCTGGGATCAACTGTAGGTTATAGGACTGTGTCTGAAGACTACAGAGGGCCCTTATACTGGAGCCCTGATGGTCTGGGGTCAACTGTAGGTTATAGGACTGTGTCTGAAGACTACAGAGGGCCACTTATACTGCAGCCCTGGTGGTCTGGGATCAACTGTAGGTTATAGGACTGTGTCTGAAGACTACAGAGGGCCCTTATACTGGAGCCCTGGTGGTCTGGGGTCAACTGTAGGTTATAGGACTGTGTCTGAAGACTACAGTGGGCCACTTATACTGCAGCCCTGGTGGTCTGGGATCAACACAACCTACATAATGTATATATACACAGACATCACAACCCAACAGTTACCCAACAAACCAACACTAGGGGACTGATAAGGGCTGCATTATAAAACTTTTCTTGGTTCTGATATTGAACTCTATTGGTTATGATTTCAGACAGTCTTATCTTAATTCTTATTTTTTTTTTAATTTTCATGTATAGTTCAATTTAAAATTCTATTTAGAACATGATTAATGATAGCTGTTATTTGAATACTTTTATCTATAAAAATCAGAAAACGGTCTAGCGAGTCTCTAACGACTCACAGGTGATATTCACTAGGTATATACACAGGTATTACAAATTTATGACTTTTTCAAATCAGATCTTGAGGCTGAATGTATGCAGTGAATAAGAATTTGACTTAAACCCCGCTTTGTAAACAATAAAAATGCAATGAAAAACACTGTAAGGGGAAACTCTCGCGACTGATCAAATGCAAATTGAATTGCGATGGAATCAATAAAAAGGTTTGTAAATACATTAACAGGTTGGCCTCAACAATTTCAATGTTGAGAATTTTATCAGGTAATTGGGGAGGGGACCTAGTCTACCATCGCCATACCTTGGGGACATGTTTGGTCCTGTCTGGCTGTAGACCTGGAGCTTCAGTCAGGCGGAATATCACTACAGGACGATTACACACGGCCTTGTGGCTCCATCCTTGTTTGCTGACAATTCAACATTAGATCGATTTTTAAGCAGGAATCAATAATTCAATATTGAAAACAAATCAAAACAATGGTATACAAAAGAGTATCCCTGTAAATGGTGCCAGTCCTTTTACTGTTGTTTAATGTTAAAACTTCCCTTTGTAGTCGCTTGACTTTGTGATATCTCAATGAATTGTTCTGTATCATGGTATCTTCACAAAGTCTTGGAGAAAAACAAGTAGATGTAAACCTGACCCAGAGATAGAAGACTACCATAAATTATTACTGAAACATTGATGTCAGCATGTATCCTGTAATATATTACACTAAAATTGTCATTAGCAGTTTTACACAGTAAACAAAGAGTAAGTGATGTAACAATTGTACTACATGTACAGGTATATACAGGTAAATATAAAGGTGTCAATGTAGATATATATACAGGTGTACCACTTAACCTTTACCGCCATAAAGGTAAAAAGTATACATTTACTGATGCTGACATTATAATCATATATTTTTTATAATATTTATCAACAATAATCAAATTTGTAGCTTAAAGTTAAAGTGAATTTGACATTAAATGCCATTGCATTATAAAATAGGAATCCAAAATAAAAGTAATATAAAGTCAGCTAACAATGCTAACAGAAAAGGTACTATATTTGATAATTAAAATTTGATGTCCATATATTTCTGAAACAGTTTTTAACACATGGCAGGTAAAGAATAAAGGTGTTGTAGAGTTGAGTCTTCAGACTACAGAGGGGCCCTTATACTGGAGCCCTGGTGGTCTGGGGTCAACTGTAGGTTATAGGACTGTGTCTGAAGACTTCAGAGGGCCCCTTATACTGCAGCCCTGGTGGTCTGGGATCAACTGTAGGTTATAGGACTGTGTCTGAAGACTACAGAGGGCCCTTATACTGGAGCCCTGGTGGTCTGGGATCAACTGTAGGTTATAGGACTGTGTCTGAAGACTACAGAGGGCCCTTATACTGGAGCCCTGGTGGTCTGGGGTCAACTGTAGGTTATAGGACTGTGTCTGAAGACTACATAGGGGCCCTTATACTGCAGCCCTGGTGGTCTGGGGTCAACTGTAGGTTATAGGACTGTGTCTGAAGACTACAGAGGGCCACTTATACTGCAGCCCTGGTGGTCTGGGATCAACTGTAGGTTATAGGACTGTGCCTGAAGACTACAGAGGGCCCCTTATACTGGAGCCCTGGTGGTCTGGGATCAACTGTAGGTTATAGGACTGTGTCTGAAGACTACAGAGGGCCCTTATACTGGAGCCCTGGTGGTCTGGGGTCAACTGTAGGTTATAGGACTGTGTCTGAAGACTACATAGGGGCCCTTATCCTGGAGCCCTGGTGGTCTGGGGTCAACTGTAGGTTATAGGACTGTGTCTGAAGACTACATAGGGGCCCTTATCTGGAGCCCTGGTGGTCTGGGGTCAACTGTAGGTTATAGGACTGTGTCTGAAGACTACAAGGGGCCCTTATCTGGAGCCCTGGTGGTCTGGGGTCAACTGTAGGTTATAGGACTGTGTCTGAAGACTACATAGGGCCCCTTATACTGGAGCCCTGGTGGTCTGGGGTCAACTGTAGGTTATAGGACTGTGTCTGAAGACTACAGAGGGGCCCTTATACTGGAGCCCTGGTGGTCTGGGGTCAACTGTAGGTTATAGGACTGTGTCTGAAGACTACAGAGGGTCCCTTATACTGGAGCCCTGGTGGTCTGGGGTCAACTGTAGGTTATAGGACTGTGTCTGAAGACTACATAGGGGCCCTTATACTGGAGCCCTGGTGGTCTGGGGTCAACTGTAGGTTATAGGACTGTGTCTGAAGACTACAGAGGGCCCCTTATACTGGAGCCCTGGTGGTCTGGGGTCAACTGTAGGTTATAGGACTGTGTCTGAAGACTACAGAGGGGCCCTTATACTGGAGCCCTGGTGGTCTGGGGTCAACTGTAGGTTATAGGACTGTGTCTGAAGACTACAGAGGGTCACTTATACTGGAGCCCTGGTGGTCTGGGGTCAACTGTAGGTTATAGGACTGTGTCTGAAGACTACATAGGGGCCCTTATACTGGAGCCCTGGTGGTCTGGGGTCAACTGTAGGTTATAGGACTGTGTCTGAAGACTACAGAGGGCCCCTTATACTGGAGCCCTGGTGGTCTGGGGTCAACTGTAGGTTATAGGACTGTGTCTGAAGACTACAGAGGGGCCCTTATACTGGAGCCCTGGTGGTCTGGGGTCAACTGTAGGTTATAGGACTGTGTCTGAAGACTAAAGAGGGCCCCTTATACTGCAGCCCTGGTGGTCTGGGGTCAACTGTAGGTTATAGGACTGTGTCTGAAGACTACAGAGGGCCCCTTATACTGGAGCCCTGGTGGTCTGGGGTCAACTGTAGGTTATAGGACTGTGTCTGAAGACTACAGAGGGCCCCTTATACTGGAGCCCTGGTGGTCTGGGGTCAACTGTAGGTTATAGGACTGTGTCTGAAGACTACATAGGGGCCCTTATACTGGAGCCCTGGTGGTCTGGGGTCAACTGTAGGTTATAGGACTGTGTCTGAAGACTACAGAGGGTCACTTATACTGGAGCCCTGGTGGTCTGGGGTCAACTGTAGGTTATAGGACTGTGTCTGAAGACTACATAGGGGCCCTTATACTGGAGCCCTGGTGGTCTGGGGTCAACTGTAGGTTATAGGACTGTGTCTGAAGACTACAGAGGGCCCTTATACTGGAGCCCTGGTGGTCTGGGGTCAACTGTAGGTTATAGGACTGTGTCTGAAGACTACAGAGGGCCCCTTATACTGCAGCCCTGGTGGTCTGGGATCAACTGTAGGTTATAGGACTGTGTCTGAAGACTACAGAGGGCCCTTATACTGGAGCCCTGGTGGTCTGGGGTCAACTGTAGGTTATAGGACTGTGTCTGAAGACTACAGAGGGCCACTTATACTGCAGCCCTGGTGGTCTGGGATCAACTGTAGGTTATAGGACTGTGTCTGAAGACTACAGAGGGCCCTTATACTGGAGCCCTGGTGGTCTGGGGTCAACTGTAGGTTATAGGACTGTGTCTGAAGACTACAGTGGGCCACTTATACTGAGCCCTGGTGGTCTGGGATCAACTGTAGGTTATAGGACTGTGTCTGAAGACTACAGAGGGCCCCTTATACTGGAGCCCTGGTGGTCTGGGGTCAACTGTAGGTTATAGGACTGTGTCTGAAGACTACAGAGGGGCCCTTATACTGGAGCCCTGGTGGTCTGGGGTCAACTGTAGGTTATAGGACTGTGTCTGAAGACTACATAGGGGCCCTTATACTGGAGCCCTGGTGGTCTGGGGTCAACTGTAGGTTATAGGACTGTGTCTGAAGACTACAGAGGGGCCCTTATACTGGAGCCCTGGTGGTCTGGGGTCAACTGTAGGTTATAGGACTGTGTCTGAAGACCACAGAGGGGCCCTTATACGGGAGCCCTGGTGGTCTGGGGTCAACTGTAGGTTATAGGACTGTGTCTGAAGACCACAGAGGGGCCCTTATACTGGAGCCCTGGTGGTCTGGGGTCAACTGTAGGTTATAGGACTGTGTCTGAAGACTACAGAGGGCCACTTATACTGGAACCCAGGTGGTCAGGGGTCAGCTGTAGGTTATATGAATGTGTCTGGTGACTACAGAGGGTCACTTATACTGGAGCCCTGGTTGTCTGGGTACCAGGGTTGTAGACTGGGATCAACTCTAGTTTATAGGGTACTACCCTGTAGAGTAATTATAGGGTAAATAAGGCTATAGAACCCATAAGGGTCAATACGTCCATAGGACCAATGAGGGTCAATAAGGCTATATGACCAATAAGGGTCAATAAGATTATTGGACCAATGAGAGTCAATAAGTCTATAGGACCAATGAGTGTCAATAAGGCTATAGCACCAATGAGGGTCAATAAGGCTATATGACCAATAAGGGTCAATAAGATTATTGGACCAATGAGAGTCAATAAGTCTATAGGACCAATGAGTGTCAATAAGGCTATAGCACCAATGAGGGTCAATAAGGCTATAGCACCAATGAGGGACAATAAGGCTATAGGACCAACAAGGGTCAATAAGTCTATAGGACCAATGAGGGACAATTAGCCTATAGGACCAATAAGGGTCAATAAGTCTGTAGGACCAATGAGAGTCAATAAGGCTATAGCACCAATGAGGGTCAATAAGGCTATAGCACCAATAAGGGACAATAAGGCTATAGGACCAACAAGGATCAATAAGTCTATAGGACCAATGAGGGACAATTAGTCTATAGGACCAATAAGGGTCAATAAGTCTATAGGACCAATGAGGTAATAAGATCAGTAGGTTTATAGGTTCATTGAGGTTATTTTTTAATATGGTAAATAAGGCTATAGGATAAATAAGGCTTTAAATTGGTTTAATTACCTTATATTTTCAATAAGTGTATAATACTAATAAGGTTAAGAGAAATTTCATTTATGTGATGTATATATATATAAAGGGCCAATAAGGTTTGTAGACACATAAAAGAACATTAAACATTGAAATGGTATTTTAATTTTTAGGCTCCAGGGAAGATCCGTCTCCGAGTATTATGGAATGTCTCCAAAGGAACCGTGAAGCGTGGTTTGATGAAAGTGTATGGACCGAGACATGTAAAAACATGGGCTCAGGAAATAGTGGTACTGGGCATGCTCAGAAAGGCTCAACATCCCAGCTTGCTTCAGTGTCTGTGGACAAGCAGCTCAAACCCTTACTATGAGACGATGACCTTGATTACAGGCGAGGTCATCACAAGTGACTCCAGGTAGGTTTTTGTCTCCATTATTTGGAAAGGATTTTTAGTTACATTAATTTGTGTTTTTATGTAACGTTATTATAAAAACCAACACTATCTCCATTGTTGCCTTTCTGTGTAGTTGTATGGTATCTGTTTGTCATGTGACCTCTGTGTGTTACAGGATCATTTGTCTGGAGTTAACTAACAATGGCACTCTGCAGGATTTTCTGTACCGTTTGGACACTCCCCTTCCCGAGACCTGCCAGAGAATGATCGTACACGACATTGCTGAGGGTCTTATGTGTCTACATGAACAGAATATTCTTCATGGCAACCTCTCAACAGCATGTGTCTACCTCAAAGGCTCATTACAGGTGAGTTATCTCCCCTGAATTATTAGGAATTTTCATTAGGTTCTTTGTCCAGACAGTATCTTCCAAGGTTATATGTTTTCATATATTCATATTTACAGTTTGCACTGACATGGTCTAAATAACCATTCTTTCTAGTATTCTCATTATCATAGTATAATGATAGTAGAACACATGCAGCGATTCTGTAGTAGAGACAATCGATCAAGGGAAGGTGACTCAAGATAAAAAAATCGGAAATCAGTTCGCAAATCATAAAGAAATGTTGCTAAAGACATTAAAGCATAATTAAAACATTAAACTGATTTTGGCAATTTGATATTTTAAAATGAAAAAGTATAAGAAACCAAGAACTATTTTCTTTTGTTGTCAATGTCGCAATATGGTGGATAACGTGGGGTCATGACCTCACTTTTGGTGGGAACATATGAATGACTCGATAACAATCAGCTGTTCAATCGAAATTCTTTGGAGATGACGGGAGAGAAAAGAATATGGGTATTTAAAAGAAGTATGCAACTGTCATGAGAATCATAAAAAAAATAATTCCTCTTTGCTTTTTAGGTCATCTGACCCGAAGAGTCAGGATGATCTATCGTCATCATGCATCATCCATCGTCGTGCCTCGTCCGCCAAGTGTAAACTTTTCATTCAAACAACTTCTTCTTTTAACCGAAAAGTGCAGGGTACTGATATTTGGCTTGTAGCATGCTAGGATGAATGGCTACCAACTTTGTTCAAATAAATGATATTGACCTTTATTTAAGGTCATAGGGGTCAAATAGGCTAAAATCTTTAAACAACTTCTTGTGCATAATAAACTAAGAGGCCTAGAGACATGATATTGGGTTTGTGATATGCTGGAATGAATGGCTACTTAGCTTGTTCAAGTGAATGACCTTGACCTTCATTCGAGGTCACAGGGGTCAAATAGGCTAAACTCTTAAAATGACTTCTTTGTAAATAACTAAGAGGCCTAGAGACTGGATACTGGACTTGTAGCATGGTGGGGATCAAGGGACCTTCATCCATGGTCTAATTCATCAAATATATCAGAACCTGAGCTTCTTCTATTCAAAGAATTCTTTGTATTGCCTGAATTGTTTGCCACTACTATATTCTTTGAGGTGTTGTATTGTGCCAATAGTCAGATGACCGTTAAGGTCCATGGGCCTCTTGTCTCAATCAGTTTGTAGTTGAACATTCCTATACAACTCTAATATATGTACTAACTGACTAGACTTTATAAGGGGTAAGCGACTATATACTATAGGTAGACCCCACAACCATCTGGCCAATCCTGTTGATTATCTTTAGTGATAGAGTTCCACAGTTTACATGAGTCTGTGCCTCCGTTATTGTCCCCTCTGTGTATAGAGCATTGTCTGAGTTGACTCCTGAGTCTGTGCCTCCGTTATTGTCCCTCTGTGTATAGAGCATTGTCTGAGTCGACTCCTGAGTCTGTGCTCCATTATTGTCCCTCGATACGTTGTGTCTGAGTCGACTCCTGAGTCTGTGCCTCCATTATTGTCCCCTCTGTGTATAGAGCATTGTCTGAGTCGACTCCTGAGTCTGTGCCTCCATTATTGTCCCCTCTGTGTATAGAGCTTGTCTGAGTTGACTCCTGAGTCTGTGCCTCCATTATTGTCCCTCTGTTATAGTTCTGAGTGACTCCTGAGTCTGTGCCTCCATTATTGTCCCCTCTGTGTATAGAGCATTGTCTGAGTCGACTCCTGAGTCTGTGCCTCCATTATTGTCCCCTCTGTGTATAGAGCGTTGTCTGAGTCGACTCCTGAGTCTGTGCCTCCATTATTGTCCCCTCTGTGTATAGAGCATTGTCTGAGTCGACTCCTGAGTCTGTGCCTCCATTATTGTCCCCTCTGTGTATAGAGCGTTGTCTGAGTTGACTCCTGAGTCTGTGCCTCCATTATTGTCCCCTCTGTGTATAGAGCATTGTCTGAGTTGACTCCTTAGTCTGTGCCTCCATTATTGTCCCCTCTGTGTAAAAAGCATTGTCTGAGTCGACTCCTGAGTCTGTGCCTCCATTATTGTCCCCTCTGTGTATAGAGCATTGTCTGAGTCGACTCCTGAGTCTGTGCCTCCATTATTGTCCCCTCTGTGTATAGAGCATTGTCTGAGTCGACTCCTGAGTCTGTGCCTCCATTATTGTCCCCTCTGTGTATAGAGCATTGTCTGAGTCGACTCCTGAGTCTGTGCCTCCATTATTGTCCCCTCTGTGTATAGAGCATTGTCTGAGTCGACTCCTGAGTCTGTGCCTCCGTTATTGTCCCCTCTGTGTATAGAGGATTGTCTGAGTCGACTCCTGAGTCTGTGCCTCCATTATTGTCCCCTCTGTGTATAGAGCATTGTCTGAGTCGACTCCTGAGTCTGTGCCTCCATTATTGTCCCCTCTGTGTATAGAGCATTGTCTGAGTTGACTCCTGAGTCTGTGCCTCCATTATTGTCCCCTCTGTGTATAGAGCATTGTCTGAGTCGACTCCTGAGTCTGTGCCTCCATTATTGTCCCCTCTGTGTATAGAGCATTGTCTGAGTCGACTCCTGAGTCTGTGCCTCCATTATTGTCCCCTCTGTGTATAGAGCATTGTCTGAGTCGACTCCTGAGTCTGTGCCTCCATTATTGTCCCCTCTGTGTATAGAGCATTGTCTGAGTCGACTCCTGAGTCTGTGCCTCCATTATTGTCCCCTCTGTGTATAGAGCATTGTCTGAGTCGACTCCTGAGTCTGTGCCTCCATTATTGTCCCCTCTGTGTATAGAGCATTGTCTGAGTCGACTCCTGAGTCTGCTCTTGTCCCTGTGACTGTCCGACTCCTGAGTCTGTGCCTCCATTATTGTCCCCTCTGTGTATAGAGCATTGTCTGAGTCGACTCCTGAGTCTGTGCCTCCATTATTGTCCCCTCTGTGTATAGAGCATTGTCTGAGTCGACTCCTGAGTCTGTGCCTCCATTATTGTCCCCTCTGTGTATAGAGCATTGTCTGAGTCGACTCCTGAGTCTGTGCCTCCATTATTGTCCCCTCTGTGTATAGAGCATTGTCTGAGTCGACTCCTGAGTCTGTGCCTCCATTATTGTCCCCTCTGTGTATAGAGCATTGTCTGAGTCGACTCCTGAGTCTGTGCCTCCATTATTGTCCCCTCTGTGTATAGAGCATTGTCTGAGTCGACTCCTGAGTCTGTGCCTCCATTATTGTCCCCTCTGTGTATAGAGCGTTGTCTAAGTCGACTCCTGAGTCTGTGCCTCCATTATTGTCCCCTCTGTGTATAGAGCATTGTCTGAGTCGACTCCTGAGTCTGTGCCTCCATTATTGTCCCCTCTGTGTATAGAGCATTGTCTGAGTCGACTCCTGAGTCTGTGCCTCCATTATTGTCCCCTCTGTGTATAGAGCATTGTCTGAGTCGACTCCTGAGTCTGTGCCTCCATTATTGTCCCCTCTGTGTATAGAGCATTGTCTGAGTCGACTCCTGAGTCTGTGCCTCCATTATTGTCCCCTCTGTGTATAGAGCATTGTCTGAGTCGACTCCTGAGTCTGTGCCTCCATTATTGTCCCCTCTGTGTATAGAGCATTGTCTGAGTCGACTCCTGAGTCTGTGCCTCCATTATTGTCCCCTCTGTGTATAGAGCTTGTCTGAGTCGACTCCTGAGTCTGTGCCTCCATTATTGTCCCCTCTGTGTATAGAGCATTGTCTGAGTCGACTCCTGAGTCTGTGCCTCCATTATTGTCCCCTCTGTGTATAGAGCATTGTCTGAGTCGACTCCTGAGTCTGTGCCTCCATTATTGTCCCCTCTGTGTATAGAGCATTGTCTGAGTCGACTCCTGAGTCTGTGCCTCCATTATTGTCCCCTCTGTGTATAGAGCATTGTCTGAGTCGACCTCCTGAGTCTGTGCCTCCATTATTGTCCCCTCCTCTGTGTATAGAGCATTGTCTGAGTCGACTCCTGAGTCTGTGCCTCCATTATTGTCCCCTCTGTGTATAGAGCATTGTCTGAGTCGACTCCTGAGTCTGTGCCTCCATTATTGTCCCCTCTGTGTATAGAGCATTGTCTGAGTCGACTCCTGAGTCTGTGCCTCCATTATTGTCCCCTCTGTGTATAGAGCATTGTCTGAGTCGACTCCTGAGTCTGTGCCTCCATTATTGTCCCCTCTGTGTATAGAGCATTGTCTGAGTCGACTCCTGAGTCTGTGCCTCCATTATTGTCCCCTCTGTGTATAGAGCATTGTCTGAGTCGACTCCTGAGTCTGTGCCTCCATTATTGTCCCCTCTGTGTATAGAGCATTGTCTGAGTCGACTCCTGAGTCTGTGCCTCCATTATTGTCCCCTCTGTGTATAGAGCATTGTCTGAGTCGACTCCTGAGTCTGTGCCTCCATTATTGTCCCCTCTGTGTATAGAGCATTGTCTGAGTCGACTCCTGAGTCTGTGCCTCCATTATTGTCCCCTCTGTGTATAGAGCATTGTCTGAGTCGACTCCTGAGTCTGTGCCTCCATTATTGTCCCCTCTGTGTATAGAGCATTGTCTGAGTCGACTCCTGAGTCTGTGCCTCCATTATTGTCCCCTCTGTGTATAGAGCAGTCTATTGATCTGAGTCGCTCCTGAGTCTGTGCCTCCATTATTGTCCCCTCTGTGTATAGAGCATTGTCTGAGTCGACTCCTGAGTCTGTGCCTCCATTATTGTCCCCTCTGTGTATAGAGCATTGTCTGAGTTGACTCCTGAGTCTGTGCCTCCGTTATTGTCCCCTCTGTGTATAGAGCATTGTCTGAGTCGACTCCTGAGTCTGTGCCTCCATTATTGTCCCCTCTGTGTATAGAGCATTGTCTGAGTCGACTCCTGAGTCTGTGCCTCCATTATTGTCCCCTCTGTGTATAGAGAGCTTGTCTGAGTCGACTCCTGAGTCTGTGCCTCCATTATTGTCCCCTCTGTGTATAGAGCATTGTCTGAGTCGACTCCTGAGTCTGTGCCTCCATTATTGTCCCCTCTGTGTATAGAGCATTGTCTGAGTCGACTCCTGAGTCTGTGCCTCCATTATTGTCCCCTCTGTGTATAGAGCATTGTCTGAGTCGACTCCTGAGTCTGTGCCTCCATTATTGTCCCCTCTGTGTATAGAGCATTGTCTGAGTCGACTCCTGAGTCTGTGCCTCCATTATTGTCCCCTCTGTGTATAGAGCGCATTGTCTGAGTCGACTCCTGAGTCTGTGCCTCCATTATTGTCCCCTCTGTGTATAGAGCATTGTCTGAGTCGACTCCTGAGTCTGTGCCTCCATTATTGTCCCCTCTGTGTATAGAGCATTGTCTGAGTCGACTCCTGAGTCTGTGCCTCCATTATTGTCCCCTCTGTGTATAGAGCATTGTCTGAGTGACTCCTGAGTCTGTGCCTCCATTATTGTCCCCTCTGTGTATAGAGCTTGTCTGAGTCGACTCCTGAGTCTGTGCCTCCATTATTGTCCCCTCTGTGTATAGAGCATTGTCTGAGTCGACTCCTGAGTCTGTGCCTCCATTATTGTCCCCTCTGTGTATAGAGCATTGTCTGAGTCGACTCCTGAGTCTGTGCCTCCATTATTGTCCCCTCTGTGTATAGAGCATTGTCTGAGTCGACTCCTGAGTCTGTGCCTCCTTATTGTCCCCTCTGTGTATAGAGCATTGTCTGAGTCGACTCCTGAGTCTGTGCCTCCATTATTGTCCCCTCTGTGTATAGAGCATTGTCTGAGTCGACTCCTGAGTCTGTGCCTCCATTATTGTCCCCTCTGTGTATAGAGCATTGTCTGAGTCGACAGTCCTGAGTCTGTGCCTCCGTTATTGTCCCCTCTGTGTATAGAGCATTGTCTGAGTTGACTCCTGAGTCTGTGCCTCCATTATTGTCCCCTCTGTGTATAGAGCATTGTCTGAGTCGACTCCTGAGTCTGTGCCTCCATTATTGTCCCCTCTGTGTATAGAGCATTGTCTGAGTCGACTCCTGAGTCTGTGCCTCCATTATTGTCCCCTCTGTGTATAGAGCGTTGTCTGAGTTGACTCCTGAGTCTGTGCCTCCATTATTGTCCCCTCTGTGTATAGAGCATTGTCTGAGTCGACTCCTGAGTCTGTGCCTCCATTATTGTCCCCTCTGTGTATAGAGCATTGTCTGAGTCGACTCCTGAGTCTGTGCCTCCATTATTGTCCCCCTCTGTGTATAGAGCATTGTCTGAGTCGACTCCTGAGTCTGTGCCTCCATTATTGTCCCCTCTGTGTATAGAGCATTGTCTGAGTCGACTCCTGAGTCTGTGCCTCCATTATTGTCCCCTCTGTGTATAGAGCATTGTCTGAGTCGACTCCTGAGTCTGTGCCTCCATTATTGTCCCCTCTGTGTATAGAGCGTTGTCTGAGTCGACTCCTGAGTCTGTGCCTCCATTATTGTCCCCTCTGTGTATAGAGCATTGTCTGAGTCGACTCCTGAGTCTGTGCCTCCATTATTGTCCCCTCTGTGTATAGAGCATTGTCTGAGTCGACTCCTGTCAATTCCTAATACTGGAGCTAGATCATAGGCAGATTACATTGTTTTAAGAATCTTTGTTTATTTTATCTACAGTTACAGTCACTTAATTACTAAGAGGAGGAGGGGAGGGAGTATAAACATTGTCAATCTGCTTCAGTTTGTTATGTCTTGAGTGACATGAAAATATCGACATAGAGTCAAAGGGAGACAATTCATCAATGATGTTGAAATGATAGATACATGCATTGTAAAATAAGAACAGTATTATCAAAACAGAAACATTTTAGCATGCATGCTGTTACATAATATCTTTACAACTGTGTTTGGTAGAAAAAGAAGTATTCAAGACTAGCATTTAAATATTTGTTTATTTTATGACATCTGAAAATTTGCCAATAACGAACAGAAAAAAAATTCATATCAAGGAAAACGAAAAAATGTAAATAAGATACGGCTTTAAATTGACACTTGTGTATTACATGCATTAGAGCTTATTTTTCAGACTTTGCTATTAATTTTACACTTTCTATTTGTGTTTAGAGCATGGTGATGAGGGCAGCCATTGGAGACTTTGAGGATTCCCAGATGTATGGATCTATCCACCAGAATACTGACACCACCACCCTGGGGGACAAAAGACACTTCTTTCTGCCAGACATCCGCTCGTTTGCGTTGGTAGCTCTAGAAGTGGTGTCTAAGATGTGTGAAAAACGTTTTGTCAGTATGCAGTACCAATGGAACAAGCAGGTGACTCCAGAAACATACAGTTCAGCCAATGCTTATAACCCTGTTGTTCAGAACTCGGCCAATCAAGCTAAGGAATACATGGAAGTGTATCATAGTGATTCTGATGGGGAAGATGACCTACTGTATTGTGGGAGAAGACAACCCCCCGGGGTACAGTCTCCTGGTGAGGTCATCGAGGAAATAGGTCGACGAAGTCGCAGTATGTCACCGCGAAGTCGTCCTCAGTCAGCTCAGTCTAATAAGAGTCGGTCACGGACACTGTCACCTGACATGAATCGCAGCAAGTTCCTCAATTCTGTACAGACCAATTATCCCAGCAGACTAAGTACTCCAGATTCCAACATTATCTCTCCTGAAGAGGAGTATCCATGCTTTCCTAAAGTCAAATCAGATAGTAAGATATCTAAGGAACGTCCCTTATCACCAGAGCGACCATCATCAGGCAGGAAATCACCAGGGCGTCCAAGAACGCCCTCCAAAAAATCTAAAAATAAGGACCAAGCTTTTGAAGCTTTTGCTACAGAAACAAAAAAGTCAAAACCAAAAGGTTTAAAAAAAATTGACAGTAAAAAATGGCTTTCTAAACCGGGTTCATTGATAAGAACATTAACTGGAGCAGAAACAAGTGTGTCTTTGTTCAAATCCAAAGAATTCAGAGATGACGACGCAGAGGAAATAGACGATGAGGAAATAGACTATGGACCACTTAGGGCTAAACAAGCTCTAATGGCTCGCAATGATTCCTCCAACTCTATAACATTCGAAAGGGAGCGACATTTACATCGTTCCTCCTCCAAACAAAGTGACCAGTGGAGCATTCTCAGTGACATGGAGTACAGTACATCTCATGGGCTCCGTAAAACTGTATCCACAGACTCACGCTCTTCCATGTGGTCCAACCTACCCCTGCCTGTAGAGATGATAGACATTGAGGGGGGCGGGGAGAGGGATTCCTTTGACACAATGATCGGTCAGTTACCAGGAATGACAGACTCTTTAGAGTACCACTCGGCCTCTAGTCGGCCAGGTGATAACTGGAATCCAAAGTTTAATGGCACCTACAAACCTGGAGCCTACTGGAGACAGGATGGACCTGGGCCTTCTCAGTTTGAACTTGTAGATTATTATGATGAGTTACAAGGGAAGTATGTTAAAAAGTTACAGCTGCGAGGAGGTATTCATAGGACGCTTTCCGGTTCCCAGATCATGGGAGCACCGGTACATAGAACCTACTCAGGGACACAGGTTCTACACAAAACCAGTTCAGGGCTACAGGAGATTCTGGAGCAGGCAGAGAGCATGGAGGAGGAAGACCAGCCTCAGCCTGCCAACAATTGTGTACAGCCATCCAACGACCTCTCCAAGTCTCAGCCTGTCAAAAAGTTAAAGGCTAAAATATTAAAAGAGGAAAAATCTGAAAAACTTTCACGATCAAAATCTCTAGATAGACTGACTACGCAAACCAAAGGAGCACCAAAATCTAAAGAACTTTCCAAAACTGACAGACCTGTTGTTGCACCAACTCCAGAACCAGTAATCAACCCAGAAATCTCAGCTCACAAGAGAGCTCGAGCTAGGAAGGCTCTTAAAGGGGCCCTGGCTAAAGGAAATATGCCCAATGTGTTTCCTCTACAACGAGACTCCAAACGGGGACAAAAGCGAGAAATGGAAATAAAATATGCAAATGTTAAAAAACTTCAAACTCAGGGTAGCCAAGTTGACAAACACCAAGATTTGAATAAAGATATGAACCTTGAAGTAGAAAAATGTGATGAGAATGATATGCCCTCACAAACTTCAGTTGATACGTCTCCTCAAAGACTGGGTGATATTCCCAAAGAAAATCTGGATGATACGTTCCCACAAAGGTTTAGTGATACATCACCACAGCGACCAAGTGATCAAGGTGAAGGTCACACTACTGGTATCCGTAAATACCACAGCTTCAGCAGTAATGACAGTACCAGTAGTCTTGGCTCCAGTATACGTCTGAAAAAAGCCGACGCATCACTCACCAGTGGTGAACTTACCTCTCTGTCGTCTCAAGCAGACCATGATATTGATGAACAAACTGGGAGGGACCCAGATCTACCGTCGAAGGAAGTCCTCCTGCGAAGGACAATACAAAATAAGGCCAAAGTGGTGGACAGTGGTTTTGACAGTGAGAGTAGTGAAGTTTCTTCAGATGTTTATGGACATCACCAGCATTATAACTTTTCATCAGACGACTCTGCTTATCCTGATCACAGGGACCGGCGCTTACAAAGGAAACCGTTTCGTAACACCTTAAAGAAACCCACAGACAATAGCGAGTTGCAAATGTCTGAGAAAGCATTTGTTATTACTGGTTTTAGCACAGGAAGTGCAAACATGGCCATTAGCCCCGGTGATGGGATAGATATGGTTACTAAGGACAATGTTCCCTCAGAGTATGTAGTAGTGGATAGTGTTGTGAGAGATCGAGACTTTCATAATGACGTGTCAGACGAGGAAATGTTAGAGGATGATTTCATGAATTCTCAGGGAAAATCAAGGATCATTCAAGTGTCGGCTGCTCCACTTACTGTCATGAGTATAGACCAGAAAGCATTCAAGGACCAAGTCTATGACAATAGGCCTGTGTCTCCACCACAAACTAGCTTCAAATCCTCTGAGAATAGGCCTCCAACGCCGGGACGAACAGGACATAGGCAATCCATGTCTTTCTCATCAGTTGAAGATAGACCGCCAACTCCTGGTCAGTCAGGATACAATCGTCTAAAAAGTCCTCCAGCTACAACACCTGAACGATCTGTCCAAAACCGGCTTAAAACTCCCCTCAGGAGGCCAAAACCACAGCCAGAGGTTAAACCCAACAATCAACATGCCAGTCCTCTTGTAGCCAGTAAACGATATCGTGAACTGACCATGAAGGGGGTTCCTCTGCGAGTATCAGTGATCTCAGCTGACGGAGAGGAAAAACTTGAGGAGGAAATAGATGCTGATGAAGACAAAGAAAAAGTAAAGGAAGTAAATGAAGAACTAATTGATAATCAAACAGATGATCAAAAACTGTTTGATCATTTAGAATCCAATGGTTTCTTTCATTTGCCTCAAAAGAAAATCCGAGACAAGCCTCTGTCAGGTGGCATCTTTCCTACAGCTCACGTTTCTCGTCGGGACCAACACTTGAGGAATAAAAAAAGGGGCAGGTCACGTCCAAACAGACTTGCTTTGGACGAGATCATTCGTGAACTACCAGAGGACAGGAGTCCTTCACCACGACTCCTGTCACCAACTACCAATATCTTATCCAAAGACTCGTTCAACAGTCATTCTGGGAGTGAAGCCATGCTCAACCAACCTTCCTCTATGGACGAATCAGAGAGTATCCACCCTACCCCTATACCTCATGTTTCCCCAATGGTTAATCAAGCATCAGTGGTGGTTGACGCTGAGTTGTATATAGATAGGGTATATTCTCAGTCACAAAGCCTGGAGCCCATACCCCGACATGTGGCTATGAAGGACTCCGACTTTGATATGCCCATCCCTCTAGAGAGGAAGGGAATTCCTCAAGTCTCTTACATACCTCTCAATCAGGATTCACATGTGGACAGCCGTTTGGGTCGGGAGGAGATGGAGGAGGGGGACGAGGAGGAGGAGGAGGTAACTCTGCTAAGTGGAATGGATGACAAACACATCCTCAACTGTCATAAACTTACCTCCGATATGCATTTACTCTCCTTCCATGACCTCCTTCCAGCCAGGAAAGAAAACTTTGAGATCCTCAAGGCTAAGCTCTATGAGGGTGGACAGCTGGGAAGCATTGGATTCCAAGTAAGTATATGATAGTGAGATTTTTTTCTTCTCTTGTACGATAATACTTTTATAGTAAATATCTATTGTGTGCACAATTGTATATCAATATGTCCCACTCAACATTTCTAATATATGTTTATATGAACCTGCTGTACCTGTATCAGTCGGGTTTATTTGTTATATCCTACTGCTGTCTGTAATCTGAATTTTGTCCTTGTAGCTCCTGGAAGTCATACACAAATGTTGGCTGAATGAGATACCTCCATCTTCATCTGATCTCGTCACACAGCTTTTAGATCCAGTCGCAGAAACAGAGCTGTGATCATCATGGAAACAGCTTCTGAGTAGACATCATCAGGGAGGCAGCTAATCTGATTGGATATTGACAGGAAGGCAGCTTCTGATTGGACATTGTAGGCACTAATCTGATTGGACACAGAGGCAGCTGCCTTTCAATTGGACATTGGCAGAGATACAGCTTCAGATTGGACATCGCAAGGGAAACAAACTGTGATTATTGTCAAGAAATCATTTTTTTTTATGAATGATCACCAGAAACTGACCTCATAACAAAGATTTAATATTACCCAGAAATAAACAGTTGTTTATCATTGAACGCTAGAATTACAGAAACAAAAACAACTTATACCTTCAGCCTTACTCATTCAAGTAAAATGGTGCCTTACTGTTTGAGTGATAAGGCGTCTTACTGTAAGTGACTGGTAATGAGGTGTCATACTGTAAGTGACTGGTCATGAGGTGTCTTACTGTAAGTGACTGGTCATAAGGTGTCTTACGGTAAGTGACTGGTAATGAGGTGTCCTACTGTAAGTGACTGGTCATGAGGTGTCTTACTGTAAGTGACTGGTAATGAGGTGTCTTACTGTAAGTGACTGGTCATGAGGTGTCTTACTGTAAGTGACTGGTAATGATGTGTCTTACTGTAAGTGACTGGTAATGAGGTGTCTTACTGTAAGTGACTGGTCATGAGGTGTCTTACTGTAAGTGACTGGTAATGAGGTGTCTTACTGTAAGTGACTGGTCATGAGGTGTCTTACTGTAAGTGACTGGTAATTATGTGTCTTACAGTAAGTGACTGGTAATGAGGTGTCTTACTGTAAGTGACTGGTCATGAGGTGTCTTACTGTAAGTGACTGATCATGAGGTGTCTTACTGTAAGTGACTGGTAATGAGGTTTCATACTGTAAGTGACTAGTAATGAGGTGTCTTACTGTAAGTGACTGGTAATGAGGTGTCTTACTGTAAGTGACTCGTAATGATGTGTCTTACTGTAAGTGACTGGTCATGAGGTGTCTTACTGTAAGTGACTGGTAATGAGGTGTCTACTGTCTTATGAGGTGTCTGTAAGTGACTGGTAATGAGGTGTCTTACTGTAAGTGACTGGTAATGAGGTGTCTTACTGTAAGTGACTGGTAATGAGGTGTCCTACTGTAAGTGACTGGTAATGAGGTGTCTTACTGTAAGTGACTGGTAATGAGGTGTCTTACTGTAAGTGACTGGTAATGATGTGTCTTACTGTAAGTGACTGGTAATGAGGTGTCTTACAGTAAGTGACTGGTCATGAGGTGTATTACTGTAAGTGACTGGTAATGAGGTGTCTTACTGTAAGTGACTGGTAATGAGGTGTCTTACTGTAAGTGACTGGTAATGAGGTGTCTTACTGTAAGTGACTGGTAATGAGGTGTCTTACTGTAAGTGACTGGTAATGATGTGTCTTACTGTAAGTGACTGGTAATTAGGTGTCTTACTGTAAGTGACTGATAATGAGGTGTCTTACTGTAAGTGACTGGTAATGATGTGTCTTACTGTAAGTGACTGGTAATGAGGTGTCTTACTGTAAGTGACTGGTAATGAGGTGTCTTACTGTAAGTGACTGGTAATGAGGTGTCTTACTGTTAGTGACTGATAATGAGGTGTCTTACTGTAAGTGACTGGTAATGATGTGTCTTACTGTAAGTGACTGGTAATGAGGTGTCTTACTGTAAGTGACTGGTAATGATGTGTCTTACTGTAAGTGACTGGTAATGATGTGTCATACTGTAAGTGACTGGTAATTATGTGTCTTACTGTAAGTGACTGGTAATGAGGTGTCTTACTGTAAGTGACTGATAATGATGTGTCTTACTGTAAGTGACTGGTAATGATGTGTCTTACAGTAAGTGCCTGGTCATGAGGTGTCTTACTGTAAGTGACTGGTAATGAGGTGTCTTACTGTAAGTGACTGATAATGAGGTGTCTTACTGTAAGTGACTGGTAATGATGTGTCTTACTGTAAGTGACTGGTAATGAGGTGTCTTACTGTAAGTGACTGGTAATGAGGTGTCTTACTGTAAGTGACTGGTAATGAGGTGTCTTACTGTTAGTGACTGATAATGAGGTGTCTTACTGTAAGTGACTGGTAATGAGGTGTCTTACTGTAAGTGACTGGTAATGAGGTGTCTTACTGTAAGTGACTGGTAATGAGGTGTCTTACTGTAGTGACTGTATGAGGTGTCTACTGTGTGATGTAATGAGGTGTCTTACTGTAAGTGACTGGTAATGATGTGCCTTACTGTAAGTGACTGGTAATGAGGTGTCTTACTGTAAGTGACTGGTAATGATGTGTCTTACTGTAAGTGACTGGTAATGAGGTGTCTTACTGTAAGTGACTGGTAATGAGGTGTCTTACTGTAAGTGACTGGTAATGAGGTGTCCTACTGTAAGTGACTGGTAATGAGGTGTCCTACTGTAAGTGACTGGTAAGTGACTGGTAATGATGTGTCTTACTGTAAGTGACTGGTAATGAGGTGTCTTACTGTAAGTGACTGGTAATGAGGTGTCTTACTGTAAGTGACTGGTAATGAGGTGTCTTACTGTTAGTGACTGATAATGAGGTGTCTTACTGTAAGTGACTGGTAATGATGTGTCTTACTGTAAGTGACTGGTAATGAGGTGTCTTACTGTAAGTGACTGGTAATGATGTGTCTTACTGTAAGTGACTGGTAATGAGGTGTCTTACTGTAAGTGACTGGTAATGATGTGTTTTACTGTAAGTGACTGGTCATGAGGTGTCTTACTGTAAGTGACTGGTAATGAGGTTTCATACTGTAAGTGACTGGTAATGAGGTGTCTTACTGTAATTGACTGGTAATGAGGTGTCTTACTGTAAGTGACTGGCAATGAGGTGTCTTACTGTAAGTGACTGGTAATGAGGTGTCTTACTGTAAGTGACTGGTAATGAGGTGCCTTACTGTAAGTGACTGGTAATGAGGTGTCTTACTGTAAGTGACTGATAATGAGGCATCTTACTGTAAGTGCCTGGTCATGAGGTGTCTTACTGTAAGTGACTGGTAATGAGGTGTCTTACTGTAAGTGACTGGTAATGAGGTGTCTTACTGTAAGTGACTGGTAATGAGGTGTCTTACTGTAAGTGACTGGTAATGAGGTAATGAGGTGTCTTACTGTAAGTGACTGGTAATGAGGTGTCTTACTGTAAGTGACTGGTAATGAGGTGTCTTACTGTAAGTGACTGGTAATGAGGTGTCTTACTGTAAGTGACTGGTAATGAGGTGTCTTACTGTAAGTGACTGGTAATGAGGTGTCTTACTGTAAGTGCCTGGTCATGAGGTGTCTTACTGTAAGTGACTGGTAATGAGGTGTCTTACTGTTATCTATAATGAATTATCTTACTGTAAGTAACTGGATATGCAAAATACCAGTAACCCAAGTGACAAAGTTGTCTGTATATAGACACATAGTGCCTTATGATGACTCAATGCTCCGTCCGATTAGTGAAGCATATCTGTGATATTTTGTCTTAGCACCACACAATGTATACAAGTATTAAGTGAGGAAGGTACTAGGTAGGTACTGTATGTATTACTCACCAGTTAACTGACTTTGTAACTCTCCTGTACTGTATTTGTCATGAAAGATCTTTATGAACAATCTTTATGAAATGTTATATTAGTCCTGCGCACTCTAACACAGATAAATATAAGCTGATAAAGTCTTTAAATAAGTGTGATTGTAATATAATTGTCTGGCGTTCAAGTGTAGTAATGTGGTAACATTGCTATAGATATTATAGTAATGTGGTAACATTGCTACAGATATTATAGTAATGTGGTAACATTGCTACAGATATTTTAGGAATGTGGTAACATTGCTACAGATATTATAGTAATGTGGTAACATTGTTACAGATATTATAGTAATGTGGTAACATTGCTACAGATATTATAGTAATGTGGTAACATTGCTACAGATATTATAGTAATGTGGTAACATTGCTACAGATATTATAGTAATGTGGTAACATTGCTACAGATATTTTAGGAATATGGTAACATTGCTACAGATATTATAGTAATGTGGTAACATTGCTACAGATATTATAGTAATGTGGTAACATTGCTACAGATATTTTAGGAATGTGGTAACATTGTTACAGATATTATAGTAATGTGGTAACATTGTTACAGATATTATAGTAATGTGGTAACATTGCTACAGATATTATAGTAATGTGGTAACATTGCTACAGATATTATAATAATGTGGTAACATTGCTACTGATATTATAGGAATGTGGTAACATTGCTACAGATATTTTAGTACATCACATGATAATTACTAGGAATGCGATTGGATAACAGCCATGATCTATTTTGCGACAGTTTCCTTTCCTTCTTGACTACGGGAGATTATACCTGACTATGGGAACTATACCAAAGTATAGTCTCCCTGGAAAGAGCACGCTACCAAATATATGACGTCATAATGAATGTCATGTGACGTACTAAATTTATTATGGCCTTTTCCCTCGGGAACAGTTCTCCTATAGTGTTGTATGGCAAGGTATAGTCCTCTCGTCTTCGACTCGGGGACTATACCTCATCAGACAACACTATAGGAGAACAGTTCCCTCTGGAAAGGGCCATAATAGAAAAATAGTAAAGTCATAAATCGGTTCATCATCACTGATAAAAAGTTTCCTATTTTAACAAATTTATTCATTATTGGCAAAAGATTGTCTTGTCAAAGGTAACTATTATCTAGTAACATTTATTATGGTCAGTATTCAGTTTCTCTGGAAATTACACCCACATTGTAGCATGTGTACAAAGTAGGAAATCTACAATGTACCTGTAGCATGTGTACAAAGTAGGAAATCTACAATGTACCTGTAGCATGTGTACAAAGTAGGAAATCTACAATGTACCTGTAGCATGTGTACAAAGTAGGAAATCTACAATGTACCTGTAGCATGTGTACAAAGTAGGAAATCTACAATGTACCTGTAGCATGTGTACAAAGTAGGAAATCTACAATGTACCTGTAGCATGTGTACAAAGTAGGAAATCTACAATGTACCTGTAGCATGTGTACAAAGTAGGAAATCTACAATGTACCTGTTGCATGGGTACAAAGTAGGAAATCTACAATGTACCTGTAGCATGTGTACAAAGTAGGAAATCTACAATGTACCTTAGCATGTGTACAAAATAGGAAATCTACAATGTACCTGTAGCATGTGTACAAAGTAGGAAATCTACAATGTACCTGTAGCATGTGTACAAAGTAGGAAATCTACAATGTACCTGTAGCATGTGTACAAAGTAGGAAATCTACAATGTACCTGTTGCATGGGTACAAAGTAGGAAATCAACATCTACAATGTAACATATAAACAAATAACTCATGTCAAAGAATTCATTTTTATCTATTTCACTAAAATCAATCAATGACATCATTTAGCAAAAGTTTTCATACAAAGTAGAATTAAAAATGAATCATTTATACTACGATTTTATGTACAAAACAAACATGTTACCCAATGACAGCTAAAATTCTTTAGAACAATAATACATATAATCAAATCATCTACTAATATTCAACACAAAATGTTTTGTGATGTATGTATTTGTGAAGGATTTTGACCCATATAAATTAATCCCTCAGTAAACTAATCCATTATATAAATGACCATGGTGTAAATATATATGTAACCATGGTAACCATTATTGTTAAGCCTCTCTCTCAGATTACATGTGGCTGCCATGGTGATAAATGACTGTGACCAATTCATTGTTATTATTTACATTCATTTTATATACAATATTCATCATGTTGATTGTTATTAGTTTTATCCTACTATTTTTTTATGTAAACCACATTGTTTATTTATTAAAATTATTGAATATCAGTTGTACTTTGGGTTTTTTATATATCATAGTTGACCATGGTATTTTTTTTAGGTCATCTGACCCGAAGGGTCAGGATGACCTATAGTCATCATGTTTCGTCCGTCGTCGTCCGCCGTCCGCCGTCCGCCGTGCGCCGTCCGCCGTGCGCCGTGCGCCGTCCGCCGTGCGTTAACTTTTCACATTTTGAACTTCTTCTCAAGTTCTACCAGTGCAATTTGGCTGAAACTTGCATGAAATGATCCTGACATGGTCCCGACAAAGTGTTGTTATTTTTCGGGTCGATCCCAAATCAAAGATGGCCGCCACAGCCGCCATCTTGAAAACACATTTTGAACTTCTTCTCAAGTTCTACCGGTGCGATTTGACTGAAACTTGCATGAAATGATCCTGACATGGTCCCGACAAAGTGTTGTTATTTTTCGGGTCGATCCGAAATCCAAGATGGCCGCCACAGCCGCCATCTTGAAAACACATTTTGAACTTCTTCTCAAGTTCTACTGGTGCGATTTGGCTGAAACTTGCATGAAATGATCCTGACATGGTCCTGACAAAGTGTTGTTATTTTTCGGGTCGATCCGAAATCCAAGATGGCCGCCACAGTCGCCATCTTGAAAACACATTTTGAACTTCTTCTCAAGTTCTACCGGTGCGATTTGGCTGAAAATTGCATGAAATGATCCTGACATGGTCCTGACAAAGTGTTGTTATTTTTCGGGTCGATCCCAAATCCAAGATGGCCGCCATAGCCGCCATCTTGAAAACACATTTTGAACTTCTTCTCAAGTTCTACTGGTGCGATTTGGCTGAAACTTGCATGAAATGATCCTGGCATGGTCCCGACAAAGTGTTGTTATTTTTCGGGTCGATCCGAAATCCAAGATGGCCACCACAGCCGCCATCTTGAAAACACATTTTGAACTTCTTCTCAAGTTCTACTGGTGCAATTTGACTGAAACTTGCATGAAATGATCCTGACATGGTCCTGACAAAGTGTTGTTATTTTTCGGCTCGATCCCAAATCCAAGATGGCCGCCACAGCCGCCATCTTTAAAACACATTTTGAACTTCTTCTCAAGTTCTACCGGTGCGATTTGGCTGAAACTTGCATGAAATGATCCTGACATGGTCCCGACAAAGTGTTGTTATTTTTCGGGTCGATCCGAAATCCAAGATGGCCGCCACAGCCGCCATCTTGAAAACACATTTTGAACTTCTTCTCAAGTTCTACCGGTGCGGTTTGACTGAAACTTGCATGAAATGATCCTGACATGGTCCTGACAAAGTGTTGTTATTTTTTAGGTTGATACAAAACCCAAGATGGCAGCCACAGCCGCCATCTTGAAAACATATTTCGAACTTCTTCTCAAGTTCTACCGGTGCGATTTGGCTGAAACTTGCATGAAATGATCCTGACATGGGCCCGACAAAGTATTGTTACATCTCTGGTTGATCACAAATCGAAGATGGCTACCATGACACTATATCTAATTAATTTCCTATATGTTAAGGCCCTTGTGCCTCTTGTTTGAAATAAAATTTGTTGAAAGAAATTGAAAATGATCCTGACATGGTCCTGACAAAGTGACACCATATATAATTAATTTTACTATTGCCAAGGTAGTCAGATGACCGTTAAGGCCCTTTGGGCCTCTTGTTTTAATAGATTATAGTTGACCATGGTATTTTTATATCATAGTTGACCATGGTATTTTTATATCATAATTGACCATGGTATTTTTATATCATAGTTGACCATGGTATTTTTATATATCATAGTTGACCATGGTATTTTTATATCATAGTTGACCATGGTATTTTTATATATCATAGTTGACCATGGTATTTTTATATCATAGTTGACCATGGTATTTTTATATATCATAGTTGACCATGGTATTTTTATATCATAGTTGACCATGGTATTTTTATATATCATAGTTGACCATGGTATTTTTATATATCATAGTTGACCATGGTATTTTTTTATATCATAGTTGCATGACCATGGTATTTTTTTTTTATATCATAGTTGTCCATGGTTATATACAATAAAGGTGACTTGCTACCAAATGCATTATATAAGTTGGAACAAAGTAAGGTGTTTATGGGGTTTGATATGGATCTAAGGACAACACAAGGTGTTTATAGTTTAATGTGGATCTAAGGACAACACAAGGTGTTTATAGTTTAATGTGGATCTAAGGACAACACAAGGTGTTTATAGTTTAAGGTGGATCTATGGACAACACAATGTATTTATAGTTTAATGTGGATCTATGGACATTAACACAAGGTGTTTATAGTTTAATGTGGATCTAAGGACAACACAAGGTGTTTATAGTTTAATGTGGATCTATGGACAACACAAGGTGTTTATAGTTTAATGTGGATCTAAGGACAACACAAGGTGTTTATAGTTTAATGTGGATCTAAGGACAACACAAGGTGTTTATAGTTTAATGTGGATCTAAGGACAACACAAGGTGTTTATAGTTTAATGTGGATCTAAGGACAACACAAGGTGTTTATAGTTTAATGTGGATCTAAGGACATTAACACAAGGTGTTTATAGTTTAATGTGGATCTAAGGACAACACAAGGTGTTTATAGTTTAATGTGGATCTAAGGACAACACAAGGTGTTTATAGTTTAAGGTGGATCTATGGACAACACAATGTATTTATAGGTTAATGTGGATCTATGGACATTAACACAAGGTGTTTATAGTTTAATGTGGATCTAAGGACAACACAAGGTGTTTATAATTTAATGTGGCTCTATGGACAACACAAGGTGTTTATAGTTTAATGTGGATCTAAGGACAACACAAGGTGTTTATAATTTAATGTGGCTCTATGGACAACACAAGGTGTTTATAGTTTAATGTGGATCTAAGGACAACACAAGGTGTTTATAGTTTAATGTGGATCTAAGGACAACACAAGGTGTTTATAGTTTAATGTGGATCTAAGGACAACACAAGGTGTTTATAGTTTAATGTGGATCTAAGGACATTAACACAAGGTGTTTATAGTTTAATGTGGATCTAAGGACAACACAAGGTGTTTATAGTTTAATGTGGATCTAAGGACAACACAAGGTGTTTATAGTAGTTTAATGTGGATCTAATGACAACACAAGGTGTTTATAGTTTAAGGTGGATCTATGGACAACACAATGTATTTATAGTTTAATGTGGATCTATGGACATGATTAGTTAATGTGGACTATGGACATTACACAAGGTGTTTATAGTTTAATGTGGATCTAAGGACAACACAAGGTGTTTATAGTTTAATGTGGATCTATGGACAACACAAGGTGTTTATAGTTTAATGTGGATCTAAGGACAACACAAGGTGTTTATAGTTTAATGTGGATGTAAGGACAACACAAGGTGTTTATAGTTTAATGTGGATCTAAGGACATTAACACAAGGTGTTTATAGTTTAATGTGGATCTAAGGACATTAACACAATGTGTTTATAGTTTAATGTGGATCTAAGATCTAAGGACAACAAAAGGTGTTTATAGTTTAATGTGGATCTATGGACAACACAAGGTGTTTATAGTTTAATGTGGATCTAAGGACAACACAAGGTGTTTATAGTTTAATGTGGATCTAAGGACAACACAAGGTGTTTATAGTTTAATGTGGATCTAAGGACAACACAAGGTGTTTATAGTTTAATGTGGATCTATGGACATTAACACAAGGTGTTTATAGTTTAATGTGGATCTAAGGACAACACAAGGTGTTTATAGTTTAATGTGGATCTAAGGACAACACAAGGTGTTTATAGTTTAATGTGGATCTATGGACATTAACACAAGGTGTTTATAGTTTAATGTGGATCTAATGACAACACAAGGTGTTTATAGTTTAAGGTGGATCTATGGACAACACAATGTATTTATAGTTTAATGTGGATCTATGGACATTAACACAAGGTGTTTATAGTTTAATGTGGATCTAAGGACAACACAAGGTGTTTATAGTTTAATGTGGATCTATGGACAACACAAGGTGTTTATAGTTTAATGTGGATCTAAGGACAACACAAGGTGTTTATAGTTTAATGTGGATGTAAGGACAACACAAGGTGTTTATAGTTTAATGTGGATCTAAGGACATTAACACAAGGTGTTTATAGTTTAATGTGGATCTAAGGACATTAACACAATGTGTTTATAGTTTAATGTGGATCTAAGATCTAAGGACAACAAAAGGTGTTTATAGTTTAATGTGGATCTATGGACAACACAAGGTGTTTATAGTTTAATGTGGATCTAAGGACAACACAAGGTGTTTTTATAGTTTAATGTGGATCTAAGGACAACACAAGGTGTTTATAGTTTAATGTGGATCTAAGGACAACACAAGGTGTTTATAGTTTAATGTGGATCTATGGACATTAACACAAGGTGTTTATAGTTTAATGTGGATCTAAGGACAACACAAGGTGTTTATAGTTTAATGTGGATCTAAGGACAACACAAGGTGTTTATAGTTTAATGTGGATCTATGGACATTAACACAAGGTGTTTATAGTTTAATGTGGATCTAAGGACAACACAAGGTGTTTATAGTTTAATGTGGATCTAAGGACAACACAAGGTGTTTATAGTTTAATGTGGATCTATGGACATTAACACAAGGTGTTTATAGTTTAATGTGGATCTAAGGACAACACAAGGTGTTTATAGTTTAATGTGGATCTATGGACATTAACACAGGTGTTTATAGTTTAATGTGGATCTAAGGACAACACAAGGTGTTTATAGTTTAATGTGGATCTAAGGACACAAATTCTGTGTTATAATTGAATGAAGCTGTTATCATAAACAGACAATTAACATTAAATGTGGATAAAGCTAAACAAATAAGATTTTAAACAACAGATTTAAGTAGCTGCTTTAGAATGTGGAGGCATTCTGGTATAACAAATACATTCATGAAAACTTATTACTAATATATTATAGTATGCTGTACAGCTAAAATCATACTTTGTATGGAATCTAAAATTCATTGATTTCTCTACAAATTTTATCCCCTTTTTTAAGATAATCTGGAAAAGGTAGACAACCCAATTAGTTTCCTTGGGTTTTTTCCTTTGGTTGTTCAAGTACTAGAATTTTCAACATACAAACAATAACTTTAATGTGCATCAATATACTCACACTAGACTATACATATCCTTTTGTAAGATTTTACATAAAGAATCTCATACAAGTAATGCTAAACAAGAAGCCCATGGACCTTAACGATCACATGAGTTTTGGATTCAGAATCTTGAAGTCAGTCAGTGATTTTATCAATTTTGACCTTTTAATCTATGAAAAGTATTTGATTCTATAACATCTGTGAATTCAGAAGAGTTTTGAAATTTTAGCTATTTGGACTCCTTTTGGTGCCACCCCTGTTGCTCCTGGAGGTCTGCCAGGACCTATAAGGATCATATGATGTTAAATTGCTATCTTTGACTAATAGTTTTATCCAAAATTACATTTCCTGTGAAAATTGAGCAAATAATGTTCATAAAATGTGTTTTCCCAAATTAAACTATAGTTAATTTGACCTCCTCCCCAGGGAAAAATCTGAGACCCCAGGACTATGAAATTCACACTTTTTGTAAAGGGCCTTTAAACCTTTCAATCTATGAAGAGTATTTGGTTTTGTCAAATCTGTGGATTCTGATTAGAAGATTGTTGAAATTTTAGTCATTTTGACCCCTTTTGGCCCCACCCCTCTGGGTCAGCCAGAAGCACAAAGTAGACACTAAATGAGGCTTTAGCATCTAACTGGTTACACAAGTTGAACCATCTGATGAATCTTCAGTTATTTTTATTTTAAGGAAAACATGAGTATGACTTTTTACTCTTGTACATGAAAGCAATTCATTTTTATGACAGACTATCATAATTAATATGTTGTTCTCAAGTTAAAGCAAGTGTAGAGTATTGTATTGAATATTAAATACTCCTGGCTAATGTATTTACAAATCACCATCTCAAATTCAAATTTTCACTATTGATTACAAGTGCTTGCATGGAATTGATTTCATGATTATGCAAATGAAGAAATACAATATGTATGTACATTACAAATTGAGAGACTTAAAGATATAATCATTGACAAATAAAATTAAAACAATCTGTTGAATTACATCAAGATTTTTGCACAAGTATGTTTCATTGGTAACAGTGTCTCAAGAAATTAAGGGGCATAACTCTTACAGAATATAATATTTACATGTCTATTACACATACTCCAATAATATTTTACAGTAAAGATCTAACATCAGTCACTGTATACAGCTAATCATAGACAGTTCTATGATAGGTCTTACACAAACCATAAGACACTAGGTACAGAATTACTAATACCCAGAAAAGGCCATAAGACACTATGTATAAAACTACTTATACCCTGGAAAGGCCACAATAATCTAGGTATAAAATTACTTTTACCCAGGAATGGCCATAAAGTCCACGAAATTGTTCAATAACAAGTACCCTCAAACTCACCAATAATGATCCCATCATATTGACTTGATAACACGATTATCTCTTGTCAATTGATTAAAACACACACACACATAAAATCTGTGATTACAGCTCCACAGCCATGCAGTCACATTTAATAAGCTGCACCAGATAAAATATCTTACAGGAAAATAAACATCCACAAAGTAACCGGAATAAGTTCAGCATTGTCTGCTCAGTATCATAATACCAGCTTATTCAGACGTTCACTGATATTGTCTTGAGGTTTGATGTGTTTTTTGAGAGGTAGAGCACCCTCTGTTGGTGACTTTGTGATCACTTTCTCCTTGGACCCTATCTGTTGATGTGTATTGGGATCGGTCTGGTCACATGAGTCTGTCTCCAGGTCATCTGCTTCATTCTCCAATAAATGTTTCTCAGCGCTTGATCTATTTTCAACACTTTCTGATGATTTAGTCTTGTTACAAGAGTCACAGGTATTCACTATTTTAGCCAGTTCACTAGAAGCTGGTGTGCTCTCCACAAAAACAGCCACAGCCCTAACAACCTCTGGTTTTGGACCATCCTCTGTGCTGTCTGAGGTTAAGTTGTTGTGGTATTCCTCATCACCGTCAACATCTGTATCAGAAAGGACCTCACTGGAGTGTTTTTTCGGCTGCCACACAAGCTCGACAGCCCCGGGAGCCTGGGGGGATGCCCCATCTGTCTCCAGGTCACCAGCCTCTGTCACATCCTGGTAATCAGTATATGTATACTGGGAATCTAACAAGTTCTGGATATCTTGTGTTGTTGTCTGGAGACTTGGGTTGAAGGTTTGCCGTGCTGGGAATGGGACCTGGGCTGGTGTGCTGTCCCTACCTCCAATGCTAGAACTAATAGAGTACATTGGTGGGTTCAGCTCATCACCCTGAAATGTTAGCCGTGAGTTCTGCTGGTTCCCAGCATTTTGTAAGACTGCTTGTTGCAAGTTTTGAAGAAGTGTAGCCAATGTATTGTCATCCATGCCCTGTACTTGGTTTAGCTCCTTCTGGCCTTCAGGTTGTCCTGGACATCCAGCCTTCAGATCCTGCTTGATTTTTTGAATCCTCAGCTGATCTGTTTGGGAATAATTGTTTGCTCCAATATTTGTTGCTGAACCAGAAGAAGATGCAGGCCTAGTGGTCTCCATGGAAACCTCCCTGTCTGAACCATCAGATCCACTAGGCAGAAGAAGGGATACCGAGGGAAACATGGCTTGATCAGATCTGTTGTCAGACATAGACTGAAGATTGGGGTCTTGACCTCTGGTCAGTAGACTGGTGACTTCCTCTCCAGCAGAAAACATAGAGCTGCTGTTGCTTTGGTAACCGCATGCTCCTTCGTATGTGTCTGTTGGCTCTTTCTTCACAATGAGCTGGGGGAGTTGATCCGCTGTATTAAGTCCGAAGTGACTGATACTTGGCCCTGTCGTAACAGTGCTGGTATGTGATGGCATGCTTTGCACAAGGAAACCTGTAAAACACAAATTCAATTCTCATTACACATAATTTGTTGAAGTTTCCGTGGGCCTATCCCTATGAATCACTCCTGGATGGTACAACCCACCTTTTCCATATTCTGAATCCCTCTCCCATAGCTATATATCAACAACAACTATCAAATTTGAGCTATAACCATTTCTTAGCTTTATTATTTTTTTAGCTTTGATATTTTTTAAGTCATTTCATTGCAAATGTATTTAAATTGACCTTTTTGGTCTTACCCATCTGATTAAGCCACATTATATTTGTAGTATATCGCTCAATCCCTATCTTTACTGAAGGTGCAAAAATGTGAGTGATATCTATAACAAGTGGCCCAGAGGGACTGTATCGCTCACCTGGTTTACATAGTAATTATTATAAAAAAATCTTACAATTTGAAATAGCAAAATGGCCCACCATTTGTACAATTTTGAAACCCCACTCCAAAAGGATGCTACCAATGCAATATGAGTGGTATCAAATGCTTAGTTTCAAAGAAAAAGTTGTTTATAAGTAAATAGCTAAATAGACCCTTTTGGCCCCATTCCTCAGGCCCCTGAGGGGCAGCCCGAGCATTTGTACAATTTTAAGTCAGTACGCCATAAGGATGCTACCACTTAAATTTTGTTAAATTCTGACCAGCCGTTATGAAGAAGTCAATTGTTGACGGATGGACGAACGGACAACGGACGTTGGGCACCTTCAGACCAGGTGAACTAATAATTACAGAGAAGAACTTGCTTTATACCAAAACAGACATTTGCCTGTTCAAATCTGCCCCTCAGACCTCCTTTGGCATGACTCGAAGAAGTCAATTGTTGAAATATGACCGAGGGATATAGAATGACATAAGATCACCTTAGATCCATCAGGATGAAGTATTACAGTACCTAAAATGGTACCTATAGTATGTCTGAATGGTTACCTCCACTGCCCTGTTTCTTCATCCTTGATGCTTTTAGTACAGGACGTTTTTGGTCAGGGAAGCTACCTTGCTGGATCCCTGATGCTACAAGAAAACAGATATTCTATACCGACACTGTAGTACTGTAAATATAATTATTTTAGTGATAGTTTTATTGTTTTATAAACGCTTTTTGCAATTCTTTGAAGCAATAATTCATGTACAGCGCTAAAGTCTGTAAAAGGGTAATTCTGGTATTGAACAGTTTTCTTTAGTGTGATAAGTTGATTAGTGTAGAGTATTATAAGGGCTACAAAATACCAGGTAACCAGTGTATCTAAGTTTGACATTTTCCATAAGTAACCCCTGTATCTCACTTTGTCATTAAATTACTGTTAGTAGTTTTTTTCTTTCAGTATGTTTCAGATGCCCCACTTCTATATTTAACTCACCTTGAAGTACCTCGGGTGGAGCACAGTACTTGACGGCTGTCTTTCGTTTCTTTGCCATTTGTGTTTCTACAAAAAACAAATATGATATGATATATATATAATATAACATCACTTATGCTTACTACTATATCAAACAGAATTAGATATAGAAATGATATCATGGAAGTATACATTTATTAGATACTAGAGCAAAACATTTATTGAAATTATCTTCAAAACAGTAAAGGACTACCAGTATATATGATTTGGGCCCTTTTTGGCCCCCAAATCCGTCAAATTTTCACAACTGATATTTGATATTGAAATTGTAGGATTTGACATATTTACTACATTCCTAATATTTAATTGTGAAGATAGTTCTCTAATTTCGCAGTTTCAGTTGCCACGGTAAACACTCGAAATATGCATATGTGTAAATTTTGAAAATATTTGCCATTTTTTGCGAAGTTTTTGTTTTAGAAACCATAGAGCGCATCCATGAACAAACTTTGTATTTCTCCTAAGATGTATTGGAAGTGCATACATATTCTCATGAAATGTTAAGTTTGTTCAAGGATGCCCTCTACAGTTTGATAGACAAAAACTTGTCAAAAATTTCCACATTTTCATAATTTAAGTGTATTTTGAATGAGAACCATGGCAACTTCAGCTGCAAAATTAGAAAAACAGTCATTATATTTGAATCAGAGATAAAATAAATATTTAAAATACAACATGATAATCAGTAAATAACAGTTGGAAATTTCATAGTCCTTACACAGGGTTTTTGTGTTTTTTTAGCATATTCACACTAAGACATTGGGCCTTCATTCTCCCTTTTTTTATATTTCACTGCGAAAAATGCAATAAATACCTTTATTCTCTCTATATATGACCTACCTTTATTATCTCTGTACATGACCTACCTTTAATCTCTCTGTACATGACCTACCTTTATTATCTCTGTACATGGCATACCTTTATTATCTCTGTACATGACCTACCTTTATTCTCTCTGTACATGGCTACCTTTATTCTCTCTGTATATGACCTTCCTTTATTCTCTCTATACATGACCTACCTTTAATCTCTCTGTACATGACCTTCCTTTATTATCTCTGTACATGACATTACCTTTATTCTCTCTGTACATGACATACCTTTATTCTCTCTGTACATGACCTACCTTTATTCTCTCTGTACATGACCTACCTTTATTCTCTCTGTACATGACCTACCTTTATTATCTCTGTACATGACCTACCTTTATTCTCTCTGTACATGACATACCTTTATTCTCTCTGTACATGACCTACCTTTATTCTCTCTGTACATGACCTACCTTTATTCTCTCTGTACATGACATACATTTATTCTCTCTGTACATGACCTACCTTTATTCTCTCTGTACATGACCTACCTTTATTATCTCTGTACATGACCTACCTTTATTCTCTCTGTACATGACATACCTTTATTATCTCTGTACATGGCATACATTTATTATCTCTGTACATGATATACCTTTATTCTCTCTGTACATGACCTACCTTTATTCTCTCTGTACATGACCTACCTTTATTCTCTCTGTACATGACCTACCTTTATTCTCTCTGTACATGACCTACCTTTATTATCTCTGTACATGACCTACCTTTATTTATCTCTGTACATGACCTACCTTTATTCTCTCTGTACATGACATACCTTTATTATCTCTGTACATGACCTACCTTTATTCTCTCTGTACATGACCTACCTTTATTCTCTCTATACATGACCTACATTTATTATCTCTGTACATGACCTACCTTTATTATCTCTGTACATGACCTACCTTTATTCTCTCTGTACATGACCTACCTTTATTATCTTTGTACATGACCTACCTTTATTCTCTCTGTACATGACCTACCTTTATTCTCTCTGTACATGACCTACCTTTATTCTCTCTGTACATGACCTACCTTTATTATCTCTGTACATGACCTACCTTTATTATCTCTGTACATGACCTACCTTTATTCTCTCTGTACATGACCTACCTTTATTCTCTCTGTACATGACCTACCTTTATTCTCTCTGTACATGACCTACCTTTATTCTCTCTGTACATGACCTACCTTTATTCTCTCTGTACATGACCTACCTTTATTCTCTCTGTACATGACCTACCTTTATTATCTCTGTACATGACCTACCTTTATTTCTCTGTACATGACCTACCTTTATTACTCTCTGTACATGACATACCATTTATTTCTCTGTACATGACCTACCTTTATTTCTCTGTACATGACCTACCTTTATATCTACTACTTATTTCTCTGTACATGACCTACCTTTATTCTCTCTGTACATGATATACCTTTATTCTCTCTGTACATGACCTACCTTTATTCTCTCTGTACATGATGACCTACCTTTATTCTCTCTGTACATGACATACCTTTATTATCTCTGTACATGACATACCTTTATTCTCTCTGTACATGACCTACCTTTATTCTCTCTGTACATGACCTACCTTTATTCTCTCTATACATGACCTACCTTTATTATCTCTGTACATGACCTACCTTTATTATCTCTGTACATGACCTACCTTTATTCTCTCTGTACATGACCTACCTTTATTCTCTCTGTACATGACCTACCTTTATTATCTCTGTACATGACCTACCTTTATTATCTCTGTACATGACCTACCTTTATTCTCTCTGTACATGACCTACCTTTATTATCTCTGTACATGACCTACCTTTATTATCTCTGTACATGACCTACCTTTATTATCTCTGTACATGACCTACCTTTATTATCTCTCTGTACTGACATGACCTACCTTTATTATCTCTGTACATGACCTACCTTTATTCTCTCTGTACATGACCTACCTTTATTATCTCTGTACATGACCTACCTTTATTATCTCTGTACATGACCTACCTTTATTATCTCTGTACATGACCTACCTTTATTATCTCTGTACATGACCTACCTTTATTCTCTCTGTACATGACCTACCTTTATTATCTCTGTACATGACCTACCTTTATTCTCTCTGTACATGACCTACCTTTATTATCTCTGTACATGACCTACCTTTATTCTCTCTGTACATGACCTACCTTTATTATCTCTGTACATGACCTACCTTTATTATCTCTGTACATGACCTACCTTTATTCTCTCTGTACATGACCTACCTTTATTATCTTTGTACATGACCTACCTTTATTCTCTCTGTACATGACCTACCTTTATTATCTCTGTACATGACCTACCTTTATTATCTCTGTACATGACCTACCTTTATTCTCTCTGTACATGACCTACCTTTATTCTCTCTGTACATGACCTACCTTTATTCTCTCTGTACATGACCTACCTTTATTCTCTCTGTACATGACCTACCTTTATTCTCTCTGTACATGACCTACCTTTATTATCTCTGTACATGACCTACCTTTATTCTCTCTGTACATGACCTACCTTTATTATCTCTGTACATGACCTACCTTTATTCTCTCTGTACATGACCTACCTTTATTCTCTCTGTACATGACCTACCTTTATTATCTCTGTACATGACCTACCTTTATTATCTCTGTACATGACCTACCTTTATTATCTCTGTACATGACCTACCTTTATTATCTCTGTACATGACCTACCTTTATTATCTCTGTACATGACTACCTTTATTCTCTCTGTACATGACCTACCTTTATTCTCTCTGTACATGACCTACCTTTATTCTCTCTGTACATGACCTACCTTTATTATCTCTGTACATGACCTACCTTTATTCTCTCTGTACATGACATACCTTTATTATCTCTGTACATGACCTACCTTTATTCTCTCTGTACATGACCTACCTTTATTCTCTCTGTACATGACCTACCTTTATTCTCTCTGTACATGACCTACCTTTATTATCTCTGTACATGACATACCTTTATTCTCTCTGTACATGACCTACCTTTATTCTCTCTGTACATGACCTACCTTTATTCTCTCTGTACATGACCTACCTTTATTCTCTCTGTACATGACCTACCTTTATTCTCTCTGTACATGACCTACCTTTATTCTCTCTGTACATGACCTACCTTTATTCTCTCTGTACATGACCTACCTTTATTCTCTCTGTACATGACCTACCTTTATTATCTCTCTGTACATGACCTACCTTTATTCTCTCTGTACATGACCTACCTTTATTATCTCTGTACATGACATACCTTTATTATCTCTGTACATGACCTACCTTTATTCTCTCTGTACATGACCTACCTTTATTCTCTCTGTACATGACCTACCTTTATTATCTCTGTACATGACATACCTTTATTCTCTCTGTACATGACATACCTTTATTCTCTACGTACATGACATACCTTTATTCTCTCTGTACATGACCTACCTTTATTCTCTCTGTACATGACATACCTTTATTCTCTCTGTACATGACCTACCTTTATTCTCTCTGTACATGACCTACCTTTATTATCTCTGTACATGACATACCTTTATTATCTCTGTACATGACCTACCTTTATTCTCTCTGTACATGACCTACCTTTATTATCTCTGTACATGACCTACCTTTATTATCTCTGTACATGACATACCTTTATTCTCTCTGTACATGACCTACCTTTATTATCTCTGTACATGACCTACCTTTATTCTCTCTGTACATGACCTACCTTTATTCTCTCTGTACATGACCTACCTTTATTCTCTCTGTACCATGACCTACCTTTATTCTCTCTGTACATGACCTACCTTTATTATCTCTATACATGACCTACCTTTATTCTCTCTGTACATGACCTACCTTTATTCTCTCTGTACATGACCTACCTTTATTCTCTCTGTACATGACCTACCTTTATTATCTCTGTACATGACCTACCTTTATTATCTCTGTACATGACCTACCTTTATTCTCTCTGTACATGACCTACCTTTATTCTCTCTGTACATGACCTACCTTTATTATCTCTGTACATGACCTACCTTTATTATCTCTCTGTACATGACTACCTTTATTCTCTGTACATGACCTACCTTTATTCTCTCTGTACATGACCTACCTTTATTATCTCTGTACATGACCTACCTTTATTCTCTCTGTACATGACCTACCTTTATTATCTCTGTACATGACCTACCTTTATTCTCTCTCTGTACATGACATACCTTTATTCTCTCTGTACATGACCTACCTTTATTCTCTCTGTACATGACCTACCTTTATTCTCTCTGTACATGACCTACCTTTATTCTCTCTGTACATGACCTACCTTTATTCTCTCTGTACATGACATACCTTTATTATCTCTGTACATGACCTACTTTATTCTCTCTGTACATGACTCCTTATTTCTGTACATGACCTACCTTTATTATCTCTGTACATGACCTACCTTTATTCTCTCTGTACATGACCTACCTTTATTCTCTCTGTACATGACCTACCTTTATTCTCTCTGTACATGACCTACCTTTATTCTCTCTGTACATGACCTACCTTTATTCTCTCTGTACATGACTACCTTTATTCTCTCTGTACATGACCTACCTTTATTCTCTCTGTACATGTACATACCCTTTATTCATCTCTTTACATGACCTACCTTTATTCTCTCTGTACATGACCTACCTTTATTTCTCTGTACATGACCTACCTTTATTATCTCTGTACATGACCTACCTTTATTATCTCTGTACATGACCTACCTTTATTATCTCTGTAACATGACTACCTTTATTATCTCTGTACATGACCTACCTTTATTCTCTCTGTACATGACCTACCTTTATTATCTCTGTACATGACCTCCTTACTCTGTACATGACCTACCTTTATTCTCTCTGTACATGACCTACCTTTATTCTCTCTGTACATGACCTACCTTTATTCTCTCTGTACATGACTCCTTTATTTCTTACATACCTTTATTCTCTCTGTACATGACCTACCTTTATTCTCTCTGTACATGACCTACCTTTATTCTCTCTGTACATGACCTACCTTTATTCTCTCTGTACATGACCTACCTTTATTCTCTCATGACCTACCTTTATTCTCTCTGTACATGACCTACCTTTATTCTCTCTGTACATGACCTACCTTTATTCCTTACATGATCTATTTCTCTGTACATGACCTACCTTTATTATCTCTGTACATGACCTACCTTTATTCTCTCTGTACATGACCTACCTTTATTCTCTCTGTACATGACCTACCTTTATTCTCTCTGTACATGACCTACCTTTATTATCTCTGTACATGACCTACCTTTATTATCTCTGTACATGTACCTTTATGTACATGACCTACCTTTATTCTCTCTGTACATGACATACCTTTATTCTCTCTGTACATGACCTACCTTTATTCTCTCTGTACATGACCTACCTTTATTCTCTCTGTACATGACCTACCTTTATTTATCTCTGTACATGACCTACCTTTATTCTCTCTGTACATGACCTACCTTTATTATCTCTCTGTACATGACTACCTTATTCTCTTTATTATTCTCTCTGTACATGACCTACCTTTATTCTCTCTGTACATGACATGACCTACCTTTATTATCTCTGTACATGACCTACCTTTATTATCTCTGTACATGACCTACCTTTATTCTCTCTGTATGACTACCTTTATTTCTCTGTGTACATGACCTACCTTTATTCTCTCTGTACATGACCTACCTTTATTCTCTCTGTACATGACCTACCTTTATTCTCTCTGTACATGACCTACCTTTATTCTCTCTGTACATGACATACCTTTATTATCTCTGTACATGACCTACCTTTATTCTCTCTGTACATGACCTACCTTTATTCTCTCTGTACATGACCTACCTTTATTATCTCTGTACATGACCTACCTTTATTCTCTCTGTACATGACATACCTTTATTCTCTCTGTACATGACCTACCTTTATTCTCTCTGTACATGACCTACCTTTATTCTCTCTCTTGTACATGACCTACCTTTATTCTCTCTGTACATGACCTACCTTTATTATCTCTGTACATGACCTACCTTTATTCTCTCTGTACATGACCTACCTTTATTATCTCTGTACATGACCTACCTTTATTATCTCTGTACATGACATACCTTTATTCTCTCTATACATGACATACCTTTATTATCTCTGTACATGACCTACCTTTATTCTCTCTGTACATGACCTACCTTTATTCTCTCTGTACATGACCTACCTTTATTCTCTCTGTACATGACCTACCTTTATTCTCTCTGTACATGACCTACCTTTATTCTCTCTGTACATGACCTACCTTTATTCTCTCTGTACATGACATACCTTTATTCTCTCTGTACATGACATACCTTTATTCTCTCTGTACATGACCTACCTTTATTCTCTCTGTACATGACCTACCTTTATTCTCTCTGTACATGACCTACCTTTATTATCTCTGTACATACTACTTACTACTTTTTATTCTCTGTACATGACCTACCTTTATTATTCTCTCTGTACATGACCTACCTTTATTCTCTCTGTACATGACCTACCTTTATTATCTCTGTACATGACCTACCTTTATTCTCTCTGTACATGACCTACCTTTATTCTCTCTGTACATGACCTACCTTTATTATCTCTGTACATGACCTACCTTTATTCTCTCTGTACATGACCTACCTTTATTCTCTCTGTACATGACCTACCTTTATTATCTCTGTACATGACCTACCTTTATTCTCTCTGTACATGACCTACCTTTATTCTCTCTGTACATGACCTACCTTTATTCTCTCTGTACATGACCTACCTTTATTCTCTCTTGTACATTCTCTGTACATACCTTTTATTATCTCTGTACATGACCTACCTTTATTATCTCTGTACATGACCTACCTTTATTCTCTCTGTACATGACCTACCTTTATTCTCTCTGTACATGACCTACCTTTATTCTCTCTGTACATGACTTTTATGATTTCTCTCTGTACATGACCTACCTTTATTCTCTCTGTACATGACCTACCTTTATTCTCTCTGTACATGACCTACCTTTATTCTCTCTGTACATGACCTACCTTTATTCTCTCTGTACATGACCTACCTTTATTATCTCTGTACATGACCTACCTTTTTATTCTCTCTGTACATGACCTACCTTTATTCTCTCTGTACATGACCTACCTTTATTCTCTCTGTACATGACCTACCTTTATTCTCTCTGTACATGACCTACCTTTATTATCTCTGTACATGACCTACCTTTATTATCTCTGTACATGACCTACCTTTATTATCTCTGTACATGACCTACCTTTATTATCTCTGTACATGACCTATACTTTTATTCTCTCTGTACATGACCTACCTTTATTCTCTCTGTACATGACCTACCTTTATTCTCTCTGTACATGACCTACCTTTAATCTCTCTGTACATGACCTACCTTTATTATCTCTGTACATGACATACCTTTATTATCTTTGTACATGACCTACCTTTATTATCTCTGTACATGACCTACCTTTATTATCTCTGTACATGACCTACCTTTAATTTATCTCTCTGTACATGACCTACCTTTATTCTCTCTGTACATGACCTACCTTTATTCTCTCTGTACATGACCTACCTTTATTCTCTCTGTACATGTACATACCTTTATTATCTCTGTACATGACCTACCTTTATTATCTCTGTACTGACCTACCTTTATTCTCTCTGTACATGACCTACCTTTATTATCTTTGTACATGACCCTATTTATTCTCTCTGTACATGACCTACCTTTATTCTCTCTGTACATGACATACCTTTATTCTCTCTGTACATGACCTACCTTTATTATCTCTGTACATGACATACCTTTATTATCTCTGTACATGACATACCTGTATTCTCTCTGTACATGAAGTTATACAGCTATATGGACTTCTGTTTGTCATGTATCTTGATGAATACATTTGCATTAAGTCTTGATCTTTATATGGAGGGCACTTCACATTCAATACACTTAAATAAAAGATATCATCATGTACATGGCATATGTGCAGCAGGTCAATAGTGATTGATATCTCTCTTACAGTGAAGGTTGCTTTCATACAATTAATACAACTACAATGGACTTCCTAGTTAATACAACTACAGCAGGATCAATAGTGATTGATATCTCTCCTTCAGTAAACCTTTAGGTTGCTTGTCATACAATTAATACAACTACAGCAGGATCAATAGTGATTGATATCTCTCCTTCAGTAAACCTTTAGGTTGCTGTCATACAATTAATACAACTACAGCAGGATCAATAGTGATTGATATCTCTCCTTCAGTAAACCTTTAGGTTGCTGTCATACAATTAATACAACTACAGCAGGATCAATAGTGATTGATATCTCTCCTTCAGTAAACCTTTAGGTTGCTTGTCATACAATTAATACAACTACAGCAGGATCAATAGTGATTGTGATATCTCTCCTTCAGTAAACCTTTAGGTTGTTGTCATACAATTAATACAACTACAGCAGGATCAATAGTGATTGATATCTCTCCTTCAGTAAACCTTTAGGTTGCTGTCATACAATTAATACAACTACAGCAGGATCAATAGTGATTGATATCTCTCCTTCAGTAAACCTTTAGGTTGTTGTCATACAATTAATACAACTACAGCAGGATCAATAGTGATTGATATCTCTCCTTCAGTAAACCTTTAGGTTGCTGTCATACAATTAATACAACTATAAAACTGACTGTGGTGATAAAATTACTTACATTTTTTATGATGTTCACCTTGGTTGCCTTTGCTGACCAGCCAATATTTTCATCTACGAACTCCACTTCCACAGCTGAGGACACAAACAATACATACATTATACCACCCCACAGCTGATACATTAGACATAAACCCTGCCTACATTATACCACCACCACAGCTGAGGACACAAACAATACATACATTATACCACCTCACAGCTGATACATTAGACATAAACCCTGCCTACATTATACCACCACCACAGCTGATACATTAGACATAAACCCTGCCTACATTATACCACCCCACAGCTGAGGACACAAACAATACATACATTATACCACCCCACAGCTGATACATTAGACATAAACCCTGCCTACATTATACCACCACCACAGCTGATACATTAGACATAAACCCTGCCTACCACCCCACAGCTGAGGACACAAACAATACATACATTATACCACCTCACAGCTGATACATTAGACATAAACCCTGCCTACATTATACCACCCCACAGCTGATACATTAGACATAAACCCTGCCTACATTATACCACCCCACAGCTGATACATTAGACATAAACCCTGCCTACATTATACCACCCCACAGCTGAGGACACAAACAATACATACATTATACCACCTCACAGCTGATACATTAGACATAAACCCTGCCTACATTATACCACCACCACAGCTGATTACATTAGACATAAACCCTGCCTACATTATATCACCCCACAGCTGATACATTAGACATAAACCCTGCCTACATTATACCACCCCACAGCTGATACAATAGACATAAACCCTGCCTACATTATACCACCTCCACAGCTGATACATTAGACATAAACCCTGCCTACATTATACCACCTCACAGCTGATACATTAGACATAAACCCTGCCTACATTATACCACCTCCACACAGCTGATACATTAGACATAAACCCTGCCTACATTATACCACCCCACAGCTGAGGACACAAACATACATACATTATACCACCTCACAGCTGATACATTAGACATAAACCCTGCCTACATTATACCACCACCACAGCTGATACATTAGACATAAACCCTGCCTACATTATACCACCCCACAGCTGATACATTAGACATAAACCCTGCCTACATTATACCACCCCACAGCTGATACATTAGACATAAACCCTGCCTACATTATACCACCCCACAGCTGATACATTAGACATAAACCCTGCCCTACATTATATCACCCCACAGCTGATACATTAGACATAAACCCTGCCTACATTATACCACCTCACAGCTGATACATTAGACATAAACCCTGCCTACATTATACCACCTCACAGCTGATACATTAGACATAAACCCTGCCTACATTATACCACCCCACACAGCTGATACATTAGACATAAACCCTGCCTACATTATACCACCCCACACAGCTGATACATTAGACATAAACCCTGCCTACATTATACCACCCCACAGCTGATACATTAGACATAAACCCTGCCTACATTATACCACCCCACAGCTGATACATTAGACATAAACCCTGCCTACATTATACCACCCCACAGCTGATACATTAGACATAAACCCTGCCTACATTATACCACCCCACAGCTGATACATTAGACATAAACCCTGCCTACATTATACCACCTCCACAGCTGATACATTAGACATAAACCCTGCCTACATTATACCACCCCACAGCTGATACATTAGACATAAACCCTGCCTACATTATACCACCTCACAGCTGATACATTAGACATAAACCCTGCCTACATTATACCACCCCACAGCTGATACATTAGACATAAACCCTGCCTACATTATACCACCCCACAGCTGATACATTAGACATAAACCCTGCCTACATTATACCACCACCACACAGCTGATACATTAGACATAAACCCTGCCTACATTATACCACCCCACAGCTGATACATTAGACATAAACCCTGCCTACATTATACCACCCCACAGCTGATACATTAGACATAAACCCTGCCTACATTATACCACCCCACAGCTGATACATTAGACATAAACCCTGCCTACATTATACCACCTCAACAGCTGATACATTAGACAATAAACCCTGCCTACATTATACCACCCCACAGCTGATACATTAGACATAAACCCTGCCTACATTATACCACCCCACAGCTGATACATTAGACATAAACCCTGCCTACATTATACCACCCCACAGCTGATACATTAGACATAAACCCTGCCTACATTATACCACCCCACAGCTGATACATTAGACATAAACCCTGCCTACATTATACCACCCCACAGCTGATACATTAGACATAAACCCTGCCTACATTATACCACCCCACAGCTGATACATTAGACATAAACCCTGCCTACATTATACCACCCCACAGCTGATACATTAGACATAAACCCTGCCTACATTATACCACCCCACAGCTGATACATTAGACATAAACCCTGCCTACATTATACCACCCCACAGCTGATACATTAGACATAAACCCTGCCTACATTATACCACCCCACAGCTGATACATTAGACATAAACCCTGCCTACATTATACCACCTCACAGCTGATACATTAGACATAAACCCTGCCTACATTATACCACCTCACAGCTGATACATTAGACATAAACCCTGCCTACATTATACCACCTCACAGCTGATACATTAGACATAAACCCTGCCTACATTATACCACACCCACAGCTGATACATTAGACATAAACCCTGCCTACATTATACCACCCCACAGCTGATACATTAGACATAAACCCCTGCCTACATTATACCACCCCACAAGCTGATACACCTTAGACATAAACCCTGCCTACATTATACCACCTCCACAGCTGATACATTAGACATAAACCCTGCCTACATTATACCACCTCACAGCTGATACATTAGACATAAACCCTGCCTACATTATACCACCTCACAGCTGATACATTAGACATAAACCCTGCCTACATTATACCACCCCACAGCTGATACATTAGACATAAACCCTGCCTACATTATACCACCTCACAGCTGATACATTAGACATAAACCCTGCCTACATTATACCACCTCACAGCTGATACATTAGACATAAACCCTGCCTACATTATACCACCCCACAGCTGATACATTAGACATAAACCCTGCCTACATTATACCACCTCACAGCTGATACAATAGACATAAACCCTGCCTACATTATACCACCTCTACAGCTGAGGACACAAACATACATACATTATACCACCTCTACAGCTGAGGACACAAACATACATACATTATACCACCTCTACAGCTGAGGACACAAACATACATACATTATACCACCTCTACAGCTGAGGACACAAACATACATACATTATACCACCTCTACAGCTGAGGACACAAACATACATACATTATACCACCTCTACAGCTGAGGACACAAACATACATACATTATACCACCTCTACAGCTGAGGACACAAACATACATACATTATACCACCTCTACAGCTGAGGACACAAACATACATACTTTACAGAATTTAGCCTTTGTTACTACAATTGAACACCCAGCCAGCATACCTTTAGGGATGTAGGAGTCGGCGGTGAGAACAATGACAATATAGTCCTTGGAGTTCTGTATACCTGAAGCTGGGGCAGCATACGGCATGATTCTATGGATCATAAAGCACTTTCCTTCCTCTACAAGTAAAGGGAAATCACTGTTTAAGTGTACAAGTTTAGGATGGTTGTTCATAATATTAATAAATAAATCATTGAATACTCTTAAACTATTCACTAACGTTTTAGAAACCACAAAGTGAAGTTAAGCCAGATAATGAAATCTTTTGTGTATTTGCTTTAGACAGGATATGCATAAATAACTTACTTGCGTTACTAAGGGGAGGGGTTATACAATGCATGTGAAACCCATTGCCTCGTGCCTCCACATAGAGGCGGAAGTCACGACATTCCTTCATGTTCTTATTGGCTGTCCAGTAGTCATCTACAATATAAACAGCCAACATACAATATAAACGATAACATACAATATAACCAACCAACATACAATATAAACAACCAACATACAATATAACCAACCAACATACAATATAACCAACCAACATACAATATAAACAACCAACATACAATATAACCAACCAACATACAATATAACCAACCAACATACAATATAACCAACCAACATACAATATAAACAACCAACATACAATATAACCAACCAACATACAATATAACCAACCAACATACAATATAAACAACCAACATACAATATAACCAACCAACATACAATATAACCAACCAACATACAATATAACCAACCAACATACAATATAAACAACCAACATACAATATAACCAACCAACATACAATATAAACAACCAACATACAATATAACCAACCAACATACAATATAAACAACCAACATACAATATAACAACCAACATACAATATAAACAACCAACATACAATATAAACAACCAACATACAATATAACAACCAACATACAATATAAACAACCAACATACAATATAACCAACCAACATACAATATAAACAACCAACATACAATATAAACAACCAACATACAATATAAACAACCAACATACAATATAACCAACCAACATACAATATAAACAACCAACATACAATATAAACAACCAACATACAATATAAACAACCAACATACAATATAAACAACCAACATACAATATAACCAACCAACATACAATATAAACAACCAACATACAATATAACCAACCAACATACAATATAAACAACCAACATACAATATAAACCAACCAACATACAATATAACCAACCAACATACAATATAAACCAACCAACATACAATATAAACAACCAACATACAATATAAAACAACCAACATACAATATAAACAACCAACAACTACAATATAAACAATATAAATACAATTAACAACAACATACAATATAACAAACCAACATACAATATAAACAACCAACATACAATATAAACAACCAACATACAATATAAACAACCAACATACAATATAACCAACCAACATACAATATAACCAACCAACATACAATATAACAACCAACATACAATATAACCAACCAACATACAATATAAACAACCAACATACAATATAAACCAACCAACATACAATATAACCAACCAACATACAATATAAAACAACCAACATACAATATAAACAACCAACATACAATATAACCAACCAACATACAATATAAAACCAACCAACATACAATATAAACAACCAACATACAATATAACCAACCAACATACAATATAACAACCAACATACAATATAAAACAACCAACATACAATATAAACAACCAACATACAATATAACCAACCAACATACAATATAACCAACCAACATACAATATAAACAACCAACATACAATATAAACAACCAACATACAATATAACCAACCAACAACCAACCATACAATAAACAACCAACATACAATATAAACAACCAACATACAATATAAACAACCAACATACAATATAACAAACCAACATACAATATAAACAACCAACATACAATATAACCAACCAACATACAATATAAAACAACCAACATACAATATAAACAACCAACATACAATATAAACAACCAACATACAATATAACAACCAACATACAATATAAACAACCAACATACAATATAACCAACCAACATACAATACAATAAACAACCAACATACAATAAAACAACCAACATACAATATAAACAACCAACATACAATATAACCAACCAACATACAATATAAACAACCAACATACAATATAAACAACCAACATACAATATAAACAACCAACATACAATATAACCAACCAACATACAATATAAACAACCAACATACAATATAACCAACCAACATACAATATAAACAACCAACATACAATATAACCAACCAACATACAATATAAACAACCAACATACAATATAACCAACCAACATACAATATAACAACCAACATACAATATAACCAACCAACATACAATATAAACAACCAACATACAATACAACCATACACCAACCAACATACAATATAAACAACCAACATACAATATAAACAACCAACATACAATATAACCAACCAACATACAATATAAACAACCAACATACAATATAACCAACCAACATACAATATAAACAACCAACATACAATATAACCAACCAACATACAATATAAACAACCAACATACAATATAACCAACCAACATACAATATAAACAACCAACATACAATATAACCAACCAACATACAATATAAACAACCAACATACAATATAACCAACCAACATACAATATAAAACAACCAACATACAATATAAACAACCAACATACAATATAACCAACCAACATACAATATAACCAACCAACATACAATATAAACAACCAACATACAATATAAACAACCAACATACAATATAAACAACCAACATACAATATAACCAACCAACATACAATATAAACAACCAACATACAATATTACAAACCAACATACAATATAAACAACCAACATACAATATAACCAACCAACATACAATATAAACAACCAACATACAATATAAACAACCAACATACAATATAAACAACCAACATACAATATAACCAACCAACATACAATATAAACAACCAACATACAATATAACCAACCAACATACAATATAAACAACCAACATACAATATAACCAACCAACATACAATATAAACAACCAACATACAATATAAACAACCAACATACAATATAACCAACCAACATACAATATAAACAACCAACATACAATATAACCAACCAACATACAATATAAACAACCAACATACAATATAACCAACCAACATACAATATAAACAACCAACATACAATATAACCAACCAACATACAATATAAACAACCAACATACAATATAACCAACCAACATACAATATAACCAACCAACATACAATATAAACAACCAACATACAATATAACCAACCAACATACAATATAACCAACCAACATACAATATAAACAACCAACATACAATATAACCAACCAACATACAATATAACCAACCAACATACAATATAAACAACCAACATACAATATAAACAAACCAACATACAATATAAACAACCAACATACAATATAAACAACCAACATACAATTATAACCAACCAACATACAATATAACCAACCAACATACAATATAAACAACCAACATACAATATAAACAACCAACATACAATATAACCAACCAACATACAATATAAACAACCAACATACAATATAACAACCAACATACAATATAAACAACCAACATACAATATATACAACCAACATACAATATAACAACCACATACATATAACAACCAACATACAATATAAACCAACCAACATACAATATAAACAACCAACATACAATATATAACCAACCAACATACAATATAAACAACCAACATACAATATAACCAACCAACATACAATATAAACAACCAACATACAATATAAACAACCAACATACAATATAACCAACCAACATACAATATATACAACCAACATACAATATAAACCAACCAACATACAATATAACCAACCAACATACAATATAAACAACCAACATACAATATAACCAACCAACATACAACAACCAACATACAATATAAACAACCAACATACAATATAATACAACCAACATACAATATAATCAACCAACATACAATATAACCAACCAACATACAATATAAACAACCAACATATACAATATAACCAACCAACATACAATATAACCAACCAACATACAATATAAACAACCAACATACAATATAACCAACCAACATACAATATAAACAACCAACATACAATATAAACAACCAACATACAATATAACCAATAACATACAATATAAACAACCAACATACAATATAAACAACCAACATACAATATAAACAACCAACATACAATATAACCAACCAACATACAATATAACCAACCAACATACAATATAACCAACCAACATACAATATAAACATAGAAGTTTTCATATGGTTTCTTACAATTGTACTTTACTACACAGTGTAACTATTAACTAGAAGTTTCCTACTTTTTTATTTGCTTTAAAGATTACAGAAATGTTTAACTAGTGTACAAGGAACCAAAATTCATTACAGCTGAGATCTGTTAATTCTCTCGTGTTCTAGGAAAATTTCACTTAAAAATCAACATTGTGAGATATATAGACTACATCAATAAAAATGAATGTTTGTTTTAAAGAGTACCATTATCTATGTCTTTATTGAAAATTCTTTGTTCCAAAGCTATCCTGCGACGGTCCTCCAAACTTTTTTGGTATTCATTTCGCTTGGGAATTTTCAGGGTGGCTTTACAGGTGCTGAAGGAAATAAGATTGTTAAAGTAATAATAAAAGCACTGAAAAATATGTCGGGGAGTTCATGTTCAATAACAGAGTTTATGTCAGGGAGTTCATGTTCAATAATAGAGTTTATGTCAGGGAGTTCAAGTTCAATAACAGAGTTTATGTCAGGGAGTTCATATTCAATAACAGAGTTTATGTCAGGGAGTTCATGTTCAATAACAGAGTTTATGTCAGGGAGTTCATGTTCAATAACAGAGTTTATGTCAGGGAGTTCATGTTCAATAACAGAGTTTATGTCAGGGTGTTCATGTTCAATAACAGAGTTTATGTCAGGGAGTTCATGTTCAATACAAAGTCTATGTCGGGGAGTTCATGTTCAATAACAAAGTTTATGTCGAGGAGTTCATGTTCAATAACACAGTTCATTATTGTGGTTATCATTTATTTACATAATCACCTGGTACATCATAATAGCTACCATGTAAAATTACGTACATCATTATATTTACTTCTCATAGTTACATCAATGTGAATACCATTTATTATTACATCATTATAGTTACTTCTCATAATTACATCAATGTGAATACCATTTATTATTACGTCATTATAGTTACTTCTCATAATTACATCAATGTGAATACCATTTATTATTATGTCATTATAGCAACTATATATAATTACATCAATGTGAATACCATTTATAATCACATCATTATAGTAACTATATATAATTACATCAATGTGAATACCATTTATTATTACGTCATTATAGTTACTTCTCATAATTACATCAATGTGAATACCATTTATTATTACATCATTATAGTCACTATATATAATTACATCAATGTGAATACCATTTATAATCACATCATTATAGTAACTGTTGTATACCCCCTGCAATGAATTAAGGTGGGTATGATTGAATCAGGTTGTCTGTCTGTCCATCCGTCTGTCTGTAGACACAACTTCGTCCGATAAATTCCTTCTAACCTACTTGACAGATTTTTATCAAATTTGGTACACAGAACCCTGACATAAGGGGGGAGTTAAGTAAACTATATAGGTTTCTGCAATGTCACCTATTAATGGAATTCTTACTAAATTTGTGCAGAAGGGGTTTTAGTAGCCCTGGCAACTGTTCAAGTAACATCATAACCGTTACCATTGATTAGTCACCATTTATAATAACATCATTACAGTCACCATTTATAGTTAAATCATTTTAGTTACTATTTATAGTTAAATCACTTTAGTTACTATTTATAGTTACATTATTACAGTCACCATTTATAATAACATCATTACAGTCACCATTTATAGTTAAATCATTTTAGTTACTATTTATAGTTACATCATTTTAGTTACCATTTATAATTACATTATTACAGTCACCATTTATAATAACATCATTACAGTCACCATTTATAGTTACATCATTTTAGTTACCATTTATAGTTACATTATTACAGTCACCATTTATAATAACATCATTACAGTCACCATTTATAGTTACATCATTACAGTCACCATTTATAATTACATCATTACAGTCACCATTTATAATAACATCATTACAGTCACCATTTATAGTTACATCATTATAGTCACCATTTATAGTTACATTATTACAGTCACCATTTATAATAACATCATTACAGTCACCATTTATAGTTACATCATTACAGTCACCATTTATAGTTACATCATTATAGTCACCATTTATAGTTACATCATTTTAGTTACTATTTATAGTTACATTATTACAGTCACCATTTATAGTTACATCATTTTAGTTACTATTTATAGTTACATCATTATAGTCACCATTTATAGTTACATTATTACAGTCACCATTTATAATAACATCATTACAGTCACCATTTATAGTTACATCATTTTAGTTACCATTTATAATAACATCATTACAGTCACCATTTATAGTTACATCATTATAGTTACCATTTATAATAGTTACATCATTTTAGTTACTATTTATAATTACATCATTACAGTCACCATTTATAGTTACATCATTTTAGTTACCATTTATAATTACATCATTACAGTCACCATTTATAGTTACATCATTTTAGTTACCATTTATAATAACATCATTACAGTCACCATTTATAGTTACATCATTATAGTCACCATTTATAATAACATCATTACAGTCACCATTTATAGTTACATCATTTTAGTTACCATTTATAATAACATCATTACAGTCACCATTTATAGTTACATCATTTTAGTTACCATTTATAATAACATCATTACAGTCACCATTTATAGTTACATCATTATAGTTACCATTTATAGTTACATCATTATAGTCAACATTTATAGTTACATCATTTTAGTTACCATTTATAATAACATCATTACAGTCACCATTTATAGTTACATCATTTTAGTTACCATTTATAATAACATCATTACAGTCACCATTTTATAGTTACAGTATTTTACCATTTACATTCAAGCCATTCTTATTGTACACATACAGTATGAAGTTACACTACAAGAAAACTGATAAAGTGATTTTAAAAAATCAAAATTATATATCTACATCTACAATGTTATTTTACATAATACCAAACTTACCATTATATATACACTACACAGCCTACTTATATCAACAGTGTGAAGTAAAACTTGAACATGTTATACTCCAGTAAACTTAAAAAGTACATGTTACCATTGGTTACACTACACAGCCTACCTATAGTAGTACAGTATACCATGTAGTACAGTATACAGTATACCATGGTTATACTACACAGCCTACTTATAGTAGTACAGTATACATGGTTATACACAGCCTACCTTATAGTAGTAACAGTATACCATACTACACAGCCTACTTATAGTAGTACAGTATACCATGGTTACACTACACAGCCTACTTATAGTAGTACAGTATACCATGGTTATACTACACAGCCTACTTATAGTAGTACAGTATACCATGGTTATACTACACAGCCTACTATAGTAGTACAGTATACCATGGTTACACTACACAGCCTACTTATAGTAGTACAGTATACCATGGTTACACTACACAGCCTACTTATAGTAGTACAGTATACCATGGTTACACTACACAGCCTACTTATAGTAGTACAGTATACCATGGTTACACTACACAGCCTACTTATAGTAGTACAGTATACCATGGTTACACTACACAGCCTACTTATAGTAGTACAGTATACCATGGTTACACTACACAGCCTACTTATAGTAGTACAGTATACCATGGTTACACTACACAGCCTACTTATAGTAGTACAGTATACCATGGTTATACTACACAGCCTACTTATAGTAGTACAGTATACCATGGTTACACTACACAGCCTACTTATAGTAGTACAGTATACCATGGTTACACTACACAGCCTACTTATAGTAGTACAGTATACCATGGTTACACTACACACAGCCTACTTATAGTAGTACAGTATACCATGGTTACACTACACAGCCTACTTATAGTAGTACAGTATACCATGGTTACACTACACAGCCTACTTATAGTAGTACAGTATACCATGGTTACACTACACAGCCTACTTATAGTAGTACAGTATACCATGGTTACACTACACAGCCTACTATAGTAGTACAGTATACCATGGTTACACTACACAGCCTACTTATAGTAGTACAGTATACCATGGTTACACTACACAGCCTACTTATAGTAGTACAGTATACCATGGTTATACTACACAGCCTACTTATAGTAGTACAGTATACCATGGTTACACTACACAGCCTACTTATAGTAGTACAGTATACCATGGTTACACTACACAGCCTACTTATAGTAGTACAGTATACCATGGTTACACTACACAGCCTACTTATAGTAGTACAGTATACCATGGTTACACTACACAGCCTACTTATAGTAGTACAGTATACCATGGTTACACTACTACACAGCCTACCTATAGTAGTACAGTATACCATGGTTACACTACACAGCCTACTTATAGTAGTACAGTATACCATGGTTACACTACACAGCCTACTTATAGTAGTACAGTATACCATGGTTACACTACACAGCCTACTTATAGTAGTACAGTATACCATGGTTACACTACACAGCCTACTTATAGTAGTACAGTATACCATGGTTACACTACACAGCCTACTTATAGTAGTACAGTATACCATGGTTACACTACACAGCCTACTTATAGTAGTACAGTATACCATGGTTACACTACACAGCCTACTTATAGTAGTACAGTATACCATGGTTATACTACACAGCCTACTTATAGTAGTACAGTATACCATGGTTACACTACACAGCCTACTTATAGTAGTACAGTATACCATGGTTACACTACACAGCCTACTTATAGTAGTACAGTATACCATGGTTACACTACACAGCCTACTTATAGTAGTACAGTATACCATGGTTACACTACACAGCCTACTTATAGTAGTACAGTATACCATGGTTACACTACACAGCCTACCTATAGTAGTACAGTATACCATGGTTACACTACACAGCCTACTTATAGTAGTACAGTATACCATGGTTACACTACACAGCCTACTTATAGTAGTACAGTATACCATGGTTACACTACACAGCCTACTTATAGTAGTACAGTATACCATGGTTATACTACTACACAGCCTACTTATAGTAGTACAGTATACCATGGTTACACTACACAGCCTACTTATAGTAGTACAGTATACCATGGTTACACTACACAGCCTACTTATAGTAGTACAGTATACCATGGTTACACTACACAGCCTACTTATAGTAGTACAGTATACCATGGTTACACTACTACACAGCCTACCTATAGTAGTACAGTGTACCATGGTTACACTACACAGCCTACTTATAGTAGTAGTACAGTATACCATGGTTACACTACACAGCCTACTTATAGTAGTACAGTATACCATGGTTACACTACACAGCCTACTTATAGTAGTACAGTATACCATGGTTACACTACACAGCCTACTTATAGTAGTACAGTATACCATGGTTACACTACACAGCCTACTTATAGTAGTACAGTATACCATGGTTACACTACACAGCCTACTTATAGTAGTACAGTATACCATGGTTATACTACACAGCCTACTTATAGTAGTACAGTATACCATGGTTACACTACACAGCCTACTTATAGTAGTACAGTATACCATGGTTATACTACACAGCCTACTTATAGTAGTACAGTATACCATGGTTACACTACACAGCCTACTTATAGTAGTACAGTATACCATGGTTACACTACACAGCCTACTTATAGTAGTACAGTATACCATGGTTACACTACACAGCCTACTTATAGTAGTACAGTATACCATGGTTATACTACACAGCCTACTTATAGTAGTACAGTATACCATGGTTACACTACACAGCCTACTTATAGTAGTACAGTATACCATGGTTATACTACACAGCCTACTTATAGTAGTACAGTATACCATGGTTACACTACACAGCCTACTTATAGTAGTACAGTATACCATGGTTACACTACACAGCCTACTTATAGTAGTACAGTATACCATGGTTACACTACACAGCCTACTTATAGTAGTACAGTATACCATGGTTACACTACACAGCCTACTTATAGTAGTACAGTATACCATGGTTACACTACACAGCCTACTTATAGTAGTACAGTATACCATGGTTACACTACACAGCCTACTTATAGTAGTACAGTATACCATGGTTACACTACACAGCCTACTTATAGTAGTACAGTATACCATGGTTACACTACACAGCCTACTTATAGTAGTACAGTATACCATGGTTACACTACACAGCCTACTTATAGTAGTACAGTATACCATGGTTACACTACACAGCCTACTTATAGTAGTACAGTATACCATGGTTACACTACACAGCCTACTTATAGTAGTACAGTATACCATGGTTATACTACACAGCCTACTTATAGTAGTACAGTATACCATGGTTACACTACACAGCCTACTTATAGTAGTACATATACATGTTACACCGCACTGTGTTATACACTACACAGCACAGCCTACTTATAGTAGTACAGTATACCATGGTTACACTACACAGCCTACTTATAGTAGTACAGTATACCATGGTTACACTACACAGCCTACTTATAGTAGTACAGTATACCATGGTTACACTACACAGCCTACTATATAGTAGTACAGTATACCATGGTTACACTACACAGCCTACCTATAGTAGTACAGTATACCATGGTTACACTACACAGCCTACTTATAGTAGTACAGTATACCATGGTTATACTACACAGCCTACTTATAGTAGTACAGTATACCATGGTTACACTACACAGCCTACTTATAGTAGTACAGTATACCATGGTTACACTACACAGCCTACTTATAGTAGTACAGTATACCATGGTTATACTACACAGCCTACTTATAGTAGTACAGTATACCATGGTTACACTACACAGCCTACTTATAGTAGTACAGTATACCATGGTTACACTACACAGCCTACTTATAGTAGTACAGTATACCATGGTTACACTACACAGCCTACTTATAGTAGTACAGTATACCATGGTTACACTACACAGCCTACTTATAGTAGTAGTACAGTATACCATGGTTACACTACTACACAGCCTACCTATAGTAGTACAGTGTACCATGGTTACACTACACAGCCTACCTATAGTAGTACAGTATACCATGGTTACACTACACAGTCTACTTATAGTAGTACAGTATACCATGGTTACACTACACAGCCTACTTACACAGTATACCATGGTTACACTACACAGCCTACCTATAGTAGTACAGTATACCATGGTTACACTACACAGCCTACTTATAGTAGTACAGTATACCATGGTTACACTACACAGCCTACTTATAGTAGTACAGTATACCATGGTTACACTACACAGCCTACTTATAGTAGTACAGTATACCATGGTTACACTACACAGCCTACTTATAGTAGTACAGTATACCATGGTTACACTACTACACAGCCTACCTATAGTAGTACAGTATACCATGGTTACACTACACAGCCTACTTATAGTAGTACAGTATACCATGGTTACACTACACAGCCTACTTATAGTAGTACAGTATACCATGGTTACACTACACAGCCTACTTATAGTAGTACAGTATACCATGGTTACACTACACAGCCTACTTATAGTAGTACAGTATACCATGGTTATACTACACACAGCCTACTTATAGTAGTACAGTATACCATGGTTACACTACACAGCCTACTTATAGTAGTACAGTATACCATGGTTATACTACACAGCCTACTTATAGTAGTACAGTATACCATGGTTACACTACACAGCCTACTTATAGTAGTACAGTATACCATGGTTACACTACACAGCCTACTTATAGTAGTACAGTATACCATGGTTACACTACACAGCCTACTTATAGTAGTACAGTATACCATGGTTACACTACACAGCCTACTTATAGTAGTACAGTATACCATGGTTACACTACACAGCCTACTTATAGTAGTACAGTATACCATGGTTACACTACACAGCCTACTTATAGTAGTACAGTATACCATGGTTACACTACACAGCCTACTTATAGTAGTACAGTATACCATGGTTACACTACACAGCCTACTTATAGTAGTACAGTATACCATGGTTACACTACACAGCCTACCTATAGTAGTACAGTATATCATGGTTATACTACACAGCCTACTTATAGTAGTACAGTATACCATGGTTACACTACTACACAGCCTACCTATAGTAGTACAGTGTACCATGGTTACACTACACAGCCTACCTATAGTAGTACAGTATACCATGGTTACACTACACAGTCTACTTATAGTAGTACAGTATACCATGGTTACACTACACACAGCCTACCTATAGTAGTACAGTATACCATGGTTACACTACACAGCCTACTTATAGTAGTACAGTATACCATGGTTACACTACACAGCCTACTTATAGTAGTACAGTATACCATGGTTACACTACACAGCCTACTTATAGTAGTACAGTATACCATGGTTACACTACACAGCCTACTTATAGTAGTACAGTATACCATGGTTACACTACACACAGCCTACTTATAGTAGTACAGTATACCATGGTTACACTACACAGCCTACTTATAGTAGTACAGTATACCATGGTTACACTACACAGCCTACTTATAGTAGTACAGTATACCATGGTTACACTACACAGCCTACTTATAGTAGTACAGTATACCATGGTTACACTACACAGCCTACTTATAGTAGTACAGTATACCATGGTTACACTACACAGCCTACTTATAGTAGTACAGTATACCATGGTTATACACTACACAGCCTACTTATAGTAGTACAGTATACCATGGTTACACTACACAGCCTACTTATAGTAGTACAGTATACCATGGTTACACTACACAGCCTACTTATAGTAGTACAGTATACCATGGTTACACTACACAGCCTACTTATAGTAGTACAGTATACCATGGTTACACTACACACAGCCTACTTATAGTAGTACAGTATACCATGGTTACACTACACAGCCTACTTATAGTAGTACAGTATACCATGGTTACACTACACAGCCTACTTATAGTAGTACAGTATACCATGGTTACACTACACAGCCTACTTATAGTAGTACAGTATACCATGGTTACACTACACAGCCTACCTATAGTAGTACAGTATACCATGGTTATACTACACAGCCTACCTATAGTAGTACAGTATATCATGGTTATACTACACAGCCTACTTATAGTAGTACAGTATACCATGGTTACACTACACAGCCTACTTATAGTAGTACAGTATACCATGGTTACACTACACAGCCTACTTATAGTAGTACAGTATACCATGGTTACACTACACAGCCTACTTATAGTAGTACAGTATACCATGGTTACACTACACAGCCTACTTATAGTAGTACAGTATACCATGGTTACACTACACAGCCTACTTATAGTAGTACAGTATACCATGGTTACACTACACAGCCTACTTATAGTAGTACAGTATACCATGGTTACACTACACAGCCTACTTATAGTAGTACAGTATACCATGGTTACACTACACAGCCTACTTATAGTAGTACAGTATACCATGGTTACACTACACAGCCTACTTATAGTAGTACAGTATACCATGGTTACACTACACAGCCTACTTATAGTAGTACAGTATACCATGGTTACACTACACAGCCTACTTATAGTAGTACAGTATACCATGGTTACACTACACAGCCTACTTATAGTAGTACAGTATACCATGGTTACACTACACACAGCCTACTTATAGTAGTACAGTATACCATGGTTATACTACACAGCCTACTTATAGTAGTACAGTATACCATGGTTATACTACTACACAGCCTACCTATAGTAGTACAGTATACCATGGTTACACTACACAGCCTACTTATAGTAGTACAGTATACCATGGTTACACTACACAGCCTACTTATAGTAGTACAGTATACCATGGTTACACTACACAGCCTACTTATAGTAGTACAGTATACCATGGTTACACTACACAGCCTACTTATAGTAGTACAGTATACCATGGTTACACTACACAGCCTACTTATAGTAGTACAGTATACCATGGTTACACTACACAGCCTACTTATAGTAGTACAGTATACCATGGTTACACTACACAGCCTACTTATAGTAGTACAGTATACCATGGTTACACTACACAGCCTACTTATAGTAGTACAGTATACCATGGTTATACTACACAGCCTACTTATAGTAGTACAGTATACCATGGTTACACTACACAGCCTACTTATAGTAGTACAGTATACCATGGTTACACTACACAGCCTACTTATAGTAGTACAGTATACCATGGTTACACTACACAGCCTACTTATAGTAGTACAGTATACCATGGTTACACTACACAGCCTACTTATAGTAGTACAGTATACCATGGTTACACTACACAGCCTACTTATAGTAGTACAGTATACCATGGTTAACTACTACACAGCCTACTTATAGTAGTACAGTATACCATGGTTACACTACACAGCCTACTTATAGTAGTACAGTATACCATGGTTATACTACACAGCCTACTTATAGTAGTACAGTATACCATGGTTACACTACTACACAGCCTACCTATAGTAGTACAGTGTACCATGGTTACACTACACAGCCTACTTATAGTAGTACAGTATACCATGGTTACACTACACAGCCTACTTATAGTAGTACAGTATACCATGGTTATACTACACAGCCTACTTATAGTAGTACAGTATACCATGGTTACACTACACAGCCTACTTATAGTAGTACAGTATACCATGGTTACACTACACAGCCTACTTATAGTAGTACAGTATACCATGGTTACACTACACAGCCTACTTATAGTAGTACAGTATACCATGGTTATACTACACAGCCTACTTATAGTAGTACAGTATACCATGGTTACACTACACAGCCTACTTATAGTAGTACAGTATACCATGGTTACACTACACAGCCTACTTATAGTAGTACAGTATACCATGGTTACACTACACAGCCTACTTATAGTAGTACAGTATACCATGGTTATACTACACAGCCTACTTATAGTAGTACAGTATACCATGGTTACACTACACACAGCCTACTTATAGTAGTACAGTATACCATGGTTACACTACACAGCCTACTTATAGTAGTACAGTATACCATGGTTACACTACACAGCCTACTTATAGTAGTACAGTATACCATGGTTACACTACACAGCCTACTTATAGTAGTACAGTATACCATGGTTACACTACACAGCCTACTTATAGTAGTACAGTATACCATGGTTACACTACACAGCCTACTTATAGTAGTACAGTATACCATGGTTACACTACACAGCCTACTTATAGTAGTACAGTATACCATGGTTACACTACACAGCCTACTTATAGTAGTACAGTATACCATGGTTACACTACACAGCCTACTTATAGTAGTACAGTATACCATGGTTACACTACACAGCCTACTTATAGTAGTACAGTATACCATGGTTACACTACACAGCCTACTTATAGTAGTACAGTATACCATGGTTATACTACACAGCCTACTTATAGTAGTACAGTATACCATGGTTACACTACACAGCCTACTTATAGTAGTACAGTATACCATGGTTACACTACACAGCCTACTTATAGTAGTAGTACAGTATACCATGGTTACACTACACAGCCTACTTATAGTAGTACAGTATACCATGGTTACACTACACAGCCTACTTATAGTAGTACAGTATACCATGGTTACACTACACAGCCTACTTATAGTAGTACAGTATACCATGGTTACACTACACAGCCTACTTATAGTAGTACAGTATACCATGGTTACACTACACAGCCTACTTATAGTAGTACAGTATACCATGGTTAACTACACAGCCTACTTATAGTAGTACAGTATACCATGGTTACACTACACAGCCTACTTATAGTAGTACAGTATACCATGGTTAACTACACAGCCTACTTATAGTAGTACAGTATACCATGGTTACACTACACAGCCTACTTATAGTAGTACAGTATACCATGGTTATACTACACAGCCTACTTATAGTAGTACAGTATACCATGGTTACACTACACAGCCTACTTATAGTAGTACAGTATACCATGGTTACACTACACAGCCTACCTATATAGTAGTACAGTATACCATGGTTACACTACACAGCCTACTTATAGTAGTACAGTATACCATGGTTACACTACACAGCCTACTTATAGTAGTACAGTATACCATGGTTATACTACACAGCCTACTTATAGTAGTACAGTATACCATGGTTACACTACACAGCCTACTTATAGTAGTACAGTATACCATGGTTACACTACACAGCCTACTTATAGTAGTACAGTATACCATGGTTACACTACACAGCCTACTTATAGTAGTACAGTATACCATGGTTACACTACACAGCCTACTTATAGTAGTACAGTATACCATGGTTACACTACACAGCCTACTTATAGTAGTACAGTATACCATGGTTATACTACACAGCCTACTTATAGTAGTACAGTATACCATGGTTACACTACACAGCCTACTTATAGTAGTACAGTATACCATGGTTACACTACACAGCCTACTTATAGTAGTACAGTATACCATGGTTACACTACACAGCCTACTTATAGTAGTACAGTATACCATGGTTACACTACACAGCCTACTTATAGTAGTACAGTATACCATGGTTACACTACACAGCCTACTTATAGTAGTACAGTATACCATGGTTACACTACACAGCCTACTTATAGTAGTACAGTATACCATGGTTACACTACACAGCCTACTTATAGTAGTACAGTATACCATGGTTACACTACACAGCCTACTTATAGTAGTACAGTATACCATGGTTACACTACACAGCCTACTTATAGTAGTACAGTATACCATGGTTACACTACACAGCCTACTTATAGTAGTACAGTATACCATGGTTACACTACACAGCCTACTTATAGTAGTACAGTATACCATGGTTACACTACACAGCCTACTTATAGTAGTACAGTATACCATGGTTACACTACACAGCCTACTTATAGTAGTACAGTATACCATGGTTATACTACACAGCCTACTTATAGTAGTACAGTATACCATGGTTATACTACACAGCCTACCTATAGTAGTACAGTATACCATGGTTACACTACACAGCCTACTTATAGTAGTACAGTATACCATGGTTACACTACACAGCCTACTTATAGTAGTACAGTATACCATGGTTACACTACACAGCCTACTTATAGTAGTACAGTATACCATGGTTACACTACACAGCCTACTTATAGTAGTACAGTATACCATGGTTACACTACACAGCCTACTTATAGTAGTACAGTATACCATGGTTACACTACACAGCCTACTTATAGTAGTACAGTATACCATGGTTACACTACACAGCCTACTTATAGTAGTACAGTATACCATGGTTACACTACACAGCCTACTTATAGTAGTACAGTATACCATGGTTACACTACACAGCCTACTTATAGTAGTACAGTATACCATGGTTACACTACACAGCCTACTTATAGTAGTACAGTATACCATGGTTATACTACACAGCCTACTATGGTTATACACAGCCTAGTAGTACAGTATACCATGGTTACACTACACAGCCTACTTATAGTAGTACAGTATACCATGGTTACACTACACAGCCTACTTATAGTAGTACAGTATACCATGGTTACACTACACAGCCTACTTATAGTAGTACAGTATACCATGGTTACACTACACAGCCTACTTATAGTAGTACAGTATACCATGGTTACACTACACAGCCTACTTATAGTAGTACAGTATACCATGGTTACACTACACAGCCTACTTATAGTAGTACAGTATACCATGGTTACACTACACAGCCTACTTATAGTAGTACAGTATACCATGGTTACACTACACAGCCTACTTATAGTAGTACAGTATACCATGGGTTACACTACACAGCCTACTTATAGTAGTACAGTATACCATGGTTACACTACACAGCCTACTTATAGTAGTACAGTATACCATGGTTACACTACACAGCCTACCTATAGTAGTACAGTATACCATGGTTACACTACACAGCCTACTTATAGTAGTACAGTATACCATGGTTACACTACACAGCCTACTTATAGTAGTACAGTATACCATGGTTACACTACACAGCCTACTTATAGTAGTACAGTATACCATGGTTATACTACACAGCCTACTTATAGTAGTACAGTATACCATGGTTACACTACACAGCCTACTTATAGTAGTACAGTATACCATGGTTACACTACACAGCCTACTTATAGTAGTACAGTATACCATGGTTACACTACACAGCCTACTTATAGTAGTACAGTATACCATGGTTACACTACACAGCCTACTTATAGTAGTACAGTATACCATGGTTACACTACACAGCCTACTTATAGTAGTATAGTAGTACAGTATACCATGGTTACACTACACAGCCTACCTATAGTAGTACAGTATACCATGGTTACACTACACAGCCTACTTATAGTAGTACAGTATACCATGGTTATACTACACAGCCTACCTATAGTAGTACAGTATACCATGGTTATACTACACAGCCTACTTATAGTAGTACAGTATACCATGGTTATACTACACAGCCTACTTATAGTAGTACAGTATACCATGGTTATACTACACAGCCTACATTATACTATAGTAGTACAGTATACCATGGTTATACTACACAGCCTACTTATAGTAGTACAGTATACCATGGTTATACTACACAGCCTACTTATAGTAGTACAGTATACCATGGTTACACTACACAGCCTACTTATAGTAGTACAGTATATATATGGTTATACTACACAGCCTACTTATAGTAGTACAGTATACCATGGTTACACTACACAGCCTACTTATAGTAGTACAGTATACCATGGTTATACACTACACAGCCTACTTATAGTAGTACAGTATACCATGGTTACACTACACAGCCTACTTATAGTAGTACAGTATACCATGGTTATACTACACAGCCTACTTATAGTAGTACAGTATACCATGGTTACACTACACAGCCTACCTATAGTAGTACAGTATACCATGGTTACACTACACAGCCTACTTATAGTAGTACAGTATACCATGGTTATACTACACAGCCTACTTATAGTAGTACAGTATACCATGGTTATACTACACAGCCTACCTATAGTAGTACAGTATACCATGGTTATACTACACAGCCTACTTATAGTAGTACAGTATACCATGGTTATACTACACAGCCTACTTATAGTAGTACAGTATACCATGGTTATACTACACAGCCTACTTATAGTAGTACAGTATACCATGGTTAACTACACAGCCTACTTATAGTAGTACAGTATACCATGGTTATACTACACAGCCTACTTATAGTAGTACAGTATACCATGGTTATACTACACAGCCTACTTATAGTAGTACAGTATACCATGGTTATACTACACAGCCTACTTATAGTAGTACAGTATATACCATGGTTACACTACACAGCCTACTTATAGTAGTACAGTATACCATGGTTATACTACACAGCCTACTTATAGTAGTACAGTATACCATGGTTATACTACACAGCCTACTTATAGTAGTACAGTATACCATGGTTATACTACACAGCCTACCTATAGTAGTACAGTATACCATGGTTATACTACACAGCCTACTTATAGTAGTACAGTATACCATGGTTACACTACACAGCCTACTTATAGTAGTACAGTATACCATGGTTATACTACACAGCCTACTTATAGTAGTACAGTATACCATGGTTATACTACACAGCCTACTTATAGTAGTACAGTATACCATGGTTATACTACACAGCCTACTTATAGTAGTACAGTATACCATGGTTATACTACACAGCCTACTTATAGTAGTACAGTATACCATGGTTACACTACACAGCCTACCTATAGTAGTACAGTATACCATGGTTACACTACACAGCCTACTTATAGTAGTACAGTATACCATGGTTACACTACACAGCCTACTTATAGTAGTACAGTATACCATGGTTACACTACACAGCCTACTTATAGTAGTACAGTATACCATGGTTATACTACACAGCCTACTTATAGTAGTACAGTATACCATGGTTATACTACACAGCCTACTTATAGTAGTACAGTATACCATGGTTACACTACACAGCCTACTTATAGTAGTACAGTTATACCATGGTTACAGTATACACAACACAGCCTACTTATAGTAGTACAGTATACCATGGTTACACTACACAGCCTACTTATAGTAGTACAGTATACCATGGTTATACTACACAGCCTACCTATAGTAGTACAGTATATCATGGTTATACTACACAGCCTACTTATAGTAGTACAGTATACCATGGTTACACTACACAGCCTACCTATAGTAGTACAGTATACCATGGTTACACTACACAGCCTACCTATAGTAGTACAGTATACCATGGTTACACTACACAGCCTACTTATAGTAGTACAGTATACCATGGTTACACTACACAGCCTACTTATAGTAGTACAGTATACCATGGTTACACTACACAGCCTACTTATAGTAGTACAGTATACCATGGTTATACTACACAGCCTACTTATAGTAGTACAGTATACCATGGTTACACTACACAGCCTACTTATAGTAGTACAGTATACCATGGTTATACTACACAGCCTACTTATAGTAGTACAGTATACCATGGTTACACTACACAGCCTACTTATAGTAGTACAGTATACCATGGTTACACTACACAGCCTACTTATAGTAGTACAGTATACCATGGTTACACTACACAGCCTACTTATAGTAGTACAGTATACCATGGTTACACTACACAGCCTACTTATAGTAGTACAGTATACCATGGTTACACTACACAGCCTACTTATAGTAGTACAGTATACCATGGTTACACTACACAGCCTACTTATAGTAGTACAGTATACCATGGTTACTACACACCTACTTAGTAGTACAGTATACCATGGTTACACTACACGCTACTTAATAGTAGTACAGTATACCATGGTTATACTACACAGCCTACTAGTATACTAACATATATACTAGTAGTACAGTATACCATGGTTAACTACACAGCCTACCTATAGTAGTACAGTATACATGTTATACTACACAGTCTACTTTGTGTGTATAGATGTAGAACTCCAAAGCAGTTCAGTAATGGTTACATACGTTTATGAGTCAGGAATCGACTCTATAGTAGTACAGTATACCATGGTTACACTACACAGCCTACTTATAGTAGTACAGTATACCATGGTTATACTACACAGCCTACTTATAGTAGTACAGTATACCATGGTTATACTACACAGCCTACCTATAGTAGTACAGTATACCATGGTTATACTACACAGCCTACCTATAGTAGTACAGTATACCATGGTTATACTACACAGCCTACTTATAGTAGTACAGTATACCATGGTTATACTACACAGCCTACTTATAGTAGTACAGTATACCATGGTTAACTACACAGCCTACTATAGTAGTACAGTATACCATGGTTACACTACACAGCCTACTTATAGTAGTACAGTATACCATGGTTATACACACAGCCTACATAGTAGTACAGTATACATGGTTACACTACACAGCCTACTTATAGTAGTACAGTATACCATGGTTATACTACACAGCCTACCTATAGTAGTACAGTATACCATGGTTACACTACACAGCCTACTTATAGTAGTACAGTATACCATGGTTACACTACACAGCCTACCTATAGTAGTACAGTATACCATGGTTATACTACACAGCCTACCTATAGTAGTACAGTATACCATGGTTACACTACACAGCCTACTTATAGTAGTACAGTATACCATGGTTACACTACACAGCCTACTTATAGTAGTACAGTATACCATGGTTATACTACACAGCCTACCTATAGTAGTACAGTATACCATGGTTATACTACACCGCCTACTTATAGTTCTAGGTAAATTGATACTGTACCTTGATTTTAAGCAGCTCTTCCTTACCGGTACGTCTATTATTGAGTTCAGAGTCATACCGAAATCTGATAATGGAGTTCATCAGAGAAACTTCCATGGCTGGATTGACCGACTCTACTGAAATAAATAAGGATTATTGCTGCTGAGATGGTCACCTAACTACAACAGCTGACATCAAAATTATAACTTTTAAAATCATAATACCTTAGGAATATCCAATCATAAATAACTAAAGACGCTGCATTGATAGAGCATGAACAATACCCATCATTTGAACAATAGCTGATGAACATAATCATATCTATATGTGTCTTACTCAAAAAATGCCTATAAAATAATATAGTTTGCTTCTGGTGCATGGACAATCAGTACTTAGTTTAATATAGGGCATAGGGCCATGGAATTTTTTCAGGACACAATTAATAATTTTTAACGTTTTTATCTTGAATTAAAATAAGAAGCTCAATTAAGCTTTTAAATGGTGGTAATGGTGTAAAGTATGTAACTTTTGCAACTGAAGAAAAATACTCCTTCTTCTGTTCTTGTTTTTGATAGAGAAAAAATACCATTCGTCGGCAGTGGAGCATCTTTTAAGATTTCACACTATATTCACTATTTATCAACATACACTCACATTTAACTTCTCTCTTTGAAACATTTCAATCATTCTTTCAGTACCATATTCGCTGTAATTAGCACCCCCTCACCTTTTCTGAGGAGTTGAAGTTGTATAAACGCCCCCATCCCATGGATTAAACGATGTTTTACAACACGTAATGCCTCTGACATCAGCAATGTATCCCATATTACAGGAATTTGCGAGTCTTTTACATGTGAATCACTACATACGTTTTGGTTCACTAATAAGTGGCCTAGCTCCTTCGTTACAATTTTTTAAGCCCCCTGGCCATTAATTATAGCGAATACAATAACATGCATCCTTCCAGATTTTGAACCACTCCTATGTAACTATGATAACTACTTTGTCCAGGAGTAACAAAAGCCAGAAATTGATTATAACAGGTCCCTTAAAAGAGGTTTCAGTCTAGACTGATTGTATTGATGTTACCTTCATTCAGAAGATCAGCCCTTAATTTAATTCATTCCTTTGTCCCTCTGCTCTGGATATCAAACTAGCCTCATCAGTATACATAATAATTTCCCTTTCATAAAAATATCTCCGATAAAATTTGGAAGGGATTAGTATTTTAAAATATAACAAGAATAAAACTGGATAAAACAGGCTGTACCTGCAGCTGGCTGAGGTGGGTGTTGTAATATTGATGCGAATGGGGATGGTTGTGGCCCACTAGATCCTAGGGATCCCTGTGACATGTGGCTACTGTGGGAGCTATCTCCACTATCCAGTGATCTGCTATTCAAATCTACACCTAACAGTTGATTCACAAACTGTTCATCCTCCAAGTTCATCAGATCTGATGGTAAATTTTCCATGCCTGCATCACAAAAGGATTCAAATCAATGTTACAAGATACACACAAAAGTATACATATATTGGAATTTTTGTATATTTTAACAATTTTATCATTTTGTATAGTTACTTACTCTCAGCATAGTAAATGCCCTCTTGAACAAAAAAAATATTTCATGTACATTTATGAATTAATACTGATATAAAACATGCTATATTGATGTCCATTTGTTTGACATTGATATTACAAAGAACTACACTCAGCCAGTATATAATCAAACTATTTCATTATCAAACAGTAGAAAGTAAATACTAATTAGTAACTTACCTAGACTATTGACAGACGGAATGATGAGACTGGTGTCCTGAAATATACCAACCGTTATATCTCATTATAAATTTGGCACCAAGTATTCTTAGGAAGCACATAAAGGAATGCATACATCAATACAGAAACTAGACTTGAAGTAATCTTACATACTTTATATTAAACATGAAATAGTTGTGGGTACTTTCTTTGGTGGTTTAGAGATTTCAAGGGTAGAAGCATTCAGGGGTAGTAGATGGAACAACAATAACAAAAATATATATTTACACTCTGAGTGTTTCATCACTATATGAATCAACCAACTGGCCAAAACAAACATTTGCCTATGAAAACACTATAGATACACAATGAAGACAACGATTCTCGTGCATCGATCAGCTGATATCAAACATCACGCCAGTTTCATATCAATAAAAAATAGTTCCCCACAATATTTTAATGTATAATCTTTAATGTGTTGTTTCTTGATACAGAATCAACTAAGGTTTACTGTAATAAGTCAATCAAATCTTATTTTAACTACATTTCTTGTTTATGGTTTGTCATTTGCAAAAAAAAGTCGACCAGAAGGCGGAAGCTTGAAAACGCGACGTTGTGGAACGACTTTGTCATCAAGTTGTTCCATTAATCTCGTTTCTCGTCGTATATGGGTGTCATAATTCTAAATATAATACAATAACCTTTCAATAATTTTTATTTTCATAAATTATTCCAATGTAAATATATGGATTGAATGTTTTTTTCTAATTTTCATAGCAGCTATGAATAGCAGAAGCTATCTACATATCTTCCGAGGAGTGCTAACACACTCCACGGGATGTACATGCAGATAGAAATTGCTCTGAAAATGACATATGATCTGTAGAGCTACATATGTGCTGTTTGAACTTCAAACTTCAGCAAGAAAATAACATTCTTCCCTCACTTTTCAGTCTTCACTCAAGCGACTGATAATTAATCCAGGTTTGTCAAGTATTTATCTCACTGAATTGAAACATGGTTTGGTTACAGTCATGAAATGTGTAGAAGGAGTTTGAACCCGAGACATCAAACTCGAGGAGGATGCTATACCAGTTGACCTTCATAGTCCGGATCCCTAATCCTTAATCTATAAGAGTATTTAACACAGAGCGGGAGCTAGTTATTATTTACAATGTATTTGTTTTTGCATTATTTATCACATGATATCTCAATGGGTATCAAAGAGTGGATATTTAAGTAAACACCACGCATTTCAGGATATACATTGTATATCGGTTCAAAGTAAAATGATTACCTCATTTTCCACTGCGTCTTTCGACATTGTCACAGGTGGGAAATGTACAATTACAGGTTTTTGTCTCTATAACAAAAAAAATTGCATAATAAAAATACTAATTTAGTAACACAAACTTTTTAAAGGCCAAAAACTTTAAATCTCAAGATTTATTCAAATCTATATGTATACATGTTTTTTATTAGCTCAACAGAGCTATAATTTTTGGTGATCAGTCATGCCTCATTTTTGATGCATAAGCAAAACATTCCATCGAGGATTAACAAAATTCAGAAGAAAATATTTTTGTAGTCCTACTATCAAAACTTTTGTAAATAATCACATGAATCATGAAATTAAACTGTAGTCTAAAGGGGAAATTATTAAAAGTGCTTATGGAAGAAATACATCTTTTAAAACACATTAAAAATGATTAAAAACAAATGTACATGAAAATGATCCCAATCTTCCGTACTTACAATGACCTCATTACATGAAAAATGGTGTCGAAATTGGTAGTCCATTGCCATTTCCAGTCATTGAATTAAACAAAATACTGTGTTACAATGTACTTACATGTACTAAAGTGATGGAGAAGTCCTGGAAATTCCTGATTTTGGAAGTATTATTAGCTTATGAGGTAAACCATCTATTTTTAGATAACGCGTTATTTCAGATGGATGTAATTCTACTTTCGGTTTCGAACGTCCGAGTCATTTTACATTATGTCAATTTTCAGGAAGCGAGTGAACCATACAATCGACGAGACTTTGGTTTGTGGCACCATCCATATGTAGATTAGTTGTATTTCAAACATCGATACAAAAACAATACAGGAATAGAATAGTTATTTCCTCCTTCCTGTTGTTTTTTCCTTCAAACACCTAAGTAACACCGATTGTAATACAAGTTCGGTAAACGTTTGACTATTGGTATGTCTAAATTATGAACATAAACGAGTCCGGAACGTTACCTCATTGGCGTCTATTCAAAATATTATATTGAAAACAAAAGGATTGGATAACAGGCAGGTAGTGCCTATATTGATACTTTCCTGAATCGGGTGCAATGGTACACATTATAATATTATTGTTGAATTATGTACTATTAACTTAGATTTTAGATAAATTATTTCTATAAAGTGGAATATTGTATACCCGTTGATAGTTGAATATCAAATTAAGGTTTCGTACTAGGAAATTGATTAAAATAAACAAGCACACATACACCTTTCATACTACTTCCATCTCTAGCAACAATACATATGTGAGTTTATTAGCATAATATAATCATTTATATGTTATATAAAAGTATAAATACATGCTGAATACTTAATATGCATGTATATCATACATTTACTTATATACATTCACCTCTTGCAACCTACACACATACAAATGTAAATAGTATATATACAATGATTATCAATAGCCCTTTTACCTTTCTATAAATTATGAGCTTAAATACATTTTAAATCATGAATATAATGTAACGAAAAACTGCGTGCGTTACGTGTATATGTATTCCAAGCCCGCAGCCCTCGGTAGATGCCTTCTAGGGTAGCGTCAGGCACCCGCCACAATACCCGAGTTTTGATTAAAATAGAGTGGGTCGTTCAGTAAAACACAATTCAACGCCGTAATAAAGTTCCATGTGTATTCAGCAACAATAGCATTTACAGGATACCGTTACAGTTCACAGGATAATCACTCCGCTCTCTCTAGCATAGAAACGTGCACTTGAACAATAGTCCAAACCAGCTAACACTTGAACTCCGTCATTCAAACCAGCTAACACCTGAACTCCCCGAGCTTCAGTTTCGTGCCCCTTTTATACCAAACATGCAGGAGCCCTGCAGGAGCCTGCAGGAGCGCTGCAGGAGCACCCCGCTCCTTTGCAGGAGCGGTCACGGGGCTCTGGTTACCAAAATTGACAATAACACTAAAATATAACACTTAGAAAAACGATTAGCCACAAGTAAATGTTGACCGTGTGTAATGTAGATGTGGACACTGGCAGATTCTCCAGACCGATGTAGCCATTTGTTATAGATAATGGGGATGAGAGGCGATTAATACCTCTCAAATAGGGGGGCAATAAAATTGAGGGAGCCCCGCAGACGATAAGGTTTTGAAATGTGCATTATTAATCATTGATCTTATGTTTTATGAAATAGTATATATACATAACCAATCATACAATGTACATGTTTTGCTATGCAAAATGTAGTTATATGTTTGTCCAGCACTGTCTGCATTGTTATATTGTATATGTTTATGTCAACTCTCCGATGTTGTAAAAAACAAGGAAATAAAAGAATCTGAATCTGAATCACGGCCGTAGATAATTAATTACTTCACGGATTAAGGGTCCAGCGTGTCCCCCATCTAATTACCAGCTGTCAACAGATAGATGCGTTATAGAAAAACACTAAATAATGATGTATAGACAAATACTACAGAATATAGAAAAACACAATAGAAAATATAGAAAAATAGTACAATAATATATATATAATTTAAGGTGTAAAGAAAGTTTACATGAGTCGATTTGATTCAATAATAAATTTTGATAGGTTGTCTAAGATGAATTTATTGTCTTCATCGGAAAGTATTAAACTACCTTTTGTTAAAATATTGGCAGATATGTAGCCAATCCTATTGAAGATTAAAAATAAGGTATTGATGA